>NC_138824.1:86547772-87147772 GCF_965183815.1 Platalea leucorodia | reverse complement strand
CAGGGCTCTGCACTGCAAGAGAGGCAGGGCTGGCTGCCTGGGGAGGCAGAACTTTCTCAGAGCATCTGCGGGTGGTGGGGCAGCATCTGGGGGTGTTGCTCAGTGAGGTAGGCTTGCCGGAGTGCCCGTCCAGAGGCGGCGGTGGTAGGGTTGTCACAAACGTTCCTAGCCAGCAAATCCTTATGATCCCAAACCCGCAGGCTTCAGTGTTTCTCCCTCCCTGCCCCCTGCCGAGTTTCCAATATTCTTCTTCTATTCAGGGATCTCATCTCCTGTCCTTGGGTTTCCCTTTTTCCTGGAGGCACGGTGGAACTGAGGATCTCCCTTTGTTTCCCACTCTGCCCCCAAACTCCCACTTCTCCCCCTCAAACACCAGCACTTTTGCATTTTTTTGCCCGTCTTTTCCTTCCTAAACTTCCCTACCAGCATATCCAAATCTCTGTAAAACCCCATTCTCTCCTTCCACAGAAATAATCTTTCATTTCAAATATGTAATGTGACGTAGCGATTCAGGTTTTTGCTTAAGGACTGTTTCCCCGAGACTTATTCCTATTGAATTGCTTTTAAAAAAAAAAAAATTCTTAGCCCATTCCTTAGGCATTTAGAGGGCTGGGGCCTTCAAATTTGGCACAGCTACGCTGCTGTGGACCTAAATCTGCAACGTTCGAAGCGTGCAGATAGCCTCACTTTTCTTCAGTCAGTAGGGGTTCTCCGTCCTGTTTTCTTTTCTCAGCTCAGGGTTCGTACAGCTTTTTGACGTCTCCTTTGGTTTGGTGCTCTTGCTGCTGCGTTTGCCACAGCGAAACAGCCTGTGGTTTTGTTGCCGTAACTCGCTGCTTGCCTGGCTCCCCACGGAGCCGTGGGCTGGACGGAGCGCGTTCAACGCGCGGGTGATGGTAACTCATCTCTGTCTTCCTAATGTCTCATCTGCTGCCTTAGCGCAACAGAGGTGTTTGCTGCTGGGAGAGCAGCAGGCGCGAACGAGAGCGACCTGGCTGGAGAGGCAGGCAAAGCCGCTGAGGCGGAGGGCACAAGCGCTCTCCGCGAGTGCTAGGCGTGCTTTGTGCCTTGGGCTGCTTGTGAATAGCCATGTAATAGCTGGGCCTGCCTTCGTCGCGCTTGCAGTTGCGTGGAGTTATTTGAATGTTCTCCGTGTTGATGATGTTTTTAGTGCTTCAGGGCTGATAAAGGCTGTAAACAAAGCCCTGAGTAGAATTCAAGCAGCTGATTTACAGCCTAGTACTGTGAGAAACTGCCTCTCTACATGCTGCCCTCCGGTCTTTGAGATCACACGGGCTGGAGCAGCACATTACCAGCCTTTGGCGTTGGTCCCACCGCGCCTGCGTTCCCCTCTGGACGGGATCAGGAGCTCCTCCTTTCCCCAGGCCTCGCAGGGACGGGGGAGCTGGGGCTTGGGGGAGCTCTGCTTGCTCTGGCTGGGCTTCCCTCTGCCCTGGTCACGCGCTGAGGTGTTCCTCGTATCTGAGCTGAAGCAAAAGTCAAGCAGCCGCTTCTGCTCTCTATCTGGGGTGACTAATCTGGAGAGCTGCTCAATACTCACCAAAGTCTACAAAATCAGGTAACTTTACAGTGAGAACGCAACTGCGGGTCTCGTTCTGCAGAACGATATTGAAGCATCTGTAGCAGGGAAGGGAGCTGTATAGTCTGGTGGGGGAAGGGGAAGCAAGTTCTCACAACCGGGGGATCCAACCAACAGCCATAACGTAGCGGTGAGGAAGCCGCCGCTGTGGCCTTTTCAAGGACGACCCCGGTGAAGGGCTGACACTGACTTCGGGCGCCGTTTTTCCAGTTGCACAGACTCTAGAACACCACGTTAAAAAGAGGGAGAGGGGGGAAGGAGCAAGAGAAGACGTTCTTACGAAAGGGATCTCCAGTGCACACAAGTATGAAGTACGTCTTACATGGAGATGTTCTTTTTTCCCTTGGAAGAAGAAATTCACGTACATGAGCCACAAGAGTTTCTGACCGTCGCTGGACACATCAATGCTAGTCTTGGGAAAGACCACCATTCCTCCCTTAAAACTAGGAGCCACGGTTAACAAGTGGATCAGCACAGGACGCTAACCACTACGCACATCTGTTATCAGTGTAGGGTCAGGGAAAATATTCAGACCGTGTGAAATGGAATCGATCTTATCAGCATATACACTACACATACAAGCATGGGAGAAAAAAAAATCACTGGTTCAGCTCTTGAATCACATCAACTGGCAGAGCTGTTATTTTTTCAGTGCAGTTGTACTGATCTACATAGCGTAGGATATGTTCTTACTAGTTTAAAAATGTCTTCCAGCTCTGGACAGACTGGAAATTTAATTCAGCAACTGTAACTTATTCCTGGCTTTTGGGTTAGCTGCTATTGCCTCCGGACTACAGACTAACATACCGTAACCAAGTGGCTCTTTTCTAGCTGTAGCTCCTAGAACGTGACCAAGACGACAAGATTTTTGCAGAAATTAAGTAATCTATCAATAGCAAAAGTCATTACTCTAAGCCTGAGATGCTAAGAGAAGTAAATTTTGGGAAAACCAAGCATCTAAACAAGGCTTACAGGGAAAACGTGTCTTTCACAAGAACACTCTCTGATAACGAATGAGGTACTCATGCTTCACCCAGGTTAGACTCCTGTTTAAGCAACAAGACCTTTAATGGTCTACTGCAGTTACACATTAGTCAAACTCATGGAAGTAACAAAATTAATGAAATTTTATTGGCAAAAATCAAGTTGACTGTGACCTGTGTAATTCAACAGAAGCAAGCCTCAGTTTAGTTTATCAAAATACTTCAGTTTTCCAGCTGGATCTGGAATTATCTGTACAAGAAAGAAAACGAAAATGTTAGTCTAAAAACAAAACCATGCGAACACAACAAACTATAAAACCAGAACAGCATAGTATTTCATAATATGATGCTAAGGCCAACCCACAACCAACATTGAAGAGTAATTTATCAGTTGACTTGATACTCTGTTACTGTTGATCTCTAAAAGTACCTAACAGCAGTAAGCAGAAAGATTTAACTACTTGGGGGAAGAGAGAGTGCAGCCTACCAAAGGAAGAATTTTGACAGTTGGGAGTGCACACATCCCTGTTGTTTGCCCCAAAAGCAAGGTATTTTAATAGATTAGCGCCTGTAATCCAGAGTCTTAGAATTTACTTACAGTTCTTCCCTTGGCCACCACACTCTCATGGCTTCCTCTGGTTTGATCTAATTAAATCAAACACATTTAGAAGGCATTGCTACATCTTCGAGAAAGTCTTTTTGAACCACGCTGCTGTTTAAATTATCTGCATCTTTTGCACAGAGAAGAAAGAGAATGCTTATGTATTGGTTTAGATCTTTAAATTGGTAGTATTGGAGCTGTTAATCTTAGCATTTTAAGACTGTTTTTCAGAAAATATGTTCATGTCATATTATTTAGGTGATCCATGGTTATGGAGGGCAGAACTTTTCAGTGCTAAACTATGTCTGTTAGGCCAGCCAGCCCTCTTTCATTTTGCAGTCTTGATATCCAGCTTTCCCTACTAAGACACTCTTCTGCTAGCTTGAAAGAGGCGACTCCTAGCCTCAAGTCATCCTGGGAAGTTTTCATATCCAGCAAAGAAACATGGTTTAACATTCCACTGTTTTTACTATCGATTACAATGCTCACTACTCTGCGTAGAGACTGCTGGGACTTGCTTTTTGTTGAGACAGCTCTTAAACAACAATGCTCTGTCATCACCAGATGGTTCAGAAGAAAGCCACAGGATCAAATAAATGACAGTGATCTCATCTGAACTAGGTGGCTCAGACCTCTAGTGAAAGTTTCATTATTCTGCTGAGGCTTGATCCCACACAAACAAGTTCAGTGGGTGTTTATCTGAACCCTAGCTCTTTTGCTTGTAGGCGAGTGGTAACAAAGGAGGAAGAGCTATTGCGCAGCAAAGCAGTGCTCTCTGCTGGAGTTCTGTCAGGGACACGCTGGCTCTGTTAGACACTACAGAGACACTACAGCAGCCTGGGAACTTGCATCTTTCTCGTTTTGGGTAGTGCCTAGGATCCACAAGACTTGAAAGAGCCAAGAATTTATATGGACAAATAACCGACAGGACAGGCTCAAGAGTTTCCAACTTCCTCTCATCAGGTGTTAACAGGAAAAAAAAGTTCTTGATCACAAACTCAGTGCTGCTCAAGAGAGTTCATACACAGGGAATTTGAAACAACTGGAATATGTTTAGTGTGAAGGAAATGAGCTCCTAATGAAATCAGTAGTAATCCAAAAGCTGTAACTATAATAATGTAAGTTCACTCATATCATCTCATTGAAAGTTGCAAAGACTTTGGATTTGGCTTTAGTGGAAATGATAACCGAGTGTTTTCTAGTAGTACGTGCATTTAAATATAAACAGTGACTTACTGTTTCACTGCCAGGTTTCCAACCAGCAGGGCAAACTGGGAGAAGAGAGAAGAAAAAAAAAAAAAAAAAAAAAAAAGGACAAAGTTAGTAGAAGTATTTTTACACATACACACACACTTTTGTGGACTTAATATTCTCTTTCTGAACTTGAAGTAAAACAGCACACAAGTGTTAAGATCTGCAACTATTAAATACACAGTATTCTTTATACACGGGATGGTGTCTTAACAGTTTATACCTGATACCACCTACCACCTCTGTTAACTGGAAACTGCGTATCTCTGGATGGATGTCTATGCCTTGGCTGAATTCTCGTGCCCTTCTAGACAAAGTACTGGCAAAGCAGTATCTGAGAATGAACACCTATTCTAGTAGAAACAAATGTTTCATGATAAAATTCAGGTGACTACACAGAGACCTACCTACCTTTCTTTAAAACCAATGCTAGGGGAAATTTTTTAGCACAGAAATCAGTTCAAGGATTCCACACGAGACTGAGTGATTTTATTTGAAGCCTTGCTCAGGAGTAAAAGGGACGATAGCACGCGGTTAGCATGCAGTGTGGCTGAGCGCCCTGTGCCCACCTGTACAGTTGCACATTCCGGAGTGAAGCTCTTATCTGTTCAGAGCTCTCCCTCTGAGGCTTTAGCCCAATGAGTTATGCCATATTACACTGCTTTAAGGCATGCTGTCAGACAAAATACCACAAATGCAATCAGGAATTGTGGAGAACTTTTTTTCCCTGTTCTGTGCAAAGAATCCAATACGGCATCTAGGGAGGCTCTCCTCAGCATTCATGCAAAAGCTGGTGAGATTCCACGTACAGCTGCAAAAAAAGTGTACTCTGGAAAAAAAAATGTACTCTGGAAACACACTGTAGATCAATATTCTGTACGGCAGCTTTGTAACTAAATAAGAGAGGTTAAATTTCCTTAGTCAAATGTGCATAGCCTAAGTATCAGCATTTATCTTTTAAAATCTGTACAGCAAAGCATAATAATGATCTGTACCTTCAGATAAAGGTACTTTCAAATGCCAAGTGAAACTGAGTTGAAATGGAAGTTAAGCTGCTGAACACATGTATTAATATTTAAACAAATCTTGAAAAAAAAGCATGTGTGTATTTAAACATCTTAGTTGAAGAAATGTGAAAAGTTCACCCTATACTTGAACTGGGGGGAATATGAATTCTTCAGATAAAGTAATGATCTGAAGCCAGTGAAAGCTTCTTTGTCAGGGGAAGATGAGCACATATCATTTGTAAAGAAAACACAAATAATGGCGGTCTAACCTTCACAGTATCACCATGTATCTTGACATAGAATCATAGAATCATTAAGGTTGGAAAAGACCCTTAAGATCATCGAGTCCAACCATTAACCCATCACTGCCAAGCCCACCACTAAACCATGTCCTCGAGCACCACGTCTACCCGTCTTTTAAATACCTCCAGGGATGGAGACTCACCCACTTCCCTGGGCAGCCTGTTAAACATGACACGAAGCACTCTCAATTACTTGTCACAGATCCTCAATGAATGACACAGGACAAGGATGGCCTGCATCTCAATTATTTTAGTATGCCATAATGTACTGAAATATTATTGGGCCCGATTCTTCATGGCCTCATATTTTGTACAGATTTATGCTTGTGCCAGATGGTACATAACGCCTCAATTCAGACTAAGGAATGCTTTATGCTCTGCATTCTCATGGATGTGAAGCAAAACGTGAATTACTACACTAGAAACAAGCTATGGAGGTACCAGGACCACAGAATCTTGTAGCAGGGCAACCGAACCAGTTCATTCACTGCATGAGGCTAGTTTCTAATGCTACTGAGTACCTTTCTTCCAAAAAGCTACAAATACAGCTTCCGGTCTAAGTAAAACAATCTTCATCAATAAAGTATTTAAAAGAGCACCTTCTCCATGTTTGTCTGTGTATTGGAATGCTTGTACTAAACGAAGCGTTTCGTCCACTGATCTCCCAACAGGAAGGTCATTCATCGTGATCTGGCGAAGGATTCTCTTATCATCAATAATGAAAAGGCCTCTGTGAAAACATTTTTTGTATGTGTGTTAGGAAACAGAACTAATTACAGTGTTGAGTTTACACACTATTTTATGTCTGCTGGATAGGAGAATCTGATCTCTGCAAACACCACACAATACCCGCCACCTTAGAATACTACTAACCTACTATTCTTTACCTGGGCTATCAGATGACATGAGCTGAGGGTAAGTTAAAAACACAAAAGGATACTTCTCTGCAGAACATAAAACTAAGCTTTGACAGGCCCTGCCAGGGGATGCTGCAGATGCTATGATGTTACAGGGATCCCAAAAACAACTAATCGAGTTTATGAAAGATGTATCTCTTGAGGCCATTAGTTACCCTTAGGGTCTTGACTCCACTTGGACTTGGGAGGTCCCCGAGTAACTGCAATTCCGGAGTATTTTGCATGTTTGCCCTGCCCTAGGTATCTGCTACTGACTGCTGTTAAACAGGATATTAACCTCCACCCCTGTTCTGACTCATTGTGACTATTTTTTTGTGTTCTTCAATATTTAGTTTGTCTCTCGGCATAAATCCCCAAGTAAAAACTGCTCTCAAAGAAAAATTTCAAATGCTTCTTTGGATTAAAGTAGTAAGTACTAATGTGGCAAAAAAAAGAAAAAGAACAGTAACCAAGTGAAATACCTAAGTGTATGCCCTTGATCTTCCAGATATACTCCGTAATCCTTTGAAATTTGGTGCGTCAAATCTGAAAGAAGTGGAATCTTCATAGGTCCGAGTCCTCCTTGTTTTCGAGGAGTGTTAATCCTTTGAAAGAAATGAGATACAGAAGTATTTCTCATAAAGGTTTATATTCCCTACGCAAAGTTAAAAGTCACATACCAGAACAGTACAGACAGAAGGATTTAATGCAAGTGACGTTTTTTTTGTTCTGCACACAAGGGAGATGAATACCACTTATGGTTTGAGCAAAATGTTCAGTAGATCTTTTGCAGTTTTTGGCCACATCTATTAACAATGACCTCTTTCTTATCAGTCATATTCGCTTTATGCTAATGTGGCCATGAATTGGGACAGTGTGCTGCATTTACAGATACTTGCATCCTTGTATTTTTTTTTTTTTTTTGTATTTGTAGTATTTTTTGGACTGAGACATGATATATTTCAAGCAATACATATTAAACAAGCTTCAAAGATAAAGGTACTTTCCTGCACTAGGGTTAAAAATTTTTACCACTGAAAAATATTTTAAACATTTGTATCAATAGCATCATGCCTTTACACATTATCATATACCTACATAGGCCACAAAGCTGGGGATACAGTTCTTCAGCTAAGATGGACCCATGAATAATTTTTAGTGAAAGACAAGGATAAGATACATACCATGCTAAGTGAGTGAACTTGGAGTCCACAGAACATGCTACTACTTCGGTATTTATTGCTCTGAATTCTTCAATTCTGTCACTGAAGGCGATTATCTCAGTTGGACAGACAAATGTGCTAGGTAATTTAAGACAAGACAAGGTCAAAATTTCATGAAACATCCAGTAAGTTCTCTGTTTAACTTAAAACTGTGGATTTATCGTAAATGATTCCAGCTTTTACTTATTTTTTTTGCTTCTTCAAGTATTTAACCGAAATGCTGCCTGACAAATCTTCCAGACGCAGACTCTAGCTTTCTAACAGTTTATTACTGAAGATTATAAACCTACAGTTGGATTACAATCTGGATACAAGTGTTTTTACAGTTACTTCATGAAGTATGACTTTATGAATATTAAGTGGCTGAATTTAAGCACAATATGCCATTTTTTTCGGAGCCACATAGTGTAATTTGTTGTTACTGTGCATGCCTGCAGATTTTAACTATTTTGACTTGAACTTTTTCCACTACAGAAGAAATAAAGTGGTAAAGATCACAATTTCTAGGGCCTTGAAGCTAAGGGCCAAGAGCCACATTATTTCCTTTATGATATTAAGGTAGTTATGCACCTCTGTTCTCTTTTCTTCATTTTGTGGAAAAGAATGGGATTGTCTGGTAGAAAGCAGAGATGTTTTCACTCAACCAGTGAAGTTACTGCATTCCAAATAAAGGAGGGTAATGTTAAGTGTTCTTGGGATGTTATGGGATAAGCTTAAAGGGAAAATGCCGTCTCTTAGATACACTACATACACTCTAGAAAATACAGATGGGATGCTGTGTTCTATTTGCAGCAGTGACTTACAGCATCACACAGAACATAAAGGTTGCCCGCCTGGGTACTACAGACAAAGTTATTTTTTTGTGTGGAGACACAAATTTGTGGACACGCTTATTCGGACAAAGATTGCGTTACAATTTTACCAATGCATGATGAAAACACAAATGCAAAGAATGTATTTTTCTTCTGTCACTCCTTTCTTCTCCCCCAAACCCTTACCAAGCAAAAAACCCAAGACCTCAAAAAAAAAAAGAGAAAAATTAATGAATTACGAGTCTAGTGTAGCTGCATTCAGTCTTGATATGTCTCCAGTGGTCTTACTTACAAGTCAAGAGGATAGAAGAAGAAGACAAGATATTTTCCTTCATAATCTGTTACTTTCAGCTCTTTAAACTCTCCATTAATGACTGCTGTTCCTTCCCAGTAAGGTGCTGGCTTGGAGACTGAAATACGAAGAACGTTCAATTAAGAATGTGAAGCACGTGTTCAAACAAAGCAGCTCATTAGCCAGCTTGTGCGCAAGGACAACTCTTCTTCCTTTCGCTTGAAAAACAACCTACTGCACACAGTTACAAAACGAAACTTTCTTACTGCTTTAAAAAGTCCACAGCTGGCAGAGGTTACAGGATGATGAAGAAATGCAGGTTTCAGTACACGTGGAAAGTAAATAATTTGACCAACTTGTGCTGATACGTGAGCCCTTTGAATCACTGATAATCAAGGCCACACAAACCTTATCGGGGCATACCGAACAAACCACGGGTGCGCTACCAGCTCATGGTAGAACATCTGTTAGACGGAAGGAGAAGCTGCTTCAGGAACCCTCACTATTTTGTTATGCATAGCTGTTGTGAATCAGAAGCGTAAGATGGTTCAAATTCACATTGTTACTTTTTAGCCACAAAAAGCTACCTGGAATTCAAGTCCACGAAAAATACATGCTACAACTTGTTTAGAGACAAATGCCTAAAAAGGCAGATTAAATTAAAACTCCTAAACAAACTATAACTTGAAGATAGCTGTATTTAAAAAAAATCCAATTAAAACACACGAAATGTATTTACTGTTGCTATCAAAATACCTTGAATTTAAAATACTAAAAATGATTCTGCCAGGTACTATTTTCATAGTAATGTGAATTCTGAGACAGAGGGTAGGGTATGCTGGAGATACAAGGTGATCTGAATGCACTTGTGATGTCAAGGACATTGACGTACAGCCCCAAGAAATCAGGGAGACGCTGCCGAGAAAAATATATGGAATCTTAACTATGATCTGGACGATGACTGCATTGTTGGGCTCTCCTTTTCTCAGGACAACCCCCAGATACAGAATGCAGTTAGTGAGGATGTACAACAAGGACTGCAAAAAAATACCCCAAATCATCAGACAGACCGTGCCCGTGAACGAGAAGGCAGCCTGCTTTGGTTTCCCTTGATGCAACCCACAAGGGACGCAGCAATAAAAGTACAGAGAGTCAGCAGGCATGACTGATAATTTCAGTTTACATTTTTTTTGAAGAAATGCTCTTCTTCCTCTCAAGTCTTCTGCAGAATTCTTTCTGACCAGATTTCAAGCCCTGGACTGCTAATGTTTTTTTTTATTGAGTCTTTGCAGGTATGGGACTATTTTAAAGTGAAAGCAAGGATTAATATCCAAGCTATTTCTCCAAAAATGTTTCAAATATGTTGCTCTCTAAAAAATAGTGACACCCCAAATCTAATCTCTTTGGAGAAAAACATTCTCTTCAACTAACCTTCAGATTACTAGGGAGAAGGAAAAGAAATTAAGTAAGGTATGTTGTATCTTGACCCATTTTTAAACGAAGGTGATATTTTTGGTTTAAAAATACTTGTATAAAATGCTGTAATAACTTACATTACAAAGGGAGGAAAAACCAAACAAAATTGGTTACGCATATCTTGACTCGTTTTCCATTTTTCTCATAGCGTCTGTTTGCAAATGTTTATAACGGAAGTTATGCCCTGGCTCGGTAGACGAAAAGGATTTAAAGCTGTAAAATCTCACAGCGAAGGTCGTTTCTACGCGACTTCTCTCCATTCCCTGTGCCGCAGGACGGGACTTTTGGAGAGCACCTGACCGCCTGAACAGATGCTCCTAGACATCTCACCGCAACTCAATTAAAGATGTTTGCACCCGGGTCTGCCATAAGGCGTTTAAATCACAAGAGCGAGCGGGCACAAGGGCAAGGGATGAACCCAGCCCAGTAATAACGGGCAGACGCTACGAGAGGTGACTGTCCAGTACTTCTCATCAGAGCGTGAGCACGAAATGCTTCTGCGCATTCCTCAAAGCATCTCCCTTAACTCGTCTGCTGTTTCTGCAACCACAGACCTTGCTAAACGCCTGGGAAACGTTAAACTCGCTGCCCGTTTGGCAGGGTAACCGCGCAGGCCTGCAAGGGGCGGCGGGCCCTTCCCTCCGCCCGCCCCGGGAGGCCGCGGGGCGGGCGGCGGCTGCCGCCCCTTCCGCGGGGACCCCCCGCGACCCAGCCGCGCCGGTCGCCCCCGGGGGGAACAGCCGCGCCGCCGCAGGGAGGCCGCGGGGGATCCCAGGAGGGCGGCAGGGCCCCGCTGCCGCTGCCCCTGCTCCGGCGGCCGCGGGGCGCCCCCCGGCCGCGGCCGCCGCCCCCGGCCGGCGCGGAGGGCCGATGCGCCCGGCCTGACGTGGCGCTGCCCGCCGCCCTCCCGCCCGCTGCGCCCGGGGAGGCCGCCGCCGCCCCCCGCCCGCCCCGGGGCCCTTACCGGCCCCGGCAGCCCCGGCCCCGCCCGGCACCTACTCTTGGCCTGGCTGAGGTGCAGCGAGTGGTCGGAGACGGGCAGATGAGCCGCCTCCCCGGGGTAGACCTGTCCCCCCGCGTAGTAATGGCACTGCTCGTCCCCCCGCTGCCGCGCCGAGCGCGGCTCCTCCGCCGCCGCCGCCGCCGCCGCCGCCTCGCCTCCCAGCGCCGCCAGCAGCAGCAGCAGCAGCGCGGAGCGCCGGGCCCTCGCCCCGCCGCCCGTCCGCAGCCGCCGCCGCGCCGCCTCCATAGCCCGCCGAGCGAGTGCACGTCCCCGCGGCGGCGGAGGGGCGGCGGCGGGGAGGAGCTTGGCCGCTCCCCCCGCAGCCGCCGCCAGCCGCACGGCCCGGCCCCCCGGCCCCGCTCCCCGCCCCGCGGCGGCTGCGTGAGGGGAGGCGGAGGCCCGAGCCCCGCCGCGCTGCCCCCCGCCCACCACCAGGCCGGGCCTTGCGGTGGGGCCTCCCGTCCCGGCCGGGGCCCCGTGGTTCAGCCCCGGAGGCAACGGTGAACGATGTCCGTGTCTGGAGGAAGAGAGAAAAGAGCAACGCGCTGCCCCTGCGGGAGGGACCGCGCTGCCCCTGCGGGAGGCTTCCCGCCCGCTGCCTCCCTTGCCCGTGGCGGCCTGGGCGCCGCGGGCTCCCCGCCGCTGGCGGCCGTGCCCCGGCGCGCCAAGCGCTACTTGTGCCTTCCGCCCCAAGGAGCGCACGGAAGGCGAGAAAGCGTGCTGCTTCGGGCCTGAAGTCCTGCCGTGCCGCCAGCTGGGCGGCAAAGGTGAATGAGCTCCCTGTAATGCACGCGGTGGCTGCATGAAGGCTGTGGTGAAACAGAAAGGAGGCTGCTAAGTGCCTTTTAATTCACATAATCGTAGAATGGTTTGGGTTGGAAGGGACCTGTAAAGGCCATCTAGTCCAACCCCCCTGCAATGGGCAGGGACATCTACAACTCGGGATGATCAGAGCCCCGTCCAACCTGACCTTGAATGTTTCCAAGGATGGGGTACCTACCACCTCTCGGGGCAACCTGTTCCAGTGTTTCACCACCCTCACTGTAAAAAATTTCTTCCTTATATCTAGTTTACATCTACCCTCTTTTAGTTTAAAACCATTGCCCCTTGTCCTATCGCAACAGGCCCTGCTAAAAAGTCTGTCCCCGTCTTTCTTGCAGGCCCCCTTCAGGTACTGGAAGGCTGCTATAAGGTCTCCCCAGAGCCTTCTCTTCTCCAGGCTGAACAACCCCAACTCTCACAGCCTGTCCTCACAGGAGAGGTGCTCCAGCCCTCTGATCATCTTTGTGGCCCAGATGCCTCGGTTCAAGTTTGCCTCATGAGAGGTCATTTTGCTCAGTTCTGAGTAGATTGTGGTTCATATCACAAAACAGTTACCTATTTGTCACGTGTCAGCATAGCTAGAAGGTAATTCAGTGGCACATTAATGACAAGCAAGATTTTGAAGACACTACGTAGGCTGTGACAAGCAGTAGGTAAGGCTTTGCAGCGCGGTGTCTGGTCGAACTAGGTTACGCTAGGCATATCTGTTTGACTGGGACCGTTCAGGTCGTCTGTCAAGTGTATCCGTTAAACTGTAACCAGGATCCTTAAAAATTAAGATGTGAGAGAGCTGGAGCTATCCCTTATTGAAAGTGGGGACACCATTGACCTTCTGTGCTTGGAGCACTGTGGGTGCCATCCTCTGGGAAAACTGATGGCTCAGTAAAAAGCTTACCCCAGGCTGACCAAGTCAGGCTCTTCACAGAGGAGCATCTGCATCGCGTCCTGTCTCGGCAGATGATTTGTGAGAAATGTACCTTCAGGACGGTACGGTACCCACACCAGAATGGACAATTTCTCTCTTTTAAAACTGATACAGAACACGTAAAGAGCAGGGCCAAAAGAAAATGCTGGGGGATGTTTTCAAAGAATACAGGCTCTGTAAAAGAAGAAAGGGATTGGCAAGGCAGGTATCATTATATGTTGTGTCTTGAACAAATTTTACTATTTTTTCTGGCCTTCCTACAACAGAATCCACCCTTTAAAAAGAAATTTCATGAAATTAAATTCACAGAAGTGGGAGAAACACGGCCTTGCAGGTGTGCTTGCACTTCTTAACCTGCAATTTTAGTGTTCCTTTCTCCTGAAGCTCCGACTTCTCTCCAGAGGGAGCTCTTTTCCTTTCCCATCTCTTGCCATGTTTGCCTTTAAGTTCTAGTGTAGCTTGTACAAGTTAGGGATCATGCTTGTAAAATGCCCTTCATACTGATACTGTCACAGCAATAACCTTACTCAGGCATATTTGCCCACCTCAAGGGCTTGAAGATTACAAGGCTCTGGAACAGCCCTCTGACGGGTACGGAAGCAAAATACCTACATGGCTGTCGGGCTTCATCAGCGTGTGAGAAATTATAAAAACTTGTATTAAATGTCTGCCTACAGGGGAAATGGACTTGATGGCACATGAGATCCCCTTGTCCTCTTCTTTCACAGTGAGTTGATGGTGGCCAGTCTCTGATTATACCTCCAAAAATGTTGGAAGCAGGATAAAAGCTGATCTTTTCAGTGCTGCTGTTTAAGGTTGACTTCCCTCCCCTACCACGGGCATGTCATTAAAGGGAGGATGAACAAAACCTGTTTGCTCATGTGTCCTGGTTTCAGCTGGGATAGAGTTAATGTTCTTCTTAGTAGCTGGTATAGTGGTGTGTTTTGGATTTAGGATGAGAATAATGTGGATAACACACTGATGTTTTGGTTCTTGCTGAGCAGATTTTACACCAGTCAAGGACTTTTCAGTTTCTTGTGCTCTGCCCAGTGCACAAGAAGCCGGGAGGGGGCACAGCCAGGACAGCTGACCCAGACTGGCCACAGGGCTACGCCATACTGTATAACAGCATGCTCAGCATGTAAAGCTGGGGGAAGAAGAAGGAAGGGGGGGACGTTCGGAGTGATGGCGTTTTTCTTCCCAAGTAACCGTTACGCATGATGGAGCCCTGCTTTCCTGGGGATGGCTGAACACCTGCCTGCCGATGGGAAGGAGTGAATGAATTCCTTGCTTTGCTTTGCTTGCGTGCGCAGCTTTTGCTGTACCTATTAAACTGTCTTCATCTCAACCCACGAGTTTTCTCACTTTTACTCTTCTGATTCTCTCCCCCATCCCACCGGGGGGAGTGAGTGAGCGGCGGTGTGGTGCTGAGTTGCCGGCTGGGGTTAAACCACGACATCATGTTAAGCACTCTGGCTCTGGTGGAAAAAAAGCACTCCAACAATCTTTTGTGCTCCCACTGATTTCAGATTCAGGTATACCTTACATTTAAGCTTGCTAAAATGTGTTGATAGATTATTGTCCTACACGATCCAAATCTAGTAGTACTGAACTTAATATCAAGCTTTCCTCAGTCTCACTGCTTGTAAGGAAAAAGTGACAGTCATGGCCTCCGTGAGTTCATAGCGAAAGTTATTTTGGTTGTCCCTGCTCTTCCCTTCTTGCTGGTGTTTTGAGCCATAGGAAACGGCAGTGATTTGAAAAGTACTCATATATATGAGCTGTTGAGAGGTATGCACTTTGCATAATGTTAACATCCCTCAGTCAAAAGATATTCCCAAATACCTATAAATGAGAGAGAAAACCAGTAAAATCAATGCAGTAAAACCAGAAAAGAATCAGGCCTCTTGTGAGTGGAGAAAATGGTGAAGGACAAAAATGGGTTTTATCTGTGGAATATAATGTTAGTTAAATAGCACTAATTTGAGTTTCATATGTGGACGTGGAACAGAGTTCAAAAGAGCAACAAGACTTTCTGGCTGCTGCTGTACTATCAAGACTTCTGCAAGTGATTAAAAAATGAAAAATTTCATAAATGAAATTCAAGATGAAATCCAAATATATATCACTCTTCAGTGTCCAAACGGAGAACATGGGCACCCTTCTTTCTTTGCCCAGTGATGAAATACTTGAACTGAATGCTGATTTTTGTGTTTGAATTGATGAAATGAAGTGATGCTGTTAATATGTAATAAGAGAAACACTATGCTACATTCATCCAGTTGTACAGCTCTTCTGAAGTTGGTAGGGTTTACCACGTGCAAAGGGAAAGCTCTTAAATCCTTCCTTTCCTCCACCGCATCGCAGGCTGTGTTCCTGCATGCCATGCCATATTCAGGCCTGCAAAGATGGTTCAGTTTTGGCAAAGGGCTTCATTGTGGCAGGGTGTCATTGCCACGGTGGCACTAAAGTTACGGAAGCAGGGAGTGATTTAGGCTATTAAAGCAGTTTAGAAATGGTTATGGAGGTTCTGTCTGTTCTTGCTCATAGTAATAAAATACCTCACTATCATTTAAATGACCTAATATAAAAATATCTTGGAAAAATTAGCGTAGTATATTGTAGCAAGATGCCTGTCGCCATTTCCTGGAACAGATGGAGCAGATGTTCAATATTGCGTTGGTGAAACTAGCAGTTGGTTTTATCCTCCTCATGGCTTACAGGGACATTTTAACAAATACATTGCATTGCTTGTCATGCATGACAGAAAATCTATAGTGTAGAAAACTTTGCTGGAGAAAGGAGGGTAGAAAACATCTGTTGTGTAAGTTGTATTGGGTCAGAATAACCATAATTACAATTAGCAATTAGAGAAGTCTATTGGCTCTTGATAAGGCTAGACTGGTGGGATCAGCTGTGTGTGCGCTGACTGCAAAGGGTCCTTGGAGGAAAAGTGTATCATCAGGCTGAGAAGTGCTGGGTGGTGCCACTTGCTTTGACGGGAACTTCATCCTGACTTCTAACTGCTGCTAGTATAGCTGAAGCAGTACGGTTGGTTAAATATAAACAGAAACTTCTTAAAATCTGCCACTCGGTAGTGTAGAGGTGTAAGAGGTATATTTATCCCTGTAACCTACCTTTGGGGAATATGCTAGTGCTTGGAGATGGATTTATGTTCTTCCTCTGTGAACACACCTGCCATAGAAAAGTTCTGCTTCATTTCTTTCCCTTTCTCCTCCAGCCGGTTCTGCTTCTTGTGGCATCGGTGTCGGAAACCCCGCAGGGCCTGTGTGATAGGAACAGGACCGAGCACGTTATTAATGTGTTTGAGCATGGCAAAAAAGGGCGATCGATACTGCTAGTCGTTGGGCGATGGGGGAGTACAGTTCCTAGAGCACCACCTGTTCCAAGCTTTCTTCTGCCTCTGTAAGTGCTGACAGAATCTACAAGATCGTGAATACAAACCAATACCGTGAAACCACCTTCTTGACCTAATAAATAATGTAGTCCTTGCAGGGCCCTGTCAGTTTGCCTTTGGCTGTCACCTGGGGGGCGAGTTACAAGTGTGTTTATGCCCTATCCTATTTTTTCTTCCATTGACAAGAAGACTTTCCAAGAAAGTACCCAAAATGTCTCTGAGCATTAGCACAATTTTTGGACAGTCACACTGATAAGTGAGGACAGAGAAAGCCAACGCTGAACAACACCTGTTAGATGTATGCTGTCCTCTACAAGTCAGTGGACTATAAAGGATAGTTGAGGGATTGCACCTGAAAACTAACGCCGGACATCTGGACCTGTCCTTGCCAGCGTGCTGCTGATGTGCCTGAGACTATCACAGTTAGGAGCTTGCTAGCCAAAATAACCTAGCCAGCTTCGTCTGGTGTTGCTGACCAAGAGAGGCCCTCGCCCACAGAGCAGTAACCTCACTGTGTCAAGCGTAGTGGTCTCCATCACTGTCATTGGCAGGGGTTTGCAGGCTCCTGCTCTTGCGGTGCCACCCTTAGTTCTGCCTTCTTGGGTCTGAACTGAGGCTAGCGCGCTCTGGTCTAAGTTTCTAGCTCAGTTAGCCTTTGGGAAAAGGTGGAAAACCTGTCACCTCAGCTCAGACAAAAAGCAGACCTGTGTCCTGCCCTTGCAGGTGCCTGCCACCACAGCCTCATGGGTGGAAAGAGACCCTGCAGCAACCCAGATTCATATCTTCTCAGACCAGAACAGGGACAGATGTTGCTGATGGTCGTTGATGATGCCTGGGTATGCCTCTTCTGTGGGTAGTCACTAAAGCCTTGCTTAAGCTTACGAGCGTACTAGCTGCCTTGCATTTGGGCTAAGTGGAGGTAAATGAAATATTTAGCTGTCTTTGAAAAAGTAGACCCTACTGCCTTGTTGTGGTTTAACCCCAGCTGGCAACTAAACACCACACAGCCGCTCGCTCACTCCCCCCCGGTGGGATGGGGGAGAGAATCAGAAGAGTAAAAGTGAGAAAACTCATGGGTTGAGATAAAGGCAGGTTAACAGGGAAAGCAAAAGCTACGCACGCAAACAAAGCAAAGCAAGGAATTCATTCATTACTTCCCATGGGCAGACAGGTGTTCAGCCATCCCCAGGAAAGCAGGGCTCCATCATGCGTAACGGTTACTTGGGAAGACAAACGCCATCACTCCAAACGTCCCCCCCTTCCTTCTTCTTCCCCCAGCTTTACATGCTGGGCACGATGCCATAGGGTACGGCATAGCCCTGTGGCCAGTCTGGGTCAGCTGTCCTGGCTGTGCCCCCTCCCGGCTTCTTGTGCACCTGGCAGAGCATGGGGAGCTGAAAAGTCCTTGACCAGTGTGAGCACTACTTAGCAACAACTAAACCATCAGTGTGTTATCCACATTATTCTCATCCTAAATCCAAAACACAGCACTATACCAGCTACTAAGAAGAAAAATAACTCTATCCCAGCTGAAACCAGGACATGCCTGAAGCATGGGTGATCACATCAGGATCTGTGGAGGAGAGGAGGCTGCATTCCCATGAAACCGGGATAATGTGGTTTCAAAAAATTCCCAGTTCCTCTCCTTATGCCTGCCTGCCTGCTCCTCTCCTGTCTTATTTTGAAAAGCTTTTTCTATTACCTATTTTCTAGCACTGTTCCATATCTAAATTTGCCTTTCTCTTCTATTTGGACTTGTGAAAGAGAAAAATGGATTTGACCAGAAATAGTCATGCACCTTAATCTGTTAGTCGCTTTTACAGTGCTCACTAGGTGGCAGTAAGATGCTGTTATACCGATTTAAAAAATTTAAGTCGTGTGTTCTCCAAGTGCCTGAAATTTCCTAAAATCTGAGGATCTGGTATTGGAAGAGCTTTTTTTTATTTTTTTTTTTTCTAAAATAGGGGTGTAGGAAATGCAAGATGAAATCTATATTCAATACTCATAAACAACCCCAGTTTCTGTGAACTTGTTACAACAATAAAGGTAATCAACCTTGTATAATTTTTCAGGAAGAAGTTTTCTTGATTATGCCTCTGAGAGGGAAGTTGCTGGGGATACTAAAGTAGTGTCTTAAAAAAGGAGGACAAAATAAGAGAAAAAAACAACTATAAAACTCCTGGTGAAAGAGGTGGAAATTTGTAACAGAAGATAAGTTTTAACCTGGTCACTATGGAGTACTGAAATCAATACTGGATTTTTGTTTCTGCTTCCTTTTCTGCTAGCTACACACATTTTTCTGGGAGTTTAAATAGCAGTCCAGAAAGCTATCATCTCTATTTGAACTAAGCTGAGTGGAGTGCACAGGCCCTCGTCCTTCTTTGCTGCTTCAGAAATCTCTGTGTTCCATTTAGAATTGCTGTAAGTAAATGAAGGCTTTACCATTTTTTATGGTAACATCCTCATCCGTTCCAATTCAATTTTGCATGCATTTCAGAGATTCAACTATTTCAGCTTGTCCACTTGGTCTAATGCAAGGACCTAGAGGTTTCCTTGCAAAGCAAAATTTCTTAGTCATTGGAAGTGAAAGAGATCTAATATTTGTGTTCCCCAGCTCATCGGTGTATGTTTTGAATCTCCTTCAGTTAGCTCATATTTTCTCCACAATCTAATTTGGCATTTAAGTTGTGTTGGTAGTGAACTGTACATTGATTTAGGTCAATACTAACATACTGCTTATGTCAAAGCTCCTTCTCTGCTTTGGATCGTCAACTTTCCAAGGGGCCTTGGGAAGCCATGCCTCTGTGCAAGAGCCAATATTTGATCTACCACATCTAAACTTGAAATCGAGTGCTGTTATTTTCCCATAATTAAAGGAAAAATAGCCTATCATTTCCACCTACGAGTTTTATTTATTATTGCTTGCTTACTTTTTCTTCAGAAAGGAATTATTCTTACAAGTTTAGAAGAGTTTGCAAGTTTACAGACTTCTAAGTGAAAGCATCGGGATTTCAAGATAGTATACGTATTCAAGATACTACACTTAAGTATGTTACCTATGTGCAAAGCATGTTTAGAAGATACTAATACTTGCTAAAGTTGTGTGCAGCTGCTTTTCTTGTATCTGCTGCTCTCGAGGCCTAAAATAAAGCATGGCGTGCAACTTACACACTTAAATTACAATAAAAGAGCAAAACCCAATATACTATGACAGTTTTCTTCAGTATGGAGTCTAAAGTGTTAAAAAAGACAATGGGTTGGTTCATGCCATCGGGTAATTAGAAAATAAAATAGCCTGTGTGGTTCAAGGCAGCAAAGCCTGTCCCCGGACATGGGGAGCAGCAGGTCCGAGCTGCTTTGGAGCTGCAGACATCTTGTCAAAATTTGTGTCATCTCTGCCATTCACTGCGTGGGAGGCGCTGCTATATAATTCCCCCAATTTTTGAAAAGATTTTAAAACTTTCCAAGATTTTGAAGATGATAAGTATGGCTGAGATAAATAAAATAATGTGTTGACCGGCTGCAGAGCTAGCTGTTACATGGAATTATTCCTCAGGCCTACGCTTTGAAATAGCTGTTATGAAAAGTTGGCTGCGTGAGCTGAAGTTCCCAGTTAAGAAAGCTGATAACACAGAATAGTTTGTGGGGCAGAGTTCCTCTCTTAGACCTGGGTGTTGATTTCTGAGATAAGATTTCTGCCAGATGGTATTTTTAATGGAAATGAAACAAGCAGCACTTTAAAAAAAAAGGGAAAGTCAGGTTCCGTATCTCCTGATCATCCTGTAGGAAAACAGTCTTCAAGGTCATTTGCAATGTTTGCTGCCATTTCGCAGAGGGCTGACATGACGCTTTTCATCCTGGTGAGTCTGCAGCCACGTTACCAACAGACTGGAGCCTCTTACTGTTTATCAAGGAATAATTCATTTTAAAACCACCTCATTAAAAATGTCTGACATCATCTCCTCGGTGATTTCATTTTTATTACCCCTAAGGTCAGTTTACTTACTGGAAAACCATGGATACAGCCAGAAACAGCTGTGGCAAGTTGGCATCGATACTGAACAGGCTTGGCTGTGCCACGGGCTTTGTGCTCCGTTCCTCCCCAGGCAGCAGCAGTACGCCTTGCATATCACCCGCTCGCTGTGCCTGGTGCCTGGGCATGTTTGAATAGGTCACTGTAGGCAACCGCTGTTTATATTTACCAAATTATTTGTTAAGGGTTGGTAGTTCATTATAATCCCATGCCGCTTCATGCTTCAGTGCATCCACGCTCCCATCTTGGTGCTCCTGGGCGGTTCTGATAATGGCAGGAGAGCTGCTGTGGGGTTGTTACTGCAGGAGGGAGGGAAAAGACTGTCACCAGCAACCCAGGGCATGTCCTTCCTCACCGAGGCGACACATTACCTAGACCTGTTTCTGTGCTAGGTGGATGTTGGTTTTTTTTTTTAAATTACAAATAAAGAGCAAGCAGAAGGCTCCAGATGACAGAACATATAGCCTGGTCAGTAAATGCGCTAAATCCTTCTGCACCCTCTCAAAGAAAACGCGAGTCTGCCCTGTCTGTAGCTACAGGGACTGGCTGCTTTTTGGAAGCTGTAAAGATTTTGCTTTTAGTCTGAATGTCTCTGGCGCAAAGCCTGCTGCCGGTGACAGCGGTGCTCCCACAACTGAAGAGCACGAGCTTCGCTGGGCAGCAGTGCTCTGCTTCTCGGCAGACCAGCGGGGGGGTCACTGGACTGAAACTGTCCCCTTTCCTCAGCCCCAGTGGCACATAACAGCCCCGAGCCTGGAAGAAGGGAAATGGCGAGCCACATGCCTTGAGCTTTTGTGCAGTGTTGCCAAATCCAGATGCTAAAAGGTCGGGAGATGAAAAGCAGTAACAGTAATAGATTTGGAGATCTTTAGACCTGTCTGGTTCCTTGTGTGCCTGTAGGGTATGTCTGGGCTTCCATGGAAGCACAAAACTGTTGTTTGTTTTAAACGAAAGATGAGTTTTCATGTAATTGTGAGGCTTTCGAAGGAGGGTTTTGGGAAAATAAGCAAATATTGTGATGCTCCTGAAGAACTGCACCCAGCCTTTGGGCAGCTGAAGGTAGAAGATCCTGGAAGAGTCTCCTCCTTCTGCCATGGGTCAGATTTAGTCTTGGCTCTTATGCAAGGCAGCTGTAAGGGCAGAGTGCCTGGGGGTCTGTGCAGCCGCTTAGCCTCTGCTGTGCCTGCAGGCTTGTCCTGCCATGGGCTGGCTGGGGAAGAGGCCAGCAGCTCCTTCCACCCTCCCTTCCTCAGCAGGCAACTGCTGCTGGGAGATGGACTAGGGTCAGGGCTCTGCCATTTTTGGAGGCCAGTCGGAGAAAAGGGGATTACAGGCATCACTGGGAGGAGTTTAGTGTTACTCTGCTCCCACTCTGCCCAACGGACCCCGCTGCCCTGGTTAAATACTTCAAAACAGCTGGGCCAGGCCTGGGTTTGGAGGAATGTCATCTCTGAAAGGTTGACTCAGGTGCCCAAGGGAATTAGCATGGAACAAAGAGTTGAGGAAGCTGAACTGAATCTGGACATCAGCAATGTATCAAGAGACACAAATATTGCTGAAATATTATACGAAATGAATGTTAATGGAAAAAACGAAACATTTACTGGCCAGAGACGTCAAAAATAACGAGAAAGGGTTCTTCTGGTATGTAAGTTGCAAGCAGAAAAAGAAGGAAAGCATAGGTCTACTGTTAAACAGTAGAGGTGAATCAGTCGCCAAGAATGCTGAAAAGGTAGAGGTTCTGAACACCTTCTTCGCCTCTGTCTTTACCAACACTGTTGGATCCCAGGCGTTGGGAACGAAAATCCAGGAGGATCCAAACATAGACCCACCATCAGTGATGAAGGAGTTAGTTAGTGTGTGAATTATTACAGGGGCTTGACCCCTACAAATCGATGGGCCCTGACGCCATCCACCAAAGGGTGTTGAGAGAGCTGGCTGATGTCATTGCGGGGCCTCTCTCTATAAACTTTGAGAAGTCCTGGAGACTGGGGGATGTCCCAGAGGACTGGAGGAAGGCAAATGTTACCCCTATCTACAAGAAGGGCTCAAGGCAGGATCCGGGTAATTATAGGCCCATCAGTCTTACTTAAATCCCTGGGAAAGTCATGGAACGGATCCTCCTGGGGGCCATCACGAGTCAAATGAAGCATGTGATTGGGAAAAGCCAACGCAGCTTCACAAAAGGCAGATCGTGCCTGACAAATCTGGTGGCCTTCTATGATAAGGTGACCTCCTCGGTTGACATGGCCTTCGATACGGTTCCCCATGGCCTCCTCCTGGAGAAACTGATGCGTTATGGCCTGGACAGGTGGTCTTTGCAGTGGGTGAGGAATTGGCTGACAGGCCGCACCCAAAGGGTGGTGGTAAATGGCTCTTTTTCAAACTGGCAACCTGTCACAAGTGGGGTCCTCCAGGGATCGATATTGGGCCCAATGCTATTCAATATCTTCATAAGCGATCTGGATAACGGGATCAAGTGTAGCCTGATGAAGTTCTCAGATGACACCAAATTGAGTGGGGAAGCAGACACTCTAAAAGGGAGAGCCACCCTGCAGGAAGACCTGGATAGGCTGGAAGAGTGGGCTAACAAGAACCTTATGAAGTTTAACAAAAAGACAAGTGTAAGGTCTTGCACCTGGGAAGACATAATCCAGGAGTGCAGCTCAGACTGAGATCCACCTGGCTAGAGAGCAGCTCCATGGAAAGGGACCTGGGGGTCCTGGTGGACAGGAAGCTCAACATGAGTGAACAGTGTGCTGCTGCGGCCAAGAAGGCCAATAGGATGCTGGGTTGCATCAAAAAGGGCATCACCAGCAGAGATAAAGAAGTCATTATCCCTCTCTACTCAGCACTTGTCAGGCCACACCTGGAATACCGTGTACAGTTCTGGTCCCTGTTACACAAAAAAGATGTGGACAGGCTGGAGGGGGTCCAGAGAAGGGCCACCAAGACGATCAAGGTTCTGGGAAGCCTGCCATATGAGGATAGGCTGAGAGAGCTGGGTTTGTTCAGCCTTGAGAAAAGGAGGCTTAGAGGTGATCTCATCACCATGTACCAGTACTTAAAGGGGAGCTACAAAGAAGACGGAGACTCCCTTTCTACAAGGAGTCACACGATGAGGACAAGGGGTAACGGGTACAAGTTACTCCCAGGGAGATTCTGATTGGACACGAGAGGTAAATTTTTCACAATAAGAACAGTCAATCATTGGAATAATCTCCCCAGGGAAGTAGTTGACTCTGCTACGCTGAACACGTTTAAGACTCAGCTGGACATGGTGCTGGGCCATCTTGTCTAGATTGTGCTAGAAAGGTTGGACCAGATGATCCTTGAGGTCCCTTCCAACCTGGTATTCTATGATTCTATGACTAGTGAAGCATGCGGGGCTGCAAACATTGCTATGGCTGTTAGGTTTTAATTACTTGGAAACTGTTCATTCAAACTGTGCTTCTTTGCAGTGATTGTCCTAATGTGGTTGGGTTTGGGATCTAATGCTGTTGGATTTTCCTTTCTTTATGAGTGATAAGTACTGAAATATTCATTATGCATGTGTCCTCCTGGCTTCTGGAGTGCTGTGGAGGGAGATTTTTTTTGTACACTAAATGTTGCGGTTACTGTCTAGTAGTACTTACTGTAGCCCCAGTGACAGAAATGGTCCCGTCCAAAAGGTGCGTCATCTGAAATGAAACATTTGAGGGTGTTTCACAAGGGAAAAGTAGTACCACTTTACCTGTTTCACATTTCAATTTAAAGAATACTGCAAAGCTCAAGGCATGTGTTTTCACAATGCTCCATGAGCTCGTGTGTCCATCTTTATGTACACACACAGACACATACGTGTGTTGGTAAGAAAATTCAAACTAATTATATTTCTTCCACTGGAGGGTTTTACCTCTTCAGTGGAGAATGCTCCATTAATATTGACGTACTTCACAATATCTGTTTTCAGAGACAAGAACATTTTTAATCCCCAGTCGTGCTTCACATGAGTGGATACAGATCTACCTGTTAACTAGAGCATTGGTATCTTGAATTATGATGGCATATTTTTGGGCAATACTGTGTGGTCTGTTTTCTGATTTCTTGTCTGGAAGTCTTTATCTTTGCTATCTTATCTGTCTGACGCCTTCTGGAAGCAATTTTCCCTTTACACCACTTCTGCATACACTAGACTGGAGGTTCTGGGCCATTTCTCACATTTTGTAATGAATTTTCTGATTGAATTCTTTTACAGACAGCACCTCATACATGCAAAGCAGTGCCTAAGATCCTGGTGGATTTTTTACTGCTTGTGTGTATAAAGCTCTAAGAACTTGTGACGTATTCTGAAAAGCTAAGTTGCCACTGAAACTTGCACACTTATATTTTTCAAGGTCAGCCTTGGCTGCAGTGACCATGAGATGGTGGAGTTCAAGATCCTTAGGGCACTGAGGAGGGCGCACAACAAGCTCACTACCCTGGACTTCAGGAGAGCAGACTTTGGCCTCTTTAGGGATCTGCTTGGTAGAGTACATTGGGACAAAGCCCTGGAAGAGGGGCCGAAGAAAGCTGGTTAATATTCAAGGATCACTTCCTCCAAGCTCAGGTGTGATGCATCCCAGCAAAGAGGAAGTCAGGCAAAAACGCCAGGAGGTCTGCATGGATGAACAAGGAGCTCCTGGACAAACTCAAACTCAAAAAGGAAGCCTACAGAGGGTGGAAGCAAGGACAGGTAGCCTGGGAGGAATACAGAAAAATTGTCTAAGCAGCTAGGGATCAGGTTAGGAAAGCTAAATCCCTGATGGAATTAAATCTGGCCAGGGATGTCAAGGGCAACAACAAAAGCTTCTATAGGTACGTTGGTGATAAAAAGAAGACTAGGGAAAATGTGGGCCCTCTCTGGGAAGACATGGGAGACCTGGTTACCTGGGATATGGAGAAGGCTGAGGTACTCAATGACGTTTTTGCCTCAGTCTTCACTGGCAAGTGCTCAAGCCACACCACCCAAGTTGCAGAAGGCAAAGGCAGGGACTGGGATAATGAAGAACCACCCACTGTAGAAGATCAGATTCAAGACCATCTAAGGAACCTGAAGGTGCACAAGCCCATCGGACCTGATGAGATGCATCTGAAGGTCCTGAGAGAACTGGTAGATGAAGTTGCTAAGCCACTATCCATCATATTTGAGAAGTCATGGCAGTCCGGTGAAGTTCCCACTGACTGGAAAAGGGGAAACATAACTCACATTTTTAAAAAGGGAAAAAAGGAAGACCTGGGGAACTACAGGCCAGTCAGTCACACCTCTGTGCCTGGCAAGATCATGGAACAGATCCTCCTGGAAACTATGCTAAGGCACATGGAAAATAAGGAGGTGACTGGTGACAGCCAGCATGGCTTCACTAAGGGCAAATCGTGCCTGACAAATTTGGTGGCTTTCTGCGACAGGGTTACCTGTTGGTGGACAAGGGAAGAGCAACTGAAGTCATCCACCTGGACTTGTGCAAAGCATTTGACACTGTCTGCACAACATCCTTGTCTCTAAATTGGAGAGACATAGATTTGATGGATGGACCACTTGGTGGATAAGGAATTGGCTGGATGGTCGCACTCAAAGAGTTGTGGTCAATGGCTCGATGTCCAGGTGGAGACTAGTGATGAGTGGCATTCCTCAGGGGTCGGTATTGGGACCGGCGCTGTTTAACATCTTTGTTGGAGACATGGACAGTTCGATTGAGTGCACCCTCAGCAAGTTTGCCAACGAAACCAAGCTGTGTGGTGTGGTTGACACACTGGAGGGAAGGGATGCCATGCAGAGGGACCTTGACAGGCTTGAGAGATGGGCTTGTGTGAACATCATGAAGTTCAACCAGGCCAAGTGCAAGGCTCTGCACATGGGTCAGGGCAATCCCAAACACAAATACAGGCTGGGGCGGAGAATGGATCGCGAGCAGCCCTGAGGAGAAGGACTTGGGGGTGTTGGTTGATTAGAAGCTCGACATGACCCAGCAATGTGCTCTTGCAGCCCAGAAAGCCAACCATATCCCAGGCTGCATCAGAAGAAGCGTGGGCAGCAGGTCGAGGAAGGTGATTCTACCGCTCTATTCCACTCTCGTGAGGCCCCATCTGGAGTGCTGCATCCAGCTCTGGGGCCCATAACATAAGAAGGAGATGGACCTGTTGGAGCAAGTCCAGAGGAGGGCCACGAAGATGATCAGAGGGCTGGAGCACCTCTCCTATAAGGACAGGCTGAGAGAGTTGGGGCTGTTCATCTGGGAGAAGAGAAGGCTCTGGGGAGACCTTATAGCAGCCTTCCAGTACCTGAAGGGGGCCTACAAGAAAGCTGGAGAGGGACTTTTTACAAGGGAATGTAGTGATAGGACAAGGGGTAATGGCTTTGAACTGAAAGAGGGTAGATTTACATTAGATATAAGGAAGAAATTCTTCACTGTGAGGGTGGTGAGGCACTGGAACAGGTTGCCCAGAGAAGCTGTAGATGCCCCATCTCTGGAAGTGTTCAGGGTCAGGTTGGATGGGACTTTGAGCAACCTGGTCTAGTGGAAGGTGTCCCTGCCTATGACAGGGGGGTTGGAACCAGGTGATCTTTAAGGTCCCTTCCAACCCAAACCATTCTCTGATTCACTGATTCTATGAAAAATCTGAAAAGGGATAAGAATAAGATAAGAATAAGCCTGTTAACATAAACATAAGTAAAATTAGAAAGAACCAAAGTATGTTTGCATACTTAAATTTTATTTGGAATAATCACAATACTTTGGAAAAACTACCAGATCTGTTGATGAATAGCTGGGTGTTATTAGAGGAACTCTGTCACTGGCATTAATTTAATTAATGTCTCAGGCTTTAGATGAGTTGCCATAGTACTAAGATGACGAACCTAGAATTGTAAAGGGAAGGGCCAGTATGGCTGTGTGCGTTCAAAATTTTCATCACTGGGCAACCCGTATGAATTGTAAATCGGGCTTTTGTTAATCCTTCTTAAGAGACAGGTCTATCGTGTAATGTTCATCAGGGGTGGCTGAACACAGGGAAGAAAGACAGGGGCCTTACCCCTGTGAAAGCAGATCCCCGGTCCTCCAGGTGAGCTGCAGAAGGGCCTGAGTTTGCAAGGGAAGTGCAGCCTGGCTGCAGGAGGGATCTGGCTGCTGAGGGGAAGGTTATTCTGCAGTGGGTGTTTAGGGCATTAAAGGAGCGAAGACAGTCCACAGAACGGAGCAGCTGAACAAGAAAATAGGAGTGTTAGCGGGTGACTTCGGCTGCCTCTGGATAGGCTGGGAAAGTGTTGTGATGGGGTGGGAGACTGCCGCTGTAAGCAGCATGAGTGACTGCTTGTTGAAGCCACTAAACAGGGAATCCCCGGGAGAAGAAATGGTGCTTGGCAACATTCAGAAGAGCAAGCGGGGCTGGCCTCATTTGCACGGTTAGCGCTGGAGGGACTTTTGGTCATTGCAACTGCAGCGTACTCTGATTCAGCCAACTTCCAGTAGCAGAGCAGGAACACCCACACAACCTCCCCCCAAATCCACTGTACCAAAGGACTACAGAAACTGCAATTGCAATTTGACACTGATCTCTGAAAAGGACTCTGGAAAGATGCCAATGTGGCTTTCGTCAAGAGAAATCGTGTCTGAGAGAAATCCGCTGCTGTTCGTCTGAAGCACCAACATGCGTGTGGATTAGGGTGATTTGGTTGGTATGGTATGCTCAGATTTTCTAAAAGCTTTTGATAAGCTCCTCACTCGGAAGATCCTAAAGAAGCAAAACTGTAGCAGGATGAAAGGAAAAATCCCCTCTGGAACTGATGTGAGGGGTAGGAATAGACAGTCAGGTATTTCAGTGGGAGATAACAAGTGGAATCCCACAGAGATCTGCACTAAGATCTGTGATGTCTGGCATATTCATAAATGGTCTGGCAAATGTGCTAAATAGTGGTGTGCTGGATGTTTCTTAAACTGAGTTATTCAGGACAAGAAAAAGAAAAATCTACTTTTAAAAACGTGGAAGAATCTCACAATACTGAGTGGCATTGCAGTAAAATGGCAGCCTGCATTCGGTGCCAAAAAGCGCAAAATAATGCACATGGGAAAAAATAAACCTGACTGTACGATGCTGAAGATGGGCTTTAAACTACCTCTTACCACTCAGGGAAGAGAGCTCAGAGTGGCTGTCAGTAATTCTAAGAAATGATGGCTGAGGGCAGAGCAATGCTCAAAAAAGCAAATAGAGTGTCAGAAATTGCTAGGGAAGACACAGAAAACAAAATAATAATTTTGCTGTGCATTAACCTCTTGATTACTGCACGTCATTCTGGTCTCCCCATCTAAGAAAAGGTATAGCAGAGCCCGAAAGGGACAGAGAAACCTGACAAGTGTTTTCAGAAATAGAGGATGGCTTCTGAATGGAGATTGATTAAATACACTCTTTAGACAGGAAAAGAGAAGGTAGAAAGGCGTTCGATAGCCGTGTTTAAAATCATGAGTGGCATAGAGAAAATAAGTAGCAAATGATTATTTGCGTTTCTCCCAGAACAAGAGCAAGGGACATCAGGTGGAATTACCAGGTAGTGGCTTAAGCAAACAACAGCAAACAACTTGGTCCTTGTGGTGTGTGATTAAACTGGAACCAGTCTCACAGTATCTGCCAGGTGTCGAGAGGTTAGACAGGCTCAAAACCGATCAGACTAATTAATGGGAAAAAAATCCATCAGGGGCTATTAGGCAGTGAGATGACATTCCTGCCTGAGGAAGTGCCGGCATGGCAGGCTGCAGGATGTGGGGAGGAGAGAGTGGAGAAAATGCCTGCATGGCTACCCCTTTTTAAAATTGTTTCCCTTGGTATCTGCTGCTGGCTCCTCTCAGCAGTGGGATATCGGACTAAACAGACCTTTGATCTGATCCGATATAATTCTTCTGCATAATAGTTTTATGAGGAGTCAGGCAGGCAGAAAGGCACATAAAATACCCCAGAGACCCACAGGGTCCCGAGCCTTGATCTCTACTTAAAGAATTTAGGCCTAGCCTGGATGTCCACTCAGACTCTTGGAAGAGAAAGTACCCAGAAGGTCGCATTGATCCAGCCACCTGAGGGGGGGAGAGCCCTGAGGAATACTGTAATGAACCAAAGAGACACCCATGCTTTTGGGTATTGAATTCCATTCCTTTTGGGTATTGAATTCCATTCCTTTTGGGATGAGGAAATAAAATGAATACTGGTGCTGCACCTTGCACGTTATCCCGTGGTGCATCTTGCCGTGATGAAAAGAGTCACTTGGGAAAGGTAAAGTGTGTTGAGTAATGCATGATATGTGGCTTTCCTCATCCTGTAATTCAATGTTTTGTGGTTCTCCAAAGAGTTACTGCTCCACCTTTTGCATCGTACAGTTTATTGTTCTGCTTTCTGAGCTTGTGTATAACATGGATGTGCAGGAGCAAGCCAATATATTGTCATTGGTCAGAGAATGTCACTTTAAAACAGTGACAAAACTACTCTATCGCTAAAAGTGCAACCATGAGAACTGTATTTTGGTATGAGGATAATGTCGAGCTGGAGTTAAATTGAATGTCTGTTTCTTCAGGGAGGGTAAATTTAATCAAGTGCTCAAAATCAAATTAAGGTGGGAATCAGTTTGGAAAAACAAGAATTACAATCCAGCTAATGACCTGAGGTAATACTGGCAAGAAATTTGCTTTCACATTGTAACATGAAAAAATCATTTCTCTAAGAGGGAGCTGCTTGCAGCTCGTGATTGCCCAGGGTAGTTCAGAGCCTGGCATTTCCTTGAGAGAACAATTACAATGTGCTGCCCTTGCACTGTTTACTTCCCCTCCTTTATAGTGATACCAACAGTTATTATGCTGTGATCAAGCCTGTCAGTGTTTCTATCATAGTGTTATTTTCTAACTTGGCTGTTAAGCTGGAAATGTTTTCCCAGCCCAGCCTGAAACAGCCTCTGTGGCTCGTGGCCCATGCGTGATCCAGAAGTGTCGTATCTTCTGCAGAAACACAGCCTGTCCTACGGCACGAGTCCTTGTAAGAAATGTCTCTACATCTGGGAACAGAAAATGGGTCCTGAGTTTGGCTGCAACCTTGCTGCAGAGAGGGATTTGGATTTTAATGTACCCATTATTCTGACTAAATGTAGGTGAGTAGAGGGGCTTTATTCGGTGTGGTTGGAAGGGGCAAGGTCTTTCCCTGCCATTTCCTTCCGGTACAAAGGGAAGACTTTGAAGGAGCTGTGGCTCAAAGGTATTGCTGCTGTTCTCGTCCCCAAAGGTGTTCCCTTCTGGCATTAATTTGTCTCTCTTATTGATGGAGAATTTGGAGATGGTGGCCAGAAGCTGCAGCCATGATTCAGTAGGAAGGGGAAAAGTGCTGCTCTGATATTACCTGGAATGGCATTTAACTTAAACTAGCATGGTGCCTTGATCTTCTGTGACCTTTACCCATCAGGAGTTATTAGCTAATTGAATTCAGAAGGTAACTCCCTAACTGTTTTCAAACTAAATTAACTTGCTTCAAGGGACCAACTTATGTTTGTATTTCCACAGAGATAATGAGTTTAGGCTTCAGCTGAAACCTTGCCAGATAATGAGGAAAAAATAAATCAATGACCTCACTCTTATCTGGTCTTAACAGGCAGGCTTTCCTTTGCTAAAAGTGACCCTGAAACGGTCTGGATTGATTCACACAAATACTGGGCCCTGTGTCCTGCTAAGCAGAGCCATCCCGGGGAATGCTTTGCTCTGCAAGGAGATCTAATCCAAACATTAGCAAAGGTGCAAGCATTTGAAATGCAGCTTTTCTTAGAGTCAAAACGAATGCTTCTGAGAAATTCAAATGAGCAGTAAGATAAAGAGTTAAGGAGGAAATTAGCTTCAATACTAATTAGAGGGGAAAAAAACGCATTCTCACAATTGTGCCTGGGACTGCACAATCTCCATAGGCATATATTTCTCTGATTCTCCATAGACATATGCTTCTCTGATTATTTAATTATCTGGCATTGTTAAATAAGAAATGCTTTCTGGATGTTAAAGGGAGATCGTTGCCTGGTGTAGCTGTGTTAGTGGAGATCTTTCCTTTGGTGCCTTGATTAATGGAAGAAGTAGACAGCTCAGCAATGTGCCCCTCCAACAGTGTGTACCTCCTTACTCTCTATATGGATTTGTCAAATGAACGCTTAAATCTTCAGGTAATAAATGTGATTAATAATACTTTAACAGAATGTATGAGACAATCTATTCAAATACGCAGAGGTAAGAGGCAGAGGTTTTTAACTACTGGTAAAGAATCTGTAAAACCTACTCTTAAAACCCAAATAAGAAGAATGAAATTTTATAGTAGCAATAGCAGTAGTACTTGCAGCAACCATTTTGGTGTAATAAGAGATGTGACATTTTAGGGAGAGATGGCATCTTTTATTAAATCGTTGATACAGGTTTTACAGTAGCACTGCTTCTTTTAATGTTGAACTTTATAGGAAAAAGTGCCCCTAGGCAAAACTCATGCCTTTCTGCTAAAAGATAAATAAATACTGATATTCTACCCAGAGTGAGACCTTTTCAGTGCTTTCAGGTGATTGACTAATAAAATTGGAACTGCTTCAAGAAGGGGGCATCTGTATCCAAGCGTAGCCAGTTTGCAGACACTACAAAATTGGGAGCAGCGGTTGATACACTAGATGGTTGCACTGCCGTGTAGAGGGACCTTAACAGGTTGGAGAAATGAGCTGACAGGAACCTCATGAAATTCAGCAAAGAGAAAGGCCAAGTCCTGCCCCTGGAGAGGAATAACCTCAGGCACCAATACACACTGGCCGTAAGTGACTTGCACTCAGAGCAATCTTCATTTGTGACAGTTTTGTAAATACTAATGACATCTTTCCATATAATTTAAGATCATAGAATCATAGAATCATTTAGGTCGGAAAAGACCTTTAAGATCATTGAGTCCAACCATAAACCTAACACTGCCAAGTCCACCACTATACCATGTCTCTAAGCATCACATCTACCCATCTTTTAAATATCTCCAGGGATGGTGACTCCACCACTTCCCTGGGTAGCCTGTTCCAATGCTTGACAACCGTTTTGGTGAAGAAATTTTTCCTAATATCCAATCTAAACCTCCCCTGATGCAACCCGAGGCCATTTCCTCTCACCCTATCACTTGTTACTTGGGAGAAGAGACCGACCCCCATCTCACTACAACCTCCTTTCAGGTAGTTGTAGAGAGCAAGAAGGTCTCCCCTCAGCCTCCTTTTCCCCAGGCTAAACAACCCCAGTTCCCTCAGCCGCTCCTCATAAGACTTGTGCTCTAGATGTCACAAGGGAGGCAGCAAAACCTTTCCAGCCTCTCTTAATCCGTGCCCATTAGGAAAATTCCTTCTTGGCCAATGTGAAATCCAGTGACTGTCTCTTGGTGGTGCGCCACTCAACTGTCCCTGTCTACTTGGTGCGGGGGGAAATAAAGCTTGGGCTAATCTGTCCTGTCCTGGACCTGAAGCAGGATGGTGGCTTCCCACTGGAGTGCTTGTGTGATCATCCTTTGCCCAGGGCATGCTCAGCTTCTGTTGTGTCCCTAACCCCTGTGGGCTGATTTATCCTCAAGTGGCCCTGGTAGCGCTGCCTGCAAATGGCAGAAGCAGTGAGGCATGTGAACGGACAAATGCCGAGGTTTGTAAATCCTGGTGGGAGCCCAGGTTTGAGGTAGTCCCCGTCTGCTCAGCACTGTGTGGGCATGCTCAAGGACTGAACTGTAAGCACCAGAGGAGCTTTAAGGCTGAAAATGCAAGTGCCTGTAGACAGGCACGTAGCACTAGACAGTGAGTGTGGGAGTGAGACCCTCACTCTTTAGTTTTTGAGGCTCTCAGTATTGGACTGAAGTGCCTACAGGGGTCAATAGATAGCTGATTTCCATCTAATTTGATCACAGATAATTTTTTCCCCCCCCCAAGGGAAATAGCTGCCTCTTCTATTCTGCAAGTGCAGAAATGCCTGAGCCAGTGGCTGTCACATTTGCCACAGACAGGGAGCCGTTACAGTAGTGTGAACACCATGTTTCACCTCACCTGGCTCAGGTGCAGTGCTGTACCTTTGTGGCTGCATTGTTTTTTGGGAGCTGATAGGTGTTGCGCTGGCTTGGATGTGCTGACTCAGCAGTTTTGGCACTGTGCTCTGGAGCACCAGCAGCGTGGCCAAAAGGATAAATGAACCTATTAGGGAGGTGGTTTGAGCTAGGCATAAAATTAATTCATTCTAACAACATCATGGGATAAAGTAAAATGGACAGAACACTCCCATAAAATAAATCAGATGATAGATACAGAAATTAAATATCATGACCTAAGACAGAAGCTGAAAATGTTCTATGTAATGCATTTTGTTTTCCAAGTATTTGCAGTGGAAATTTTTCTTTGGAAATGGACACATTTTTTAAAATCTTGGGATTAAAGAAATTAAATTAAAATACCATCTGCCCTACTTAAAATCTTTTTATCTTTTTATATTTTGTTTCTGTAGAAATTAAGATTAAAAGAAATGTAAGATAAAAAAAGTAAATGTTTGAAAAGCTGCTTTGGGTCATTGTCTTCAAGTGGTTGCCATAGCTCCTAAGTGACAACTTGAAGACCTTTATGTAATCAGGCTGCTGTAGGAGTGTGAGAATTGAGGCTTGAACTTTAGGGGAATTGTAGGAGATTTTCTGCCAAGAAAAGTGAAGGCCTGAGTCCCTGCACCTGGTGAAGATCCAGTCAGAAACCACACAGAATGCAACATGCTAACATACGAAAAAAAATCAAAACCATATTCACTGTGAAGAAGTTCATAAGGAATTGGCTGCTATTTGATTCTAAATTTGATTAAATAGATAATTTTATCAAAGAGTCAAAGCTGATCTATTCAGCCAGATAACATCTCCACACTGAAGCAGAATATTTATCTAATATGTGAACCACAGCCACAACTCTGATTATAAAGCTTTCATCTTAGTTTTAAGTTATTTTGTGGTAACCAAACACTTCCTTTTCTTTCTTGTAAGCTGTTGCCCTGCCTGTATAATACAGTCCACTCAACAGCCAGGGCTCCATCAGTTTTATCAATGGTCATCAACTGTCAGCAATTACAGATAGCAATTCCCCAGTCTCAGGACAGTTAAAAATACACGAGTAATTTTGTGTGTTATTTGAGGCATGTTTCCTTTCCGCATGAAGCTTACGTGAGCTCACAGGTGTGCACGCTTAGACGCCAAACACGAACATATCTGGTCCCCTTCTCATTTCAGGTCCTGAAACTAAAAAAGATTGAATTATCCCAAATGGTAAGACTGAATGTCAAAACATATGAAAAAGGAAAATCTGGATTCCTGTGGCTCTGGGCTTTGTGTCTGGATCCTCTGCAGCCTGCTAAGGTGTGAGTGCTCAGTGAAGCTTTTCCCACACTTGAGCTATGCATAACTGCTTGCTTTCTCTCTCTTGCGTGCAATCTGGTTTCTAAAGAGGTGGGAGTTTGTTCGACAGCCTTTCCCTCACAGGCAACATTAATGAGGTCTTTCTCCTCCACCCACACCCTATTTTCTGGAAACGTGTAGGAACTTAATGACTTTAAGACTTCTTCTTGCTTGTCTTATTAGATCAAAATTGGCCAACGGGCTCACAAAAGGTTAGGGAAGAGACACCCAAACAAAAGACAAACAGGCATGGATGCAGACACCAAGATTTTCCTTAAAAAATGTTAGCATTTTAGCTTTCACTCTTAAAATGAAAACCAAAGCTGACTGAAGGAACATCTGGAAAGAAAGAGTGCTTTTCTGCTCATGCAGTTCTTCAGACCTGGGGTACTTCAGGACAGATCAGTGGCTGAAAAAGTCTGGGTGTTGGTGTCAAGGTCTCCTCTCCCATGCTTGATCAGTCCGGGCAAGTCTGAACATCACCCTGTCCCTGCTGACCCAAGGCAGGGCTTCACGGGTTTCCTCTCACGTTTGCAATCTTTGCTGACTCTCCCTTGCTCTGAATTTCCTGGTGGTCTTGGGTTTAATGTCTGCCAGGGTATCCACTCTGAGCTGAAGGAGGACATCATTAACATGTGTCAATGTGGAAAAATGTTCTTCTAATTTAGTTCTTTAACAAAATATTCAGAGTTTTGCTTTCCTCAGCAGCTTGCTTGCAACTGTCCTTCTTTCTCCCCCATCCTGCTCCCAAGTATCAAAAGTCTGAATAGATGAAACCACTTGTGAAAGAGCTGGTATCCAAATAGTTAGGTGAAAAAGACTTCCATAATTGCTGCTGGTATCAAGCTTCTTCCCTTGGAGGCTTTAAACTGGGCCATCCTTTATTCTTCCTCTTCCAGCTACTGAATTTCCAAGTGCTGGTGTTCTGTGCCAGGAATAACACACCGCTTACAATCACACACCAGAGCTATAATCACTTACTGCTTGTCTAGACGGGTTCTGGATACTCTTTCAGCCACAGTACTGTCTTATCGCTGGTGCCTGATGAGTCTTTTGCAGGTACCTTCAACACCGTCTCCTAAAATATTTGCCAGCAAACCTTGGCTCCCTCTTGTCCTTGCCCTGGAGCCTTGCCCAGCTGCTGGGGCTGGCAGGAGGAAGAAGTCCAGTATGGCTCCCAGCAAACCACTGGCCAAAGTGGCAGCTGCAAAATCAGAGCAGTCTTGTGTCCCAACAGGGGTTCTCCTTTTACATAACTGCACGCTTAAAATAACAATAGCTTGAAATTTCATCAGAAGGTATAGAGGGATGTACGTTCTGGAAAGAGCTGTGCTCATGCAGGTTGTTACTGTGGTGTGGGAAGCCTCAGAGCTTGGGCTCCAAAGTTTCATTTTGCTTAAAAATAATTGAAATGAAATGAAATAATAGTGCTTAAAATATTTTCTCTAGACTTTTTCCTTTTTGTGGGGGAAAGTAAGAAGTATATTTTCAATTCTAAAACAGAAGGGATGTTTCTTTTCAGAATTACCTGAAGATGTGGTTTTGGACCTGTTTGGTCCCAAAGTCAAGATTTCTTGTCTGGTAATTCCTACCAGCTCCTTGTGCTATGTAAAGCAGGGACTGTTAGCTTGAAGGCAGCAGGTGATTACAGATGCTGTAATAATTAACTTTCAGCAATACTGTTGAAAGAACAGCAGAGAGAGTCTTACAGGTTGTTAGACTTTAGGTGGTTTAGCGTACCATCAAAATGACATCACAGCAGCTACCTACAACTTACTGAAGATGGAAAACACCAATTTAATGTGGAGTCATTACTCATAATTATGTTCAAATTCTGCTTTAATAATGTTGTCCATATTTGCAATACTGTAAATGTGAAAATGAATTTGGCTGAAAGAGTGCCAGTGTGAAGCAGCATATAATTTTGTTTTTGTTTGTGCTATACTCTGCATAATTACTGTAATTATGCATATTAGGCTGTTCTGTGTAATGGCACCAGAAGGTAGATAATTTTGTCAATAACTGGCTGTAGCAGCTTATATACATTTTGCACCACCCACAGAAGTGCTTTGAAGATCATTTAATACTGCTGATTTGCCCATAATAGGTCAGAAATTATTGCTGCTGTTTCCAGAATGTCTGTCTGGAAGAGATGTCTTCCAGAAAAAATCAGGTGCTATGAACAAAATCAGAACTTTGTGTCTGAGAAAACAGAGCAAAAAAAAAAAAATGCACGCACATTTTCAAAGAGGGTAAAAAGCTTTATTTAGCTGATAGCGCTACTATCAGTATAATATGACAAGGAGCTGCACCAGCTTTGAAATCCTTAGAGGTGTATTTCAGTTCAGATTATACTTTGCACAAGAAATTGCAAATACGCTCAGTGCTGTTTACTTCTTTTTCAACAGAACAAATTTAGATCAAGATGCTTTAATGAACTGACATGAAAACTTAATTTTAAAACGAGACTAAGCAGAGGCACCTGGATAATAGCGAAAAAAAAATGGGGGAGGGAATGCAGGTGGGTAAGGTGGAGTGAGGCAGGGTGAGGTAGGCATGGGGTGAGACGCTACCTGGGTAAACTCAGATGTTCGAAGGAAAGGTGATATTTAGAAGGTGGTTCCTTTAAACATTCAGGAAAAATACTTAAAAGTTGCCTTTTCTGATATATGAGATAATTGTTAGTAGTGATATTATGTTAACTGGAGCCCTCAGCCATTTTCTGAGAGTATTTTGTGCACAGCAATGGGGGCTGCGGCATCGAGGCCAGCTCTCCTGCAGCTCTGGCTCTGTGTGGCCACCCAGTTGCAATGGGTGAGCCTTTCTCACCACCGAAAAACCTGACACGGTGGGTCCTGGGGAGCCAGCCCTGTCCCTCTATTTGAGGCGGGGGGTTCTGGGTGGTGGTCTGCAGACACTGTGATCTGGGAGAGCCTGGTGCATGGATCCGTACGCTGGTCCCATGCTCTCTGTGAGCAGTGAACTGCTGGCAACAGCCATTTTCACAGCTGCGTTTCTGTCCCTCGGCGTGATGGAAATTGCACAAGGCTTTTTTTCTGCTGAAAGAAACATGGATGGATGGGTAGTGACTCATTTGTCAGAAAAGTTTGGAAACTAGTCACTGAAAGTAAACGTGGAGTTGTTTGGGGAGATGAGCAGGGCACAGGGCATAAAGCTGTCGTGATTCGCTTCTGTATGTCATGCTCCGCGTACTCGTCAAATTAGGACTCTGTTCTGTGGGAAGGGACGCCTGAGTGACACTGCTGGTTAGATGCATTAAAAATGCCCTCAGCCCTGGCAAAGCAGGAATGCTGCTGCTAGATAAGAGCAGTTTCTCTGAGGTGATCTGCTCCTGCTTTATGTCTCCTCGGGTTGAATGGATTCACTCTGAAGTACAAGCTGCATGAAAAATTTCAATGTCATTTTTAGCTCTGCTTCAACAGGTGTAGTTTGGCAGGGCTGATTTAAGATACGCGGTCTGTGTGGGATACACTGTTATTTATCACGTATTGATCTGGCAATAATAACCCGTGCTTTCCTGAGATGTAACGCTTGTGACTCCCTTCTTGTTTGGTAAAACCGACCTGCCACTTGCAATTCATTCAGAATGTAGCAGCGCACCTCATCGTGGATTTGAGCTAGCACATACATCCTGCTCTGCTTTCTTTTTTTGCCCAAATCAGAGTAGTCATAAATATATATAGCTCCAAAACGGACTAGCATTGGTTGTATACAAGATCCTCTCCTCCATCTCTGTTTGATGGGACTCTGCACTCACATGCCGTGTGGGATTCTGGGTTTTGCCATCATGCTAGAAGTCGGAAAGTAATTATGATTTTGCTATGGCCGCTCTGGCAAAAGGTCATTTATTCCCCTCTGAAATTTGGTTAAATTAATTTCCACTCTTAAAAGCAGCCATAGATAAATATATTTTTCCCTGAATGATTTGAAATGGTGATTGTTGCTTTATTGACTGACGTGTTTTTCAGTCAACCCACTGTTATTGTGTTGACTTTGTAGAATATTTAAGTTAATAAAATGTTATTTTGTCTTTGTTGGTTACCTCAAATGTATTTGTGCTCTTCAGATAAAATTGTTATTGCTTTGGTTAGTATCTAAAAAAAAAAGGTTACAGGAGATGCATAGCATTGTTTATCAGCACATAGTCCCAGGGAAGAATGCTGTAATAATTTAAAACTCAACTCAAACTCTCTTCATAATAAGCAGGGTCAGAAAGTCCAGGCAAATGACAGAATGTTGGTAAGAAAAGATAAAATTAATCTGAAAATTCAGAATTAAACGGGTTGGTGAGGTTTAACTGTAGACTAGTCAGCTAAGGAAAGTAGCTGGACTGTCACTGTGAGAATGCTAACGAACAGAATTTGAGCTCTGCAGGTTAATAAGTTGTCTGTCGATTTCCAGTCTAATTTGAATTTGTAATAAGAAGTTGATTTGCATTTTGAATTTTTTGCTTTTAAATCACATTGATGTCTAACAGAATCATAGTTCAAGTTTCAAAGCTACTCTCCCACAAGCAATGAAGACGTTCCCTGCGTAGGTCTGTCCCTTCCCAATGGATTACCTGTGCTTGCCTTCACAGGGCTTTAAGCATGTGCTTACTACGAGCTGGGGTCCAGTTCAGTTTCTTCTTTGTAGTTTGCAAATGTGGGGTTTAGACTTAGCGTTCAGTGGGCGGAAATCTCTCGGGCGCTCCTTCTCCAGCACGAGTGACACATGCGGCTGGGTTCTGGGATGGAAGCTGTAGTTCTCTGTGGCCTTCTGGAGTCACTGGCGCGGCTGGGGCCAGTGTTGTTCAGATGTGCCTGAGGTCTGAGCAACTTATTTCCCAAGTAAATTTTCTAGCTGAAGAGTCTCTGCGCTGCTTTTTTCTGGTGGCAGAGTTTGTAAACTTTGCTAGCTGCTGCTCTGCTATTAACGCTCTTGTTCTGGGAACATCTTGGCCCCAGTTTTTAATCTGTACTTTCATTCCTGAGATAATTTTTATCATTCATATAGAATTGTATAGCAAAGAGGAGGCCATACAGATGGAAGCGTAGCCTCACTCTGTGCCGCACTTCCCTGAGTGATATAACTAACTCTCAGCGTGCTTCCTACAAGGTCGAGCAATCCAAATGTACTTGAAGAGTTTAGACATACAGTTTCACTCTGTTTTTCAGGAGATCTCAAATGAAAGTCTGTCTGGTTTTGATGTATGACCCTTTAGTGGTACTGCTTACCTAAACTAAATTCTCCAGCATAAAATCAATCAGATATTCAAACTTGTATAGTGGAAAGTCTAAATGTCATTCATTTACTTGCAGGGACATGACAGTCTTTATTGACTTCTTAAAAATATTGAGTTATTTGCACTCCTTGGAATATCAAAAAAAGAAGGAAAAAAGGGATCTAGGGAAACTGATGCCACCTCATTCTTTTTCTAAATTCTGGATATCAAATTATAGCCAGTACTCCTACCTAACATAAGCAAAGACATCCCTGTCTGACAGACAAGGGACCACCTAAACAGGTATCCTGCCTTTTGTCCAGGAGCAGATACTTGAGCGAGAGAGAAAGATCAGAGAAAGTATACAGTGATACTTCCCTGAATACTCTCCCAAATGCTAGGGATTTGTGGCTTAGGGTCTTCTTCACTGCAGGCCTGCTGAAGTCTGTGGGCAGGTTTGGTACCCTCAAGCCAGAAGTCTCTCCAGACCTGCTGCAGAAAGAGCCCTAAGCTGAGAGGAGCGCTTGAGCCTCTTGTGTGTCACAGGCCATCCCAGAGTCGTCTCCTGCCCACGGCAGGGAAGGTCACCTCCAGCTACGTGAGAAATGCTGATCTTGGCCCAGCTGGAGGAGTAATTGGAGCTACGAGGCAGAGAAGGCCAGATGTTAAACATTATAAGCCACACCGCAGATGAGCGATTGGTCTGGTCACCATCCCCGCAGTGAAATGGTCTGCACCGGCACTGACCTGACCCAACTCAACAGTGTCACCTCAGGTGGAAATCCTTACAGCGTCTGTTCCAGCGTGCAGTGGGCCTTCTCTCCTCGTTTCATGCACTGTTGTTTATTACTGAAACTATAACAGCTGTTGTAGAATCACCTGTATAGATAAATCAGTACCAATTTTTGAACCGGAATAGTTCCTTCATGTTAATAATGCTAAATGATTATAGCAAAGTTGTCCTTTCTATAAGAAGTACAGGACAGACTTGCACAAGTTTTTAAAAAGAGTTGTGACTCTCAAACTGAATTAGGATTTTTTGGGTACAAGCCCAATAGAGCTCAATAAGTAAAGACTTGACTATTGGCAATGCTTAAATTGATTTACTTCAAGTAAATAATAATATATGAATTAAGTCATATGCTGAGTAGATGATGGACAAATAAGTTTCTTAGTTAAATTTGCCAGCATGTTCCCAAAGAAGGACATTTTACTTTAGCAGCTTGGTCTGTTTTTGAATGAGTCAGTTAATTTTTTGCTTACTGCAGCTTTGCTTGGAGTGGATGATAATGGGTTGAAAATTGGACAAAGTACTATGAATTATTTTGTTGTCAGTCTCATGGATTATAGCTCTGACTTAATGAAGAAAATCAATGTCCCCACATTATCAATATGTGAGAAACATTGGCCTTAAAACCCAATGTGCTCCTAAATAAGACTCACAGGGAGTTTAGACAATTTTTCAGGAAAAGCAGTAGGTCTCCTCCATGTGATCTTCTTGCTAATGTGAGTTTTTTCTTGTATGTCGTGTATATGTATAGCAGTAATGTATTATGACTTGCTTAATTATTTTCTTCACCTTACTTCTTTTGTCTTTGGCTGTTACATCAGCATGTCCTGGGTGACATCTAATTGATTTCAAATGCAAGATCAGTGACTGAATTCTGCTGCTTGTTTGTGATCATAGTGGTGGAACTTAAAAGCTAAGTAGTTACTACTTTTTTCCTTTGCCTTTAATTAGTTGGTTCCATTTTTCAATGTTTATTATAAACTCAAGTTAATTTTGGACTGACAGAGATCTCCAGATAGATATAATAGAATGCTGCCATGCATACATGATTACATCAAGCACCTTCTGAACCAGTTCAGTTACCACACAGTTATACTTCATTGAAATATTTAATATTTTCATAAAATATTTTCAGATGCTTTAGTGGTGTGAGTCTGCACATGATTTGAAGGCTTTACCTATGTTTTCTTATAAAGAGCTGATGTAGCTATAGGTAGAGATCTGCCACGGAAACCTATCAAGGACTATATTGTCAATAAATCTCCACATGAAGAGCGAGTTGTCCATAGCAATTGTCCATTCCACTTGTCCAATTCCACTGCAATGACACCATCCCTTGGGAGATTTCTTAAATCATTTACCACCAGAATAGGCAGCAGTATTCTAGCTATGAGTCATTAATAATATCTTTATATTATCATATTTATATATAAATATAAACACACACATGTGTACAAACATGTATAAAAATTGAAATTTTCATATGCAGTTATGCACAAGGGATAATTTTCTATGTTTATGCACACAGTTGTAAACAGGATTTCCTCACTTCTGTTTAATGAGTGTCCGAGTTACAGACCAGATATTCTTTCAGAAAGTGCACTCAAGGAACAGTCTGATGTCCAAATGAGAAGGCATGTAACTCCGCTCATACTGAGACACACAGGGCATTTTGCGTGAATAGGCCTTTGGAGGCATAAATCTTGTTCCATAATTTGTTAAGCTTTTGTCATATTTAAGAGAAATCATTGCTGTCCCTTCCTAGCTTCTGCCAGATAAAAATGGAAATTATATTTGGGAACAATATACAAGAGTACATACAGTACAGGAATATTTGACTTTCTTGACCTCTGTTTTTTCTTTAGATGGTTACATTCAAGGTTGAAAATGGCAACATGTACTGATGTAAATGATTTACCAGTTCCCTAACAGATTATGTTGAGAAGACAAATCCAACAAGGACAAAAAGCAAGAAGGGAATAGATGCAAATGTTTATCGGCTCACGAGTGAATACAGATACAGATAATTCATGTTGCGCTCTGTCTTGCAAGAATTCACATTAGAAAAGTTCAGGCAATATGGAAATACAGGTGCTCTTGAACACTGTAAATTAGCTCCCTCTTTTGAGGCCCTGTTGAAAGGAAATTAAGCCTAATGTAAGAGTATCATATTATCATTGAAATAACTTCATAAAATAACATCACTTACATAGTAGAGGGCAAAAGTTGTGGGGAGGAGCCTGCAGATTTACCGAGGTCTGTTCAGTCGTGTATGGTGGCGATAACGGCAACTTGAGTTCCTGTTTTTAAAGCAGCACAGATGGTTAGATAAAGGAACAGAGAAAGAAAGAAGTCTAGACATTTTTAACAATGTTAACAGCACTTACTTGATTTTTGATTCTTATTTAATTTTTAAATTTTTAAAATAAATGTGTGGGATGGCCTGCCACTAACAGAGCAAGGCTGGTGAGCCCGAATGCCAGTGCCATTCACACTGGTGATGATCCTGATCTTTCTGACTGCTTCTCAAGGCACATGATCCTTTATGGGTTTTGGTTTTCTTTACTATGCACCTGGAGTTCACTGTAGCTCGCTGGAGTGCTTTGTGGCTTGTGGTGACTGGAAGGGAGCAGTGGTCCTCCATGGTAACTGGGATTGCTGGGGACTGGACTTTAAGTGATCCATAGCGAGATTATGTCTCTCCTTGAAGTTACCATCTCCATTTTCTTGTCCTGTGTCATCTAAATTCCTAAGTGGCTTTTCTGTCTACTAGCTAGAAAAGGATCTTAAAGTTTGGGAACATCGCCAGGACCGGTTTTAAGGATGAGACCCAGACCCAGGAAGGATCAAGACAGCGGTAGGCAAAGGCTTGTCTCAACTGATGTGTGTGTCAGCTGCAGCTTTGGCTCTGCTAAGAGGTTGGATACTTTTCTGGTCCTGTCCTGTTGTGGCTCTGGATGGAAGAAGAGCAGCTGTCCCTGAAAACCTGCTCCTTCAGTCCCTCACTGCAGCCTTTAACGAGACTCAAATGCCACGGAGAGTGCTTGTATGTCTCTTCCTTGCGTGTTTTATGTGACCTTTTGTCAGGTGAAGAGAAGTCTGAAGTCTCAGCCTGATCAGAGGCATGAGTTACAAATGTCCCACATGGAGTCAAACCTCCCACTCCAAGGCGTGCCATGAGATGCATGGAAATCAAAGCAAAATTTTAGCTCTTAGACCATGTCTTCTTCAGGCTTGAAAAGTAGGGCAACATTTTTGACTTTGATGATAACTTTTTCTATGAGTAAGATGGGATGAAATGCACTGAAATTATGGATGAGCTGGGCTAGAGAGAGTCCTTGCTGTAGCATGAGGCGGTGCCAGTACAATCATCACTAGTGCCAGAGCAGGCTCTGAGCTGACAAATGCTGACTTCTAAGAGGAACTCTGAAGACTGCAGAGAGAATTGAAGTTATATACAACCATAAATATTTAATTCCTATTATTGCATGCTGAGAATTGCAGCACTATCTGCAAAACACTATAAAACATAGCAGCATAAAACATATCAGCAATGCAAATATGCTGTAAATATTGTAGGGAAAACAGAAGAATAAAATTAACTCTTAAGCTTATTTATAACTATAGACCTCAGGATTCTCTTGTGCATTGTGGTGATATTTCATAATTATACCAGCAGTTCAAAATGACCAGTTTTCTCCTGGCATAAAATATGTTGCGATTTAATTAAAGCAGAAAGCTAATTTAAGTGGAATTGAGAAAGACTAAATCAATTATGAAGGATGCTATTATTAGATTTGAAAATCTAGCAAAATTAGTCAAGTTGTATAGCACCACATTTTCTCCTTTTTAATGTAAGAAGAAAGATCAGTCCATCATTGCTTCCTATAGTTCAAGGAGGGTAATTCACAGAATTTGAGGAGGTAACATTTTCAATCATTAAGATGTAATAAAATAATCACTCAGACTTCAATGGCATTTTGGCAGAAATAAGTACTTCTTTTCATTGAAAACAGAGGTAGTCCAGCCAAAACCTGTGCCTTTGGTTTTGGAAGTGCTGTGCCAAATCCTTAGGAAAGCTGTCATTTATTTTCCTCATGCCTCCATTCTGCCCTGTAAGCCAGGTTTCCCAGAAGCAATGATTTTCATGAGTGAGGGGGAATGATGTCTTCAGGCACGACGGGACATGCAGTTGGACCACAGAGCAGGGACCTACAGCAGGGGCAACACAAGTCACTTAAATGACAGTTCCTGGTTCTGCTTTGCCAGTGTTTTTGATGAAAATGTATTCTTTTTTATTTGGAATTTTGCTTTTCTGTAGCAAAAGTCAGAAATAGTAACCTGCTTTTCAACTCTTTCTGTTTTCAGTCAAATTTCTTATCGAGTAGTTTTAAAGAGTTCCCCTCCATTGCCCTTATCCTGACCTACACAGGCTGTGTATCTGGACTGGTGGTTACTTTTCAAACACATCAGTATGTTAAACCTATTGATCAAGTAGTCAGTGAAAGTGCTAGAGGTGCATTTGTTATTCCTGGATGTTATGATGTGCCAGTCTTTCCACATTGCCAGAGAAGAACATTGTGTCTTCTCAATACACGTCCTTTCTTCTGCTCTTCCCTGCCCACACAGTGCCTTGCTTATAGAAAGCTAATGAATGCTCAACTGAAATAAGGACGTTATCAACTTTTCTCGGTGAGGAAAACTCCCCAGGGGATAGTTTAAGAGGCTGGAGCTGCTAATAGAAGTCATACCAGTGTGGGTTCAAAGAAATCCTATGGCCAGGGAGCTGAGGTCTGGTAGGGTCAGAGGGGCAGGACCGAATCTTTGCTGATCTGTGGTTTGGGGGCTGATATCTCTGCCTGTTCATAAGAGGGATGGAGAAGTGACCATAAATCCTGACAAAATGATGCAAGTGGAGCCCTAGGATGTATCTATCTTCTCGGGTCATGGCCATAGGCTACTCTAGGAGACACATAGTGTTGTGGAATAGCTTTACTGCCCAGCCTTCTTATGGTATCATCAGACAAATGCAAAATCCTGAGTTGAAGTGGTTCAAAAGGTTTTTGGGGCAGAAGCTGTGACTGCTTAGCTTCCTCTGACTTAAAGTTGTTTGTTGAAGCTGTTCAGGGTGTGGGAGTGGTGATTTCTACCTCAATATCAGTGCTATCTCAAACTGTCTGAGTTGGAATAATCCAAGCAACTACACTTTGTCCTAAACTGGACTGAGGATATGTGCAAAACCATTCACTACATCTCAGATAACCTCTAGTTGAGCAGTTGTGATTTCATTGCTTACAGTTGTGTAATATAGCTGGAGTCTTTATAAGCTTCTAACAGCAAAAAGTTACATTTGGCATTGTTATATATGGTATATAAATAAAACAAACGAGGTTAGCTAAAGTGATTTTCCAACAGAAATACATCTATGCTGTCAAGTTGAAAAATGTCATATGATCTCATTTCTTATCTCCCTTGTTTCCTCCCTCTCTCCCCTCCCCACTCCCTCCTTCCCCAAATATACATAGGAGATGATTATACTGGCAAATACTCCAAGAGTGGACCTTGCCTTAGATGAGGTGACAATAAAACCCCACTACAGGGAAAGAAAACTCCAATAGGTATTACCACTAGGCACTTCAACCCAAATGTCTGTACGCTTTCACTTTTTGCAGTAAATCTGTGTCAGTCTGACTGAACTCATAATTCAGAATTCATAAGTTAATTTAACAAAAACTGTGCTTGGAAGCTGGTAGATCTTCAATGACCATTTAATAGTCCAAGCTTAAGAGGGTGTAAGTTCTCAGTATTTTTTATCACTAAAAACTTTTCAGTATTCAGACAAACTGCTTTGTGGCACTCGAGCAAAAAGCCAGCCATGCTAAAGTGAAATCTTACGATGCTTTAGAAATGAATTTTAGAAATAATAGTGGTAATAATTAATCTCACAAGAAACAAAAACGTTGCTCATAACTTTACGTATCTTGCTGAGAAGCTGCTTTTTCAAGGCTTGCATGAAATCAGCTAATGGTGTACTGTCAAGGCTCTGATTTCACTTCAGCAATGGTTTATATTAATTTTTAAAAAATTTACTATCAACTGGCTTAATCTAAACTGAGAGAAAATGGTCTTAATTTAAACAACACTGTCTACAGATGATTGTGTAATAGTGCGATATTGGCTATGAAGTTGATTTAATTTAATTGGTACAGCCAGTCCTTTGTGGCCCTCATTTTAGGAGACAGCGATATGCATTTCTTTTGCACAGCACCCTCAACTTCCATTCCCCAGGACTCATTTGCTACGTTTATTTGGCAGGAGGAGCAAGTTTCTCAGTTCAACTCCTGCTCTCCAGCTGCTAATCCTTCTGGATTGGTCTGCAATTTTGACTGCAAAATACCATCACGGTACCCAAGCCAAACGAGCTGATTCGGCACAGGAGGCAGCTTTGCCCTAGCAGCATGCAGCTTTAGGTAGGGTTGTTCACCCAACTGAGAAGCGACTCTAGCGTGACGGAGGGCAGCACACCTATGTTGTGGGCCCTGCTCATACCTGGCATACACTGCTACGGTACTTTGTATGCAGGTGCGTTGCAAAAATGTCCCATTACAAGTAGGTGTATGAACGCATAATTAAACCTTAACTGATATTTAGACTTTTTAATTTACTATAAAAAAGCCTGTAGTGTGCAGCATACTTCTAATGTCCAGAGATTCCTGTTAAATATTAATTTGCCAGCAGGTTCTGAATCTACACTCTAGGTAAAAAGTTGTGCGTTTGACGTTACAGTTTAAACTGATGCTTGTTGCAAGTCACTCAGAGATGGTGGATTGTTCTCTTTCTTCAGTTTACTTTCCCACAGGAAAAACAGTGATGTTCTGGCAAGCGGTAAAGACAGAGGATATTTTTATGTGATTCTAAAAGTACACCCCAGGCTCTCCAGGGTTGCCTGTTGGGAGAGTCCTTGTTGCTGGTGATGACAAAATGATATTACATAGTTAGTCTTAAAAATTAGAGGAATATATCTACCATCTGCTCAGACCTGGCCCTGCTTCAGGCTCTGCCAGACTAAGAGCTATGGAAGGCTCTTTCGAACTGATGTGAAATCATTAGTAACAAAGTTTATAAGGATGAAAATGAACTAATGCGATTTTCTGTGGTTGGTCCATTTGTTAATGCCAAGAGCTGTTCAAGCTCTGGTGGGTTCACGGTCTGCCTGCCAGGATGCTGCCCCGTGCTGGTGCCAGTCAGCTGAGCTGGTGTTAGCCCAGTTGCTGGTTTGTGCATTCAGCTTAGGACACAGTATACACTCTCACTTTTCCTTCACCCTGCGGTAGATGGGGAGGCACCTTTTTCTGCTTGTGTTCTGCTGGATCCTTCCTTTCCATGGGAATGTGGGTCTGGGTTTCAGGCCCTTATGAGCTGGGATGTACCTGAGGTGCACAGCTGGAGCTGAGGACGAGGGTTGTGTTCCTGGTTTGCAGATGAGATGTCAGTGCTCAGATCTTCTAGACTTCACTCCTTTTACCTTTTTAGCCTTTTGCTTCCTTGGACTCTCTTCCTGCTGGTAGCAACTCCCCTGCCAGCCTTAGATGGTCCTGTTTTTCCATGTGCACTCAGTGTTGCCATCCTTTAGCTCCTGTGCCGACATCCTGCCAGCCCGTTATTGCTTGCAAAACTTAGAGGTGAAAGTTCACAGTAAAATATCAAAGTAGCTAATGTTAAGTTTCCTCCCCGAAAAGCGTTTCCTCCTCTTTTGTTTTGAAATATAATGGCCATGCAGCTCCTAAGTGTTTCCAGGACTAACTGAATGGTTTCAGGATTGCTCTTGTTCCAGGAGAGGATCCCGTACCCAAATCCTTATTTGAGGGCTGAGATCTAAATTAGGAATGCTGACATCTCTCAGTTCACCGATATTAACGAGATGTTTTCAGAGAGCTCCCCGGCAGCACCCAGTCTTTACCCAGCAACAAGATGTGTGGATGTTTTTTCAAGACACTCCCTTTTGGGGCTTATTCTGCCACTGCCGCTTATTGCTGTTGTTTCTCTAACTTTTTTCCTATTTCTTTTCCCTGCCTCTTTCGCTTCTGTTTTCCATCTGCTTCTCTTTAAATTTCCCCTTCTCAGAGGGTTTCACTGACCACTCGCACTCCTTTCTCCCACAGTGTTCGACTCCCAGACTGCTGGTGCTGACACTACAGTGTTATAACTAGACCTGGTGTTGCTAAAACCAAATGAGCAAAATTAAATGCATGCTAACTTAAACCATTTCAGGCTGCCTGTGGACTGCAGCTAACAGCTCCAAATCCATTAGTGCTCAGTCGGCAGTAAAACACTTTCCATCATATCTGTGAGAGATAGAAACGCATATTAAAAACCATGTGGTTAAGGCTCCTGATGATCTGAATGCCTCCTCCAAGCCTCGTAAATACGTAAAGTTGTCACATATTTCATGCTCATAATTTGCCGTGGATGTGAACTACCAGTTTCTGCTTATGTAAGTTGAAGCAGAAGTGAGAACTTTTTTTTTTTTCCTAATTTCAAAGTGTTTGTCAGGAAAGAGGATGGAAAGAATGGGAAGAACACAAAGTAAAGGATGATCTGTACTTTTTGCTTTCCCCCTTTTTTTTTTTTTTTTAACCTAACTTTCGTTCCCAGCTAACCCAGGCGGCATTTATCGGCTAATAGGCTGACTACTCACTTTTATCATCAGCTGCACTGTCATAGCTAAATACCTCCTCAAGCCAGGGTGGTGACAGTTGTTGTGTGATGTCTGCTGTGTTTCAGGGTGCCCTGGGGACCCAGCTGAACAATTTCAGCACTTACAAGGAATCTGCCATTGCTTGAGGTGGAACATCAAGAGCGCATATAGAAACCAGGAGGCAAGCTGTAATATAAGCTCACCTGGGGGTTACACTTGACCTAACGTTTCATCCAGTTCTGCATAATGGAATTGAGAGAGAGGTGCTTGATAACACTAATTAGGAACTGGGTATTAGAACTGATATCGCTAGGCAGCAAATACAGTTGCAACAGAGAGGATTAGAGGAACAGGTACGGTTCAGAACTGAAATGTTCATCTAATTATTTCCAATTCCAGTTATGCCCAACGCACGCTCCGAACTGTGTGTTTAGCAGGACCTAGTGTGCCTGTTACCCACTGAGCTCCTCCAGCAGCAATAGTTTTCACTCAAGATAGTTTTTTTTTAGGAGATCCTAAACTCTGTGGTGAAGCTACCCCTGCTGTAAACCCAGGGACAGAAGAAGAACCCCAAAGTGTCAGATAATTTCCATGATATCTGTGGCAGGTGGAGTCCTACAATTTCTATCTATCTATCTTTAACATTAAAAATCACAAACGCAGAACTGAAACTTTTGGGGACAGGTGATAGCCAATACACAATGTCAGCCAAATAATAATGTTGTCAATAAAGATTCAACTGAAAAATACTAGCAGAAAATATTGCATCTTCCTGGAAGCTGTACCAATGCAAAAATGGTAAGCAAGTCTTCAGTGTTTTGCATTTCTATTGAGGTTTTATGCAGTTCAACTTTGAAAACCCATATGTACATGAACAAGTTTTGAGAGTTTCATGTTTTGCACTACAAGTTTTATGCAAGTATGTTTTGAATACACATATATTCATACTTTGTGGAATACTCTCCAAAGGTGATGCAGAGGACCCAGTATAGAAAGAATAAAATTTTTTATTGTGTGAATAATTCAAAAAGTGATGAGCCAAGCATTATATAAATATTAATTTTAGAGATTCGCACATGATTAGGCAGGGTTTAAATGTCCCACAGAAGAGCAGTGGTTTTTTTATCATAATTTTTAAAATGAATTTGTGTTTTTTTCTATCAGGAAAGACAGGTTCAGTGTTAACTAATGAAAACACAATTGCTATAGGCATGATTCATCCTTACAAAAAGGATATGAAGAAGGGAATGGATGTTTTGATCCCTGGAGAACTGAGTAGATGCATGTGCTTCGTATTATCCATCTAGCGTGTGACTCCGCCTTTCATGTGAAGCATGGTGTACGCTTTGCTGGAGCACCACCTTGTTCCCGGGAAATGAGGATGAACTGGAAGCTTCACTTTCTAGAGCTCTGAATTCTCTACAGCTTTTGTGACTGCAGAAGTGAAAGTGTTTGTTGCAGACATTTTTCCTTTCTGTTTTTGTTGTCTTTTTGCTTTGCTAGCCCTGAGGCAGCTAGTGTGCTGGATGCAACCGGGATACATACAAACTCCTTGCTGTTCAAGACAACATTAGGTTCAAAGATTGGGTGTGCAAAGCCAGTGTCAGACTGCGGTGTTAGTGACATGTTTGCCCTCTGTGCTCAATGTGGCTGAAGTGGCACTCGGTCAGTCGTGCCCTCCTGCAGGCCCTGGAGCTGCACGGTGGCCTCATCCCGTGCGTGCCGGGCCCAGGAAGGCGTCTTCCAGCCGTTCTGGTCAGCAGAGATTGTTCAGCCTGACTCATCTTGTTAAAAATCCTGGGGGATCAGATGATGAGCAGCCCAAATGGAGGTGGATTTGGCCAAGAGAGTGGAATATGCCTGAGGGGATTTTCTTTGTTTTGTTTTACTTATTTAGGTACAAATGAAAGTACAACAAATGTCACAGAAGTCCATGAGAGCAACCTTCACCTTGTCTGGGTTTGCTGTTTGAGACCTGATTAACCATGAAGAGTTACTGCAAGAGTGACCCCTTGCTTGTGGAGACACGATCTCTATTGGCATGCTTCACTGTGCCAGTTTGTACATTAGAGAACTGAATGGGGGTGGAGAATATCTAGAGGCAGCGCCTGCCTAATGCTTTTTTTAATTCAGTCATGCCCCTGGTCCCCACAGCGTGCTGTGACAGTGGGTGGCACAACCCATTTATCCATTTTTAATGGTGAAATTCAGTTTAAAAAGAGAAGAGGTTGAAATCCTGTGCCTCCTGATGTCAGTGAAAACACTCTCAGTAAGTTCAAATAGCCTAGTATTTATTCTCCCCCTCAGGCACCAAAATTTAAAACGAAATGATCACTTTTTTTTTTTTTCAAATTGTATCTTGCAGAATCATTTCCATATTCTGTAGCTGAGATATAAATGTCATGGATGTGATAGATGTACTGAGCTGACCAACAGGAGCACATTAAGTAGCCATAATGAAACTTGGATTAGTTGCTTGGGTATACTTGTTTTGTCCGTTTTTTTTTTACTTATGATCCTGCCTTACCATAATCTGTGTGCTCCACCGTTCTTATTCTCCCATAACTCTATGGAGAACTTCTGTCCCTTCCCCCTTAAAATGGATGCTCAGTCATACATGCAATTGGATATATCCTGTGAAGGCTGCTGCTCATACAATGAGCAAAGAGAATGGGAGAAAACAACTTGAAAGCCACAAGCATGTTGAAGACAGAAACAGGAGTTCACATAACTTAAGCTTATTTGAGGAAAATTTCTGTTCTCGGAAATATAGGTAACCAAGTTGAGGACGAACCTGTGCTGTGTTATTTCAGCCCATATTCAGAAGGTGAACTAACAGCTCATTTTGAGGGCCCGATTCCTGTGCTGATCCAGGTTCAACACATTTCTCTAAATGTTGGGCAAACTGCAAGTTGTATGGAAACAGTGGGATGCAGATACCTAAGGCTGCACCCAGGAACAGATGAGTGGTTGTGAACATATAGAAATGCAGATTTACTATGATGTGTAATATTTTTGCAACGGTCCAAAATGATGTAATAGGAAAATCATTGGATTTAATAATTCTAATGAGAAAAGTGATAAAGATTACTGATTTTAATGAGTTCTTACAGGAGAGGCTGAAGGCTTTTATTCTACTATTTGTTCACATATTTTAGAGAACAGGCTGCTGCTTTGCACACACATGTAGCATACTAATAAGGTATTATTTTCCACCTCTCAGATCTCTTTTGAATTCAAATATATCTATTAGCACCTTTACAGCACAGCTTATGCATATCCCAAGCCTATATGATTAACTATTTCTACTGTACCATTTGGTGGGTGGCATTGCAAATTATAGAAAAATGCAGGGAGATAGAGTTTTCTTCTGTGGGTCTTAAAACCCTGGATGGAAAACGCAGGGAGGAAAAAAAGAGAGATTTAAAGTCATTTGGATCTGCATTATTGGAGCTGGCAGGGATCCAAGCTTTGTCATTTTAAGGCTATATGAATATGGGTCAGGACGGTGACTGGTGCAGGGAAGCCTTGATAAGACTTTTGAAGGCTGTTTCAAGAGTAGAGGTCAGTAGCAGTAACAGTGGTGCTTGGTCTGGCGGAGGAAATGTGTGAGGATGGCTGAGAATTGGTACCCAAAGGAGATGCAAAGAGAGAGCTGGCTCAGGACGGTCAGCAGGGTAGGCATTATGTTTTGCTGACTCCGGGCTAAGGTATTTGGCTGTTCCTGCTATGGCAAGTTGATGGTAGAAGATGGGGACAGACCCTGCACAGGGAACTGAGGGAGGAAAAACAGGGGAAAGCTAGGAAAAAGAGCTTGTTTTGCTGCCTCTGTGAAACCCGTCAGCGGTGAGGCGCTTACCCCATACTAGCCATCAGCCTGCATGCCCCAATGCCACCTTTGGGAGCATCTGCCTGGCTGGCTTTTGAGGGCTCCTGATGTGGGTAAAAAAGGCAGTGAGCTAACTCTGGTGCTCTTGGTAATTGCTCTTTCTCCACGTGCTTTGTGGAGGCTTGGGGCTGTCCTCACCTGGCCTCTGAGAGCAGCTTCAATATCTGAACGGTCCCATCGGGTTTTACGTTTCCAGGCAACTCTGAAGGCTTCACTCCGGTCCTGGGAGGCCACTGGGGGGTCTTTCTGTTGAAGACAATGAGAGCTGAATCAGGCCTGCAGGCTGCATCGATCTAGGGTTTTCCCCTATTATGTGCAAATTTTCCTAGCAGCTAAAATTGAAACATTGCCTTTTCTGAAAAATACAGCTGATGTGATGATCCAGCTCTGGCAGGAGACCTGGGCTATGGCAATATTGATTATCAACCACCGCACTTGTTCTCAGGCTGTTTTGTGGTCTGAGGGAGCACTGCATACATTGCTTCCGCTCAGAGGCATCTCTGGATTGAACATCTTTTTCTCCTTGACCAAAATAGGTTAACCGGTTGCAACTCAGTCATGGGATGTGTCCACACTGGAGCTGATTGTAAGCCCGTGCTTCAGCAAGCTCAGCAGGTACAGCTGGCAAGATACACGGTAAGAAGGAACTTGGCACAGACTGCAAAAGCAGAGCAGGTATTTATGCAAGCTCTGAGAGTCCCAGCAACTCTCCTGCTAGTGTTATCTAGGCTAGCTGGCTTAAAACTGGGCTGCCTTATGTTTTACTGCTCTGAAACTTTGGCTTTGGGGTCAAAGAGGGGAAGATCAGTCTGCCAGGTGGTGGTGCCTGTTAAGTGACGGGGTATGGGTCTGCACCACTTACTTCAAGGGTATAAAACCAGACTGTTTCCTTACCTGTCTTTGACTTTAGTACTGGGGCTACACTGTCTTCTGGAATGGTGGCCTGCTCTGCCTCTCATTTCTGAGGGCTGGCTTGGGCAAGCATCTTTCTGACCCCAATCTCTAAGTGTTGCTGTTCATTGCAGTCCAGATGGGACAAGGACAATGTGCTCTCCTATGCTTTCTTCCAAAGGACTATCCAGAAACTTCAAGGAAGTGTTGACTGTGGTTTCTAGCTACCTGGGTGGGACAGGTGGTGTAAAACATTTGGATCCTGTCTCCAAATTATGTGGTCTTTTTTGAAGATATTTTTTTTAATCCTAAAACTCTTTGTTGCTGATGAAGCTGCTTGCATGGGACCTTTGCTAGAGTAGTGTTGTCTTTTCTGTAGTAACATGTAGCTGTCATCATGAGCCATTGCCGTAGAAAAATGTCTCCTTTAGCATTTACAATAGTGATGCTTAATGGATTTGACAATTAACTGGAGTTGCAACATGAACAACTCTTGCAAGTTAGATAAGCCTGAGAGACTAATTGTTATCCTAAACTCTATTAGCTGAGTTTAGCTTGGATGCTCTTTAGTCACCTTCTGGAACAAGACTCTGAAGCCAGTATCAACATTTTAAAGTATATCCAATTCATGACTTGTCAGATTATAAGAATAGCCCCATTATGCTAGACCAAAGGCCCATCGAGCTCAGTATCCTGTTTCTGACAGTAGCTGATAATTAAGGAAAGGGTGTTAACGGCAGGGAAAGTATTGAGTGATGTTTCCCCAATATGCTCTCCCACCCCTCAGCAGTTTATGGCTTAAAGATTTTCTGATCTTTGTGTTTAATAACTCTTTGTGGGCCTTTCTTCTGTTAATTTGTCAAATCCTACTTATGCTTTCAGCATCTGCAGCATTTTGTGGCAATGAGTTTGGCCATTTAATGATTTGCTCTGTCAGAAAGTCCTTGCTTTTGTTTGTTTTAAAGCCCTGACTGAAGATTTCATGCGATGCCCCCCTAGTTCTTGTATTTTGAGAAACAAAATTCCTTATTCATCTCCTTCATGCCACTCATGATTTTATAGAACTCTAATGAGGACCTAAACTGAATGAGTTTCAGTGTATGATTTAAGGCTCTGTATTATGGCTTATGCTTTCTGGCTGTTTATATTCCATTTGCTTTTGCTTTATGTTTATTTCATCTTTGTTTCACTAATTTAATCAGTTTGAGAGGATTATTTGGTCTAATTAAGGTAGAATTAATCCAGAGACAGTGATAATTTGAGAGCCAGGATTTGAAGGTAGTTTATTTAATCTATGTGTCTTCAAATCCTTTGGATTCAATTTGCCCAGCTTTCATACTGATGGCTGCTGTATTAAATTATTTAAATAGATGAATTAAATTCAGAGGAAACAGAGGCTAATGCATTTCACCCTCAAATAACATGCTACTGTAGCCAGAGACCTTTTCTAGAAGAACTGAGGAGACAGTTGTGAGCTGGAAGCACTGTATGCAAAACAGGGGGCAAGGGCCACACGAAACCCCCTTTGATTTATCCTCTAGAACTACTTTGCCAATTCCTTGTGGTCAGATTAGCAAAACGGAGCCAAGAAAGAAACCTTGCAGAGATCGACCGTGTGAGATGGAATAATAAGCAGCTGTTGCTCAAGAGAAAGCTCGGACTAGACTTGCAGAAATGTAATTAACAGCGCACTGGCCGAGCTGTTTGCATGCCCAGAGCTTGCACAACGCCCATCTGGTGGGCAGGGGTAATTTTTAGTCTCTCATTTGGTGAGAAGAAAAATCCACCAACTTCCCTCTCACTAAGAATCAGGATGGCTGGAAAGGGATAAAGGAGATGGCAAAGAGCCGAATATGCTCTTTAGTACTCAGGGACGCTAGGTGGGGATATTTGCTCACTTTGCAACTCTTTGTACCCCATACAGCTTCGGCGTGGTGGTGATGTTACTGAGACATTTAGGCGAGGAGCATACCGTGAGGTGGTGGTAACTCCGGGATAAAGTTATCCCAAGGAGGGACGGTGACATCCCAAGGAAGGGATTGATCAGAGCGGGTCGCATGGGACTCGCGCGACAACCTTTTGTTGCCATTTCTCACTCTTCGGTCTCCATCTCAAACAGAGCTGGCCTGTACAGCTCAGGACATGCTGTGGCCTCTCTTCTGGCTGTGAAACACAGCTCAGCATCAAGGTGGAGGAGATGACCATTGCTCTTCCTCTGCAGCTGGGGGAAAAAGGGACAAATCTTGCCTGTGGAAGAGGGAGAACCTAGACTGTGGCATGTTACCTTTGTGGACCTGAAGCATTCCTGCTGCAGGTGTCATTGATGTATTTTTGGGGGTGGGGAAGGGACCTGAAGCTACTTTTTGTACTCCTTTCCTTTCTATATATTTGGCTTGACAAGGGAATGTCATTCAAAGCAGGAGACTCCTTCCTTGACTCCGAGATCTTGGCTGCCCGTGACTCATGACCCAGGGTGAAGCTGGGCTGCCAACAAGGCTGGCTCACAAGGACAGCACTGCTGCCTTTGCAGGACTTGCGGAGCCGTGGGGTTAGGGTAGGCTCTGGGAAGTCCCAGAGAAGAGCACAGGCACAAGCACAGGGGATCCACATGTCAGTGGTGACCCGGGACAGATTTCAAAGGTGACCACAGAATGCAAGATAGATCTGACATGTTGTGCCTCTGTGGGATGCTGCTGGCAGTGTTGGTTAATGCTGCTGTGCATGTTTTGTGCATGGCCAGGCTGCAAAAAGGGCTCTAAAGAAAATAAGAAAGCCTTGAATTCTCTTGTTAGGCTGATGAGTAGAAAACGAGCAAAAAAGGTGTGTTGTTGCCAGTCTTCAAAATCCACAAAAGCTAGACCATGGCTTTTATTAACATCTGCGGGACAGATGTAATGGAAGCAACTCGGCTGGATCAAATGCCTACATTTAGTGAATTAGGAAGCTCTGTTGGTTTTTTTTTGTTTTGCTTGCTTGTTTAAATGCCTGTAGTATGCAATAGAGTGGAAATCCTGGAGGAGTAGTACCGAGTATTTAACTTAATACCTTATGACTTTCCACAGACTTTAGGAGGGTTGTGTGAGAAATTAAGTTCGTGCAAAAGTTTTCTGCTAATATAGAAAACTGCGATCTTCTCCAGGTTCCTTTTTGTATTCTAGAAATTTTAGAAAGTTTAGGCTTTGGTGTAGTAAAATGTATAGTTGGTTTGCAAAAGCAACGAATATCCTTTTTTTTCCACATAGGTGTACTAGCTTCATTCTGCTTCTCTTAAAGTTTGTCTATTGTAGATTTTGCATGCTGCCTAGCAGTTCAGCATTTGAATCCCTTTTGTGTAAAATTAACAGCTGATGTGAAGCCTTTGCTGAGCTAATGGAGATTTTTGCATTTCTCTTTTCTCAGGATCAGAAGGCTGCCTGAGCTAGATTATTTTCTTGGTTTAGTTTCTGACTCTCTTATTTTTTGCCCTTCTGCTTTTGCTTTGACAGTAGATGTTTAGACGAAAAAAAGGGGGTGGTGGACATTTGTGAGTGGGTCCTTTGATGAGGATTTGTGATGTGAAACATTAATTGATATCAACATATGCAGAGTTAAGCAACTGCTATTGTTGAAAGAGGATCTCTATCCTTTTTGTATAAGGGCTTGTATTTCTGAAATGCATGGATTCCTTAAGCTTATTTGGTTTGGATTTTTTTTTAAGTGGAAACAGAATTTTCTCTTCAACAAACTCCAGTCTCCAATCCCTGACTTTGGGCTTGCCTACATTTGGAAATGTACCAAAATAGCTATTCCAGAATAAGCTCCCAGGAGGATATTTTAGAACTAGATTAAATTAAATTGGAAATAGGAACTCTTATTTTGGAATAAGAGTGCCCGCTTTGGGATTTATATTGAAATAAACCATCTCGGAATAATTGTAGCTATTTTGGTATATTTCCAAGAGCAGACAAGAGCTTAGCAATGTGCTGAAATAATTATATTAAAATCTCACGGATATGATGGATAATGGAGAAAAATGTCAATACTGAGAACAAATTGGAGTGAGTGTGTCTGATGGTGTCATACACTTGTTCAGTGGGGTTTTTTTTCTGTTTAAGCAAAAGGTCCCACCCTTTGGGCTATGTATATAATTTGTTATTAATATTGTAGTAGCAACCCCACTGTGCTACGAACAGTCTTACAGACACAGATCCCGCCTCTCCACAACTTGCAGTCTAGAAAGAATCCAATTACTTTGTAATGCTATAGATGTCAGCAGATCTGTTTTGCAGATAAAATATAGGTTCTCAACTCTTTATAACACTCCTTGTTTATAACACTCCTTGTTCCGGCAAAATGCTACTTAGGATTTTTTGCTTGAAGGAGAGCAGAAGAGGATAGTTACAAGAAGACAGAAATTGTAAAAACCACACATTTGTTCCATATTTGTAGTTATTGTGCCACCCCTCTCTGCTTAGTTTACTAGAGATAGCACATGAGTCATTATTTACGATGGCAAATGCAATGTGCTTCATTACAACCTGTGGCAAGGAACTAGTATAGATGTGAAATGAATATGTCACTCGTATTTACATACACATAATATGTATAGAGAGATAGTTTAAAGTAACACTTTCTCAGTCGATAAGGAATGCTCACGGCTGAGAAAGTTTTGCTGTCTTTCTGGGTATGTTTTTTTTCTCCTCCCTTTAGGCACTTTCATTTGTGCCTTCACTCCCAATGAGCGGAGGTTGCAGGGGCTTTCTCTGTGCAAAGAAAAGGTCGTGCTCTGTATTTACCCACATTCTTCCTCACTTTAATCTTCCACGTACTTTCAACACTATTTTGGTCCCATCCTGGAGATCTAAAAAAAGATGTACAAATTCAGTGGCACAATTTCAAGGTCATCCCACAGGCCAGCAAATCCATAATGTGATTTTTTTTCCCTTTATGGTACATCATAATAAAAGTTGTTGATATAATATGAAAGGGAAGGGCAGTTTCTACTTATCAAATTATCATATCTAACATCAAGCTCGTGCTTGAAGGTAATTTCAGCTAATCCTTTGCAGCAATAAATATCTATTACATTTATCACATTGAATTTTTTTCCCCTTCACTTTATCCAATTACCTTTTCTATGACTGGAAAATATATCAGAGCTGTCTCCACACTTTTTTTATGGTTGTTACTTCACTATCGTCTTCTTGATCTTTTGTCAAGATGTGCTTTAATTAAAATGTTCATATAACTTGTCCGGGTTTTTCCTTCAGTATCCAGCTAATTGTTACGTTTACTTTGAAAAGTGGAATGCAGCAGCCCCAAGAGCTGGGCTAGGACTGAAATTCTGTGGGTGTAGAAACTTCTACACAGGTTGCTATAATGCCACGGTTTAGGATGTTATAGTCAGAGGTCTGTCAGCATTTCTATTATAAATCTCTTTATCTAGTGGTTTGCTGCTTGGCTATTAAAATTTGCATAGGAAATACAGATATAAATAGCCTCAAGCAGGCAACCTTTTTTTTAATTAAAAAGACATATGGTTTCATAGTGTAAAAATGCAGTCGCTGCGGCTCACCAGATAGGTAGCTGCCACTCAACAGCTCCATATGGGAGTGACACTGTATCAGCTCCTTGGAGAAAACAGATTTTCCCACTGTTTTCTTACAGAGCCTGAGCTGTAGGTTCCTCACACGATGGCATCTCAGGGATTCCTATTTCTGAAGGGAGCGTGTTCATGTGCACAGTGTGGGGATGGTGCTTCTTTCTAATCAATTGTACGTTGTGTTTCTTGCAGCTCCTTATCCCCAAACACGTGCAAACTATGGCATTATATTAAGATGTATTGGTTGCTTATATACATTTTTCATATCCAATACAGGCTTTTTTAGCTGGCGTGGTATGAATCCAGAAGATGGATTAAGATGGAATGAATTGAGTGATTCAGAAATCTGTGATCGGTAAAGAGTTGCCATTAAATGGGGGAGTTTTTATTGGACTCTGCAGCCTTGACTGCTTTCCTCCAAACTACTTACCAATCCTGAGAGTAACAAATAAGGTAAAAATCTTTGTGATAGATATCTTGTAGATATCACGGAGAATTCCTCATGCTAAACAGTGATGAGGAGAGGACTGCTGGGCAGAGCTATCCAAACTGCTTGGCTGTACATGTTGCTTCGCCTGGTGTACACAAAGCTATTCTGAAAGCACGTTGGAATAATGGAAGAAAACATTGGGAGCTATTTCATCCAGGAAATCTTGAAATAAACATCTACAACATCTTACACAGGTTCCAAAAAACTAGCTCCTCCTTAAGAGAGGGAAAGGAGTAGATGACCAAAGGCTTAACCATCGGAGGGTTGTCAGCCATCAACGCGAAATTTCTCTCTTCCATAGGGGCAGCCTGAGGAAGCAAGAAAAGGTATAGGAAAAAGGGCCAATTTGTTTGAACCTCTTTATTGCCTCCTTCTCAGTGTATGTCCTTTAAAGGAGGTGATACAGGAGACTAATTACTGAGGTTAATGTCCTGAAATGCTTCTCTACTGAAGGTTATTATGCGTGGTTGAGGAGACATCAATATCTGCAATCAGTCACAGATTAACAGGGGAAGATGCTGACCTTTTGGAGACTGTGGGGCTCAGACCTCTGATTTCAGCAGTTAGGTGTTGCCTGAAACCCTCTCTTTTTATTTCAACCATCATGCAAATCTGTGAGTCCTTCTCAAAGAGGTTGATCGCAGCAAAACATTTGCAGCATGAATGCAAGAGAATGTAAATCCTGAATAAAAAGAGATGCATCTCCCCGTCTGTTCTGATGTTTATTTAGGAATGTTCAGGTTTTAGGCAGATATTGGCAGGTGCTTTCAGCTGGGAGGACTCTAGGTGGTTACCGCTCTGCCCTGGGTTCATTCAGAGCACAGCATCGCAGAGGAGCTCTGCTGCTCTGGGATCGTCTGCTGCTGGGAAAGAAGAAAAACCACCTTAGGCAGGCTCACAGTGCAACAGCCTAAAGGAAGATCTGGTACATACCCAAAATGTCTATTCCCTTCTGCTCTCCTGATGCTTCATCAATCTTGCCACCTGTGTATTGTGGTTCTCAGCATGGAGAAAAATATTTGAAGTATTCCAGTTTCCTCTTACAGTGGCAGAGTGTTTTGTTACTGGAAAGAAAAGCCCTTCCAGGAATACTAGTTCCTCAACTCAGGAGCATCCACCTGGGAAAAGAGGCCACAGAAACAGACCCACTATGGTAAAAGTCTGTGAAACTCTGCAATTTTTACTGATACTTTTTACAGGAAGATAAATATGGACATGTTAATCCACATTATCATGATTGCATCTGTTAGACAAAAAGGCAAAACATATTCAGAATAATCTAATTTTCATATATCCAGACACCCAGACCTGCTCTGGGTGCTGCGTGACAGTGTGCTTGCAGCTGTGAAAGCCAGGCTCCTGGGGAGTCAGTGGGACTCTTATGGCCCTGGTTACAAATGACTGCCACTCACACAAGAAACAAAACCTTCATTCTTGATACAAAAAGCCAGCAGAAAACAAACAAGCCAGACTCCTAGCTCTTGAAGCTGTCTTTAACACACCAAGAAGAAGCAAGAAAAGGGCACAAGCACCCTTTTTTTCCCTCCTCGCAGGCCATCTTTGAACATTTAGAGACACCAGTAGAGGAAAAGTGCTTAAAGCAGCCAGGAGCAAGCTTGGGTAATTCAGTCTGCACCTTGTCTTCTCAAACTGCCTTACCTCTAGAGCATCACACCAATGAAGCCTGAAGTGTCTGAGTCAAATGTGTGGCTACTTCAGCTTCAGCATCCTTCACCCTAAAACTACTGAACTGAGCACCTTCACATGGGAATCTGTTTTTCTTCCTCTGGAGGCCTATGCCACACACTTACTTTGATGTTAGAACACTCAACCATTTTTTCTGTTACATAAATGGACAGATTTTAGTTGGAATATATGGGAAATAGCATTTTCATCTTTTCAAATTTTTCATAAACATAATATTAGATAAGCCATCCCTTGGACTGAGGCCAAATGTAGAGCATTAATCATTTTGAAACATTTCAAATATCAGAAATGTGTAAAATGTAAAATTGCATTCAAAGCTTTTTTCCACCCTTTTACCCCTGCCAAAGCCTTGAGCAAGGGAATAAGCGTAGCTTCAAATGGGAACTTTAGTAGAATTCAATTTTAAATTCAGCAGTCACTAATGTTATTATATCCTTTCCGTGGTAAAGCTCAAATGCCTTGCGCTCTCTCCGTGATTCCCTGGCTGTAGGCAGCATTCACCATGTACTTTTCCAGAGATTAGAGATAGAGGCCCTTTCATAATACTGACTTGGTGCATCTTCCTTGTTTCTTTCTTCCTTGAGGGCAAAAACCAGATTATCTTGTTCTGAGAATATCTGACAGTGACTATTCCATGTCTGGCAGTCACTACAATCTAATTCTGCTGGACTTAATTACCATAATTTATTCCCTGTAGGTGGTTTCCAAAAATAGAAGTAGGTATGATCCTTGCCCTACAAGGCTCACACAAAAGACAGAGAATTAAAAAGACTGGCAGATAGGGGAGAAAAAGTAAAAGGAGCAATGGCTACGGAAAGCACACAGAGAGAGATAAATTAAATCCAAATTACTCCTTTGGTGTGATAGTGAGACTTAATAAGCAAGTTTATTAAAGGGAAAAATATCATTCAACTAAAAGATAGAGATGCATGAATAGCCCTCAGAATAACACGCAGAATGGCAGCATCCTAATGGTAGAAGCCCTACCCCACAATTGTAAAGGCCTTTTCTGCAGTTCAAATCACTTATCTCTGGTGTCATCCTGTCTGTGCGATCCAGCAAGTAACTCTGTCCTTCCTTAGTCACCCCATCTCTTTCCTGCAGCTGACTTTCAAATGTGTCATTGCCTCCTTTCCTTGTCACATCCCAAACTATCTTTGGAGACTGTCCTGCTCTCTGCAAGCAGGGAGGAAGCCCTGAGCATGTGCCCCGGGGCCCAGACCCCTCAGAAGGGCTTGGGTCACACGTTGCCCTCCAGGCTTGTTGCTTGAGGTTTTCCCAATAGTAAGGTAGCCCTTTTGTAAAGCAGGGATGGGAATGCTGCAAACCCCAAACCCTCTGCTTCTCCCAAGGTTTTCATATCACTTAGTACCTGCTGCTTCAGGCTCATGTGTGGTCCCACATATTTGTCTTCACCTCATCCCTGTGATGTGTGGCCCCGCTGTTGTCCCTCTCTGACAGATGACCAAAAAACTTGCTTGAGGTTTGCAGAGAAAACCTGTCGTGGAGCAGGCTTGAGCCTGGCTCTTCTGTGGTCTCATGTGAGTGCCCTAAATACTGCAACCTACTTCCTCTCCTTTTAGTCTTCCCACAAAGTGGTGGCTAAATAATCCAGCAGTTGTCTAATATATATGTACGGTAGCAATGCCCAGAAATACTTGTGATTGTGTCCCAAAGCTGGCCAGGTTTAGAAACTGATGTTTACTGGCTCAGTGGCTCCCCCAGCCTTTAGCTTGGCATGAATTGCCTGGAGAGGATGACCCTGCTGATGAAGACTGACCAGATTGTACATAACCGACCCTCTTCCACAGCAGCCTCTGGGGACCATACAGTCCCTTATGCGAGGGGACAGTGAGATGGGGCTGACGGTCCACTGCTGCCATCCCAAGACCATCTCTACCCTGGTGAGGTTTTTTTTCCTGGGGTTGAAGAGACCTCACTTGGGGAGGGAAGCAGGTGCTGTGTTAGGAAAGAGGTTAGCAAATTAGAGATGCCCCTCGGTGGCGAGTGCCAGGCTCACAATGCCAGTGCCGGGACTGGAGGACATTGTCCACTGTTGTCACCTCTTGGTGACTGGGCTGGAGGGGAGATTGTGCCTGGCAGAAGTAGCCACGTGGGAGAAGGGAACAGCACAGGCATGAAGGTACTCCGGTGGTCACCTAGCGGTCTTGTCCCCTTCAGCTCTGCGTGCCATCCCCTAGGCTTTGCTGGTTGCTCTTGTGTTTTGCATTTCTACATCCCCAGCGTCTTCTGCTCTTTAGGGGATTTCAGGCTTTACTCATCGTGTTGCTTCCTGTCAGGCTCTGTGGATGTGCCCTTGGTGGTGGTACAGCCACCTGCCCACATCATGCACAGCACTTTTTGTCTGGTGGGATGCCCGGTGTCATCGGTGCAAGGAGTCTTGCTGCCTTCTTTGGCCTTTGGAACAGGCTGATTTTAGGGGAAAAGTCTGTATTGTAAGGAAGCCCCCATGGACAGGGAAAAGGGAGCAATAAATTATTTTATTGATATAATTCTGAATTCCCCCTGCATCCTATACCCTAATACGTCACTCTGCTCACAAGTATGTCAGTGGTTGTCTCGTCCCATAAAGCCATGCAGTTTGCTCCTTTCCTTTGTGCACAGGAATTTCTGGATGTTAGGTTTACGGTTGGACTCGATGATCTTAAAGGTCTTTTCCCACCTAAATGATTCTATGATTCTATGATAATCTGGGGACAGGAAAAGAGACAGTGCTGATTTTGCTCTTACATTGAGTCGCTTGATTTATTTAGTGCTTTTATGTGCTGATTTCAGGAGCAGTCTCCAGGCCCCCATATTAAAATGGTGCTCCCAATGTTTTTGTTCTTTGCTGCTTCATGTCTTCCAGGACAGTGAAACATCTGGCCCAAAGGTGCTGCTACTCCATAGCGAGCATACCAATGAAGGCCAGATGGAAATGTGCCACCTTGTTGTTTTCCCTGCATCCTCCCTGCATACTTAGGAACGCCATGTGAATTGCAGCTACAGCGTAATCCATACCCTGTAGCAGTGGGACTCGAGCTGCTGTATTTGAGAAGCGAGCTGAGGGCACTGCATCCCACGGGTGGCTACCTCGCAGGCGCCGAGCAATGGGAGATAATGCGTTCAGCAAATGCATGCTTTCCCTCCCTGTTGACTTAGCATGTGTGTGGGTGTATATGCTGTAGGTGTCTTGGGCTTGTTAATGAAGCTGAGGATATGAATAATACTTAACTGCTATTGCATGATGCTTCTGCCACTGCAGTTCACTTGCAGCAGTAGTTGGGCGAGAGAGGGGGTGCTATGGATGTACAAAACCTTCATCCTCCTGCCATCTTTACTTTCTACTTCCATTCCACTGGGAATCAAGCAATTACAGCATTTCAATTGGAGGATATTTTGACTGAAGTCTTTCTTTAAGAAACAAAGCAAATGTGTGCTTAAGTAGACACAATTAAGGAATTAAAAAATAAAATGGCTTTTTTGGTTATGTTCCATTGATGGTAGTGCTGTTCATTACTCAGTTCAAGATTATGTCTTTCTTAATGTGGCAAGTATTTTCTTACAGTATTTTCTTTCTTCTCTTATACGCAATAATAATTTTTTTTTTTTTACATAAATAGATAAATATTTAGATAAATAAGAGAATATTTACATTTGTAGTTCCTTACTGTATGTTTGCCATGATAGAAGACTATAAAAAAGCTTTCTGGACAAAAGAAGAGAGTGACCAAAAAATAGCTTTCAAGGAAAAGTAAACAGCAAGGAGAAAGGATGTGATGAGCTAAGGCCTCACCAGAAGAAAAAAGTACCGGGGAGATGGATCTGGCTACAAGTACAAAGCACAAACACAATGCAGTCTGACTAATCAACTAATCTGCTGCTTAGGTTTATTAAACATGACAAGAAATTGAATAGAGAACAAAATCAAGGTATTTGTAAAACAATAAAGGTGAAACTGCTTGCGGGTTATAACTGGTAATTTTTATGTTGGGTTTCATAAGGATTGCCTGTCTCTGTCCAAAGCAGAACCAAAAAAGAATAAAATAAATATGAAATGGTACATTGTGATCACAATCCTAGGCTGTTTATATGTATGCTTCAAATTAAGGGTTTGGTGTCATGGAAACAGCTTCTTCATTTGGAAAGCTCTGCGGCAGCATGAGAAGGAAAAGACTGGAGAGACCGAGAGGAAGAGGGAGCGAGGGAGCATGTGAGTGTGGCCGTGTAGTCTTCCCAACATCACCGGCTCCCTCCTTTCCCCAGAGAACATGGAGCTAAGAGGAAGGCAGGGCTCCCAGGCTGCTTGCCTTACCTTGCTCTGGAATAATGCAATTCATTCCCCCTGTGCTGTTTGTCATCTGCAAGAGTGGATGTGTCTTATTTTGGAATTAATTCAAAGTGCAGTTCTAAATAATTCTTAAGGTTTTTTTCTGTATTGAAGGAATGTATATAATGTGGATATGTGTTGTGGTTTAACCCCAGTTGGCAACAAAGCACCACAGAGCTGCTCACTCACCCTTCTCCCACCTCGGTGGGATGGGGGAGAGAATCGGAAAAAAAAAAAAACCCTGTGGGCTGACATAAAGACAGTTTAATAGGACAGCAAAGGAAGAGAAAATAATAATAATACTGATAAAAGAATATACAAAACAAGTGATGCAAAATGCAGTTGCTCACCACCCACTGAGCAATGCCCAGCCTGTCCCTGAGCAGCGATCGCTGCCCCCTGGCCAACTCCCCCCAGTTTATATACTGAGCATGGTGTCCTATGGTACGGCATAGCCCTTTGGCCAGTCTGGGTCAGCTGTCCTGGCTGTGCCCCCTCCCGGCTTCTTGTGCACTGGGCAGAGCATGGGAAGCTGAAAAGTCCTTGACCAGTGTAAGCACTGCTTAGCAACAACTAAAACATCAGTGTGTTATCAACATTATTCTCATACTGAATCCAAAACACAGCACTATACCAGCTACTAAGAAGAACATTAACTCTATCCCAGCTGAAACCTGGACAGTATGTCATGTGTTTTCGTATATGCACTTTGCCTAAAACCCGCAATGTTTTTATTCGCTACAGCAAATGAGTCCAGAATCTATATAAATACTGTTTGTTCTGTTCTGCTTGTGTACATATATGCATAGTATGTTTTGTATAATTTTAGTGCTAAAAAGAAGTTTCCTGTTGTTCCGCATCAAAGGAAAACAATCATTTGTGTAAAGACCTTTTAAATTTTACCAGGAGAGAAATCTCTCCAATGAATACAGGATTACAATAGATGGTTGGGAATTAACAACACTGCTTGCATTGTCCTAGCTTTGATGCCAATTTATGCTCATTATTTTGTGGGTGCAGTTTAGGTTACTCAGTAATTGATTACGTTAAGCAGTAACATGAGAGCTTTACAGAGACTAAATTAAGGGCATGTACTATATTTCTGCTGTGTTGCTATCATGCATACCATGAAGGAGCAGAAACAGACCAATCCTATACAATGGCTTTTTTTTTAAAAGCATAGTAAAGCTGGATCTAAGATCCTGAGGTGGGATCGTGTGAAGCCAGTGGAGAAGTTCCCCACTCCTTCACAAACCTTGGGTTGGCATCATGGAAAGACCTGGTCACAGGGCAGTGCGAATCCTTTGCTTCTTTCACGGTGGGGCCAAACGTGTCCCTTCCTTTGACTTCTAGATGAAAATGCCACTCTGCTCTCCACCTAACTTTCTAATCTAGCTAGGTATAAAAATTTTGGTGATGCAGCCAGGGTGTTTTGGGGTGGTGCCCAGCCCCCTGGAGACATGTTAGACAAGCGGTGTAATGTTAAACCAGAATTGAGCCATTTCCTTACCCCAGGAGGAAAGAGCTGCCCACACCAAAGGGGGAGATGAGGTTGGGGCCACAGCGTCTTTGGAAGCAAACTGCAACTCCCAAGGGAAGAGCCACTGGGGAGCTGCTTGCCGCCTACACAAGTGGGCAGCCCCAGGGAGAGCGGGGGTGGCTGCAGGGTGCCTGCGGCTTGGGCATGGCTCGTAACCACCTTTCACTCTGCTTCTTCCCCTCCATGCCCTCACCGCCCGCCAGTGGCCGGCCAGGCTGGAGGCGTCTGCCTGCGGCTCGGCTTCCTGGCGGGGAGAAGTTTCTGACCAGTCAGGACATGTGGAAGGGCAGGAAAGTAGTTTCAAGAAAAGAAGCAAATGTATTTGTCTGAAACAGAATCACTTTGGTTGAAAGCTGTCATTTACCTTCCCTATAGCCACAAGAAATGGTGTTTCTGTGAGCGTCTGGACTGCGAAAAGAGAAGTAGTAATTTTTTTTTTTAAATAATTCCCAGTTTAATAAAGGTGCAAAACGAAGAATTGGAAGTACCTGCCCTTGCAACCAACCCAGAAGAGAGAGGCTGCAATTCTGCCCACCCTTGTTACGGTTCTGTGATGGATGCACTTGACCCCGTAACCAAACTAGCAGTAGTTTGGTACAGGATCCAAAGGAGGTAAAGGCCTGAGCCGTAGCCAGGCCAAGAAATCCTCTAGTTCCAATCTGTTCTCTAAAAACCCGCAAAGGAACAGAGTGACACAGTGACCATCGATGCATATGAGCTTGGAAAACCAATCATGCAATTAACACATGAATAGCAGGGGGCTTTTCCAAGACTCATTTATCAAGGAACAAAGAAAGCTCTGGGTACAAGGAGTCTCATTGCATGTTATTTGACTACGAGCCAACCACTTTATTGCATAAATGCAACAGCCTAAGTGAGCCTTCTTTGAGCTCTCCCTGCTAGGCAGCGTGGCTGCATGGCGGTGATCTCCCCTTGAGCTGGGATGCCTCTCATGGTTGTCCCTCAAGGCAGAGAGAGAGAGGCCTTTTACCAACAGCAGATCTTTGTTAAGTGACTGATAGCATGCTGAATTAATACTAATGAAACATTACTAATCTAGGTAACTATTAAATATTAATTACTATAAACTTTGTATAGATAATTCCATTAGACATAAACCGTTGTCAAAGTCTGAGACTAAGGTTGGACCTAGCTGCACCTAAGCTCCATCAGGAGTTTAGAAAGCAAGGGGGTCCACTCAACCTTGTGACTCAACGGGAGGGTCTTCCTTCCTTCCTTTTCTCAGTGTGAATCATTCTAACTCAATCCTAACTCAGTTTTCCTTTGTGTGTTTCTTCCATGCAGTTATTAAGAGTGAACTTTGCCATTGAACTTTATGTTAAGTCACACTTTTACATCATATTAAAACCACTTTTGCTAATACCTTTGACGGTGATTCTTTAAGCGATCTAAATCATTCATCTGTGACAAATGGGCGTAGTTGCAGGATCCTAAATCAGGGTTCGCGACAAACTGGCATAGTCAGCAGGAGCCTAAATCAGGATTCATGACAGGTTCCTGCCCCAAAACAGGGCTCCCCCTGTTAATGCTGCAGGGAGGATGCTTCGGGAGCATTAATTCTGGTGCACCAAAATCAACGTGCAACTTTGTCACTGAAGGTCCATGAAGAAGTGTTCGGTGTTGCTGTAAGAGGCGTCCAGCACTGCAGCAGCAGCATCCACTGGAAAGAAGCAGCTCATTCTTGTCTGCTGTGCAGAAATAGGTGTGTTAAAGAAACTGGAGACGGCAATGTTATCTTGAGAAAACTGCTGAGTTCGCAGAAACAAATAAAATGAAAAGTGTCTCATTAATGCAGAGGAAAATTAAAAAAAGCATTTAAAATTATAGAAAATTTTCTATCTTAGAATAACTCAATAGGTAAGGTAGAAAAGCTTGAAATGTCTTTCTTCAGAACCAGGCAATGGAGTGTAGTTTAGTTGAATAGCTCTGCCTCAGACTTTCTTTATTATCAAAGCAACATGAAAGGTGTAAGAGCTTGGGCAAAAGAGAAATGACTTGCAACCTTTCTTCTCCTTGAGTTGTGCCTTTGTGCATGACTTATTTTGGTGTTTTCAAAGGTATTGAGGAACAGGATGAAGTGTGCGTTTGCATTAGTGGTTTTGTTCAGATCAGGAATGCATTTTGAAACAGCTCTTCCAGTTGTCTGCACTAACGTCATTTGGTTTGCATTACAGGGCAATCTCAGAGCTCACACACTCAGCTCCTCCTGGATGAAAATGAGACCAGCACTCCCACCGCTAATGGCCATTCAGTCCATCAGACCTGAACATAGAGCTTGTCTGAAGTAAATCCCCCCCACCCTGCCCTCCCCGTTTTTTTAATAATGTGGGCATTAGGTGCTCAGCACCAACCGTTTATCTCCGGATGTATCTTCTAGTTGCAAAATATAGATGCAGCCTTAGGCTATGGAAATGGCTTAGGTTGCTACCCCACAGCTCCCTATCTGATCTTTGGAAGATCTGTAGCTTTCTCTCATTCTGAGGATTGATAGTAAGTGCCTGTTAAGTTTTTTTGCAGAAGAAAACAGCTGTTTAAATAGCAATTATTATTGGTAAGTGTGCAGGGTACAACCTATTGCTGTCTTTCTCCTGAGTAAGCAATGAACAAAATTCCCCTGAGAGGCAGAGCCATTAAGGAGCTATCTCGAAACATATGCTTTTGCAAGTCTTTCATCTAACTCAGAGGTGGGAATGCAAATGTGAAACTTGGGGACATCCTGTGGCTTTGTAACACTCTCTGGGAGAGATGTGCTCATCGTGATGAATAGAGCTCTCTCATTCATATTCCTCGTTTACTCATGTAACATTTATAATATGGATAATGTTCCCCCTTTAATAAGTAATTAATAATAGCTCAGTGAGAGTTACAAATAGGACTTAAAATTATACTTCATTGTCCTTAACTGTTTCAGATCAGCACAGCCTGGCTTTGCAGACCTGTGCAAGGGGCCCAGCAAAGCTGCTCCCCTGCAGTGGGAGTCCAGGGAATACTGTGCTGCAGGCAGACGTGAGCACTGGATTTCCTTCAGCGTGCGTGCAGGGATAGCAGAGCAGGTGGGGACTTGGACCTGCCTGGCCTCCTGTCCCTGATCTCCCCAGATGCTTTGGTTTGCTCTGGGAGCAGAGCTTCTTTGAGGTCCTGCCTCCTATCTCTTTGTTCCCTTTCTGGGGTCCTGTCTTTTGGGTCAGGAGCCAGAAGAAGCTGCTCTGGCGATGTGGGGGGACCACAGCTGAGGAATGCTTGTGCCGTGGGCTTCTTGCTCCTGCTTTGCAGGAGTCTGGCTCCATATTATTCTTGACATGTAGGGATACATGATTTGCAAACTTGTAATATGTGATGGGGTCATTGCTAAAGAACACTTTTCATGCAAGACACAATCAGCTTTCCTGCTGTCGTATCTCAAAGGACCCCTCTCCCGTGCCGTGGGAAGGAGCCCCTACTGCACGGTGGCGAGAAGGCTGTCTCGAGCAGAGCTGCCCTGGTGGCTTGGGGCCTGGTTCAGGGCAGTACTTAAGTCTATGCTTAAAATAAAGGACTCAGGTGCTGTCCTGTTTCTCTCTCAAAGGTCTGCACTACCACCCTTCATCTCACCAAAGACGTGCCTTTTTACAGCAATACCAACAACAAACATCCTAGTAAATTTTATGCAGTCCTTGGAGTTTATTCTTTGTTGGGGTGTGAACTCTGCTTCAGGGTAGTGTTTTTTGTATTATATTTTTTCTTCTTTTTTTTTCTGGTTGATTTGTCTCAAATGATTTTTTTTTTTGTCTGTCTGATCAGTGCATTTTGGAGGAAGATCATGGCTGCTTCATAGAATCAAAGCCTGTGAAAAGATTTCTTAGTAAGTCTTTTTTGGATATAACAATTTTAATAAGCACTTTTCACAGACATTTTGAGACTCCTGCTTGCTTCAATAGCTATAGCACAAAGACTCGAAGAAGATATATCTGAATAGCTGTGGTCATAAAAATAGTTTTTTAAACCATAGAACAAGAGCTTTCTTAAATTACAGTGTGATGTCAGGAGTGAAAAAGATTGGTGCTGGTGCCAGAGACTGATAGAGGAGAGAGAAAGGAAAAAGAAAACACCAGCGATAAAACCAAGCAAGTTCATTTAAGAACTGCTGCTAAGGCCTTACAGTAGATTTCTTAGTTCATCGCTAGGACTGTCAATATTGTGCATGTACAAATTATAAAAATCCCACCTTGCTCTTCTCAAGACAGAAGGGAACAGCTTGGCCAGCTTCATTGCAAGGACAGTATAAACTGGGCAGTAAATATAAGGACAGTAAATTGAAAAAGATGTGGCCAAGACTTTGAGCAATTGACTTGGGTCAGGAAGGAGTGAGGGGGAACTTGGGGCAGGGCTGGTGTGGCGCTGTTGCTTGGGAAAGGGGCTTTTGGGTTCATCAGTATGCCGCATTATTAAGACATGCATGGGGAATGCTTCTGACATGACTGAATGTAGCGGTTTGACATATTGCTCTGGCCTTTGTCTTAGCAGAAATACAGTAACATTTTCTGTTCTGAACCCAGCTCTTAGAGAAATTAAATCAATCTTTCTTTCCATCTGCTTGAACAGGAGTTAGATTGGACCCTAAATATTTTAAGTAGCTTTGTGTTGAATTTCAGCACGAGCGTGGTCAAAATTAAAGCATTTAACCTGGGAAAAGAAAAGAAAACTTTAATGTGGGCTTTAATGACAGTTAGGGAAAAAAATACCAGTCAACAAGTTGTCATTCTTAGCTTCCCGTTCAGTTTTCATTACACATCACCTGACACCTAGGAGGCATCCGTTTGCTGTTGGGAACTGTGGGCACCACCTCCAAACAAAGAACAGTAATTATGAAATGCAAAAACCTTCTGGTACATGAGTTCAAGATCTTGCTGTAGCTGCAGTGTTTATTGTTTCTGTAAGTGGCTTGGATGATGGCACTGCTGTCAAATGCAGAATCTCAAGGTCTGTAGACTACAGTAAATAAAGACAAGGATGATGCAGGCAACCGTAGACACTTAGATAATCTACATTTTACCAGCTTAGGTCAAAAAGCATTCAAGAAAGACATTCCAGCAAAAAAAAAACCAACCCAGCGTGATGCGACAAAATACATCATTCAAAGAACATAACTCAATATTTTAAAAGATGAGCTGTTTTCTAGACTAAAGAGGCACTGATTAGCCTGCCATACAGGGAAATTACCAGACCAAGTCTGAGTTAGTGAGGATAGCTCACATTGTTCCCCTAAAATAATAGAAGCATATTTGGAAAGTGTAAAGAATCTCTTGATTTAAGAAAATTAAATGTTTTGCTCAATTCCAATTTCAGTTGCTTCAATTCAAATGCAAAAAGCAACTTAAATCAATATATGCATATGAAAAAGCAAGGAAGTAGTTCAGAATAATTATGTTGGAAAAACTCAGATTTGGCTTGATTATATATCTTAAAATGTCTAAAAAAGAGTAGTTCCTACTGTACGTTGAATGCATAGAAAACTTATTGAGAGAAGGGCTTAATGTGATGTGCATTTTTTAGATTAATTTGAACAGATGAGAAAATAATGAAAGAATTTTACTGTACTATGGTGGATTTTTCTAAAAATTGGCATTGTGTGGTTTTTTTTTTTTTTTAAATCTATGTTTTAATTTTGGGGGTGCTTTGTCAGACTGTGTGTGTGCATACAAATGACAGAGAGAAGGAACTTCCAGTGCCTAGAACTGGCAAGCTTAATTTAGGTTTCTTAAAACTATCAGTGCTGGTGGCGACAGTAGTAGTTCTCTTTCTGTGTACTCTTTCTAACATGATTCATTTGTTTGTGGTTAAAAATTTAAAAAGCCACTTCAGGCATCCTGTGAGGATTTTCTGCGAATCCCTGTGTTTGTGTCAATGTGCCCATATGCAATTTTAGCTCAAAAAATACCTTTGTAAATCTGGCTTCTGGCATCTAGGTTGTTAATAAAAGATGAGGTCATGGCCAAAATTTGCCTCTTCTATCATTGCTGCTGTAAATGGGAGGCTAGCTTGTACTTTCAAAGCAGAATTTGGCCTTTAATTGGTATTGGCTCACCCTGTGTGATCATGAAACATTATAGCAACACATGGGGTTTTATTGAAATTCCTTTGCAACGGACCTGCTTGCTTTTTTTTGCTTCCCTGTATACTGCTGTTTACCAACTCTGCCCAAAGGAGAATACCATTTTTTCTATAATGATAACTCTCTCTCTAGCCTGGTCAGTGGACACATCGAGATTTGCTAGTTCATGTTTATCTCAGCTAAACATTATTTGGTGAAACACTGGGAACACTTTTGCTAAGCCCAGCCTCTCTGTCCATTTTTTTCATTGGCTTTCTCTCCATAGGGCAAATGACATCTGAGATTTTTTCTATGTGTTATAAAGGATTTCATTAAATCTTTTCCATAGCACTTCTAATCCAAATCTGTCACTTCTCAGCCAAACCAACCATTTATGTTCATGACCCTGCCCTTTTGAAGGGCGTGGAAATCTGAAGAGGTGACTTTAGTTGGCTGCTTTTTTGCCTACAGGTTCTTTGTGCGCTTCTACAGAAGGGTTTTTTGGTATGTATTTCACACTACTGAAAGGGCTAAAAAGGGGCTGGTGTATTTGCAGAATGAAGGAGGATTAATGGATCTTTTAGGGAGGCTGAAGGGAAGGCTGGGAAGTCAAGGGGGATAAGCAGATAGTTTGATAGAAACTTCTGTCTGCTGCTCATCTGTGCTTATGTGGTCTATCTTGTACTTAATTTCGCACCTGGTTCTGGTTTTGGAGTCTGAGGTAAAAAGGCTGTTCTAGAGTGGAAGTGTTTAAGAATTAATTCCTCCCATTTTTTATCTTATTTTGTTCATTGTACAATGGTTGTGTGTGTTAATTTAGGATGAAGATTGTGCTAGCATGACTATGCTGAATTTTCTCAAGGGTAAACTGCTGCATACACTCCACCTGAAGCCACACTGAAAATCAATGTGGAAATCAAAATCAGAACAAGGCAATTTGCTTTATGAGCAGGGTGATTCACCAGGGGCAAATGAAAGATCCAGGAGAATCAGTCTGATGTCAGCAGAAGATTAGTAACACATGAGGATTTCTCATAAAGTTCCAGTTCTGACTAAATATTTTTGTTGTAAACAACTGCTGCTGAAATGATACAAGAGAAGAGAAACAGTACTACATTACAATGTTTGGAGTCTTTCTCTTTTCACAATATAAATGCATCAATTTTCTTTGGCTTTTATAGCTCTGGCAGATAAAGTGTAGAGGGTAGCTTGAAGGGTCATCTAGTTTAACCTTTATTAGCACATGAATGCATGAAACAGTATTAAATAGAAAATAGAAACACTTCAACATCATATCAAGTGCTCAGTTTGTATTTACAGGTCGGACTGTAATTTGTGAACATACTGGATGACAGGTCTTTGTTTCCCTGACTGTTAAATAGAAAAGGTGGGAATTCTAGAGGTACTAAAGCAAAAAAAAACCCAAACCCCTATTTCATTATTTTGATTTCTTTACCTTTTTCTTAACTGCATTTAACAGTTTCTTTCTCTCTTGGAATAAAAATTTGTAAATTCTAAATGTATCATTTGGCTTTCATGACATTTTATTCAGTGACAGAATGTGACAATGCTCATTTGTTTTTACCCATCAACATGATAAATACGAAGCTATGAAGTATATAAATCTTTTTTCTGGAGGTGCTGTTGAATTAAAACCCTATTCTAATTTCCCTTAAAACAGAAAGTTTAATTGGAAGAAAGTTGAACACTGTGACAACATGCAGCAAATATACATATTTTTTCCGTTCATATCTTGTATACTTCTGGGCTTTTGAAATCAACCTGTTGGCTTACATGCGTATTCTTTATACCGAGATTTGACTGGTGTGAGCAAGTTCTATAAAAAAATTCCAGTTATTTTGTAAAATGCCCTGGTAAGCTTTTTCCTTCCCCTAATAACCCTAAAAGGCACACGCATAAGAGTAGAAAGGGCTCCCCTACCCACCAAAACATATCGGTCTGTAACTCATGCATAATCCAGAGGTGCTGAACAGAAGATTCCTGCTGTAGACACTAGGAACTCATTTTCCACGGGATATTAGCAGGCATTTTCCCTTTCAATTAGAATTCTATTTGCTGCAACTCATTTAGCCCTCAGCACTTCATAACTGTGCATAAAAAAATGAAAGGATGGCCTACAAATAAACTTTATTGGAAGCTACAAGTAGATTGGCCAAAGATAACTTTGCAGAGGCAATAGCTGTGGATGAGTTTCTGTGCCAAACCAGGTCCAACCACTTTTAATCCATATTCTGTTGCAATTTGATATCCACATTCTCCTGCTCCATCAAAGTTGCTGTATCGTTCACCCTTGCTTTTCTTCCTTGTTTTCCAGCTGCAGGGCTCAGGTCGGTGAGCTGTGAAGCCTCCTGCTGTTGCCGTTTCCAGCGCAAGCATGGGAGCACTCTGCACTGGAGCGGGGAGGTAGATGGCGGCGGTCCCAATGTGGGGAAGGCTAAAGGGGACAGAGGAGAACTGGGAGGATGAGGGGGCATCAACTGGGGCTTCTGGGGGTGTCGCTGCTGGGACCAGCAGTATTTTTGAAAGGATTATGGTACCACGTCCTTGCCATGTACCATATTTTTCCAAGTGGATGCATCTAATTGTAATTGTCACTTACTCAGTTAGATGGAAAAATTTGGGATTTTTATTCCCAACATCCAGTTTTCCTCACAGAGCCACATAGTTTGTCGCAGACCTTTCTGTTTTGTGTAAAAAAGGATCTTTCGCTTTGTAAGAGCCTCTTCTGCTCATCAAGCTTTCTGGCAGGGTGACAGGGGTGAGGTTGAGTTTTGGTGGCTTTGCTTTGTGTGGTGGAGGAGGGGAGGCAGCCCGGGGGGTGGTGGTGGTGGGCATCGGGGCCGGGGGGACAGGGCTGGACCGCTGCTGGCAGCCAGTGCTCAGGTTGATGTGGTCACCTCTGGGACTTCTCCCTCAGCGAGCTGAGCTCTCCATCCTCTCAGGACTGCTCAGATGAAAAATGCTTTAGTAGGAACTTGATCTTTTCTTCCCTGGTCACCAGGAGTCTGGGAAAAACAATAAACTTGTATCAAAATTGTTATTTTCTCAAGAAAAGCTCACTATTGTTTAAAAAAGGGGATTTTTTTGTTTGTTTGTTTTTATAGGCTGGTTTTATTGTTCAGTTATTTCAGGCGGGGAGTACAAAGAACCCAGCTGTTTCAAGGTGTGAGTCGAGCTGCTATAAATCAAAGGGATATGGGGGGTGGGCTGGGCACTCCATGGGAGTCGTAAGCTTTGACGAATGAACAGATATCTTGGTTTCCCTTAAACCCATTGCTAGCCAGTTCAGGTCTTCCACCTTGTCTTCAACAAACCAGCAGTGAATGCCCCCCAGATATTTTCTGGTATTAATAAAAAAAGCCCAGCAGAGGTTCTTTTTGTGTCCTTGGATTTGGAGGCAGGGAGCCTTAGCGAGGGTCCTGTGTGAGCAGGTCCCATCATACTTCTCTTGACCTGGTTAAGATGGTTTCTCATGTTGAAGAATGGCAGAAACTGTCAGGAATTTTGTTTTCTGATGGTTGACTGCTGAAATTCTGAATTTTGAAGGCTGCTGTTAGCAAGTAAAATAAGCCCAGAGCCACTGAGAAGCCATCAAATGTTCAGTATTTGCATGTTTTCTCTTTCTGTTTTGCCCTTGTCAATGTAGAAGAGCTTCAAAAAATCACAAAACTCAAAACATGGGCTTTTTTGGACTAATTTTTAATTACTTAGCACTCAGAGCCTAAATTACTGTTTTTCTTGAAACACCTCATAAATGTCAAGTTTTAAAAAGAGAGTATGTGGTAAACATTTGAGGGTGATACCGCGTGTTTTGCATGTTAAACAACACAATAAAACATAATGCAGCTTAACTGTGGCATGGCAACAGGTCTTCCATAATTAACTGTGCTAGTTGCACATGAATCTCACTGATTTATTTCAAAGTGGGCTGGAGTATGAATGTTTCTTAACCAAAGCCCAGAGAAGAGAACGATCCTTATATGAATTATAAATATGCAAGAAAAATACAGGATGCTAGGAGTGTTGTTTTTTTTTTTTTTTACTTTTTCACAATTTTTCTTCTCTCAAGTTGTCTATCAACAACTGTGTGTCTGCTTAGATGAGCATTTAGTCTCATCAGAGGGATCTTTACCAACACGAATGCCAGTTCACAAGCAGTACCAAACAGCTGCAGCCCACTGACGTTATTCAAATGTTTGTAAAAACGTCCTGGTTTTATGAGTGAATATAGTGAATCCTGTAGATGAAAAATGAATCGGAGAGTGACTAAGCAAATTCAAAGTCAGATGTATCTTTTCCATGCAAAACCATCTTATATTGCTCACAGCTCTTATTTAGATAAACTTTTCTATGCTTATGGACTAGCATCATGTGGTAGTAGGGCTGCAATAATAACAGTGCTTCCACAGGGATGAGTAGCACAGGCAGCCCAAAGCATTTAATGGCATCAGTGTTTCCTATAAATTAAGTGTGCAGCATTACATTTTATTGACAGGAAACAGCTAATTTGTCTCAAGGCATCTGGCTCTTGATTTTATTAACCTGCAGGATGCCTAAACAAAGAAGCATTTATACAACATTATGTCAAAAAGATAATTATTTCCAGAAAGGCACTGCTTACATATGAAACACTCTAGTGTTTCATGTAACAAGCAGTGGAATAATTGTCAATGCTGTACCTAATCAGAAAGTAACTATCATCTCAGAAGGGGATAAAAGCAAATAATTTTTCATTGGCATCTTGAGAAAAAACATTTTTTAATATATATATTTAAAAATATAATTATATATGTATATGTGCACTTCAGCCTCCCTAGAGTTATTTTGGTGCATTTAATAATAGCATTTCATATTCTGTCAACTTTCATCCAAGCAGTTAACAGACATTAATTGAGATCCATGGTCTCACACCTGTCACTTTGATGAGAGATGGTGGAGTGGAAACGGAAGAAAAGCGAAGGGCCTGACGGCCAGAGAGGCAGGCGTCCCTCGGTGGACAGCGTGCTGAGAGTCTGCCTGCAGTGCCTTCCTGGTGCCGCCAGCTCTGGGAACTTTACTGTGGGAGTCACAGCTTTTGGTGTTTTCCTTGAAGATTCCCTATCTGAAGTCAAGTTATTATATTGCATCATCAGGAGGCTTTCATAGTCAAAGAGAGCAGCTTGGACGGGGGGCTCCAAAGACTCAGAAACCGGAGCATAAAAGAAGACGAATGCATTCTATTTCAAAAATCCTGTAATTCTGAAGGACAATCTTATGTGGCCCGACGTGTGATTTCTGCGAGTGCGGGGCTGTCGGGGTGGTTTCCCTGAGCTGAACGGGAGTCACGAATCTCAGGAGAGCACCGGCATCTCCAGATGCCTGCCCTCGAGCCTCTGCTGCTGTCGGGGCTGGGAGAGGCTGCCTGCACCGAAACCTCATGCACCCAGCCAGGGTACGTGGGACACCCTCCTGCGGCCGTGGCTCGTCTTAGGCTTTGTTACTGCAACTGCGACAAAGTCCTCCTCCCCGCCATCCTCAGAAACGTGGCAGAGCCAGGGCCGGCCCGCCTTAAGGGACATGTGTTTGTTGCATACAGTGAGCACAGATGAGGCATCATTATTTCTATTATTGGTTAGCTCTGTGGCTGCTACATTAGTCATTCAGGGGAATATACAATTTTGCCCTGAATTCGGGAGCAGGATCCAGACCCCACATCTGTTTTCCCATTGAGACTGCCAGCCCAAGCCTGCAGGTCTTTGCTGCATGAGTGAAGTCTTCAAGCTCCTGGTGGACCAGCCCTTCTGGTGACACACAGGGAGTTTGAAATCTCTCCTCAAATACTGTGCCTGTAGTGCTGGGGCACTAACCACCAGCCGTGAATGAACCTGGGGCATGGGCACTGGCATTTGAAAGAGCTCAAAGCTGTTTAAGAAGTTTGGGCTGTTTCAGCGATGGTTGCAGCATCCCAGCTGAGTGAGAGGAAACTGCCTGTTGAGGCGCAGCTCCTTCAACTTCTTACATGTTATTTTGTGAATGAACATCTGCCCAGCTTGAACCATTTTCCAAAGCTTCCCTTTTGCTGCTGGAGGCAACCTGAAGCTGCAGGTGCATGGGGTCCAGCTGGAGCACTGGCTGGTCTTAAGCCTGGTGGGCGCTGATTAGTTTGGCTGTCGCAGCAGCAAAGCAGGTTGGGAGCCTCACCAGGCTGGCTTCTGGTCCCAGACCTCAGGCTTGGGCCTAAATGGCAATCTAGATGTACCGCAGAAAGCCGGGTCTGTCTGTGTTTGAAAGGGGATGCTGCAACCCGGTTGGCGTAGGACTGTGAGCCGTGACCAGGCAGCATGGCTACCCAGCATTTTGTAGCCAGCTGCACTAATGGAGTCACTTGGACTTGGTATATCATCCTTTCTTCATTTGATGGATTTGACAGATTTGACAAAACTCCTTCTAAAAATACACGGAGCATGCCCACACGAACCTCCTCCCCTCCCCAAGGCTATCTGTGATCTCTGTGGCACCTGCGGTATCGGTAACTATGACAGACGGTACCAGGCAGCCTATAGTTGCCCCATACTTCTATATACACCTAAATCTGTAGTTGGGCTAACAGATTATAAATTTATTATATAAATAAATAAATATAAACACAATATAATTTATTATTATATTATTCTAATATATTCTTTTTAATTAAAATAAATAAATAAATACATACATATAAAACAGATTATATAAATAAATAGTATACAGTTGGGCTAATATTATAAAAATAATGCTTGTCAGTCAGCCATAACTGTTTGTAGTTGCGGATAGCAGGTATGATGTTTGCAGAACAGATGCTTATATTGAGTGAAGCTGCCTGTAAGTCCCTCCACAGTACAGATGGGCACAATCATCTGATTCAGTTGGGATTAGGTCCGTGTAATTTAGTACTGTAGAGAGAGATGAAAAGACTTTGGAGAGGGTGCTGCCTGTTAGTGGAAAGGATAAATTGGAAGTGCTGCTAAAAAGCTTTGGGTTTTAGTTTCGGATACGGAGAAGGGACACTATAGAGAGAATTTACCCTGCAATCTCTGACTAGCAGAGGACTTCCCACCTGATGGAGAAAATGACACTAAATAGTGTGGTCATTTAGTTACTGTTTTGTCAGCTGAGGTTATCTGGTTATCTAGAGCCCACATGCATGTCCTTTCTGTTTGTAAAAGCTTTCCTTAAAGAATGTAGCTGGGTAATCAAGCCTCACTCTAGGATAGAGCAATATTCATATAATTGTTTTTCTGTGTTTTATGACTTTGCCAAAATTTAAGAGTTTATATTTAAAACTTTTGCTGTCAAAATGTGTGCACAATTTCTATTCTCTGAAACAATTTAGCTGTTTGCAAGAAAGAGATGACTGCCTTGCTCAAGAGTAAAAACTCCAAACCTTTTAATACAGGTAGAGCTCTAGAGCGGGGCTGGAGAGCTGGGTGAGGAACTGGGCTGGTGTCAGGCTTTGTCCCTTACTCTCCCTGAGAAAATACCCCCAAAAGACTGCTGTTTCTGCTGTCTTATTTCATCCTGTGTGCACGGGGCTGTGCATGCTCTCATGTGTCTGTGGTGGAGAGGGGTGTGGGAGTGGGTAAGGGATGGGTGGGAATGGGGAGGCAGGAGCAGGCGGCAGGGCTGAGCCCTGTGGGCTGGGGAGGGGGCTCAGGCGGGGCCGAGCCGGAGGCATCAGGAGTCACAAGTTGCCAGGACGGCTGAACTTGGCCTGAGGAATAGAAGAGGTCTGGGTAAAGGGTGCAAGGTTAAAAATTCACTTATTGCCATTGCAGAGTGTAGCTCCTTTCGCCAAGAAGCCAGAGTGGCCATTTCCCGTTGGCATCTTTGTGACACCTGAGCAGGGGATTCTCCCTGCCTCACTGGGCAGCTTGGGGCTGCAAGCACGCAACCCGGGAACTTCCTAGCCCCTTCCTCACTTGTTGTAAGGGGTTGCTTACAGCACCAGAGGGAGGCAGTGGACAAGAAAAAAAAAATCATTTTTCAAATTGCCTGTGCAAATCAGACTTTACTATCCTGAATGGTAACAAGTGCAGTGCTGCTCACACACAGCATTTTCCACAGACTTACAAATAGTTCAAGGTACATGGGCCGGGGATGTATCACAGCTGTCAGGGAGAAAGATGCTGTCGCCTCCAGGATGTCTGCATTATTTGCTACAGGAACTGGGAAAGTGTGCAGTGAATAAGATGGAGCAAGGGAAAGTCTCCTGGGATGGGCTGTTAAATACTGCCCTGGAGAACTTAATTTTCGTCCTGATGCTGCCTAAATTCCATGGGGATTTAAATCACATCACTTCACTGACATTTTTCACAGGTGATGCCTGTGTGTTCTTCAATTTCTGGATTTCTTATCTGAGCTCTTCAGTCTGACTTGTTGAAATGAAATGAAGAACACTTGGAGTTTCCAATGGAGACCAGGAGAGCTCTGCTTTGCTCTGGAGAAATATAGTGCAATAAAATGCCAGGTTCCCTAAAACAGTCAAACGTAAACGTTTCAAATGAGTTAGCGCTGTTGACATTAATATCTCTGTGCCTCAAGCCTTTATTTGTAAAATGGAATGAGGAAGTCTCCTCATCTCATGGGACACTTGGGAGAACAAAGTCATCGTTTTTGGGAAAATGCTCATACGCTGAGGAGTGTGTAGGGAGATGGATAATTCTGTCTTTACAACGGAATTTGAGTAACTTGTAATAAGGGACACATTGGTGGAGCACTGAACAAAGATGGAAACAATATAAGGAACTAACTTCAACAACGTTGGATGCTCTTTTGCCATTCCCCCAGTGAGGAATATCAGGTGAGCACCAATGCCCCATCTATTCTGTGTAAAAAGAGGAAGGACAGGAGTGTTGCAGAGAGGATAGTGTATCACCAGGCAGTTAAAGGGTACCACAACATCATTTGATGGAGCTAAGCTAGGTTTGCAACGGCAGCCTTGCCTTGGGAGCCTTGTGCTTAGCACTACCAGCTGCTCCTTGGGGTCTGGGTGTGCTGCACAACGCAGTGCCGAGTTAAAGGCACCGAAAGAAAGCACAAGGAGGACGACCGACAAAACACCATGCAGTGGTGCTCGCTTGCTTCTGCCAAGCAGTGCCAAGTGTCCTCGCCCTTGGGTGCTCTCTGCACTGAAATGCATTTGCCCAAAGGTGCTCATGCACCTTAGAGATAACAGCCAGTGAGAGCTCAGGGTACCTGTAGGAACGCACATATGCGGCAGGGCTGAGTTGGAGAATTAATTTGCAATTCAGATGTAGTTACTGAGGTAGATAAATTTAATTATTTAGAGACATTCAAGCCAGATTTCTGAGTGCCACACTCATGTGTATTTGTCAAAAACGATCATTTGCTTCATTTACTCTGCAATGATTTTCATATTTTGAATTGTCACCTCAGCTCTTAAAGTTGTGATGTATGGCTAGCACTGAAATATCTGAGGAACTCCAGACAAAGAGTAAATGCTTGGGAACGTGGCCGAGGCTGTTCCTGCTCCAGTATGACAACAAGCAGGCTTTATTGCTTAGTGCTTGCCATCAGAGCTAATACACACCACCATCTGGCAGGTGTGCATGAAGAGAAAGCAGTGCATCAAAAAGTCAGATTATCATCGTGCCTAGGCGCATAACCATGTGGAGGAGGCCACGAACAGAAGCTGTACGTTTCAGAGAATGAAGCCTCAGCAGATGAATTTTCCACGAGGTAATGGGAAAATCTTGCTCGCCTTATTCACCTCAGTAATTTCACTGATGTGAACTTGCATGAGAAAGGCAGGCAGGACCCTTGTAGGTCTGGTGAAAGATACAGGAGGAGCATGCTTAAGACAGAGATAAAAATTACAGTGCTTTGGTAGGACAGAAATGGAAAGAAACTGGGAGTAGATGTGCAGCAAATTTTCCGAGAGCATACAACTAATTTTACTCTTTTCAGATACAACATTATGAACAGTACATAATTTTCAACTCAGGCAGATCTGGCACTAGCATATTTTAGAGGTTTTTCCTGTAGAGTGGCACACTGCAGCTCGAGGCCCTCCGTTCCTCATGATTAATGTATTGTGCTTTCTACATACAAGAAACCTTGAGCTGCACAGGTACATAATGGGCACATAAATGGGAAGAATTCAGAAAGGGTTTTTCTCACAACCCTGGTGACTGAAAAATCCAGAGAATTTTGCTTCTTTGTTTCACCTGACCTGGTAGCTTTGGTGAACTCTGTCCCTCTCTAAATAAGAAACCTGCTTGTTCTGCTTTTTGATGGATGATTCTGCTTTACTACCTGGCATTTTACAACTAATGCAGTATTTCTGGAAAGGCTCATATCTTGCAAATCAAAGATATGCTTTTGCATCATAACCAAAAATATTATTGGACAGTGTCCTTAAAAATAGTCTTTATTCAGTATTTTTATTCTATCAAGTTTGTTTTCTTGCCCTACCTGCTGTACATCATTGTGACACATTCTTTTGCTAAAAGACTTCTAGAGGGAAATATTAAGTTTTCTTTCCTTCAATATTATGTGCTCGGGGACCTTGATTTTTAAGAGGGAGACAAATCCTCCTCCTGTTTTAGTGCCTAGATATAGATATGTTTGATTGTATAGGCCACTCAGGAACATACCTGAATTTGTTCCCTTGCTTAGCTGTGGTCAGAATTCAAAGCACACAGTACATGAGACTCAGTCACTCCTTCTGGCTAATTAACATGATTGGATATTATCTGTCTTCCCATCCCAGATAAGACATATAGAGAAGCCTACAAGCCTGATGGCTCCCTATGGATTGTTGTGGCTCTGGTATCTAGACTAATGTTTAAATGAAGAATCATTAGGCTTTTGCACTAAGATGGTCTTGAAGACCCAAGCCCATTACGTTTTAGGGTGTGCTTTCAAACATTAGTGTTTCTTATGCTGATGCACGGGGTGTAATGTGCTGATCTCCTTGTGTGCCAGCAGACAGGCAGGGTGATCAGGCAGCCTGCCGGTAGCGGTGCCCGCAGTGCCCCTGCCCGTCCCCTTCTTGGTGTGGAGCACCTGAGCTGCTTTGGTGGAAACCGTATGTCTGGGAGGAAGCGGGGCTCCCCTCCGGCAGCTGTGCCATTGGGATGGGGCAGTGCAAGGGCAGCCTGGCAGCCCGACCCCCTCTGTCGGAGGGCAGGGGTTGAGGTCCCTGAGGGAGCAGGGCTGGGGGGGCTGGTGCTGTGCCGTGCCCCTATTATAGACCAGAGCCCCACCAGAGAGACAAAATAAGCTGGCAGATTGTGCACCTGCGTCTGTGAGGTCAATGAGAAGTTGGGAAACGGGCATCCCCGCAAACTCCAGAATCCCTCTGGCCACCTGCCAGCCCCTCCAGATTGCCATGGACCTCATCAGCTCCCTGCCCATAGCCCCCGTGACCCTGTGTCCCCCTGTGCTTACCCACAGCCCTCCACCACCAACACCTGAGTTTCACTGCTGTCTGAAATGAGTCCTACTCGCTCATTTGCTCTTATGATAGTGACGTTCAGTTTTTGTCTAAACTGCCAAGAAATCTTTGAACAGGTGCCACCAGTGAAGCATTTATCTAACTCTTATGTGACACTATTGCTATCTTGTCTGGCCCCTGTTTGCAGGTTGTCTTATCAGACCCATCAGGTGGATGGATGGAAACATTGACGGTCCAAGAAACATGGTCTCAGTGTAACGATTCAAGCGTTTGAATACTCACTTTATGCGGTATGTTCTAAGTCTGAAGAGGATGAAATGATTGCGTAAATTTTGGCTACTCAAAATTTTTTCAGCATCCTTTGCAAAGCGGGTGGGGGAGGCTAGGCAGGCCTGGGTAGGAGTTAAAAGAAACAGCAAAAGAAGAGCTATTGATGGGTGGAGAGGTGTAGGTTTACTCATTTATTTGATTTTCCTGTACTGCTTCCTGGCTAGTTTGCATTAGGCTCAGTGTGGATTCATGAAATTTGAATGAGTTTACAATATTTTTCAGATAAGAGCAGTCCTTGTGCAGAAAAAAAGGTAAGATGTAGTATTCAATTATGCAAGAATAGGGAGAAAGTACAGAGCAGCTGACTCAAGGCAAATAGACTAAGTGTTGGGGAACGCCGCAGTGCTGCTGATCTATCTTTTAATGATTATTTATTAAGAACAGACGATATGTGAGCTCTCCCTTTCTGGCTTCTCTTCAGCTGGATGCCATCAATAGAGGAAGGCTAACAACAGTGGTTTTGGGATAGACGTATATTAGGAGTGTGTTAGAGGCTACAAAGAGATGGGAAAATGGTGCAGGGATGGAAAGAGTATTGTGTTTACATTTTCTGCGATGAAAACAACATAGATTTGAATGCTGCTGTTGCTATTGATTCTCATTGACTTCATTGAGAAATACATGCAGTCAGAGATGTGGAATTTGATTTTATGTGGCTAAACATTTAAGCAAAGTTGTCATTGGCTTTTCAAGGCAAAAATTCAATTACTAGGATTTTGACATCACCTTCTATTTTCTCAGAATTATTTTAAGATCTGGTATCATCCTTGCATTTTCCCAATATCCTTTTTTTTCTTCACTGTTTTTTTCTTCATACTGAGGGCATCACTAAGGTATATTTTGCCTTTTTTTTTCTGCCTTTTTTCCCATTCCACTTATTTCTTTGCTTCTCTTTTCCCCTCTTCTGTTAATCTCCTTTCTCTCCTTGTATGCTTTCTGTTCTTTCATTTGCCCCCTTTTATTTCCACCATGCAAGCTCTCTCCACTTTTACATTAGCAGGTCAGCCACAAACAGTCAGCAGTTTTAGATGGCCTATGTTTTACAGTAAAGAAAATGAACCTTTCCATTTGTGAATAAAAATGTCCTTGATAACTTTGAATTACTTTTTCTAGCAGTTTGAAATGGTGAAAGAGGAAGTCTGAGGTGGGCTTGTGAGGAAGACGATTCTGCAAAAGCAAATGCTGTGGTGTATATGACATTCTCCATTCTGAAAAAGTTAAAGACAACATGCTTAAAGAAGGCATTTGATGGAGCTGGACACATTAAACATCTAATACAGTGGGTCTTGCTATCACGTGCTCCTTGCAACACAAATATTTCAGTGTTCAGTTCCTGAACCTCTTAATTGACTCCGTTGAAGTCATAGGGAAATTTATAGAACTACCTCCATGTAATGCGATCATCAAAAGACCTGAGTACGTCTGGAAAAACAACGGTGGTCCTGTTTAAGCTTTCCTTCCTCTTCAAAATCTGCTTGCTGAAGGACCTTGCCAGTTCTCTGGCATCATTTGGCATCCTCAGTGTTTTACATGACAGAAACAATGCCTGCTGTGTTAGCTGGTCTGTCTGGCATCCCTAAATTTCATGACAGAGGTGAATTGAAAGTTCTCCACACAAGAATTTAATTCTTTGTTCCAAGGAGCAGAAGGAGAGTTCCTCCTGTTGGTCCATGTACTGTACCCTACCATCCTCTTTGACCTGAAATGAGGGAGACTTCCAGTACGGTGGTAGTTTCCTTCACGTAGGGACTATTGAAATAAGATTTGAGACTAAGGTCATAATCCTTTTCTTACCACTTGTGTGCAAACCAAGTGTAAGCATATACATAATACACGGTTGGACTCAATGATCTTAAAGGTCTTTTCCAACCTAAATGATTCTATGATAATGGTGTATGAGAACAGCTCAGCCAAAACTATGGAAGATATGGGGGACATAAGTGGCAGAAATGGGATGCCTGGGGAAGTCCTTCTGTTTCCCTGGTTAATCTTGCTTCTCTTCAGGCAGCTAATTTGGGAAGTGGGAGCCCAAGAGGGTCCCTGGTTTGCCACCAGTAGTAATTCCCACTGGCCAACTTAAGCCAGACGCCTGCATCTAATTCAGATGCTCAAGTCAGGAGGTTAGCCCACTCCACTGCATCAGTGGAGAGAGAGATCCTGTAGAGCCTGTTGAAAACAAGACCTTAATTGAGCTTGAAGGAATCTTTGCATCAAGGACAAAAGGAATCTGGTGGGACACTTGCCTCAGGCAGGTGGTATGAATACTCAATTGTGGAACAAAGCAATGGCAGCGAAAACGCACTCACCTAAAGCTGTGCTAACATAATTTTGAATAATGAATATGTGAGAGGAAACCAATTTGCTTTTAGATATCCCACAAACAGAAAAAAAATAATCAGATAAATTATTCATTGTGAAGTATTTGCATAGGCCGATAGGAACTCATTAAACACCGAAAGATTGATTTGCAAGAAAGAAATGGAGAAAGTCTTTAGTCTGGTATTTCTCTTCTCCTGAATTTCCAATAATTGTCTATCCAGCAAAGGAATTTGTCCCTTTCTTCTGCTGTTATTCTATATTTCCTGGACCATCCTTGCTGAATGTTTTATGGCAGAGTTCTTCTGTGAGCCAAAGAGCTTGAATTTTACAGCTACATATTAAAGTGCATCAGAAGATAGTAGAAGACATCACATTTCCTCCACTTTCTTGTGGCTGAATTGCTACAAATTTTTAAATTGCCATACCTAAAAGTATTAGCTACAGATAGATAAATCTCCCATTTTTTTAAACACAACCCAGTCTCTACAGGCCAAGAATCCAGCTTTTACATTAAGTAATATGACAAGCAATTCTCTGTTTCTGAATACCCAATTTGAGCCAATTTAAAGGGACATAGCTTGGGGCAACTTAAATCACTATACCATACTTGAGTTGGAAAATACTGGATTCTTGTAGAAAAAGAGCTGAATCAGTATCTAGGTTGTTTCAAGCAGTTTTTTGTGTAACCTGTTCTTTAAACCCTGCTAAAGATGGTTCCACAGCCAGCCTAGGCAGCATATTCCCAGTGCATGCCTATTCTTGGAATTAGGATACGCAAATTGAATTATATTTGCTGCAAATTAAGCTGATTTTGTCTTGTCCCACCTTCAGGGGACACGAGAAACATTTGATACCTGTCCTTCTTATATATCCTTTTCATACAGAAAAGTGTTACTGTGGTTCTCAAATTCATCTCTCCTAGACTAAGTAGGCTTTCCTGCAGAAGGTGTATTTTGCTGACTCCTCATTCTCATTCATTTCTGTACTCTTTCCAAGTGTCATGCCCACAGTGTTCAGCTGAAGACTCATCAGCTCCAAGGAGAAGAGAAAAAAATGTCTTCCATGTCTTCTGTATGTTATTCTTTTAATAAACTGGGTAAGGATTATATGTGGTGGCTTTGTAGCATTGCCATAGTTTTTACTCATGGTAAAGCGGTGACCAAGTGCAACCTCAGATACTCTTCTGCAGAACTGCTGTTTAACCAGTTTTCCCACACCTTGTGTTTGCACCACTGACTTCTCTTTCCCCTGTGAATTTGCCTTTTCTGAATTTCTTCCCATTCTTCCAATGTCAAGTGCATTTTGACTTCTGTTCTCAACCTTTGAGATTCTGCAGTCCTTCCTGACTTAGACAGTATTTTATTAATATAGTCTCCTTTCCACTATCCATGCTGGTAGTAGTGAAAACATTGAATAGAGCAGGCCCTAGACAGCTGATGTGGGATCTGCCTTTCATGTGTCTGCTAAGGGTAACATTGAGTCCACAAAATATATGCATACAGACACATACAGTGCAAATGTGTAGCGGTAGAGTACAGAGATGGAGTTGAAATTTGACATGATAATTCCTATTGTGCCACAATAACTCTGGGATGAACACAATTAAATGTCATAGTCACTTTTTTTCCCAAATAGTGCCATTTGACACTGTAATTGCTTTGTATTCAAAGCACAGATCAAAACTGCTACCACAAAGAATACTATGATTCTGTAACCATTGAAAAAAATAACGATATGGCCTCTCCACATATGATTTAATTCTAGCACTCACTGTACTTACACTAGACTCACAGTACATTTTTTGTAAAAATTAGTAGCATGCTTGCCCCTTGCTCCCTCAGCAGTATTTTGGATATCAGTCGTTAGATCATCTTTCTCTGTTTCTGTGGTTTAGTGAGGAAAGCAGAAAGTTGTTCATTTTGCCAGAATTACAGATTGCTTTCCTTTGCCGGTGGAAGTTGTGTTGGCTTAAGTTGGAGGGGAATGGGCTGAGATCACCCTTTTGCACTGGAATATCTTATGTGGATGTGTGTGAGATAAATGAGGACGAGAATAAATGAGGAGAGAGAAGGAGGATGGCAGGGCAGGAGGGCAAGGTGCAAGGAAAATCTTTCTCTACAGAAAGACAGAGCTGTCTGGAAATGTGCCCCTCTCCCAGAGGAGAGGGGGAGAGTCCTGCTGGAGGTCTGTGAAGCAGTGCCTTTGCATGTCATGGAGACTTGGTGGGACTAGTCCATGGATCAAACTTGGGCAAACTGGCAGGAGCCTGGCTTTCTGCAGAGCTGCGCGTCACCTCCCCATTTTTAGGGCATGCTGGAGATTCACCTGTTCTCCACCCACGCATGGAAGACTTTTTTTCCCTTTTCTTTTCCCACGGGCTTTGTGGCCGAGGAGAGAGCCCAGGCGTTAGAAACACCCTTTGGTATTTCATTACTGGCAGAATGGACCATAAACACATTGCTGGAAAAATACAGTCCTTTAAGCAGTGACCTAGTTAAGGCTCCCAAGTCTGCAGAAATTTGGTTTTCCCACCTAGGCAGCTCCTAGCTAACCCCTGGTAAGCTGCTCCTTTTCTCTCCCACTTTCTCTGGAAGGCCGTAGCTCTCTCTTTGCAGGTGTAACTCAATCAAACAGGCACTGCATATTCCTCGCTAGTCATTGCCTAGTTCCCCGGGCACTGACTGAGCCATTGCCTACCCATCGGCCTCATCAGCGAGTTGCATAATGCTGCAGAGACACAATGGAGAAAGGGATATTTTTAAATGTGTGCTTTATTTTTTTTTAAACCTGTATAAATAAATACAAAATGACAAAGAGGTTCATGTTTACTAAACATTGCATTTGATTGTATGACATTACACAGTGTGTGTCACAATAGTTCACCTTGTAATTGTGTCCTTTTAGCTGTTGGTGCATAATTCTATAACTCATAGGATACAATTAGTCCTGAAGCTGCATCCAGCCACCCTTTTAGTGGAACCCCTGAGTGCTTACAATTGCAAGAGTGTATTAGGGGAGCGCTTGAGCCAATTGGCTGAAATTGGGGAATTTCATAGGAGAGCTCTGGCATAGCAAAAGAAGAAGCTAATGGAAGGGATAGGATAGATTCTCAAGAAAAGAAAAAGTATTAAAGCTTTGGAGCATTTTTATTTCTGATTTTCTTCCCCTTAGTGGTTAACAGAAATATATCTGAAGTAATCAAAGTCAGCAGAGATCACAGGTTCATTTAGGAATACGATTTTTTTCACGCTCACTGAGAGCAGGCAAATGGACAAACCTTGCATGATCAGTTTTTACCTGAAGAGCTGGTTCATATTTTGATAAGGGTAAAAATATACTCAACCACTTGATGAAATGCTGATTCTCCAAACTGCTTACCATCCTCACCCAGTGAAGGTCAACTGCCAAGGTTTTATAGACATACTCGGGTCATGATTTGCTTGCTTGCTTCTTTAAATTGCACTCCGTGTGCTTTTTCACATTCATTCTCTCTAATTCTCTTCAGAAGGCTTGAATAGAGCTACTTTACCTTCACATTTAGAGCATATAAAAGTATTTGCTGGAAACAATTTTTGCATTCTGTTCGGCCTGTTTAAAGGAAATTGTTGTTTTCAGGTAGATTAGAATTTTGTATAGATTTTTCCTGTTATTCTGTGAAATACATATATTTCATATGTGTTTTAGGAATGGGGGTAGTTGTAAAGGATGACCCTTGACTACTTGAGATCTATGATTGGACACCTCAGTATGGTTTATATTTGCTCACTGGCTAACTTAATGTATATTTATGGGAACCATGTCTAAAGAAACAATTATGGATTTGAGTGGTGTCAGCACCAGGGAACTGGTGACATTACACATAAACCATAACAAGAAGTTAAAAGCTGTAGAGAGGTTTTGGACTTTGACGATCTTTCCCTGACTTTATTTTCCCCCGGATCAGGGGATTTTTGGTAACATTTAGCTGATTCTGCATTCAAATCCTTGTTTCCATACAAGTACCACGTTTGCTATTGTTTGCATTTGCTATTGCCTTCCTATGAAGTACTGCTCACTTGAGGTTCATCTTCCCCATCTTCCCCGGACGGTGGAGTTACAGCTCAACACCTTCCTTCCTTTTGGCTGCATTTTGAAATAAGCTTGGTGGGTATCTACCTTACCGGGGAACTATTTACCACTTCACTGTTCCATAAAACGATTGTATCCAAACACAGGTACCCCACTGCTTTGATGCTGGACATACTGCTGTTACGTGGGTCTGTGACAAGGCTGAGACATTATAGAAGTAAGTCAGAAAAGATATGTCTTTTCTCAGCTCACATTCTTCCTCTCCCCTCCTGCACAGAAGTTTTTGTAAACGATTTCATATGCTTCGAATTTGTCGGACTCAGTAAGACTTTCCTATCAGGACAAAGGTAAAAATGTGAACTTCTTTTAAAAAAGAAAACCAAATATTTTCTGCTGAAAATCTCAAATCCAGCAACTCTATCCTCCTCTCCTCCCCTTTCCAATGTTTTATTTCCACTGGGCAACATGTTTTGAAGCCAGCTGTTATACTCTGCTTGGAGTATACTGAAAACCCATAGTTCTTCCTGGCTTAGGAGTGAAATATTGAGCACCTTTTGCAAATTTGGTAGTGGAAAATGAGGCTCACAAAATCACTGGTAATTGAGCCTCATAAAATCAGCTGCCACTTAACAAAAATAATGGGACTTTTACTTGCTTTCCAATCCTCTCCTTCCTGCTGTGGCTACCTTCATTTCCAAATGTACTAACAGAGGACAGAGATGGCACATGCAGAAAACCTTCTGGGGTGAATAAAACAGTTCATATTTAAAAAGATTTGTTTGATCTAAACAAAGTCTTTTCCACCAAACAGTTGTCTCAATAAAACCTGCAGTATGAATCTCAGATGGGCTGCGTGGCATGAAGCCAAAGGCTGAGGGCTACCAAGCACTGGAAAAGCGCAGGCATAAGTATGCCTGGATGGCATCCATAGCACATCTACATCTTAGCGCACCTACAGAATACCACAGAGGCCAATTTTTCTTATAAGCTTTTAAAGAACATTAAAAATACGAATGCTCTCTTTTGTATGTCTCTCTGATGAAGGAGTAATAGAACTTTGCCCTGCAGTGGCTGGGGTATGGGTTGTTTCCCATTACCCCCATGCTGGTCCGTGCTTGCCTCTGTGTCCCAGGTCCTCGGTCACTTGGGCAGTGCCAGCAGGACTGTCTGCCTTAGAAAGCAGACTGACAGAACGAAACTCAGCCTTTGGCTACAAGGGGAAGAGGAAAACAGTCATCTGGAATGTGATGGGCCATGCTTTAAAGAAGTGTTATTAGCTATAACTCCCATGAAGTCTGTGGAGAGGTGCTGATGTACACAAAGAGTACATCATTAAAGTATTTTTCCCATCATTTTTTCCATTTCTCCCTTACCCAGACTCCACAGTTTAAAGCTCTGTTGCTTGCAGTTGTCAATAATTTAAAACTCTTACCTTGCTTTCAGCCTGGTGCTGGAACAGGCCACCTGAAGAGCTCTCCGGGGCTGTGAGTACATTTGGGAGTTTTTCTGTGTAGGTTGTTATGGAGTTCTCTACAACAAATTTAAGCATTTCTCATCTCAGTCAACTTTTTGTCTCCCTTGAATTTCCTGTTTCCAATATGTATTTGTCATTTCTACCTATGAAATGTTCTCCATAAACTTATTATTTGCTTCTCACTTCAAACATTTTTTATTCTGAGATCTTGGCTTTTGAAGCACATGCTGGGCGAAAAAAGGAACTCACTGATGTTAGCAATCCTTTCCATAATTCTGAAGTCACGTATCTCAGCTCCAAATTTCCCCTTTCTAAGCCCAATTCTTTTAACCTTTTCCTGTAAATTAGATTCTTCAGGCTTGGTGTCACCACTGACTGCAAGGCAATAATTCTTCCTTTGATGGAGAGGTCTGGAGAGTGACAAATTAGTAGTTTAAATGGTGTTCTCTCTCTCTCTCTTTACTCTCCCCATTTCTGCAACTTCTGCATTATAAATCTGCTGTATAGCATCCACACAGATGGTGATATCAAACATAATATTATGATCTGACACTGAGCTTTGAATGTTTCTCTTTTCTAGATCTAACAATATATGTTATGTCACTTGTGTGACATATTACAGGTATGTCAGAGCAGCAAAATGTTCTTGGCTTTCCTCCGCTAGCTGCTGTAGCCACCCTTCCAGTAAGATCCAAGCTATTGACAGAAATGGCTCCCATCGGAGGGGCTAATGAGCAGGAATAATCCTGAAATTATTATGTGGCCACTGCCTCTGGAGCCAACACCGGGAAAGGCTCAGCAGAATCCCACCTCTCTTGCAGGCAGGGGTACGGTATACTGATTGGTAAAACTGTCAATAGGCAAGTCTGGAACAGCTTGCAACAGCATGCTGAGAGGAGAGAAAAGAGAGAAATTCAATTGCCGATGTTCTTGACTCAGGAATCACCTTAAGAGAGCCGGTATTTCCCACTTCCCACTGTAGGTAATGTGCCTGAGGGCTCACTTTGTCCAGAAAGAAAATTGATCGTGTCTTCAAAAGAAAAGAAAAAAAATCCCTCCAACACATGAGTATTTTATCAGGAAGGCATGGCTATTTCCGAAACATTAAAAGTCAGCTGCTCTTCTCTAAGAATTGTAGTAAAAAAGAGTGAGGGTCCATTTGTTATTTTTCAGTGAGTTATGAGCCAGAATCTATTTGACTGATCTCTTTTTCTGTATGATATTGTATATATATCATGCTGAAGTCTCCAGCTCTGGGCTCCAGAGTAGATTATGAATGATATCTACCTTTTATTCCAAAGCAATGAGGTACTGAATCTATATTTGAATTCATATAATTAGGCAGCTGTGAATTTTTATTTTCCGTACATGGACAGACCCTGTCTTTTATTAGACAGCCTTAATATACATTACAGCTGCAAATCTTACATATGCTCATATAATTTTGCTCACTCCTCATTCTACCTTAGACCTTCCTTCCCTTTGCAACTCAGTTTTATATATCAATTCTCTTCCATCCACCTGACAAAATAAAACCTAAGTATTTTCCTTTCTCAACAGCTCTGCATTTCTGCAGCTAGCTTCTTTGTTCCTAAACTCCTTACCACTTCTCTGTTGCTCCCCCCCCTTGCTGATTCATTACTAATTTCAGGACAGCTAAACCATTCTTCCTACCAGCTTTCGACTATGTTTCTGGGTTGGCTTTTCCTCCTTTTTCTATGGAGCCAACTTGAGTTGGGCGTATGAAAATACATAATTGGTATGGGGGTGTATGCACTATATATATATATTAGTGGAGCATCTCATTTTTCTGAATATAGCTGACATAAAATCATTTTTACTTGTACCATCAGTGAACAGATTGCTTATTATGAAATATAATCAGTATGTGAAGGTATATTTTTTTGAAAAATGTGTTTTCTGGCATCAATTTGTTTGTATACATTTAAGACTTTGTTTCCAGCAAACTTCACCTGCGCAACTCAGGAATTTCTAGGAAGATAAGCATCAGTCTTGCTCAAAAGAATGTCTGTTCACAGAACAGATCATATTTAAGGGGACTGAATGTAGCCAAAGAGAATCAGAATAGAATATTCTGCATTAATTTATAATATACTCTATTGTATGTAGTCCAGCTACTAGGATCTTTAACATAATCCTTACATTTTCCATATCTATAAATTTTCAAGGGGACTTTTATTTCTGCTGATGGATTGTAAGATGTCTTATTCCCCGTTTCTTTCTAGCTAGGTGCTTGGCATATATTCCAGTTATTCTCTGACAGTAAACTGAAATCAGAAAAAGAAATCCAGTTCTCCTCAACAAGTTCTATATTGCCATTAACCTTTACATGTTTAAGTGATGTTTACAGGATGAATGTAAATGTGAGCACACTTCACTGTTTTCAGTCCACAGTCTTGCCTAGTTCTGTGTGCAAATTAGTTGTACAAATAAAGAAATGTGGTATTTTCAAATGACAATATTCCGATTTGTGTGCTGCAGTGCAAGAATTGCACGTGGAATTGACGTGCTGTTCGTGAACATTTGTTGGGCTCAGCTATATTCCTTGATAACCTAAAAATCAGACTTAACATGCCTCTATTCTGAAGCAATACATACAGATGAATTGTCAGAATAAAACGTACTGATTACACATTTGGAAAGCCTGATTTTTGTAAATTAGGTCTATGGAGAATTGCATGAACAGCTCTTGCTAATGTAGACAAATGAGGCACACCAGCCTCGTACCGGAGTTTTGCTCTTTGAGTTCCTGTGTGATGCTTAGATGTAGCCTCTCTTACATTGGATTAGCAGTTAGAAAATGGATATAATTTGATTTGCTGTTTCAGCCAGAATTTCTGCTAACAGTGCTTGTGGATCCTGAATTTAAGGCAATGTGAGAAAGAACGACTGGAAGGGACAAGGCCAGGAGCTGTAACAGGTGACAGAAGTCAGCTTTAAATTGCAGACCCAAACTTCCCATTAAACTAAAGTGGCTGAAAGCCCTCGGCAGCCAAAAGCCCAGCAGCTCTCAGGCCTGCTGCTGTTTGCAGTGACTTGGGCTTGGGTCTGGCTCACCTGCTTTTTAGAATAAATTGATTTTGATCTCATTGCTACAACCAGGTGTGACAGAGCAGCCGTAACTATCACCCTTGTCACTCGGTGCAGTGGTTTCCTTCTCCACCAAAGCAGTTGGTCCAGGTGGGCCTATCGGGGTGCTGCTCTCCTTCCCCAAAACATTAGGAAAAGGTGTAAATGGGTGGTCTACCTGGGTGTAGGAAGAGAATGATGGACCACGGTCATCGGAGGATCCTGGGGCAGTGGCTGCGGTTCTGCTGGGGAGCAGGAGAGGTGGGTCTCTGAGTTATAATGGGGCTTCCTAACTTTGTGGATGCTAAGGTGTTGGTAAGAAAATTTTTAATAGTAATAATTCTGTTCAATGGTAATACTTCAGGTCTACCTACCAGATCTCAGTAGGTCTAGTTCTTGTCTGAGCAGATAACACTAGTTTTTGGTCAAATCAATTTGAGATTTTTACCTTAGCTGTTGCTTTGCCTGCTTGGGCTGGGGTTCTGCTGCTGGATTAGCCAGGAACACCCCCCAAAAATGACTTGGATCTCACTAACATGGAAATGAATAGATGTGAAGTGAATGCATTTTCCCCGTGCTTGTTGCTGAGCAGTGTGCAGCCTGGGACAAGAGGGGCTGCTGAAGCAGTGTGCCCTTCGTCTCTGGGACGTCGCCGGCTCCGTGCTGCAGCAGGTGCCCCTGGACTGCTCCACCACTCCTCTCTGATGGGAGCTGGAGAGGATGCACAGCCTGATTATTTGGGTTAGGCCAGGTAAATTGGTTTGTTAGGTTGGTGATGGCATGGGACTTCTGTAGCAGTTTGGGAGCACAGGAAGCAAAGAGAGAGACAGCCATTTTATTTTAGGCTTATGCTATACATTGAGATTCATTATACAATTTTTTCCCTAAATTAATACAAAAATAGTAAAAATAGGTTAAAAAAAGCCCAAACGAAAACCCCTGACATCTTGCAAGCCATTTATTTGACGCACAGATTAAGACTTCTTGGAGCTTAAGTAACCTAGAATTATTTATGCTGACTTTTCCTTTTCTTTTCCCAAATTAAAAAAAGGTGATGACTTGCAGAACACCAACTACATCAGTCTGATTCATGCCTGAGAAGCGGCTGCCCCAGGCAGCCGCAAGTGATGCTGAGGTGCCCTCTCTCCAGGCAGGAAGCTGTGCCAGGACAACGGGGCGAGTGGTGGCACGCTGGGACATGCCATTCTGTCCCAACCTATGTGCCATGGGCAGGAATACGTCTTCGAATCCCCTCCTGGGATGCCTTTGCCATGTTTTTCTCCCCTCCCCCCAAGTTCTCACTTGCGCTTTCCTGGCAGCAGACGGGTTTCACAAGGGCTCCCTGGGGGCCCACCCCCGCCACAATTTGGAGTTAAAGCTCCCCCCCCATTCTCTAATGGGACTGGGAAGGGGGTGAGGGGGGGATGAGGTTTCCCCTGCCCCTGCCCTCGGCTGGGGTCCCTGGGGGTGCCCTGCGGTAATGGTGTGGTGCCTGGCCATGGGTGGAGGATGCTGCTTACCTAGGGAAAGGGGCTCTCTCCCCTCCACACCCCCTTCTCATCAGAGCTCTGTGTACCCCGGGAAGGCTTACTTATTTCAAAATATTTATAAGTAAATAAATGACAAGTAGTTTTTGTGATAAATGTAGGAATAAAACCATGGAAGAAATACTTTGCCCCTACATAGCTAATTGTATAATTCAATTTGTATGGATTGGGGTTTTAATACCCACGAAGGCAGGGGAGGAAAAGGTTCTGGGTAATTCTTTCTGACCAGGGTCTTCCCAAAAGTGGCTTCTCACAAGGCTCGTGCCTTACCACGAGCTCTGGTTCAGCAAAATCCAGCAGCGCTATCATAACGTGAGGCAGGTGAGGAGCTAGCTGTGTGGGCTGCGCACGCCCCTGGGACCTGCCGGGCCGGGCTGTGGGACGGTGACATGGGAAGCGTCCCTGCCACAGCGCCTGGTCCGGCGTCCCCAACGCCCACGCAGCAGAGCCACCCCTGCCCCTCCTGCGCTCCCCTCCTGCCACCAGCTCCCAACCACGCGAGAGCGGCTACAGCAATTGGGGGTCCACAGTGAACCCAAGGCTCACTCCCGTTAACTCTGCTTCCCTTCCCTGCATCTCCTTGAACGCGCTATCTTCCAAAGTTAACAACTAGGAGAAACAGCAGTTTGCTAAATTTTGAATCAATCGGTTCTTCTCCCACAAAAACCACTTGCTAAAGAGCCGTTTCTGGCTTTCACACTGCTTTTAAGAGAAGTCACGGTCTTCCTTCTGACTCTCCTGAACTCTGACCAGTTGTGTCGCCACTCTCATTTGTTTTCTCTTTGAATAAAAATAAACAAGGTGTTGGTTGAGGTGGGATTTGGTGGCTCACAGGAGGATAGTCAGCCTAGAGAAAAGCATTTAAAAGTACACCTTTCAATTTACAGTACATGTTTTACCTGAATTCAGCGCTGGCTCAGAAAGCTTCTGAGTGCAGATGCGAATCCTCACATGGCTCAACGTAACCTCAGGCCACTTTGGTACTGTTTTCCCTCCAGGATCATGCAGTTGACCATGATAAGTGTGTTTGCTTGTCTTTGGAAAAGAAGGTCTTTTTCTTTGCCAGACAGGTTTTTCTCAGCCTTCACAGCTCTAATTTTAATCTAACTAGAACATTTTCACTTAAACCTTTGGGCAGAAAATTCTGGCTTCACCAATTTATTTTTATAAATTAGTTATTCCAGCTATACCAACTTTTCTCTCTTCATTTTTCCTCCAATTAGAGTACTTGTAACTTGAAAATGAACTTGTGCTAAGACAACATTAGGAATTATGTTACAAGAAAACTGGACTGATCGTGATGGTCATATGCACTTAGGTTCGTTCTTTTTCCCCGTGCTTACCCCATAGTAAAAATATACTGTACACCATACCTTACTGTATGGAAATTTTAATGTTTGTAGAAGATATATGTGCTCAGTGAGCCACAGTCCTATATAGTCGTTAGCCTTCATTAAAATTTTTGCTGTTAGATTTTAGTCAGTGCCTGACAGTGTATAATACTCTGTTTTACTCGCTGAATTTATACAAAAATTGGGTCATCTATATTGCAAACAAAACCACAGTGATACCTGGGCTAAAAAGCCACTTAAGAGTATGACAAAAAACTGCTTAAGCCTAGGTAGTCTTCCAAAACGGAGGTTCACCAGTAAGGGTAAAATCTTATGCACAGTTAGCCACTGGGAGTGCTTTGGACTGAGAACAGAGCACAGCATCCACACCTATTAATCAATCGGCGCAGTGAGGACCAATTGACTTTTTGGTGAAGATAATTGCTCCAGAGGAAAGAGTCAAAGAGGAGGAAGGCCAAAGTGGGTTAGCATAGTCTGAAACCTTGAGAACATGCCATTTCTGGTTCATGTTGAGGTATTCAAGCTACCTGTAGAGAAGGAGTATTTGGTGCATCTCTCAGACACATCAGGATTCAGGCAGAAATCTCACGGACCTGGGCTGAGGACGCCTTGGACATTTTCATGGCTTTACCTCGCCAAGCCTGGAAGTGGGGAGTAGAGTGGCGGCTTGAGGTGAAACACGGTGAAAAATATAAGTTGTTTTTGGCTCTGTTTTGGGTTTCCTCTGTTTTGGGGATGCTTCAGAGACTGTCTCCCGCCTGTCCTGTCCTTCCCTGTGTGGAGAGGGGCACGGCACCTCTTCCCTCTCCCAGTCCTGGCTGGCCAGCAGGAGTTACTAGTTACTGGTGGGGTAACATGGCACTGGGGGGAACTGCTAGGGGAGGAATCTGGCCTTAAAAAAATTTTTAAGAATGGGCTGGACAAACATCCTTCAGAAACGATTTAAATGTCGTCATTGGCTCTGCCTTGGGGCAAGGAAGTGGGCTGCATGACTTCTCACTCTGTCTTCTGTGGACACCCAAGCATATCCTGCAGCACTTTGCCATAGGAGTGCCTCCACATTCTTTTTCTGACAGGTTTGGAGATAGAGGATTAATTTTATCACTGGTTTTATCACCTTCCTTGGAGATCTCTGAAGGCCTCACATGCTGAGATTTAATGAGAGATCTGTGAAACTACAAGCTTGTCTTTGGACATCTCTTTAAAGGCGCTCCTATCTATGCATTTCAATTAGATGTGAAGAGGTTTATGGTAGCCATCTTTGCGTCAAGTGTTTGCAAGTGATAGCATCAGGGATAGCAGAGGTGTAAAATCAGTGTTTGCCATGTATTCCTCTCTGCAGTGTACAAGCAACCTCTTTCACACATCTCGCGTTTCCAGGTGTCCCACAAGCCAGTAGATTGCTGCTGCCAAAAGTGGTTTGCAATCCTCTGTAACTCTCAACTAATTTGCTAATGCCCTCAGAAGTTTAAAAGCCACTGCAGCTGCCTGTTGAACAGCCAGGAGATAGGGTGACTGTTATTTAAATGACATAACGACCATCACAGGAAATCTACGGTGAAGTATATTTGAGGAATGATTTTTGGCTGGAAAACATAGCCCCAAGCCTGAGTCTAAAGAAAACAGGGGAAATGGATCTTTCCCCTAGCCTCACATTCATTTGGCTGTCTTCAAGGTGTCCGCCTGATTTCTGCCAAGGCTGAAGTTGTTGTTACAGCTTCCCAGCTGCTACCGCAGCAAATGTTGCTTGTTCAAGCAAAGAGCCTGTGCATTCCTGGACACAGCTTCCTTTCCTTCTGGTCAGAGAGGGGACTTATCCAGGGGAAAGTAAACGTTGCGCGCTGCGCTGCCAACTTGTTTTGCTAGTCAGTATGTAACATTTTGCTTCAGGGCAAAATATCTGGTTATCTTATTTTCTGCTAGGGAGGAAGCTTCCGAAGTATCTCTGCTTGAAAATTAATATTCACGAGGCGGCATTTGCAGGTTTTGCATAGGGCATTTGGGGGGGGTCACTGGGATTGGATGCTAAAGAGAAGTTTCATGCAACGAAGCACACCCTGGGTGAGTGACCACAGATGCGCTAATCACCGTGCGGGTAACACAGGCAGCGCCCCGAGGCACAGCGCTCCCGGTGGTCCCAGCCCCATGGCTCCCGCAATATCCCTTCGCCCTCCAGATACTGTGGTTGAGGCAAACGCTGTGCCAGCTGCCGGCAGCTTTTCAAGTACTCTTACTTTCTGGATGAGCTGTAAAAAGGAGTCCGGTTGCAATACATTCACCTTGCACCAGAAAGCAACAGTCCATATATTCATGAGATCACCTGACACACCAGCCAGCTTCCTGCAACTGGGTTTTCACAGGCAATGTATAGCCGGAATACTCTCAGCAAAACCTACAGAATTGGCTTACGTATCCCCACTGGGGCTCAACCGCATGATAAAACCTTACAGTAATGAGCCTGTCGCTCTTAAGGGTGGAGGGGGTGGAGGAGGAAAGAGATGCTGCTTTATCTGTATTACTCCACATCACAGATGCTGACAGAATTATTGATTTAGAACTCACAGCTCCAAAAAGACTCAGTAATGTAATCTTTTTAAGGTATTTTTTTTCTTCCCTCAGATGTGATGTTTTCAATAGACCCCTTAGATATGGGCTCTTTGGGGACGTTGTTAAACTTGCTGCTCCTAAACCGCAGTCCCAACCTTCGGTTTGTTCCATACAACTCTCACGGTCTACTGTCTCTTGGAAGAGCCCATAGCTGCAAGGCCTATTGCTTTACAGGTACTCTCAGAAGATTGAGGGATTAAGTTATACATTACGTAAAACTACCCATTAATCCTCTTAGTGTGCATTACCAGTGAATGGCCTGAAATAGGCTCTCATTAAAAGAGCCCTAACATTCACTTTCTTGATGACATTTTAGTATTTGAGGTTTGTGTCATGGATTTTGGTGCTGAAATATTCAGTACACCATCTTCTGTCTGCTGCTAGATCCACTTGCACATGTTAGTAGAGTGCTAACAAAATTACAGTTGGTAAAGCTGATTACATGTTTAACTAGTAGCGAGATGTATAAAACAGAATTACGTATTTTCTAGAGTGACAGAGTCACTGGGATTTTTTGTTCTTTTTTTTTTGTTCTTTTTTGTTTTTATACGAAAAAGAAACAGCTATAAAACCATGATTAAAAATGTTACAAGGGATGATTTACATTTTAAAATGATATTTTTAGAAAAAAAAAAAAAAGTGATTCATAACATAAAAGGGTTTGGAAAGCGTTTGGTTGCTGTGTACTGCCTTCTTTCCCAGTACAGTTTGCTATCTGTTATACAGTCTTGCATAAATGTTTAGATTAGGGGAGAAAAGAAAAATTAAATGTGACGGCTAAGACCTATAAGAGCTGACTCACTGACTTGAGTTATTGCTGTGCAGAAAGTTTGTAAAGCCTTTACATCCAGCGAACATTTAGTGCTACTTCAGCCTTGACAGTTGACCTTTCAGTCTGATTGGGTTTAGCCACAATAATTGCAGGATCTGCAGTACTGGCGATGCAGACAGCTGCTTAGGAACCCAACTTTTCTCATTAGATCTTACTTCATGCGTCTAAAATTCAACCCCTCTTTGCATGTGTGTGCAAATTCTCTCTGTTACAGGAGCTGAGCAAGGTAGAATCCCCCAGCTCTTTTTTTTAAAATTTATTTTTAATTTCTCCCATCATTTTGAATATTCCTGGATTTAGATTAGAGGGGGGAGGGAAAACCTCCAAACCCCTTCCTCTCCCCAGATATTTAGTCAGTACTGGTTTCTTTTTTTTCCTCAGTAAGACCTAGTGTAAAAAAGCAACAAACAAACAAGTTAGACTGTTGTAATTTGGTCAACCACTCGGGTGCTATCCATATCCACCATTTCAACACACTCTATTTCCTCACGGTTTTCAGGATTCTTCTTCTCTTTCCTCTTCTTCTTGGACGGTGGCAGGAAAGTCAGTATCACAGGTAAAATGGCAAAGCAGTGAAAGAAGGTGACTAATGCTATTAAAAACAAGCACCTGAACAGTGTACGGGTCAGATTTGAAGGCACAGCTGCAAGAGGAATCAGACCAACAATATAGCAGAGGTAGCTCTGCAAAATAGCTACCCCATGCACTTCCAGGGCATTTTTCACCCATTTAGTTCTTGTGAACTCTTTGCCCAGGACAAAGGTTGATAACAGTGGAGCACAGTTGTCAATTGTATAATTAATTCCGTAAATTAAGCACAACACAGAAATACAATCTAGTTCCACTTTCCACAAGGTCATAAAACCTATAACTCCAAACTCAACCGAGGCAACAGTTAGAGTGAGCCAGACATTGATCAGAGAGTCTGCCACAAGGAATGCAGAGAAGAAGAGCAGAAATAAAGCACTAATGCAGGAGTTTTGTAAGGGGGCTCCCACTGAAGAGGCATAACGATCCATGTACACAAACGATGGATTGAAAACAATGAATTTCACCTTGGAGGTGAGAGAGAGCTTCCTCAGGGTCTCCAGGAGGTCGTAAAGTTCTTCCCTCTTGGTTTCCATTGTCTTGGCCACCAAGAACATCCTGGAGGCCACGACATCGACTTCATTGTTGTATTTCTTGGAAAAGATGATATCCTCTGAAAAATGGGCAAACTGAGGGGCCTTCAGGAAGGAGTTCCTCAACATATCAGTGAAGTTTTTCTTGGGCAATCCGGTAGATATGTTGAGTTTCCTAAGGTAATTTAAGTAGCTTTCAAACCAAGATATCCTCACAAAGCCCTTGGTATACTCCAGCACGTCCTCCTGGACACTGGTGTTCCAGTACTCGATCGACTCGTAGATGTAGAACCCAATCACTGGGCTGTAGTTACTGAAATACTTCTGCTGGGCAGTCGTATACTCAATGGTCCGTGTCGCGGTCGCTACGATGTTGCTCAGGTCTGACCCTTCACTGACCTGCAGGTAGCCCATTAAGGCAAAGGAAATATAAACAAGGTAAAAGAGAACTACAAAAGGCTTGACATAGGTGTTTGTTATCCAGTCACAATAATAGCGTTTAAGGAACCACACCAAAAGATGACTCTCGTAAGTGTTCGTTTCCTCTGAATCCGCTGTGTCCTCGCTGAATTTGGCTGTCAGAAGAAACCTATACCATGCAGGCTTCTCTTGCAATACCTCTGGCTTTGGTACCTTTCTGCAGAAGATACTATGCTGGTAGTTGTTTTCTATGTAGCCAGTAAACACCAGGCTGGAACCATAAAAGGAGAGTACATAGAGGTAGTTGAAGAAAATTGCAATACAGGAATTGCAGCAGAAAATCCTGGCTGCTTCAATGTTAGTGAAGGGACTGGCACCTATTCCAAAAGTGACCAGGTACATGGCAGTGGTGAGAGAAAACGAGAGCATGGAGTCTGCAAATACGGCTGCAGTCCTCTCTTTAACGTGTTGGTCTTCTCTAGTTTTTCTCCAGGAGGACAACATTTCAAAAGTCCCATATAACCCATGACCTACAATAGAGAACAAAGCGAGTGTTTAAAGTACTCGAATCAACATGAGGAAAAATGTAACGTGGACATGCTAAAAGACTCAAAGGAGACACAGCTTGCCGTTATCAATGCTTGAAGTAAACGTCCTGCAGAAGAGAGACATTATTACGGTGGTCTAAGCCACAGGAGCGCATTCGCTACCTGACTAGCAAACCTTACTGCCAGCGTTTGAGGAGAGTTCTGCATCACTGGTGCAGGGTTGATGGGTTAAAGAAAAAGGATTTTTTTCTGGTTGGCTGTTTCGTTTCATTATTTCGGAGTGCCTGTGATGGAAGACGCTTTGAAATTAGTTTTTCCTGGTGATGGGATCTGACCTGTGGTGAAAACAAAGAAATATGACCTTGAAGTGCCTGTGCTGGAAGCAGAGCATTGGTTGGCTGCTTTGTAGGACATCTGTAAAAAAATGAAACCTTCATATAAGCTGAACATTGTCAAGTAAATCAGTCACTGATTTCTCCACTTCCTATAAAAATTTTCCACCAGGAAAAAGAAATCCTAGAAATAGAAGAAACAAAAAAAGCACAAATAAATTTGAGAGATGCAGAATGGTAGAACTGATATGGAACTGCTTAAGGCATTGGTCTTCTTACTTTAATATATCTAAGGGCTTGTAAAACCAAATACAGCTCTATTTTTCTTGGCAGTTCCTACATTTTGTAATGTATTTAATTAACTCTTAAAGTGAATATAGCATTCATGAAAGGAGATAAAGACCTGCAGACCTAAAATCCTGTGTTTAACCCCCAAGTGCAGGTAAATCAGGAAAAGTGCATGGTTTTATCTTAATCCCCGGTTGGTCATCTTCTTCTTATGGTTTCTTTTTTGTGATTGATAACCAAGGCGCATTTGGAGGACACAGACCTCTGCTCCCTCATAGTGGACCCGAGCTGGGAATGCAGCCATCAACCAGCTATCACATGAGAGTGGCTGAGATAAAAGTAGGTTGGTGTTTTACACAGAGATGAATGTAAAAATACAGTCTTTGTATCACACCTAAAATGTAAGACTTTAATATTTTCTCATAATAATTCGTATCATTTTCATCTTTACTTAATAGCTCCTTTCCATCTAATCCCACCCTCTTTGCTGCCTTTTTCTTACTCCTCCTCCTTATTCTTTTGCTGTTTTTGCTGTCCCCTGTCTACCTCTCTGGTCTGCTCTTGCATTATGTCTAGAAATGCCCAAAAGCCAGCCCACAGTGTTTTGCTCTTCCCCATTCCCTGATAAGATTAGATAAAACGATCAGTGCTGAATTAGTTGCTGATGACACTGAAGTGCAATCACTGGATTTTTGAAGCTGACGCTCCACTCAGGCAGGTCAAGGTAATTCAGAGATCTTTGTTAGAATTTCAGGCTGGCTGCAGAGTACCAAAATTGCTGTGTCGGCTCTGTTCTCTCCACCTGTAGATGATCATCATTTTTGCCACAAGGGCTATGAATATCGGTTAAGAAACCCCCAAACAAATGAGATATTCTGAAGAACCAGAAAACCAGAAAATACATTAGGGGGGGTGGAAGTAGATGATCTTTAAGGTCCCTTCCAACCCAAACCATTCTATGATTCTATGATCATGTTTATTCTTAAATGCCTGATGCAGGCTAAATATTTAATTAACTTGACAAAATAACCCTTTTGTGGTCAGTCCCTTTTACTGTAGGGGCAGCTGTATTTGATTCCCTCCACCCTTCCCGCAAGGAATATCCTGTCTACATTTTAACAGATGGCAGAGCTGATTGCTCTGTTAATGCTGAAAAGAATAGATATGAGGTATTTTATAAAGAATTCAGAATACAGAGCTCATAAGATGAGATAATAGGACAGCTGGTTTATCTATCTCCTTAGCACGGTCACCTGGTATTTAGAGTAACAATGTCCGTGTATATCAGACATCTTACCTACGTTGTTATTTGGAGTCACGGCATGGACCATGACTGTCCAATTTGTAGCAATATTACGCTCCTGGTTTTGGTATGGCATTTGGCATTCATCTTAATTTCCCCAAACAATGTTTTACAGCTGCTTTCAGAAGCCAGGTCAAGACTGTCAATTTGATAACTAGCACCGTGCCCCCTCTTAAAGCTAATGGGGAATACTGGAACTCCCCAGACGTAAAATCAAGCAAAAAGCACAATCAGTGACTGGCACCCCGTTGCTAATTATGCTTCAAATAGTTACGTTCTAGGCTCAGTAGGGAAAGCTATTAAGCTTGCTTTCAGTGTGTTCTTTGTAAAGACAGACTGACCTTTATTTAAATGTAACTGATCACTTGCCAAAGCAGGGAGTGAGAGGTTTAATCCATTTATGGCTCCCATAAGTCCTGCAGACAGGCTCGTCTGAGAATTTCACATGGCATCATATGCATTAGCTTTGAGTGAGCAAAACAGTATAAAATGAGGTCATTGAATATTACAAATTACTTCCATCATGAGCTTTAGCTATAGCATGTTTTTGTAAAAAAAACATTTCAGTGTTAATAGGCTCTTGCCTAAAAATACTCAAATAGCTGCATTAATTTGGAAAGCCTTTGACTTTGCAATGAATAACAGAATTTAGAGCTAATTGAATATGATGCTGAGCATGACTTTTTAACAGGTATAAGATTTCGGATAATGTCTGATAACATGACTCCTGATACCACATATTTTCTTTAAGTAGGAAACATAAAGCCACAATTTGCTCTTACATAATCTTCAAGACTACCCTAAAATGGAATCTGATTTAGAGAACTGTTCAAGTAAATGCACGAAGAGGCGTCACCGCGTGTGCTCCACAGAGCCAAGAGAAAAACATTTAGATACCTTTCTATTTTAGGATAGGTTCCTTTTGTTGTTTGCTACACAATCTGCGTGCTAGGAATTGGTATCTTCCTTCAATTGTACAATTTGTGATTCCGCTGTCCGTTGGTATAATAGCTACAAAATTCTCATTTACCTTGAGGAAGACAAGCCTAAATGACAAACTTGCACACTTTTTGCATCAGTGGCACTGCTGACTTCATCCAGTACCCTCTGAGAAAAAGATTAAGCCCACACTCGTGCTCAAATTAGGCATGGCAGTCCAAAGATTAGCCTTATTTAGCTAGAATGGGATTTACCTAACCTAATTTACTCCTCTAAATACTGACTACAAGCACAACTTGGGGTGACAATCTCCAACGTTGTCTAACTAACTCGCTGATGCTTGTATAAGTCTAACTCACAGAGATTAGGGCAGACAGCTCCATGGAAGCATTTTGTGAGAATTTCTTTCACTATTCTGTCATTTCAGAGTTTCCATTTTTTGCATCCCTAGCTGATTTGCACCAATTACCTCTTATTTCTCTTGCTGGTGCTCTCTCTTCCCTATATAATATTAATTAGAAGTAGGCAAATTTTTTCTTGCAAATAAATTCTGTAATTGCTTTAACTGATTTTCCCTTTTTACTAGACATTTAGCCACAAATCTTTAATGATTTAGAGCAATTTGTTCATTATTCACAGTCATTCAGTAAATAATAAATATGAACTCAAACAGCTAATGGGCTACTGGAGATCTTTTCCTGTTGACATTTGCTATTATGATTCACTGGTCATGCCCTACAGTCAGGCTGTACAACCATGAGCTAAGAAGGAGGAGTACACGGAAGGATGGTTTTTTTTAAAGGAAAAGAGGTTCTGAATGAGCAAAGGAAAATCACAGCGGAATAGGAGAAAGGTATTGGAGAAAATGGGGACCAAAATATTTTTTTCCTTATTCTCTTTTTCTACTACTTTGTATTGCAGGAGATACTCCTACCACATGTCTTGGATGACTGAGGAGAGAAATTCTGGCTTTTGTAGCCAAAGAAAATGAAGAAGATGACACATAGTCACTGTTATTTCTGAGGAGCTTAATTTTTTTACGGGCTGAGGTGGGCTATCTTTAGTTTTAGAAGCTAATAACAATAGCAGCAATAAAAACAATAAATTATGCCTAGCTTAAATACAGCACTTTTATGAGTAGCCTGAAAATGCTATAAAAAGTTTCATTTGCCTCCTTCAGGATCAAGTCTTGCAATTACACGTGCTCTGAAAAATCAACGCAGAGCATGCATGAGAGAAAAAAAAGCACTTCTACGAAGTTGTGAAAACTAAGGCAAAATTTTCTGTTGCTTAAAATTATCCATTTATTTACCTCATTTTAAACACTACCTATGTGCAGGCACTTAAACTGTTCTTTTTAGTACCATTTTAAAATCTCAAAAAAGAAATGCATCCTCTCCCCTGCTAAGTGGTTGTTCAAGCAAGAGGCCTTTACAAATGGGCATCAGCAGCCTAGGCTTAAAGTTGGCTCTGCTCCTGCCTGGCAAATGGCAGGACTGAAGCAGAGAGGAGTGAAAGGATTTAAAGCAGCGCCAGAGCCTGTGGGAGGGCAGCGACGTGACCTCCCAGTCACCAGAGTCACAGGCCAGCCCTCTATTCGCTTGGCTTAATTGCTTCCCTAAACCAAAGGCTGCTGCCTGCTTTTATTGTTTGAAGATTAAGGGTTATGTTCAATTTTGCACTAAAATCATATGAGGGTTCGATCTTATTGTGATAAGATGAGGTTTGGGTATTCAAATAGACTTCTTCTGTAAGGGAAAGTAAGGGGAATGACTGAGAACAAGGTTTTGGTTCCTTTTCTTGCAGTTTTACCCATCTATGAAAGCAGAGAATAACAGTACACTGTGGCTCTCGTTTTTTTGTTCTTACTGTTTTGAAGGTTGTCTGTGTGTGCACGTGTGTTTGATACTTGAGTACAATCTCTCTGAATAAAGTTTCACTTACAGGTTGTGAAATTCCAGCCTTCTGTGTGGAAGGTCGCGTTTCAGGGGTAATTAATTTTATTCATCCCATTTTAATGCAGTGGCACACAAAACGCTAATAATGATTGATCTCCACCTTGGTGAGGCTGAATGCTGCACCAGTACATATGTTGCCCATTAACTGCCAGAATTAAGACTAATACAGCACCAAACTGTCTTCCTAAGGCGGCACGCTCCTCTAGCGGCAAAGCTGGGTTAAGAGGTATTTCCCTCTGCTCAGGCACTGCTTCCCCTCTGCTACCAAAGTTTGCTGCTCCCTCATTGCTACTAATTCACCTGTTTCTAGTCTAAATTGGACTAAAGGAATGGTCGGGATGAGAAACATCAGCAACATTTTTTTTGATGGTTACTTTTTAATCTGCAATCTTTTCCTGACACTGATGGCACAAAAGGCTGGCTGAAATTGGGAATGAGTCATGGTAGGAGGTATGGGAGCCTTGTAAACCGGGTAGGCAAAAACCTGAAGTGGAAGCATGCTCTGACGGAGTTACTGAGGTTAAGTCTGGATTTTGATTTAAGGTTTTTGCTTGCATTGTAACGGCTGCATTCTTGTAACACTACCCGTTCAGCTGGACGAATGCTGTCTCGCTTAGGTTGATTTAAGCCTGAAATCATCCCACTGAATAGGAGCACTTGTCTGCAAGAGGAATTTAGTGTGCTGTGAAAAAGTGTGTGAATTTACAGAGGACCAGCTATGTTGCACCAGCTTTCTTTGTGGAAATCTGTGAAGGACAGCTTGATTCACATTCAAAGTGGAGTGAAATATCATCCGCAGAGACAAACACCAGATGAATTAACATGAAATAGCTAGGATGCTATAAATTCATATCCCAGCTTGCTGCCAATGCAGGCAAGGTCTCAAGAACTGCACTTGTGCAAAATTAGTACGTGAGAGATCAGAATCATACTGCAGGAATTGCCCTTTCCAAAACGATACCTGTAATAACATATGATATAATGAAGGTGCAATTAAATTTCCTAGCTGACAGTATTAAAAATAACAATGTACACTGCTCCGCTCTGGGATTGCTTTCCACAGTAATGTCAACAAAGAGGCTGAGATAATTCCCCCCTGCTGACTTATTTTTTCCAGCTAGATCAGTGAGCTCATCAGCTCCCATCTTCTGAAAAGCCAAGTGAAACTGCTAATCCGGACTCCCTTTGTCACAGGAGTTGCAATCAACCAGTTGTTGACTAAATACGCGACCTGCCTCATGCGGCCTCTCCCAGCAGGCACAATTTTAACTCGGAACATATAGCAGGTTCAAAGTGCTACTGAATATGCAGGCAGAGCATGAGAATTTGCATCTAGTTGAAGCAAACATGTGGCTCCGTACCCTGTTCTTACTAAATAATAAAATACTGCAGCTAACTGAGATCCTTCAGCATGCAGACAGAATTAGCACCGAGCCTAACTTACATGACAGTTTTCACTGCGTTTATAGCAATTTAGTGGCATGGGTTAAGCCAAACAGTTAAATCATCATTAGCATGATGTTGGAACAAACTGTGGGTTACTCTAACCAATGTCCACCTTTGCAGTCCACAAGTGGCGCTGCAAAACTACAGTTTTGCTGCATGAATGTCAGACCTCAAAGAGGGTGCGTATCGTCGGACATCCCACTGCGTGCAGACTTGCCCATCCCAAACGTTTCTGCTGAGCAAAAAAAATGCACTGCCAATCCTACTTGCTTTTCCTACATATGCCTGAGCATTTCTGGGAGCCCAGTTCACAGTGTCGTGTAAAATCCTACAGGATACTAACATCATCTGATCAACTGTGTTTGCAGGCAGCAGTGTTTGTCTCAGATATTGCACATATTGCAATATCGTACATATTGCAACGCTTTCTTTACCTCCTGTCACACAGACCCTACATGTGTGTACTGTAACTGAATTACAGGTATGACAACATACCTCAAAAATATGATGACAGTGCTGACGGGTAGGTTCAGTATTTGCCATTATTGTTTTAAAGACTACTAAATTTTACTCATATATTACTAAGGTGTACTATGCCTGCAGATGTTAACATCCAACTTGGGATCTTCCCAAAAGAGAAACATACTGAAATTAGATATGTCAGTCTGTTAGACATCTAGGCATGATACCAGCAGATCAGTCTCTAGGATTGCTTTACGTTTGAATATTAGCCATTCACCCTCAATTGTCAGGCTGATCTCTCCAACCCTGCTTACAACAGCACTGGCCATCCTAGTCAGAAAGCCCCAGGCATGCCCATGTATTCCTCAACTTACTACCAGGATCAAAAACACGAGTGTCTTGGCACATTCACATCAGATAAAAATCTGCCTCAGTCTCCAGAGAGAGAGTTGTGTTTTGTGCTGTATCTGCTTGGCAACAAAATAAGAGAAACCAAAATGTTTAATAATATGCTTCCAGTATCTGCTGTGTTTCACAGCTGTGGGCGGCTGTGCCCACAGAAGCGCACCGCTGAAGAGAAAGTGTCCCCCGTACAACACACTGCATTGGTTGGTGCATGCAGAGAAGAAATCTTCAACTGGTGCTCAGCGCTTCATGCTATGAGACCACAATGTTATTTTTAGTCATAGATCCTGCAGAAAGACTCTCCGGGCCGTTAAGCCCGCACTCAAATTGCTTAATGCACAGGCAGGAAAACAGGGTGCCTCTGGAAATCCAGCACCAAGTTTATGCCTCATTTAGGTCTTGTGTAGCGCTGCCAAGCACAGCTTAAAAGGGGGCTAGGTTCCTCGTAAGACTCATATGGATCTGCTGCACCGGAGTCATTTTGATTCCAGTCTTCTGGCAATGAACGTCTGCCATAATATCCTACATTTTCCATGTTTCTAAACTTAACTTTTGGAAATGCAGCGTAGGATTAGCTCTCTGTTCCCCTGTGAAACACTCTGTTTGGGTCAGGCGTAGCCCCTTCTGAGTTATACTAAAAAGTACACATTGGCACAAAGAAGGCACTGACAAAAAGAAATCACCCTCACGCTCTCGGTCTCACCTTAAATGGTCGGGACACAGTCAGAGATGCTTGGGGTACATGATGCATCCCAATTATAAACTCCCCAGAACTATCTTTTCTCGTGGCAAGCAAGCAACAATGAGCCAATGTTTTAGAAAATGGTACAAATCACAAGCTAATTTTAAGAGCATGATCAACATATTACTATTGAAATGAAAATTATTCTACATATAAATCCCTAGCTCTGAAGAAATACATACACAAGACACATGTAGACATTCCTGTCATTTTTCTACCTATATGAGGGGAAAAGAGGCAAAGAGAAGGAGAAGTATTTTAAATAAGTAGAATTAAAAAACGTCTCAGTATTCATAGTCCTAGTCTTCACCACGATCCCTAATCAGCAGTGGCAGTAACCTTGTTTCCCACTTTTTATTTTTGGTGTATTTGTATTTTAAAGATATTCATTATAAAAAAAGTCTTCTCACTTAATATTGCATTTTCAAATTATCTTTTTTAAACCTTACCAAATTAAATTCAAATTGATAGCCTCTTATTATAATGATTATATGGGTAATTCAGCACGTATATCGTTAATCTTGAATAGTCCCATTGATTTCAATAGAGTAAAAATTACTGATTTAGGCTTTGGGAAAATGCTGGGTTTTTTGCTTGGATCACCCTTTTTTAGTATTGAACCCATGCAACATTTGAGATTTTGTTGTTATAGTGATAGCAAGAATGTCAGATAAGTACATTTTAAAAACAGAAATACATTTGAGAGAAAACTTGAGTGGCTCTTTCATTTTGAGAAAGACATAAGCAAAGCAAGTTATAGTTCAAAATCTACTTTTATATATAAAGTGAATATTTAATTCCACTTAAGAATCAGTAAAGGCTTGTTTTGGCATTTAAATAGCAGGCTGTCAACTCTGTTTAAACGTGTGACTTGCTTTCCTCTGTTTTCATGAAAGACCTGGCAAAAGTTAAAAGTCATATTTCGTTCAGCGCAACGGAAGGAGCTGAGCGTTAGCTAAATCTGGTATTAGTTGCTGGAACATTTACGTCTGCGCGGCATGCTCATCTACCGACTACCCAGACCTCCTGCAGATCCGAACCGAAAGCAGTTGAGCCAAACCCGCGCCGTATGTGCAAGTCTCTGGTTCTGGGGCAAACAGCAGCGGAGCATCTAACTCCTGCTGGCCTTCAAAGGATCTCCCTGCCCGGGATTCCCCCGCTCCTCCCAGTAATGCCTCTTCGCAGTCTTTAACTCGGAAACATCAGAAAATCCCCCAGGAAACACAGCACTCTGCCTAAGCTGTTATTTGAAGAGACAGGGAGAAAGGCTTAGTTTTGCGGCGTGGAGGATGAGAAGAGGAGGAAGGCACAGGGCTGTGCTGCCCGCCACCTCTGCTGGCATGGGGCACGGACCCCGGGGTGCGCGGGGGGAGCCAGGACCACCCCCTGCACCAGGGGAGCCGCACAGGACGGGAGAGTCCGATGCCAGGGTAGTAAAGGAATGACAGATGTGGCCGGCAACATGAATTTCCCCCATGATGCATGAACCTGAAGCCTCACTAGCCAAGGAGGTGGTTAGATGTAGAGTTAGTATGTTAAGTACCACCAGCCTCATCTCACATATGACATGCTTAGATTTGTGTCAGCAGACAAAATCGCGAACTGATTTTCCCCACAAAGTGAGTTTTTGACAGATTTTATGCATGCTGTGTAAAAAAATTACTTAAACGTAAGTGAAAGCTACCTGCAATCACCTGTGAAAGGTTAATGTTTACCATGTTACAGAAGAGCCAAGTGATGTAAAATACGTGACAGGTCCCAAAGGCAGAGTAAGACACAGTGAGTATATCTGGGCCAAAATCATGTTTGAAATCCATTTTAAATTTCTAAGCCCACAAGCCAAAATATTATTTGCTTCTGGGAGTGTTGTCCTAGTGGAATATGGGCCAGTGGAGTATGGATTGGTTTACCACACTTCAAGTTCCCCTTTTCTGGTGAGAAAGCTGCAACAAAAACATCTCAGGCATACCCTTAAATTCTCCTGTTTAAGCGATGTTTGTCATTACTCTTACTCATAATATATAGATCAGCCATATGTGAAACACAATGTTCAAAAAATTGCAAAACTTCAGTTAAATCACATACAACCTATTATTTTTACTGATTAAAAAAAAGAAATGAAAAATAATTACAAGTTTGGAACTCAGCTTGGGCTTTCCACCAAGCACTCAGACTTAACTTATCCCAATTTAATTTAATCCATCTCTGCCAGCGTCCTCTGCCAGAATGCAGAGGTGTCATGACCTGAAAATGGCAGGCCCCCTCCCTGCCACACGTGCCTCTCGGCTATTGCCTATTTTGGCGATGTCATTTATTAGAAGCCCAAAACGTGCACCATCTCTCTCTCAGAAACACCTAAAATGAAAAGTCATGTCAGTTCCTGCTGACCTTCCCCAGGTCTTCACTGACCATCCGAGTCCAGGATGCAAAGTACACCACAAACGTATATATGTATCTCCTACATGTATATGTAGAGATAGCAAAAGGTTTTTTTTCTCTAACCTCTGAACTTCCAATATATTTTCATATATGTGGAAGTAAGTTTCTCTTGAGGGACTTCACTATCTGAAGAAAATCAGGATGTCACAGCCAAACTCTCCGTACCTTTGACTGTTTGGGCCTTCTCTGACAAGGCAGTGCATGCACTGACTTCTCTGCAGTTAAAGAAATGCAGACTGTAAAAGTATAACATCTGCCTGCTACTCTTTGCATAAATGAATGCTCATTAAATGTCCTGCATCACCTGTAACACACTTTTCCTATGAAACAAGTGTATATTGACACCGGTGAAGAGGAAATGCCTGATCTTACTCAATGACTGAACAGCACTTGATTTCAATATTAAACTGTTCTCTGACTTCCTAGAGATACAGCTCCTCTTTTCCAAAAAGCATTGTATTTACTGAGTCATCAACACTCTTCTGAAGCCAACAAGCATGTATGCGTGCAAGGATTTCACTGGGGTTTGTGGTGGTGAGGGGGGAACATGGACACATGTTGGCTGCTCTACTTGCTGCTCTTGCACTGCATGGGAAAGGGCTGGTCCAAGTGTCTGAAATACTCTGCCACCATTTGTATTTTAAGCCTATTTCCTTCCCATGGATTAGTGGCTTCTTGGTATTTGGGTTCCTCAAGGGGCTTGAGGCACCATCCTTCAGGAGGACTGGGGAGAGGGAGACCAGCAGGTGGAGGAGGTGGTTAATCACCTCGCCTTTGGGTGGAAAACACTGACTTCAGTGAGAGGACTCATTGGTACATTGAGTAAGGAGGGGTTCCCTGGGGGCCTACATCTGCTCTTCCCTGTGAGGAACAGAAATGCTTGAGGGACTGCAGAAGATGTGTGGCTGCTTAGAGAGCTCAGGAAGAGATTAAGGGACTGAGGAGAGAAAAAGGAGAGGAAAAAGGAATAACGAGGAAAGTGACATGCCTGGGATTCTGCTTGGGGTAGATAAAACCAGATAATTTTATTTATTTCTTAGAAGAGGAATGAAAGGAACAAAACACAAAATGTTTTAGGACTATAACTGAGCTGCGCAGGGTTGAAGTGGGAAAGCTGGGCAGATGGAGTGACAAAAAAAGAAGTGTACTTCCAGGGCACTCTTGGAGTCCTTTGGCAGTGTGAAAAAAGAAAAGGATGAATGGTGAAAATCACTGGGAAATCTGAAGCAGCTGAGATACAACTGCAGGGTATAGTGGGAACCTGTTTGGGAGCCAAGGAAATTATTGAAGAATATAGGAAAGAGGGTAGGAGCAATGGGCCCAGCTGTGGCTGAGGAGAGGGGAGGATGGAAGAGAAGAGAAATTAAAAAAAAAAAAAACCAACAAAATGGCAGAAGGGACACACTGGCAAGAGTAGGGAAAACAGGAGAAAAGATGAAGGAAGTTTAGGGAGACCAAAAGATGCTGAGAGCTGTGCAGGCATCAGGAAGGAGATGCCGTGGCCTGGAGCAGGGAGATGGGTGAGACCTGCTGGAGGAGGCTGCCGGAGATGGCAAACGAGATGGATGAGATGGGAGAAAGGGGCAGAGGGGCAGCAAGCTGAGGCAGCCAGCTGAGGGAGGACGCGCTTCTTCCCAGCACAAAGGGATGGCAGAGGGGCAGCCAGACAGGGATAGTGAGAAAGCTTAGCTTGGGGAAAAAAAGCAAGAGAGTCTCACTAAGCTTCACGTTTTTATTAACTGACAACAGGAAAATTGGTGGAAAAGTACTACAGAAAGTCAAACATTTGTGTGTGTGTGTTACCTTTGTGTGTGGATGGAAGGGCACCGGGGAGACCTGCGCAGGGGCTGGTTCTCTCTCATTGAAACTCTCTATATGTAACCAATGTTGACACTTCAGTTTTACTGAATATAGCAAACACTTGGATGCTTGATAGGGAGGATAATGAATGCTTTTAGGGCGTACAAATTTGGCATATGTTGCAATTCCCTACCAGCATGTTCTTCCAGAAAACTGAAGAAGGAGCTGGGCTGGGTGCCTTATTGGCATGGAGGCACAGCTCCAGCAAGCCACGTGTGCTGGCGTGTGCTGGCACGTGCTGGCCCGCGCACCCTTGTCCTCTCAGGGTTTTCTCACTGGTTGTTAGCTGCCCTGCTTGGTTTAGCTACCTGTTGCCTTCACGGTCCCTAACCTTCAGCAATCCTCTCGCTTGCCCTCCTGTGCTTTTCACTCCCATCATCACACTGACCTCCCCTCTTCCTCTGTTTCCTAACGTTTTTCTCCCATCCTCCTTTCCCAACTGTCTCTGATCCCAGATCCCATCTTTGCTGCTCCAACTTTTTGCATCCATAAAGCCCTTGTACAGATATTTCAGCTCACTCCTCCACCAGCACAGCTCTACCCCAAGCAAGCCACATGGAAGGCGTGCATCCAACAAATTTGTGTTTCTGAGAAGCGATCGGCACTCCTCTGCATCTGTGAGGTGCTCCTACGAGCCCTGGTTCCTGCAGGTACCTCCCAAAACATTCTGCATGTCTCCTGCTCCCGTGCCCCCTCCTGCCAGACGAAGGCCTGTGCGGTCTCCTTCTCTCCCTGACTTTCCCCCGCCCCCCCCCCCCCCCCGCCTGGGTCCTGCCCGGGTCCTTCCCGACACTTCCACCTGCTCCTTCCCAGCCGTCCCTCTCCAGACCTGCTCTGTTGACCATTTTCCCCTCCTCTCTTCCCAGAAAGGGCGTACCGACAGGGCGGGAGATGATGGGAGGATGAAGAGAGGTGGTAAGAAGAGGTATTTGCATTCGTCCCCGTTTTGCCGAGTTTCACACAAGGCTGGCTATCGTTTCCGTTTACAGCAAGCTGCAAGCTCAAGCCGCTCTCATAACTGCTAACTGGTTTTCCCCTGCCAGCATCGGAGGCTAAATATAAGCCCGTGGAGCCGGCCCTGCGTCCCTGCCCGTATCTGGCAGCGCCTGGCATTCCACCGCGATTTCACAGAGCCGATGCTTTCCACGAACTTGGCAGCTGAAGAGAGCTGCCTCTCCCCGAATAAGCTGTAGGAGTTTCTAGAGGAATAGGAAACAGATTGCTAGTTTTCTCTTCAGTGCAAAGGGCAATATTGCAATTTTCTTTTGAGTCCCGAAGTTAAATGCTGTGCTCCACCTCTGGGAAGTAAAAAAAGTCATGCCAAAAACTTGTTCAGCCAGTGCTGCTTGTTGCCCAATGGTTTGTTTGGTAACACTGTGGGTTTTTTGAGGAAACTGGTATTTTTAAAGGATTGGCAGTTATTAAACAGCATTTAATGTGTACGGGAAACTTACGATGAATATGTTAGCATCTGTGCCAGACCAAACATCTGTAGTTTTTAATGGACCAGGCAATAGGAAATAAGAATTTTAATTCTGCTTTTCAGCTGACACTATAAATCAGCTATTTTAAATTCAACCAAATTGAAGAATTTCATTTTTTGTTTCTTAGGGTCAAAAATGAATAGCCTTAGTTCAGCAAAGTATTCCACATGAACTAGACATGTGAGTAATCTTGTCCTTAAATAACTTGTTTACACACCGATAAATGCAGATGATGATAGTTTTAAAAAACCACGGAGGCATATGCTAATTCAAAATATGCCCAGACGAATGGTGGGAGCCTGCCAAGTTTCACAGGTTTTAGGCTTCACTTTCATGTTAGAAGTACCTGTATAAATCCAGAGCTGAAGAAGAAAAGTTCCCAGTTTGACTTGACAAGATATCCCTAGAGAAGAGCGCAGCTGCAGGCAGCCTGCCCTCCTCTGCTAGCTCGCCCCCAGCGCAGCCCCTCCGTGGGGGCTCGGCCAGCCCCGGGCACTGCCTCCTGCCTTGCTCTCACAGCTGGACCGCGGGTGACCAAAGGGGACCCCTGCTCTTTTGGTACCTGCTGGGGAAGGAGATCTCTGGCAACATCTCTCCTGGCTTCAATCTTTGCCATTCAGTTAGCCACCAGTGAGGGCTAAAAAGAAACCTGCCACCACGTAAAATCGTCACGGTAGTGACGTACTCAGGCCCATCAGTGACTGAGATATTCTGACTTAATGAGTTACCTTTCGTGAGCTGGGTTACAGTAACCCGCCTTAATTAAAGAGTAAAATAAATGAGAATAAACTACCACGAGGGTGATTAAAACCAAAACATGAAGTGTTTAAATGAGTATGTCATATTTAACAGATGGGGTAGGCAAAAGATACTCCTGCCTGCAGTTACACAGCCTGAGCTTAAGAGTGCAACTTGGTAAGCCATGGTCATTTAATAACTTAAAATTGTCCTATTGATGCAAAAGCAAAGGATTCAACACCTACAGAGGCTGGTACCCTTCACTCTAGGCTGTTTGTTCTTGGAAATGGCTGATGCTGAAGGGATGTTACAGCAAACAGGATGAATGAAATAGAGTATTAAAGAACACATTGAACGGAGTACTTTGCAGACATATTGCCTGAATTATTAGAATGGGGTTGTGACTGGACAAAGTATTTAAACCACTCAGAAGGCAATTCTTGAAAATATGAAAGAGCAGATAATGGCAAAACATTGCTGACCAACTTTAGTTAACGCATCTTGGAAGGGCAGTGATAGTATCAAGATGAACTTAATGACCAGGAGAAATGGTGTGAGATAAACAAACTATAATTCAGCAAGGACAGGGTAACCTTCTACATGTTGGTTGGAATAACTGATTGTGCAACCAGGGTAGAAAGTGACACGAAGGATCTGTGAATTACCATGTGCCACCAACCAAATGCCAACCATTTCATACTGTTGAGAAAAAACTGAATGTCATACGGGGATGTATGAACAGGAGTGCCATATGCAAGATGTGTGAAATCATCCTCCTACTCCACTTGCTCTACTCAGCCTGAATCCTGCGCCCAGATTTAGGCACTGCACTCCATGGAACATGTGGAGCAGCCAAAAGCAAGAAGATTGCTGGAAGTCTGGTAAGTGTAGTCTGAGGAAACCTGGGACAAAAGGGAAGAGGACGGGGCAAGTGAGAGTGGCCCCCAGTATGCAAAGAAAAAGAAACGAAATTGTTTTCCAGATGCAGTGGATAAATAAGGAGGACAGCTGAGTTGCAAAAGGGGAATTCAGGTTAGACATGATGCAAATGCTGTAGTGGTAGTGAAACACAGGGGGAAGCGGCCCAAGGAGGAGAGAAAGTGCAGGGCGAGAAGCATCTGTTAGGAAGGACGTAATCTTGTCCTGTTGCAGAGGGCAGATGAAGTCTGGAGAGTGTCCCCCCTGGCTCTGCAATGCTGATGAAAAGTTAAAAATCCTCAGCTGCTACAAACCGGGGAAACTTCATTAATGATTTATACCAGTAAAGGGGCCTTGCCTGGAATGTGTCCAGTGTAATCATTTTTTCTACCTAATTTTTGCTTTTAGCCATGAGATTATGAGTAATAGCTACGGGGCTACACTGTTAGCCAGAAATCCTTTAGCTTTCTAAAGGTCAGTTAATCTATGATCTAATCTGATGGTCACTGAAATTAAGTGGAAGTAGTTCAGCAGGCTATAATGGAGGGTGGTTTGTGTCTCTAGCCTTCAGTTACCTTGAGTTAAACCATCCTTTATAAGCAAAACAACATAGAGGCATGAAATAAATTTTGAAATGCATGCTGAAGCTTTCTGTTGTACTGCAGAAAAAAAAAAAAAAAAGGAAACCCTGCCTTTCTAGCTATCTGCTGGTTTAAAACAGTCCTCATTAAAAACTCCAGAATGTCTTTAGTGCCTGCTGTTTACCTGTTGATATCCCTGTCTCTTGGGAGATTTTATGCAGCTGGGGAAGCAAGCAAGATTCCCGTGAACCTGGCTGCTCTGTCTTGACTTGTTCACAGTGAGAGCTGAGCTGCATATTTGAAATTTACTCCTTTTAAGAGTGGACTACTTTAACTAAGCAAGACCAAAGGAAAAAAACCCAGGACAAAATAAAAAAGGAAAAGAAAGGCAGAGTTGGCTGTACAGCTTGGCAGTTAAAGGAGCACTAAAATAGAAGTGTGAAACTTTTCATAGTTATCTGTAAGTCTTCAAGGATTTCAAGTCTCAGCATAGTCACTATTAGTGAATTAAAGATCTGAAAGGTTGTCCCAGCAAGCAGACGCTTTGATCCCTAAACAGAGCTAATATTTCATATGTTTGAGTCGCTTCCCCCAGGTACTTTCATTTCATATGGCTGGACTTTAGACTGCTTTTCTACTACTCTTGCAACACACCTGGAAATCCCCTCCTATGTAATATTATATGCAATATACGCTACTTAGTTCGAGGAATTGAATTTATAATACATGCACAGGCATAAAAACCCACAAAAGAAACCAAAGACGTAGGTCAGAAAGCTGGCCTTCCTTTGGCTCTGACTTTCTTGTGCTGCATTTCCTCTAGATTATGATACAGTTTAATTTTCATGGATGTCATCTGAAAATGAGAGCCAAGGTAATGTAATGTAGCTGAATTCTCTTTGTCACTGAATATATTCTGTACGTTAACTGGTAGTGCGATGCACTGAAGCATAGTCTTTAATTAAAGTGCAACAATACCACAGCTACAGTACGGGCATGGCACGGGAACCTGGTGCTGGGTATAAAAACAGCTGTGCTGAAACGTGTCATATCACTACACGATGTGACTGAGTCAGTGGAGACACTCTTACACTTGAAACCTGAAGTATCACTGAGCACTGATTTTCATCTGGGGAAGCTGTGATCAAATCAATGCATGTATTATTCTCCACAAATGAATAATGGCGTGAACAAGGACATATTAAACACCTACAGCGCACAAAGCTTTTCACACTGGTTATGAACCAAACACAAACAAAGAGACTGTGAACTCTCCAGAGCTCTCGTTTTGTCTCCCGTGAAGTCCTCCTGCCTGTTTGGATACAACGTGCGGCATCCCCACAAACGCCCTGGTGCCAACAGGAAAGGGCACTGATTTCACATCGGGAGCAAGCTGACTGCCCTTCTCTCCTCCTCTTTCCTGCCCTCGAGGAAAACAAAACAAAACGAAACCACCCCGTACCCCACAGTGAGTGAAGGCGGTACGAAAATCGGGGAGATGAAGATGCCTTTGCCGGCACCAAAGCCGGGGAGCGGCCAATGCCGCTTCCCTCCGTAGCCCTCTGCTGCGGGATGCACTGGCGCTAACCAGATGGGTCTGTCCCTGACCGGGGGAGGCAAAGCTCTCCACCCCAGGGCTGCAAAACCCTCCCTACGCTCGCTCAGCCAACACAGGGGTTTCAGGAGAAACGCAACCCAGAACCGGTCACTGCCCTTATCCCACAGACAGGTGCCGGCCAAGCCAGGACAGCACTGCCCTGCTCTCTGCAGGAGCCAGTGCTCTCTAAATGCCCAACGCGTGCAGCCCCTTTGACTTGCTGGCACAGCTGATGCTGTCATTGCAGCATGGGGACCTCTGCAAAGGTTTCCCTCCAACGCTGGCCACCAAAACCAGAATCAAACATCCACAGGAAAGCAGCAGCTGGGCTCCCTCTCTGCGCAAGGCACGGCATTCACATATCCTTGTTCCCCACTACTGTGCAGGCACCACAACCTATGGCAGGGTGCTACGCCACACCGGAGCCCCAGGCATGATTTTAACATCCCAGCGCGGTACAAACAGTTTAGGAAAAGAGGACATGTGGATTTGGTGCAGGGCAGTGTTGCAGGGAGGAGGCACCGGGAGCCATGCAGTGATTCTTCTCTGCTTGCTGGGAAACGCATCAGGGAGGCACAAACACACAAAAGAGAGAGGAGAGAGGAGATAGTTACCTAACATGACGAAGGGGATTCCCAGGAAGGTGGAATTGTATTTCCCACCAGTGAGATTGATGATCCCAGCTGCAGTCAGGGTGGCAAGGGTCACGGTCAGCAATCCCAGCAGGCCAAGCCAGGGTTTGCTGCGGACACAATCCTGCATGGAGCAGCAGAGAATGGCCAAGGTGACCACAAGGACCAAGCTTGTGATCAGGTAGCGTTCTGACACCCTGCTCGTCTTCTGGAAATCCTCCTTCAGCGAAGAAGAAGTGAAAGGATACATTTTGACTTTCCTGTTGGATTTCTGGAAAAGTTCAACAGTGTCACAAAAAATGGATTCCCACTTCTCTGCTACCATGTCATTCAAGGAGTTGATTGCCTGCAAGTAGTAGGTGAGCTGAATGGCTTCTGCAGACTTCACCCGGTCTTTGCTGTGCACAGTAACCCCACCAAGCTGATGCCCATTATACACTTCCCTGCCATCCTTTAAGTGAGTAATCGGATAAGTGATTGCAAAATTAGTTCGATTAGAAGAACGAGCAGCCTTTAATTCCTCCAGTACATGCACTATGTCGTCCACTATGCATGTCTTGTCATTGTTCAGGATACATATATGGGCAAACGTGTAATTGAAACCAGGTCTTTGAACTTGGATCCTGGTCACAGCAGAGTGCAACTACAAGGGAAAGAGAAATCACACACGTTATTCATCAGTTCATCGCGCACAGTAGCAGCCAGAACAACAGCGGCTCCTCACCTCCGTCCCTCTCCTATTTGATCTAAGCAACAACAACAACAAAAGTTCTGGTGACTGCAGTATTAATAGCACACTCATTGCAAAAAAAGGAAACATGCATTAAAATAGCAGTATTATTCCCCTGGTGTCCTTTGCTGGTAAATCGGGTGTGTTGTGATTTGCATCTGTGCCATGCGCATCTGCCGTTTGGCCTCTCTAAATAAGCAAATTCAAAAGGCCCGGACCTCCACTTTCAAGTGATCTGGGTGAATATAGAAGGGAGAGCTATAGCCTGACTGTTTCCGGGGCGTGCTTGGGGTTGCCAAATTACTCTCTCGACAGATAAACTTCAGGTACAGAAGGCAGAAGAGCAACGTGACCGGGGGCGCCACCCGCGCGGGATGCACCGGCAGCCTGGCAGCTGGCAGCGGCAGGGGACCAGCACTCGCTCGGAGTAAAGGACAGGCCACAGCTGCACGTCCCAAGTGCAGAGATTGTTGGCATAGCAGGAATAAGATAGCTGGCATTAATTAATTTGGCCTCTTTTCCCCTCCCTCTTTCCCCCATCAAACCCTCCGCAAATCTGAGAGCGGGAAGTAATGGCAGAGAACGACACTGGTTTTCTCCTTCTCTCTCCAGGATGTTGTGTCAACCAGGGAAGGCCCTAACTTTAGGGCCTGCGGGTTATTACCACTCATTGGTTGGTCTAGCAGCTCTTAGTGCAGCCTTCTTTGTAAGCTATTTTGCATCCTTCTGAAATATGCCATGCCTGAGCTCTGACCCAAACTGCATTCCCTTATTTTTGAGCATCAGAAGGGCAGAAAAATTACCCTCTCTTCTCAAAAAATTATAGAAAACTCTTGCAACCTTTTCTGAATCTGTTTTAGTCAACACAGAAGAAGCAAGAAATCTAAAAGATGGTAAGGGAATAGCCCCAATAGGCTAAGGTTACAATATTTTTCAAAAGTAGAATAATGAGTTTCTAATGTTGGGAGCCTTAGCTGTTTTTTTGCACATTTTCCTTGCAAAAAGTGCAGGCCTCACCCACCACCATCACCAATTAACTCCTTCTGTGCTGCTCTAGTTGTGCAGAGAGTACCAAGACCTTCCATAGGGATGCTGCTGAGGCCAAGGCGATGTTACCCACCGCCAGAAGTCTGAGCAGACTTTCCCTGCGGCTGTGATGTCCTTCGTCCTGGGTAGCCACGACGTTCAGGAGAAGGCTCCTTCTGCTCTTTTCCAGCTGGCATGGGGGGTACCCAGCATCCCAAATGCCGGGGGGCCCTGCACGCCGCTGCGTATGTGCTTTGTGCATGGCTCGGTGAGATACGCGATTCTCTCGAGGCATCAGCAGGGACGACACAGGGGGTCCTGCCCCGCTCGTGCCGCCTGGTCCCAGTGACCCCGTGGACATGGCAGTCCGCACAGCCTGGTCACTGGGGCAGGTGGCCACGTCTGCTGCCATGGTGGGAGTAAATCACTGGATCTGCTCTGAGGAACTGCATTGATTTACCCTTTGGTCCCTTCTACACCGAGGGAAATGGTTGTAGGAGCATTGCAAAGGTGTGGCGACACAACCAGGGCTGATAAAGAAGAAGCCTTCCTTCACCTGCAAAGCAGGGAGACCATAGCTCTTCCAGGGAGCTGAAGAGCCAAATTAAGAATGACTATAATTTCTTTTCCTTAAAGGGGGAATAGTTATTTTCTGCCTTCAGATTTTGAGCAAGACAATGAAAACTGGCTACGGGGAGATGATTCCTTTTTTCTTCTACTTGCATATGCTGTTTTCCACTGCAATCCAAAGAAGGCAGGAGGCTCTTATGCCCAGTAAAGAGGCTGGGATTAGGTGATATTTAATGGAACTAGTTCCTTCTGAAGACAAACACTGATTAAAAAAAATAGAACATAAGGTACACGAGAGCAGTAGAGCTTACATACTCATCTGGTGGCAATGGACAAAATGTCTAATAATCATGGCTAAAATCCTGCGTCTGTTGAAGTTAAATAGTCATAGTGACTTTTGTGTGGTATTTCAGACCTACTTGCAGAAAAAAAACCATTTATGCAATACTATGAATCTGATTGATAGTTTTGTGATTACATTGCATAATCTGTGATGGGTATAAATTTAGTTATGCTGCCTCCGTTCCTCAGGATGATATGACATAATATAGGGAAAGATTACAAAATTCCTGTATTCTCAACTTGCTTCTCTAACAGGTTGGGGGTGTATTTTTCCACATTTGAGTAGTTTTTATTTTCGACAGAACAACAGTTCAATGTTCACATTAGAAAGACAGGCTTGAGAAATAAACTGAACTAACAAATCTTTTCACAGTACTGTGAGAACACAATACCTGGCCATGGTCAGAAGCAAAGTTCTCCATCGTGGTGGGAGAACAGATAATTGTCTGTGCAACAAATTAGGGGCTTTTGCACAACTTCCTTCTAAAACGAAACAAATGAAAACATTTACAGGAACATACCAAAGAAATGAGCCTCTATGGGGAATTCTTCCCATCTTTCCAGTTTGCTTCTGCAAAGCTCCGCTTTGCAAGAGCTGTTTTGGGGTACGAATTCAAATGTATGTCATTACAATTTGCGGAAAATGCCCTGATTTACCGAATCAAAGACAGACATCTGATTTAAATTTTTACAACGGCAGCTACTGTATGATTTTCATTGACAACGGTTGTAAAATCAGATGTTCTATGAAGAAGCGCAGCTGCGGACAACTAGGAGGAACAGAAGGAATCTCCTGCCTGTATTAGATTCATAATACACCTCCTTCAGAGAGGATCCATCGGTGACACAATGCAGAAGAAACTAAACTGTCATGCAAGTTTTATCAACGTGTGTTGCTATTTACCTACCCTGCCTCACTGCTGCATTTGCTTCCTTCTACATCTGAAGCACTTTCTTTTAATACTTAGGTTATAAAATAACCTCATCTGTCACAGCTGTTACTTCATCTTTAGCGAAAGGCTAGAAGCTAAATGTCATATCCAAAATACTCATTTCTTCTTGGAAATGATCATTTCAGACTCAGGAGCCCGTTCTGTGGCGGTGGCCTGGTGCTTCCCGCAAGGCTGTGCTGGGCTGGACCAGGCGCTGCATCGGGGGGACCTGCCCATCGTGCCTCCCACCGATGGGGCTTTGGGGAGGAGAGGGGAGCAGGCAGCCAGCTCTGCGTCCTGGCACATCCTGGCAGGCGAGCAGCCCCCAGAGCCTCCTGCAAGCTTGTGCAGTTTAGAGCAGCTCTGAGACGCACTCCGAGCTTTGCCAGTGGCCACAACATTTGGTCGTGAATTGGAGGCAAACAGGTAAAGAGGAGGAAAACCTGCCATTCCCTTCATCCCAGCAAAGTATGCTGAGCACTGCCCCAGCACGCCCATTCAGCTCCGGGAAGCCTAACTCAGACTTTCATCCTCAAGACAAACACATCACTTTTTACCTGCACTTTGTTTTTTCAGACCAGATCCTAGAAAAAAACCGCTCTGTCGCCTCAGTGCAGGGCAGGGGTGAGCTGCAGCATGGCTGCAGGCTGTCTCTCTCCCTTTGCTTGCCCATGGCAGCCTGTGCACAGCGGCGCTGCCGCCTCTTCCCCGCCGAGAGCTGCAGTCCCACAGCACTCTCCTCTCTGCTGCCATGCTGGGGATTCAACTGTGGCCAGGCAGATTTTTCCACTCGCATCCACAGCCCACACCCATAGCCCCGGGTGACTGGCTTCCACAGAAAACAGAACATCCAAGAGGTTACAGGGGCACATCCTACGAGTTCAAGGTATTACACGGTCTGCGATTTGGCTTGCCTGTGGTACACCAGGAGGTCCCCCAGGAAACTTCAGTTTGTTAACAGGAGATGGTAAAGGCTGTTGTGTGAAGGGGACAACATTGGCAATATGCTAATGCATAATGCATATTGCACTCCTCAGTGCAGCAGATTTTAATAGCAAGTAACCATATTCTGAATAAACCTGGCACCTAGTACTGGGACAAATGACTGACCACCAGATTCTCATTTATCCAGCTGTTTTCTTATCCTTTCCAATTCTATTAGGCGAAAGGGAGATTTAAAGGAATAACAAAGGCTGAATGAATGGTTTTTCTTGAAGGGAGACATGCACTGCTTGCTCATCGCTCACAGCTTTTTCAGCTAGCTAACAGTGCAAGGAACCAAAAAGCAGTTTACTGCTGAGATGCCAGAGCACTGCAGCATGAGAACTGCACGGCATCGCCTAAGCTCCCTTGCCATGGTGGCACACTGTCCCTGAAAGTGCTCAGGCACGAAATAATAACTTCCACCTCCCCCTTTTCATCGTTGTTTAAACAATGCAATTCCCCTCTCCCTTCCGAAAATGGTGTTTATGTGTGTCCCATACCATGCCAGAGATTTCTAGAACAGAGTTTTCTCTTCCTCCCACCTTTAGCCATTCACATTTGGTAACATCTTGGTCTTGGTCTTTGTTTATTCTAAGTCCCATGCTCACTTGGTTATTTATTTTAGACAGAGAGGAAAGATGGCTTCAACCATAAGACAAATCCCTTTCTGCAAATACCTCCAGTTGAGGGCTGTACTGGTCTCATGCCTCCACACCAAGCCACGCTTCAGCCTGTGGCACAGCTGACAGATGAGAGGTGGCGAAATCGCACCGCCCTGCCGGCTGGTTTTGCCCATGGGCCCAGGAGCGGATGCCAGGAGGCAAAACATAAAATCCCTTCACTTATCCTAGGCTAAACCGTTTGCTCCAGGGCCTCAGAGAGCTGTGGCTGCAAAGATTTCCTCAAGCTGTTTTTGGCTGCCGGTCCTCCTACCTCTGCCATCAGCACAGGAAGGCAGGCGCCGGGAACCAGAGCTCCCCCGTAGGCTCAATTTGGCTGTCCTGGGATGGCCAAGCCCCGCTCCGGGCTCTGCGAGACAGCTCTTCCCCATACAGAGCTTGGCACAACCTTCAGCAGCGGCAGCAAAGCTGAACCCGCAGGCAAAGGGGCTGTACTTAGAGATGTATGATCAGGACAGAAAGGAAAGCTTGATTTTATTCTTAAGTCCATGCAAAAGATGCAGGGAGCTACAAGAAGGGGCGAGGAAAACCTCTAGCCCCTTTGCTTTGTTGAGAAGTCCTTTCTTTAATTCAAAAGCGAGCAGGTATTACCAGAATTTTGTCAATTTAATCAGGTAACAAAAAAGGCTGCAGCCTCCCTGTGAAGCAAACAGATCCCATCCCAGCAGGGAGGGGTTAGAAACTGCTGATTCATTTGCAAAATGGTCCAGTCCCAGAAATCCTTTAAGCCCAGGTTACATAATCTGCTACCCCAATCAAAGCTGTGGGCAAAGGGGACGAGGCACGAGGACGCAGCGATGGCTCCTGGTGTCCCACACGGGTCTCGCCTTGCTGGTGGCACGCCTTTGCTCCCAGGGAAACTCCACGGCGAGAACGACAGCAACATGCAACGGGACACTTCAGTCTTGACAAGCTCCTATTCCCAGCTCATGGAAGGACATCCCAACTCCCGTGGGAGCTGGACGAGAGTTGCACCCACCATTTTTAATATTAAGGATGTGTACAACTACCTCCTGCTTATCATATATACTGCAAAAATGTGTTTGGTTTTGCTGCTGAGCGGTGACGTGTGGTGTTTTATAGGGGATATTGCTCATTGTAAGGACTTGACTATGGTTTGTTACTTGACATACAGGCGACGAATAGCCAACTAGACAAAATTAGCTACATATACAGATGTCCTCCTGTACTGTGAATGATCTGGCACATAGAGAGACATGTTTTACTCACAGGAGTAAGATCTTTGCAATGCCATATTACTTTTTTTGTTGTTGCTATTATTTGCCTCTATTTAGTCTTTCAATCTACATCTGATGGTTCAAATTAAAAATGAGCTTTACTCTAGTCAGTGTTGCCAACTCTTACGATTTTTTTACTGTCATTTTCCCCAAGTCTGGTTTTTCTCTGAGCCCTGGAGCCTGAAGTATTGTGAGTTTTTAAAAAAAAATCTCAGCTTTCACTAAAAAAAAAAAAGAGACATGTCTGATCTCATGGTTATGGAGGAAAGCCTGAGAAGGCTCAAAAATAAAGTGAAGAATGAACTCATTATCTGTTACTGCTTAAAATCTCATCACTGTTTTGGGTTCAAGACTGAAAAACTAGGAAGCAGGATGAAGACAATGATTTTAAATATAGGCTTCATTTTCATGTGAAGCTGGTTTACTCTTTTGATAATTTTTACAGGTAACTTGTGCCAAGGAAAACGAAGAGGAGAAAAAGCCTTTAATGGATAGCTATAAATTTCTCCACTTCTTCTATGATCTCAGTAATCTCTGGCATTTCATGTCTTTGCAGAGTGCTTTTCTATGCGCTTCAAGAGACGGCCTCAGTCAAAACGTGAAAGGGTTATGAGAGGGAAAAGACTTGCACGGCTTCCAGCTTAATTCACAAAAGAAAACATCGTGGGCTCTGCACAGATGGGCAGAATTAAACTATTAAGAGTGTATTTTCATCAGAAGAAGGTGCAGAGAGGAAGGCAAGGGAGCCCCCAGATGGGGGGCAGCAGCCTCCTGACCAAGCCAGCCTGGCCGAGGGACGGGCAGCGTGGGCGCAGCCGATGGAGGCAGCCAACAGACCCCAATGGCTCAGGATAAACAGAAGTTGATGCTGGAGAGTGTGCAGTGAGGATCACTATGGGTAGCTGGGCTCTTTTTCTAGCAGTCCTACAATCAGGTTTCCTGAAGAGACGCTAAGATACTAATTATGCAAGCTATCTATTTTTGCAACTAATTTTTTCAGTTGTCCAAAACATGGTGAATTGTATTTTCTCCAAACAATTTTCATGTAAATAAAATCTAAAAATTGTTCAAACTACAAGCCATCAACTGAGGGACAACTATTAGTGCTCCAAGTGGCAGATGTGTGTGCATTTACATTTCCATCTGTCTTCTTGGTAGCTACAGAAAATTGCTAGATGTGATTTTTCTTTTCTAATCTGAAGTGGAGAATCTTTTCTAATCAATACTGTCTTAATTCTGACAATCGCCCTGGTAATTCTGCCTGAATTTGTCCCACCGAGAGAAGCCCACTCCTGTTTCCAGGTTGACCGCTGCCGGAGGGCGGGATGCCTGGGCAGCAGAAACCCCTCTGCGCAGCCTGGTGCGTGGCTCCGAGATCCATTTTTCATGATGGGGAAAACAAGATGTAAACTTCGCTCCCGCAGCTGATCTTGCACCAGCTCCACCACCGGTGGCCTTCTCCAGGCACCCCAGACCTCTCCACCGCTCCGTCCTTACGCTGATTCTCAGGGGGCTGAAGACACAGTGCAGGCTCTTGCCAAGGGCTCCTCCAGCAGAAGCGTGACGAATGGTCCCTTCCTTGCTGCAGGGAAACCTCAATAACTGCAAGCTCACAGCCACAGCCCATCGTGCTAATTAACGACTCAGCTCCTCGTTCTCCCTTCCAACAGGAGAGAGGGGGTCCTGCTGGAAACCTCAACTTAAAGGCAGGGCCCAGTCACAGCTTTTGGGAAGCCCAAACGTGGTCGCTGGGGAGGCCTGGCAGCTCTCCTCAAGCTTTGCGGCACTGCCTGGGACACCGGTGGCCTGGCCTTGATGGCTGTGAGACACGGAGGTCCCTGGCCTCTGGATGCCTGCCCTGCCTGCTTGCTGGGCTTTCCCGGAGGGGTGGTGTCCCCCGTCACACACATCCAGCCATGTACTGAGAAAATCTGTCCCCCATGGGCTCTGTTAGACGGCAGGCGAGGTCTGACCTTCCAAGGCAGGAAAGGCGGCGCAGCACGGGGCGCTGGGCGTTCCTAGCACGGGCTGCCCGGCTGGCGGCAGCTCGGGGCGCACAGGCACAGGGGAGCATCGCACCATGGCGCCAGGCAGCAGGGAGAGCGGAGGGGCCCCGTCCTGGCCGGCGCTGCTGGAGCAGGGCAGGGGGGCGGCGGGGACCAGCGGGATGTGGTTGTCCCCCCATGCACAGGCAACTTCAGGACTTCTGCTCCGGCCGCTGGCCGGTGCCTGCGGGAGAGATCAAACCCTCTCGCCCGCAGAAACCACGCCGAGGAGCTGCTTGCTGCTGCCATCGGGAGCTCAGGGGGGTTTCTGCACAGGCTTCCACGCTGTCCTTGCAGCGCGCTATTTATCTTCCCTCTTCCCTGGCTGTGCCCAGATCTTACCTGCGTATCTTAATTCTCATCTGTTTTCGCATAAGATACATTTTAGCCCTGCAGCATTGTGCTGCTATGACAACAGGCTTGCACTTCTGCTGCTTTCACACCCTTGTTTTTCTTCTATTAGGACTCTTCCCCTCATCTTACAGCATTGCTCTAAAGACATGACTTCATCCTTTATTTTTTTTTTTTTTAGCAGAATGCACAATTTTTTCTGTTGACCGTTTCCCTAGAAGTCTTTCTAGTGCTGGAGCTACTTAGAGAAGGTGGAGACCTACTATATCCATTGCTAGATCCAGAGTTGACTGCCTGTGTCCAGGCATTCCGAAGTCGTCGAAGTTGTTTTAAAATAAAGGGCACCTTGCATTAGCCAGGATCGCGACAGACCCAGCTTTCGGCTCTGCTGAACAACCAGAACCTGCTTCCACCGACTTTGAAAATAACGGCTTAAGCGTGCCATGTTTGTACAGCAAAGCAACTGGAAATACCACAGACACGGGAACATAACAATGGTTATTTCTTCCACGAGTTTCCTCACACGTAGAAAATAAGTGAAGAAATCCGGGAAGACCGTAGACAGAGCGTGCAGGCGCACACATTAACAGGGACATACTAATTACGGAGCAGAGAGAGGAAATAAAATCCCAACAAGTATGAGGTCTACAAAATTTTGAAGTTAAACTGTTTTGTTCTGCAGTAATCAGAAGTTATGCAGTTCTTAAATAAATGTGTCCTTAAGCAGAAATACCTAATTTTATCATTTGCTTGCATGTTCAAATAGATATTTAATCAGTTATCTAGATCTATTGATGACCAGTTTATATGAGAGGGGCGATGCATAACCACTGTCTGAAAATTTGTAGTTAGGAGAGGTTTCTTTAAAAAAAAATAAACCTTCATCTACAGATTTTCATAGAGGCAAACTGCAAATACAATCCCCATCAGTAAGGCATGTTACATTTCAGTCCCTTTTCATCTTTGCGTCTTGTCATCTTAAGTGGAGTTTTTGCCAAAAAAATATTAGTACTGTGTTATTGTTACAAACACAATAATGTAAGTGGAAGAGAGGATATTCTTCTGCAAAAAAGGAAACCTTTCATTTAAAAAAAAAAGTCTTTTGTAGTATAATGCAGCTAACTCACTCTAAGTATAGAGGAATGAACAGGCTCAAAGGGATGGGTGTCTCAAGTTCTGGCTAAATCAGAATACATTTTCTGGGGTTCAAAAATCTGGCCAGGTGTGTATTTCCAGTGAGTCTGTATGCCTTCAACCTACCAAGTTTCTAGCTGCAAGTGGAAATACCACCATGAAATGGCAGGGGGCTGCTCTAACACTATGTTTAGGTGGGATTCTAGGCTTAGACGATTTCTACAGACTTTACATAATCCTCTGAACTTCTGCACCGATGGTCCACACCAAATACCCCAATTATTTTTGTTTCTCTGAGCACTTCTTGGAAATACAGGGATAAAAGCACACTTTCTTCAGTTAGGTGTTTTTACTTCCTACCTCTCTCTCTCTTGAAAGAGTGAAATCTTGAGGAAGAAAGGTCCTGCACACCGACAGCACAGGCTGCCAGTGCCCTGCGCTCAGCTATAGAGCAGGTACAGCAGCGAGTAAAATTTCATTATTGCCCTCCCACAGCATCTCAGTCTCAGGATGCATCTCTTGCATAGCCGACTCTCCCGAGGCCTTTCCTTGGATCATCTATTCAAGGCCAGAGATTCAGGGTATGTTTCGGTTTCTCCCTTTCTTCTGCCAATGACTATGCTAGCTGGAAACGCAACATCAGGATGGCAGGCCTAGAATGGTTTCAGTATTTACGGGGAGTTACGAGAACTATGGATGGAGGTTTATACAAAAATAATAAAAAAGGGTACTTGGCATCATCTCGAAGTCAAAACTATTGTATAAGGCCGCCACACACCTCCCTGCTAATGAGCAGGAGAGACCTTGTGTGGAGCAGCTTGCACATTCAGCAAGACCTGCCACCGTCATGTAAGCAGCCAGCGTCGCGCTGGCAGACGCATGCTGTCAGCGGGGAGGCCTGTGGCAGTGCCTGCTCTGGGAGCGCTGCTTGAGAGCTGGGCCCGAGACAGCCGTCAGGCTGAGCCCTTCCCTCAATCTCTTCCCAGCCAGCCAACGGGGTATCGTGCAGCAGCGATAATGGCAAGTTTCTTGGGCTGATAATGTGCCCACGAGGAATTGCACTAAGCTAACCAGAATATTTTAGAGATGCCACCAAGAAGTTATTTCATTAACTAATTAATTGATTAGGATGTTAGAGTGATTAACCTTTGACAGTACCAGCTACGTTTCAATTTCAACTGCTCAGACCCCAAAACTTTGTATCCCTTTACTAAGGGGACAGTAATGGAAGCTGACTTCTTCCTCTGCCGAAACCAGAGGAAATCTTCTCCTCCCCTTGCCGCATGACTAGGGCAGCTGTAGCTGTTCAAGGCTCATTCCCGTCCCTCCTTGGCTGATGAGGTGGGATACGGCAGGTAAGGAAATGGAGAAGCGGTGCTGCAAGAGCAGCCGGCGCCTGCCTGGAGCAACCATCCTCCCGGGTCTCCCATCCTCCTGCTAGTGGGTGGAGATGCAGCAACAACCGTGCAGGAGGAGCCAGTGTCCAACCTGACGCCTCTTCTAAAGCAAAACCTCTCCCTCGGGGAGGTCATCCTTCTCCAGAAAAGGAAAGATAAGCAAATGCTGCCGTATAGGTTCTCTGCCCTGACTGTGCCTACACGGCAGCATTTTCAGGAACGTAGGTGGGATTACTCCACGGTTTCACCCAGGACACTTATTTACAAGCACAGCACCTTGAGTTGGTTGGCTCTGGACTGGGGCTGGGGCTGCCTTTGCTCCCTTCTCCCCTTCATGCAACTGCATATATAGATATATAGGAAAACCTTGATGGCCACCTTTGCCTTTCTCCTTCCCTTGGTGAGCCCTGTTGACACAAAATGATGTAGCCCTGCATCGCTACGGATATAACAATACTGGGAGCTGAGAGCCCTCCCTCCTGTTTTGCTGTGCTTTGACCCACGGGGCTGTCCACAGGGTTGGATGGGCAGCTGCCTGAGCCCGGCTCTGCCCACAAACAGAAAAATAATTAGGACAAAGGACATAACCTATTCTGCACAAGGCATAGTGGAATTTATTAGATAAGTAAAGAGTTGGAAATAATGCATCGAATATGCCTGACAATGTCAGATTAACAGTAAGAGTAAACAGTCAAATGGCAGTGGTGTTCATTATATCTCACTAAATGAAAAATAATCATTTTGTTAGCAAATTCCGTCTATTAAAAATGAGGCAGTGTTAAATACTGACAGAACTTTCTAAGTTATAGCTCTTTCGCTGATGTGATAAATCTTATGCCGAAGTTTGCTTGCGGAAAGATTCTGAGTACCATTTATTTGTGTGTCACTATGCTATTGATAAAACTACAGATCTCTAGAGAAAGCAGCACAGAGAAAAAAATCCATTATCATTATTATCCTATGACTGAGTAAATGTGCACATACTGGATATGAATGCAATTCATGGTACAAGAAAATGAAGGAATGAAAATCGTCTCTCTGGAGTTTTCTCGTTTGCCAGTAACATTGCTGTTACTGTACTTAGTGAGTCGATGCTCATTCAATCTGTTTGCTGATTACCGTTGGGTAATATGTCAACAGCAAAAACAGGAAAACATAAAATACTGAGTGGCTCTGTACTATAGTGCTGTATGTGTCTACAGTGGAAATAAAATATAAATAAATCCACTGTAACAGTTATTTCCTTGTTTAGTAAAGAGCGAGGTCTCCCCAAAGTCTGTTACAATAGGTATATGCATCTATTTTCTCATTTTAGAAGAGACACTCCCTGAAACGATTAAAGAGGATTAACACTGGCTTTTGTATGGGCTGACAGTTTGACATTCAGTGGGGGGGGGAAAGCAATGCTGAGTCTCCAGGGTTTCCACAAGGCAACAACGAAAACGTGCAGGACTGAGCTAGCCACACCTCTGGTTATTATTTGTAGCTGTTCCTTTCCTTTTTCTTGGGTGAACTTGACCCTCTTAACACACAGTTTTTGCATCTGTCCTCCCTGGTTTCCCTTCCAAGATTGTTCGAAAGTACTGGGGTGTAAACTAGAGTACCAGCTTCAACAAATGCAGGTTGCCGACATGTTATGACACATAGTACGGTGAGATGTCCTGTTAGATTGTGACTCGCACGCTCCGTGCCGCTCAAGTGACAGGGAAAGATGCTGCCCGCTCTAACTTGAACCGGCAGCGCAGGCTGCACCATGCCTGCAATCTACAGCTGAGCTGGATTTTTCTTCATCTATGAACCCAGCATTTTCTGTCATGGTAGGTTGGGAGCGGAGGGGAAAAATACTGCCCGCAAAAAATGATCAGCTGAGTTATGTCATTTGCCTTCATGAGCAGTGAGAGGGAGGTTTTGTGCTGCCCCTCTCCAGGCAGAAGTGCGGTCCAGACACAGCAGCAGCCCCCAAAAGCACCTCGGCAGATTGGTACCTAACTGCTCCTGAAGTTTGAGTTTACCGAAGCCCGAGTCGCCTTAACTCGGGAGCACGACTGCAAGGCGAGCGCAGAGGTACCGAAAAACGATGTAAGGCAGCAGCCTGCCCTTCCCGCTCACCCACACCAAACAGAGCCAAAACGGGGAAAAAAGAAAAAGGTAAAAAGGAGGGGGGGGGGGGGGGGGGAGACGGCGGGGCCCGCGGGCCGGGAGCGCGGCGCCGGCTCCCCGCGGCGGGCAGGCATCCCAACTGTTGCCGGGAGGCGGCCGGGCTCCCGCGGGGGCCGCGGCCGCGGCGGGCGGGCAGAGGCCGGCGCGCACGGGTGGGTCCGTGGGCGCGGGCAGGTGCGGGGAGCGGGGCTCGGTGCGGGGCGCCGGGCCAGGCGGGGTGGCGGTGCCCGGGGCCGGGGGACAACGCCGCGGTTACCTTGAGGATGAGATCGGTGTGGTGCTGGTCCAGCATGTTGGCCTTGCGGAAGGAGGTGATGATCACCCTGCCGTACCTCCCCGGCGTCTGCAGGTCGGAGTAGAGCCGGTGCTTGGAGCGGTTCACCGGGAAGAGGCTGTCCACCAGGTTCCTCTCGATCTTGGCCAGGCTGTGCGTGGGGGCCAGGAGGTGCTCCACGCTCTCCTCCACCTGGTAGCGGCTGAAGCTGGCGCCCAGCAGGATGGAGATGAGCACGGGCGCCGAGGCGAAGAACACCGGGTGGCTGGCGACGAAGTGGCCGAGCCGGGAGAAGGACGTCCCCAGCCCCCTGTGCAAGACCTGCCGCAACATCCTAGTGCGGAGGGCGCGCAGGAGGGCGAGCGCCGCGCCGGGGCCCCCGCAGCTCCCCCACGGCCCCCGCAAGACCATGGGGCAGCCCCGCCGGGCGCCGCCTCCCCGCCGGCCGCGGCTGCGGGGGGCCGGGGGCCGCCGCCGCGCGTGTGCGTGTGTGCGCGGCGAGTGTGTGCGGTGCGTGTGCGCGCCCGCCGCCTCTGTGCCTGCGGGGGGCGGCCCGGGCGCCCGTCCTCCTGCAACGCCGCCGTGCCGGAGAGGAGTTTCCCGGCGCCTCCTCGCCTCACTTGCCAACCCGCCGCCCCTCGCCGCGGCCGCGGAGCGGCGGCGCGGACCGCCGGGGGGGGGGGGGGGGGGGCAGCCCCGCCGCCGCCGCCGCGGCCCCGCCGCCCCTCGCCGCGGGAAGGGGAAGGGGCAGGGGCAGGCGCCGCTCGCCGCTCCCCGCCCCCGCCGCGGAGTTTGCGCGGGAGCGGGGCTGCCCGCAGACTGCTGACTAATCCCCCGGCCGCGGCAGGCGGGGCGGGCGCGGAAAGCCCTCCGCGGCGCCCCCGCCGCCGCCCTCCGCCCAGGGCCGCGGGGCCACGCCGGGCGGCGCCTAGCTCGGGGCGGCGGGGCGCAGCGCGGCGCCTCCCGCCGGGGCCGCCCCGCGGGCCGCGCTCGGGACGCCGCGGCGCGCCCCGCCCCGCCCGGCTGCCGGCCGGCTCCGCCCGCCGCCGCCGCCGCCGGCACTGCCGCGCCGCCACATCCGCGCCCCGCCCGGGCCGCCGCCCCCGGGACGGCCGGGCAGCGCGGGCTGCCCGCGGACCGACGGGCGGGCGGGCGGGGGCGCGGGGCGGCCGCCCCCCCCGTGGAGGGGGAGCTGGGTGTCTTTCGTGGGGCGCTTCGGCTCGGGGACCCGCCGCAGAAGCGCCTGGGCGCTTCCCCCGGCGGCGGGGGCGGGCCGCCTCCCGGGGTGCCCGACGGCGCGCTCCCGCCCCGCAGCCCACCGCGGCGGCCCCGCCGGCGCGGCACAGCCCGCCGGCCCGAGTGGGCATGTGCGAGCGGCGCCGCACATGCCCATTAGGGACGGCGGGTGCCGGCGGCGAGGCTGCCGCTGCCCGCCTCGCCGTCCCCGGCCGCCCGGCGTCCGCCCCGGGCTGCCCCGGCGGGGGCCCCTGCTGCCGGGGCCGGGCCGTGCCCGGGGAGCGCCCCGCCGCTCCGCTGAGCGCAGGCCGGCGGCGTGCGGCTGAGCGCTGCCCACCTGCGCGCAGGTACGGCCCGTCCGTCCCCGCGGGGCGCCATCGGGGGGGCGGCCTCGCTCTTTAACGTAAATCGCAGTTAAATAATAGAAACGAGCAGAAATGCCCGTCTGGGTCCTGCCGCTCTGGCTGCTGGCGCGCTGGGGCACGCTGACTCCTGCCGCTGCCAGCTGGCCCTGGCTGGTGCTTCTCAAACAAAAGGTGTTGGTGTTGGGAGTCCAGTTGCTACCCAGGCCGGTGGTTTTACAAATCGGCGAAAAGGAAGTTTCTGTTTGACAGCTGTTACACCTGTTGCGGCACGAAACAGCAGCAGCTCCTTGTTTTGGTTCTTGATAGACTGACAGTCATCCTTCCTTTTACATTTCGGCAGTGTCTGACCTAAGCTAATGTTTTGTCACCGACGCTTCGTGCACAAAACCTCCTTGACATCATTCCCGTCTCCTCGCTCACAGCTCGGTCGCACAGCTTGAATGCTAAACTCTTCCCACGTTTCACCGCTTCTCGTGTGGCGAGTGAGCGAACGGCTTGATTGAGCCGCGCCGAGTTGTGGCCAGTGAGGTGCTGGGGTCTGTGCCCGAGGCCGGGAAGCGCTGCCGGCAGCGCCTCGCCCGCAGGGCCGGCGCGGCTGCACCTGGAGCACCCAAGCCAGGGGCACCGGGGTTTGTGATACGGTCGTGCCCCTGCTCGGTTCCACTCCCACGGAGGTGGGTCCCCGCTGCTTGTATCGGTCCTACCTCAGTTTAAGAGAAAAATTTAATTTGAATGTAATCTGAAGAAAACCTCAAAGGTGGAAATAGAGGCCGAAGTGCAGACGTGGGGGAGGATGGGGCCCAAGTTTGGGTGAAGTTCGGCATCAGGCCGGGCCTCGGGGCGCGGGTCTCCTGTCTCCCCGTCCAGCGCTCTCCCCTCGCTGCCCATCGCCAGCTGCACGCAGATCACAGCGTAGGCTTGGTCGCGTTACGGTGCGTTCGGGGGAAACACCAGGATGTGCCTCGTGCTTTGTGTCATTAGCAACAAGTAAAGAGCTTTTGTCATTGCTGCTGACAGTTTCATCTGTGCTGATTTGGTGTTTTTTTTTTTTTTTTTGTCTCCATTAAACATATTTTATCATTATTAAAAATGAAGGGGATTATTAATTATTTCAGTAACCATCCCGTGGCTGATTCACCGTTTTCCAGGGTACCTCAGGAAAAGTAGTTTGAGGACCTGACATCCAGCCCAGTTCTCATCACGTTAACATTGGGTAAGCTATAGGTGACCCCAGGAAGAATATATCCATTTTGTGGGGGCAGACAGGAAAACCGATGTATCTGCAGTTCTGCTGGATGTTGCTCTGTCTTGCCAGACCTGTGTCTGTTTTATTGCCTATCGTAACCAGCATCAGACTGCACTGTTAACTGCGGTGGCAATGGTATCTTCCCAAAGGTAGTCACGGGTTTTTACCCCACAACATTCTGCCTCCCTGTGGCCCAGGGAATTGCCCCGCCTTTGACTGAGGGGTTGCCCGTAGGGGAGGGACATATAGAGCTGGGATGTGATGCAGCTTGACACGTGCTGCTGGAAACACAGCTCAGCTGTGTGTGCTGTAACCGCACTGAGTGAGAATGTTACAACGCCGCGAGTGTCCTGTGGATTTTGCCAAACCAGCGGGGAAATCTTCTGTGTATTCCTGACTCTGCAGATCGTGAAGTCACCTTGTTATTGACCGTCACTGCTCTGGCACTCCAAAAATTGCCATGAAAATATGTTATATGGTAACATGGTTGTCAGGAGGGGAGCAGCTGGAGGCCTCCCGCTGTGCTCTGTGAGGAGCAAAGCATGGTTGAGCTCTCGCCTCTGTTGTAGGGGAAAGCTCCAGTCACTACAACTCCTGCTGGTAACACGTGCCGGGCAGCGCACGTTAACCTGCTGGGCATTAACCAGCTCTGCCCATCTTTTGGAGGAAATGGAAGGGTGGGATTTCTGTCACGTGTACGCGCTACTCTGCTACAGCTCTGAATGGCACTTTACGAAATAGATAACGATGTCTCATTGCTCTAGAGAGTTTCCAAACTAAATTAAGAAGAGAACGATGGGAAGAGATGACCATACAATGAGGTGCAGATGCTGGGAAGAGGGATAATGAGGGGGAGGACAATATGATTATGTCCTTTCAAAGCAAACGCCTCAGGGCAGCTACTTGTGGGGACAGAGTGTAAAAGGGAGATGGGGAAGATGTGACTCATAAACACGGCACCTGCACAGGGTTCACGTCTGCTCTCAGGAGCAGGCTTGTGTGCTGTGAAACATTTGTTGGCTCTCAGACCTGTGCAAAGAGACTGCCTCGACCCACGCTCAGGAGCTCTCCAGGCCGAACAGCTCCGGTGCCTTAGCATGAGGCCATGGTGTCGTTCCCGGGGCCTGCAAGGTCTGGATGGGTCAAGCACCCCACAGCCCAGGCCACAGGGCTTTAGCTCTTTGCAAGCACAAGCAGGATGCTTTGAACATCCAGAAACGAGCATCTCTCTATGCATCTGCTCAAATCTTGTGACGATGGCAAGTTTTATACCTAATGTGAGAGGAAGAAGTGGACAAGGTTTTGTTTAAAATAAGCTCTTCCTCCTACCTCCCCAAAAGGGGTCAAATGAAAGAAAAAGCTGAGAGAACTGTTGGAGGAGGGGATTCCTGATGAGTAACTTCAGATGAGTGAAGAGGGCCTAGGGGAAAGGAAAGGTGGCAGGAGCAGCTGGGATGGCTGTGGGAGGTATGCAGAGAATCAGGATTTTGTGTTGTTTAGTTAGGCATGAGGAACCAGAAAAGATATTTTAGGAGTGTGTGCAGGGGATTTAGTGCTGCGAATGGGGAATGATTTTTGCAGCAGAGCACTGAGCAATGTGTGATGCAGGTTCCAGCTGGAGCTTGGAGAGAATGAGGTTACCCACAGTGAGGAGATGGGTAACAAAGACTTTTTTTTTAAAGGGAACTAAAAAGAAAATTTTCAAAGAGAGTTTAATAATTATGGATAGATTCTTAAAGGACGCAAAACCTTTTTCACAGAAGTTCTCTGTGTTATGCTCGTTTATACCTGCTGGAAATCTGGCTGGTGACATGCAAAGACATTGTGCTTTGTGCCAAGGGATCAAAACGACATGTAGCCAGCCCAGGATGGCTGGGGAGAGCAGTAGCTCTCATTCCTTCACCCGACTGAGCTCTGCTCTGTATTTCTTGGCCTTAGGTCTGGGACCTGGGCCAATGCCAATTAAATCGGTGAGGGCACAGACAAGGTTAACGATAAACTTAATCTCCCATTGCTGACTAGTGAGGGAACCTCACAACTTGTAGCTTTTGTCTGTTTGCAGTTAACAGAAAAGCGAAGCAGAAGGAGGCCTCCTCCTTATTTCCAGCCCGGGTCCCATCACAGTAGGAAGATTACCCAAAGGTATCACTCTTTTCACTGATACATGCAGCGCTTCTCCCACATGGATCGCAATTTGCTCACACTGAAAAGGAGTTTCTAGAAGCAGCCACTGGAAATTGTAAGCCGGTCTCAGTGCAGTTAATAGTTTATATTTAATCAATGAAACTGTTCACTTTTCTCTTTCTGTCTCCTCAGTCCCACCTTCTCTTGGCTGGCACCAAAAAGTGGGCACGAACAGCATGATCAGAGTTTGAGAGCCCAAAAACTAAGGTGATTTTTTTAACTCTGCAACCAGAGAAAGCAGAAATGAAATAGAGGATCAAAGCAGAATTTTTAGCATGTGTGACATCTCTCAGAACAAGTCCTTTGGGGCATGAAGGATGGGGCTATCTGAACAATGGCTGCCTTCTTAACCCAGCATACAAACCATGAAGCAATACCCTGCCAAGGGATGGCCACACATTTCGCAATCTGCATCCACAGATTTCATTGCCAGAATTCAAGATGGCTGGTTTGTTACCTCCTGAAAGAGGCTACTGACAAAATCAATTGTGTTGAAGTTTTTCCTTCAGCGTGTGTAAGCCCCTAGTGTTCACCAAACGGAATGGAAGAGAGAGGTAAAGATGAGGAAAAGCTATGGCTGCGCATGCACTTTGGCGTTGCACTCCCCAGTGCTCCGACGTTCTGCCACCCGTGACAGGACATACATACCCTAATTGGACTTGCTAATGCAGATCTTGGGAGAAGTCACAGGAACTGGAATATCTTTTTGCATCAGCTAAAAAGCAAGAAATCCTCCCTACTGCTCCTGCATGACAACATCTCCTTTTTGCAGCCTGTCCTGTAAAATGCAAATACGTAAATGCTCCTTGCTGGCCTGTTCCTCCTACTGGAGACAGAGATATATAAAAAGAATGTAAATCACCAAGAAATCCTTTGACAGCTGGCACCTGATTCTTTCCTGAGTGCCCTGATGGTCACTCTTCGGCAGCTCTTTGCTGATTCATGAGGACTGCTAAGAGAAAGCGTGTGTGACTTATCTTTTATAGAGTGCAATAAAAAGAGGGAAGTGCCCTGTGTGGCTGGAACTGCAGTTCTGTGGTCTGTCTCTGAGATGCTCCATTAGCCTGCTGCTGGCAGTGATGACACAAAAATTGGAGATCCCCGGTTGTACCATTAACATGAACAGATTGAAAAAGCAAACTGGAATGTAACAAGGAGCCTGTGCTTTTTTTCTCTGCTTGTATGAAAACTCAGTAGAGGGGAAGGATGGTTCTGTTCCCTCGCATATTGGCATAGGCTGCATAAAACCACAGCTCTGCTTTTATTAGGATTCTCCCATGTTAGGTTAGATCTAGATTTACTTCTTAAGCTGCAGCCTTTGAACCCTCACTCTCTGGCTATATTTTTGGCTAGGCCATCTGATGTTTGTGATTGACAAGATTATTAATCAAGGCCTCTCACCTGTTTACTTTAAAACAGTGACTGCTGATGCTTGTGTCAGCCTTAGGGAAGGGTCTTTCCTTCACCATAAACAATAATGGCCTAAAAAGAAGTCCTTCCTTGCAGAAACATGGATTAAGTTCTTGTTTTGAAATGCAGCCTAAATGGGCCTGATGTACTGGAATGTTACAGCTAATATAAGCAGACGAGTCAATTTACAGCTTTCATACTACATTTTAAGAAAAAAAACAAGCAGACAAGACAGCACAATAAATCTGCTTGGTGTCCCAGTCTGGTTGTTAATTGAACACAGTTGTATCAGATAACTGGATGATGCAGCTTCCTAAAAAAATAGGAAATGCATGAATTTTGTCAAGATCATGAATTTGTCCAAAGAAGTAGAGGACAGACTTAAACAATATATTCTTTGGGAAAAAAAGTCTGTGAGCCAATGAAGAAGCATAGCTGTGGATGTGCTATCCTATGTACACAATACAAAGTTCATATTAGAATAACCCTGATGATACTAGAAAAACAATTGTATTATTCGGGATTCAAGGGAGCAAAAGAAAAAAAGAGGTATAATTTCTGGATAAATTATTTTAGAAAACCAGGAATTTATAATTTAACTATCACAGTTAAGTGTATAAAATGTATGGCTTCTTTGCTTTAAGAGTAAAGCACTGCTTGAAGAGACAAACAAGTTTTAGTATAAAACAAAACATTAACTGGGCGTTCAGTAAATATGTCTGGAGACACTGGGATTTTGGCAGAGTGTAACTCCTAGAATAGTGTGAATGTTTTTTTCTATTTATGTGTCTTCATGCAAAACTGGGCAAAACAAGTAAGTTGCAAGTGAAAGCAGAAGAAAACACATGGAACTATTGAAATAGGTTAGCATCTGATTTCAAATTTAGGAATAAATGCACACATATGCACACATATATACACATAATATGTGAATGCACACACACACGTACACCGTGTATATATATATATATGGCACATATGTAAATGCTTATATATATCTTTACATAGACAGGCTTAAATGAAAGAAAGGGACATTTAAGTCAGATACTAGCAAAACTTTCTAACACTAACATCTTTCTAATATTAATGTGGAGCACTAGGGTCACCTGAGAAGGGCGTAGGCTCTCCAGTTTTGGAGGATTTTAAAAGCAAGCTGGATGAATGTGCAAGGTGTGATGTAAGTATTGCTAATCCCACCTTGGGGCAGAAAAATGGACTAGGTGTCCTTGAGGTCTCGGTCAGCCAGCACTATTTCCTGTGAATCTAGGATACAGCCAAAGGGTAGGTTAGGTGTTACACATCCAGATCTGATGAAGCACAAGAAAAATAGCCTGTGATTTGCAGATGCAGAGACACTTATTACTGAGCACAGAGGTCAGCTCCTCCCTAGCTCACCTACAAGAACAGGAAGCATGGGCTTGGTGGTAGTCCCTGGCACAGCAGCCGAACTGTATAGACAGGGCTGGTCAGCCTGTTTCTCCCCCACCTTACTGCTTCACGTTCTGACTTATGTCCTTTTTATAGCCTTTGGCTAGGCTTTGTGTCTCTAAAGCTGTTAGTAAAGACAATTATCTAAATATAAATTACAGATGTACAGCTTTGGGACAGCACACTCTGACTCAGAATCGTCTTCATACTGCTCTGTCACGTTCTTCCACCTGCATCTAGATTGCATATTGAGTCATATTGACAGTGTAGTTGGCTATAAAGTAAGAGACCTTCAGTAAAGGACATTTAAAAAAAAAATCTTAATTTTTCTCCAGTCTTTCAGAATGTGTGTATGAACTGGTATCAGATTGACTAGATTTTAGACAATACCGCAGAGGTTTTGCATCATTTACAGGATGCAGCAGAGATGATGGACCAAGGACTGAAAGCTGCAGGAATCAGGTTCTACCACTGCTGTATGGTCACAGTCAATTCACTGTTAATCCCCCCCTTGCCTCAGTTTCCCCATCTTTAAAACTGGGATGAGAAGGTTGTCTGCTTCTCACAGGGAGTGGAATGAGCATAATCAGCAATTTAACAGCACTTAGGAAATACAGTATGATATACCACTGTGGAGTTGTAGAGTACTCAGACCTTATTTGTAAGATCATTCTTAACGTTATGCGTTGTTATGCTTTATCAATTGTTATTAAATGTCAAAATGAGCCAAGTAATGCAATGAAAAGTAAAGGGGAAGTGAGTTTTAATTGCTCTTTAACCAGCCCATTTTTAGCTTCCCACAAAAATATGGATCCCATATGGCCATTGTCACAGTCCTGCCCCAGTGCTTTCTCAACATACACCAGGCAATTGCACCAGGCACGTGCTTGACAAGAGTTCGGATGTACCTCCGTGCTGTTTCTCTGCTGTCCCTTGAGCTGCTGCTGTCCTTTCTTGTCTGTCACAAACATGTCTTTCCCCTGCATTGCTGTAAGTACCCATGAATGAAGTCAGGGACTGGCTACAATCAGGAGAAAACAGTAGAAGAGGACCAATTAGGACCTTTAAGTAGCAAAACAAACAAACAAAACAAAACAGCCACATTATTCTAAAGCAGGGGATTGGCCATTCATGCATCCCTTATGTTACATGAGATCACAAAAAGCGTACCGCAGCCATATTTGAATAGCCCTTAAAAATGTCCCGTTACTTGCTTATCCCATGTTACCATGCAAAGAATATGCAGGACAGTAGCTGAAGGTTTCTTTGAGAACCGTGTTTAGGGTAAGTCAACAGCCTGCCTGGTTTTATTTTTAAGCACTAAAAATCTCCCATGACAAAGCGTGGAATGTACAGTGCTGGAAGAAACCCACTGCAGTAAGTCACAGGTGTACATTTTATGAGCAGGTGAAATGCATGCAGCATTTGATAGAGAGCACTTATTCTTCAGGCATACATTTTCAGTTCAGAAGCATTAGATATTTAAGCAGGTGTGTATTCAAAGTAGGAAAACATCAGATTCCTTTTTCTCTTACATGCTTTTCATAGGAGTGGCTTGGTTTTCCGATTGTTCCTGATGTTCCTGAGATAAAAACAGAAGCAGGGAATTATCCTACTGTACAACGTACATTTGATCTTTATAGGGTTTTTGGGTTTGCTTTCTATGAAAGCTGCATTCCAAACAGCGCTTTCTGCTCATGAATATAGAATTATATTATTACTGTAAATGTAACATGTTATTTTACGTTTTAATCGAGGAGCTGGTGTTCTACCCGGGTAAGTGCCCATCAGCATTAGATGACACACAATTAAAGCAGAGTGTCAAAACCTAATTTTCTAAGGCAAATGTTTAAAATCGCATACGTGCCTATTTTTGGATCAAAAACCCTTATCAAGCCATACACCGGCTTTCCTAGCGAGTACGAACGTGCAGACCATGGCAGTATGAATCATCAGCTTGCCTCTGATCAGAATTCAGGGTATATTCTGGTTTGTGTATAATACTAATTGAGTTTGGCTTTGCACCTGAAAGCACACACTTTATTTTGACTGCATGGGAATATCGTATGAGGAAAGACTGATTTATATTTCAATGAAATTTACTGTATAATTGAGGAAATCATTAAGAGTATTTTTTTTCCTCAAGGCTGCTGCAAGCTTACATTTTGGTTCATGGGAGATGAATGTTATTCCTAAGACTAAAAACAGTATTTCATTATTCTGTAATATTTATGTCACAGTAGTACTTAGAGCCTCCTCTTGCTGTTCCTGTAAAATTCTTCCCAAATTCACTAAATCATAATAATCTCGAAAGTCACTATTTGCACATGCTTAGCAGATGGTTCCTAAGAGATGGCTGCTTAAACCACACTGTATTTAGCATGCTCAGTTTGGGGCTTTGCAATTGCTTTTTTGGAAGCCAGGGGCTGCTCTGGTCCCTGGCAATTCTGCTATAAGTTCAGGGAGATTGTTTTCCTGTTTTTTTTTTTTTTTAATGCATCCTCCTCTGATATCATGGAAAGTGAATTAGTCTGACTGGAATGGAGAGGAACAGAGGTGCACAGAGATACAGATATCTTAGGAAGCTGATGGGGAATAATGGTGCAGAGGGGAACTGGGACCAGCAGGTGGGATATAACAGTAAGAGGGTGAATCCCAGGCTTGGGGAACACATTACTTATAGGAGTGGAAAACGAACAGGGAGATGTGTCTGTAACCACCACCATACGTCCCCCTCTTTGTATTCCCGGGTCTCTTCTGTTGCCAGAGAAGAGTAGCGACAGTCACAGTAAAGGGAGTGTTTCATCCTCCCTTGGAAAGTTTCCCTCTCAGCTTGTGAGGTCAAAGTCTGTATATTAAGAGTTCAGATCTGCCAATGGGACCTCTGAGACAATGCTGCAGGCAGGAATTCATGTGGGGGGGGGGAAGGCATTTGCTTTAAAATCACCCCCCCCCCCCCCGCCCCTTGTTCCAGAATTCATATACAGATACATATTTAAAGAGCATTGAGGTTGGAGAGTCAAGCACTGAAATGTTCAGAAACACCTAATTTGAGATGCCAATACGATCTTAATTTGGCCTCAGTGTGCACACGCATTTTCCTTATATGGTAACACAGTAGCTTTTTTCAGGATTAAGCCCTTCGTTTTTAGGTGTCCAAGGATCAATTAGGGAAGGAGTCAGAGTTGCATGTGGAATGAGTCTCTGTTCCCTGGAGGCCAGACCCTGCATTATTTGCTGTAGGTGCTGGAAGGAAGCTGTGACTGGAAAGAAGAGGAAAGAGGAAAAGAAGAGGAAAGATTCATGAGTTACGTAGCTGTATACCCTCTTGCAAATCAGATTTTGTCCTTGCTTCTCACTGCTATGTCTGACTGCCTGGGGACTCTGACACTTGGGAGCTGGGAAGCACGATTTTGTCTGGGTAAAAGTATGGGAGGAAAGGGCTTGAGTGGAGAAGAGCTGCAGTGAGGTGAGTGAACTCAGCCTTAGCTTCTGAAATTTGTTATCTGTCTTCTTGTCAGGGCCGGGAGATCCTCTGAGTGAAAAAGAAAATCAAGATAAGTGACACTAATCCCTGGGTCACTGATCTGTAGCCAGAGGTCCAGGTGGCTTGGAATGGCCTGGACAGAGGTGAAACTGGCTGCAGCTCAAGGGAGGAGGAAAAGGAGCAGGATATGAGGAATGGCCAGGCTTTGGCACAATCAAGCTCACAGATGTGAGAAAAAAGGTAATGAGAAAGGGAAACCTTCAGTAAGGTGGAGTTCAGGGTCAAGAGAGATTGCTAAGCTGCACTGTCTCTTGGTAAAGCTTCATAATTTCTTCTCATTTGCCATTGCTGAAGCTCTGCTGCTTTCAGCGGTCATTGGGGATGCCACCAGCCCGCCGATGCATCAGCTGCCACAGGCTGTAAACACAGAGGATTACCTGGGAAAAAAGAAGTCGATCGGTTCTTGTAAAGAAAACAGTGCCTTCCATTTACACTGACTGCGATGTAGATTCCCCTCGCCTCCAGTTCGTGGAAAGAGCCCGCGAAGGAGCTCGCTGGCGCACTGGCGACGTGCTCGGCCAAATCCCGGCCCGGTGGCGAGGCAACATCCCCGCTTCTGCCCGGCTGGTGCACAAGGCGTTGTCGCGCCCTGTTTCCACATCAGACCTGAGTTTGCTGCTCTTCCTTGTCCTCCTTCGCTCCGTCCTCGGTTTCCCTCTCCTCCTCCCCACGCCCCCTCCCCTCAGACGCCGCTGTGGGCTCCCACCGCCTCCGCCGCCCGGGGCCGCCGCGGGCCGTGCCCGCCTTCCCCACAGAGAGCGGGGAGCCCCGCGCGTTTCCCTCCGGGGGGAGATAAAAAGGCAAAAAAGGGGTGGCGGGGAGGGAAGGCTCCGGCGGCTCCCGCCCCGCCGAGGAGGCCGCGGAGGGCGGCGGGGCGGCGGCGGCCGCGGGGCGGCGGTGTTGCGCAGCGCTCCCGCGGGCTTAGCGGGGCCGGGCGGGGGCCGGGGCCGCGGCCCGGGCCGGTGGCGGTGCCGTCTGGCTCGGGGGCCGGCCCTGAGGGCGCTGCCTGCCCGCCGGTGGATGGCACCGCGGCGGGGCCGGCGCCTGGAGGCCTCACGGGGCTCAGGCGCCATTTCGTGGCGGCGGGGGCGGGTGGCGCCTGCTGTGGCGGCCTGGCCCCGCGGCGTGGGCCAAGCTGGGTGGCGCGGGCCAGCCGTGAGGGCCTTCAGCCCGGCTCCCGCTCGCCCCTCGCTTCGCATTCACGGGCACTGAAGTTACTCCCGATGCGGCCAGCGCAGAGGAGCGCTGGCTGCCGGGCTGCGCCTTCCCGCCTGCTGAGGGCCGCCGGAGGTCGGCAGGGGACCACGCGTGGCCCCAGCGCAGGCTGTAGGGCTTCTCGTGTCATGTCGGGAAAACGAGTCAAGACCCCCGAGTCGGACGCTTCAGCTCCTTCGCTGAAAAAGCAGCTGGTGGTGCTGGTGTGAGGCTGCATTAACCATGCGAGTGTTACCCAGCCAGCATATCAAATACGAAGCAATACAATATTTCTACCCAAAAGAAATGGTCAGGCTCTATTCTTTGGTTTTTTTTTTTTTTTTTTTTTTCCACCTTCCAGATACAGGTGGATACTCCTGTAGAGAAGAAAGGCAAATCCAATGCCAAGGAAAAACAAGACAGAAGGCGTAAGCAGCTAGGGACAGCCCTGGTACGGCACTGAAGTGTAGGAAGGCAAAGCATTTCTGAGCAGCAGCAGCAGCGGCGGCGGCGGCGGCAGCAGCAGACGAGCGTCTCTGAGCAAGTGTCAGAGTGTCTTGGCAACAGTACAAGATGTCTGCAACTTTCCTTCACTTATGCAGAAAACACGTCATGTAGGCAGTGCGGTGGTGCGTGAACACAGCAGCGTAGGCTTGGTTTTTGAAATATTTGCATCAAGAGCAAAAGGCTTGTTTGGTCAGTGTAGGGAGACTGAAAATTTTGTGACAGAGGCTATGGCATTTCTCTCTCTGGCCATTAATTGGTTGTTACAAATCTGCAGTGCAGTCATGGTGTCCCCCCCGCCCCCCTTCCCTCTCCTTCAAATTATTTATTCTAATAGTAATATTAGTTTTAAGTGGTGTAGAACATGAACTAGTTTCTTTGGTAACCAAGTCAGTTGCACACCCACACAGAGTTAGAATCTGCTAGGTGCAGGCATTTTCACTTTTAGAAAAGATGTGGGTTTTGAAAACCACAGCAGTAGGGCAGCAGTATATGTTCTCGGGGAGTCATTCCAGAAAAAGTTCCATATACCATATGCAGATTTATATCTAAGTCCTGATCTTTTGTTTATACACACACATGGAATTTGAATATATTACCTATATATTGATTTCTCCAGTGACTTCAGGATTATATACTTCTTTCTCATCCCAGTATTTCATCCTTCCCACTCTCCCCCTCACTCCTCTCCATTTGTAGAGAATAGGTGGCTGTGAAAGAGCACGCAGTAGGAAAACAGCACAGGTGAATAAGCTTGCAAATACATGCTGCATTGCTTCTTACTTTTTTTGGTGTAAGTGAAAATTTGCACTGTTCCTTAATCTGCCTCCTGAAATTATAGAGGTGAACCGCAGTGGCTTTTGTAGCTTCTTTTTAGGGATTTAAATATAAAAGTGGCATTTGTGTTCTTGGTAGTTTTTTGAAAGTAAACAGGTACACGCAGGATTAAAATTAATTTGTGAATAAGAATTGTAACAATTAATATGACTAATAATCCCTGTCATTCTGTCTTGATCACGATCAGTAGTTTAGTCTATAGCAGAAGCTCGGAGACTTTTATTGCACTTTCTCTAGTGGCACGTCAAATCCCCACAAAATTAAAACATGTACATTTTTAAACATACTTCCCTTGTTCCTGCATATGAGGCAAGATGGCACTAGTACCTGAGAACTGAAAGGTAGCCATAAACAGAGACTGAGCCTGACAAGGCCATTTCATTGTTCTTGTCTGAAAGAAGTGTTAAAAAGGAAACAAACAATAAATAGGTAAGAGTGAATTAGAAGGTTTTACTTCCTTTCCTCTTCTGAATCATCAGTCGTAAAACAGAACAGTAGGTATGTTTTTAGTTAAATATGTTTTTTATGCTAATGCCATGCCTTTTAACTGCAGTTCTTCCAGAGTGGGAAAAGCCTGACACAAATATAGAGAGCACCTGAAAGTGCTCTTATGCAGTACTTGTTATTTTGTAACACCCTTTCCTGCGCTACAACAAAGTGCGTAACATGCTGTGCAATTCTGCCCAAGAAGGCTGGAAAGGTCGCGTTTCCTGCTTTACCGGAGCCAGATTGAGCTGGGTGATGTGCAGTAAGCACTTTTTATAGTACTGCGTAGTTAAAATTTAATCCATTGTAAATAAAAGGTAATGAAAACATAAGCTGGAAGAAAAAGCCTGACTTGAAGAAAACAGACACGTATTGCTCTCCTCCTCTGGGTCACTTATGTCATCCTATGGCCACATCACTTTCTTAAGCCTGCAGGGAACATTTCCTTCCAGGCTTCTGCACATTCTGCTGTCTCCTCCTGGTGCCAGACACAGTCCTTTCTGCAGCATCGCTCTCCGGCGCTCCCCGACTCTCATTGCCATAGAGACAGCGTGTGCCTATGAGAGACACCGCAGAGACGCGCTCCCTCGAACCCAGGGATGGCTGGAGGAGGCAGACCACCAGCGGGCCTGTAGGCTTAAGGTGCCACGGAGAGGATTTTGTGGCCGGGTCCGGATCTGTGGAGCTGTTTCAGTACAGAAGGGCAACAGGCTCCAGAAATCCTCAGCAGGTGAAATGAGCTCATGGGGTGCAGCCCAAAGGCTTAAGGAACTCATTCCCCATGCCCTGGGTTATCTGAACCATGGCCTAACACTATTTCTGTTAAAGATGATGCACAGCATTATTTTATATTCTCAGTAAGAACCAAAATGCTGCGTAGAGCAGGAAGGCTGGGCTTGTAATACAAGAGCTAAGCAAGGACTCAAGTCAGCCTTGATTCCCCCCTCTGGCCCAGTGTTTCTGTGTGGTCCTGACCAAATTGTCTTCCTCAGTTTGTTCTCTTCAGAATATAGGTATTATTATCTTTCCCCCCTTTGTCGGGTAAGTGGGAGCCTATGGCCATCGTCCAGCCTAATCTCCAGGCACATACACACTGTCCAGCCACTTCCACACTTGTTCCAGAACAGGCCTATTGCAGCCCCTGAGCAATTCAGCAAGCTTGAGCACCTCTGGTGCCTTGCCATGGACAGGTAGTCTCCGGTATCCATTTTGGAGAGGCAGGCTCCAGGCAAGGTGCCTCAAAGCACGGTCCATCACCAAGTACCCTAGGTCCTGCTTGTAGTAAGTCACATTGGCACTTTGGGTCTAAACTGCAGTTGGGATAACAGTCGTGTGGGTGCAAAATACATAGTGGCAGTGTTTGCTGGGTGTAAGCCTATGCTTAGTCCCAAATTTGAAGTAGCACCACTATTGCAATAGGAGCGTATGTGGTTACGCTTATGGTGAGCAGCAGCTATAGGGCAGAACGTTGTTTCTGCTGAGCTGATCCGTGCCCTCTCCCATGCTTGCAGGTGAGAGTAGTGGGAAAGAAATGGGGAGCAGAGTGAGTCATGCCCCCCCTTCCCCCAGCTGGCCACCGCACTGGGGGAACTGGGGCAGAACACTGCCTCAGGGACACACCTAGAACACGCGGCATCTCTGTGTGCGGGTGCCTGGTACAAAGACCCTTGGTCCTGTGTTGGCCAGGCGGTGTCCCCGCTTGGTAAGAGAAGGTTAACAAACATGCACTCAGGATAATAAAGCTTGACTCTCAGTGGGGCTAATTAGCTTCTGTACAGCAACACGGCAAAATGAGTGGCAGCTCTGCAGCTAAATCACTGGGGACAGTCCCATGCAGAACTGCTCTGCTTTCCTCGTCTGCTTGGGAGAATCTTCTACTTGTGCAGCAGTGGTAAAGCCACAAGGACAAGGGATGCAGCTGCCAGTAAGGAGTCGAGGTACAAAGGTGGTATCCATCATTACTGTTGTCTCTGTAAAGAGAGCTAAAAATAGCTAAGGCCATCATTTACAGATACACGTTCGTATTGATATTCTAACACTTTCAGCCCCGGTTAGCCCCATTTTCCTGTTCTTTCTTCTTTTCTCTGTCTCTTCATGAAACACATCTTAGTCCACAGCAGCCCTTAAAAATGTATAAGAATATGTTAGTATGTGGGCTGCAGTAAGCACTACTGTTATCGACTGTGAAGAGAAACCAGCTTGTAAGAAAACTTGGTGTTAGCTGTACAAAGAAGCTCGAGAGAACCTGTGCCTACAAGGTGAATGAGTATGCAAACTGCTGAGGGATGTCTGGGGAGGGAATAAATTGCCCAAAAAAGGAGGTGATGGGGGACAGTTCCTCAGTTTTTATGCTCCCAGCCTTCCGTTGTGAATTAGCAACTGAAACTCATCATAAGGACCTCATTCAGAAAAGCTCCAGTGTGAGCATTTATTTATTCGTTTGTTTTGGGTTTGTGTGTACGTGCTCACATTTGCTTATTTACTGAAGCCACAGCTGTTGTCCCCACCTTGAATGGAAGGGGTGGAGGACATGGCTCAGCTACCCACAGTGTGTGGAAATCCTTCTGCACATCTGGTCCCTGGGTCAGGCCTGGGTTTCCTTTTATTTGGAGTCTCTCAGTGTTTAGGTTGCCAAACAACACCAGCTCTGCAGCAAAAGTGCCTAATGTCGCAAAGGCCTCGTAAGAACTTTACTTTCATCAAAACTTGGACTAAGCTCATAATAATGGCCTTCATGTACTGCAAATACGTTAACGCACTTCTCTGAGACAGAGCCTGCTTCCATTACGCTGGTTCCTGTGGCACACAGGAATTATTGCCTACCAGAGAAGTGTTAAGTGAAATGTCGCCAGGGGATTATCACCTCCCTTTCCTGCATGGTTTTGCTAAACTGAGCAGGAGAAGAGGAGCTCCCACTGCCCTGCTAGGAATCCTTGAGGACGAACCCTGGTTTGTGCTTTGTTTTTAAATTTTTCTTCAATAAGGAGGGAAGAAACATTGTTTTGCTGCATGTTTTTCTGGTATGAAGACCTGGCCTTCCACAGCTCATTTCCAACACTTCTAGCTGCCTTTGTGGAAAACATGGCATGGACCAGGAGGATTAACCTAATGTAAGGCTCTCCCTCTCCCCACTTCCCTGCATGCTCCAAACATGTCTCCAACGGGGTTTTACTGTCTGTACATCGCTTACAAGAACCAACTGTAAGTTTAATCGCTTGTGCCTTTTGAGTTCATTGTATTCCTCATCTGCCAGCCTTTGCTGCCAGCACAAGCAAAGGTTTTTTGACCTTAGTGTCTTTTTCTTACCCTGGTCACTCTCATCTTCCCTAAGATTAATGTGCTGTACAGTGAACTCTGGTTATTATTCACTGTGATTATTGCCTAATTGTGATTTACGTAAACCGGTGTCACCTCAGACGAAGTGTATGTACTGCCCAGATTCTGTACACACACAGTTGAGGGCGAGATGAAAATTGCTTGACATGTTGATATTTTGTGATGTTAGATGGGTACATCCTGGAACGTATTTCAGTTGTGTAATGCTGTAGTAGCAGGCGCTCATAAGACATTTTCTACAGCAAATACGATGCCTGGGACAAAGATACATGAATTTAGGCAGTGATAGATTAAAAACTAATTGTGGTGCAATGCTGATGCCAGTTTAAAACATTGAAACCATTGATGCCATTGAAAACAGCATTTGGGGTTTTCAAGCTTCTGTCATAGCAGTCCTATCTTGGCCAAACTGAAGAGCTCGCCTCCTCTTTATTTTGCATTTTCCCATGTGCTCCCAAAGACACAAGGCACCTGACGTACAGAAGCAAAGGCGCAACCCTGGGGAGGGCCCCAGGCAGGGCATAGGGTGAGCAGTCGTGGCCCGGGGCTGGGGAGGGGACTGCAAGCCGCTGTACCACTCATGCCTGCCAAATACGGTCCCTCTTCTTGCCTAGAGAAAGTATTATCTAATCTTTGTGAGAGAAATAAAAATCATAAGCAAGCAAACAGAAGCGAGGGAGGAGAAGGGAGGTGGGGAAAGCAAGGATAACACCATTTCTCACTGTAGCATGAATGTATCTCGGGGTCCGTTTAATTGCAGCCTTTCCTCCTCCCTGTCTTTACCCTCCCGCCCCTTCTCCAGACAACTTGTGTGGGAACTGGAGTGAGGCGAGGGAGATGCTTTGGGAGTGAACTGAATATAAAGCAGCGTGTGGAACAAAACACAGGAGCCTAGGAAGAGACACCAGGTGTAGGGACACAAACAGGCAGATGTCCCGGGGTAGCTGAAGGTGACTTTGAAGTAGAGCACATACATACAGTCCTCAATCTAGACCTTTCCAGAATTGTGGCCGGGCATACTTTACTGAGAAAATTTAAGGATATTTAACTTGGTGGTGTTGACAAAGCAGTGACAGTGGTGGCTGCAGAAAAAGTCCGTATCACAGAGGTGGCAAGGAGGTGATGTGTGGGACCCACGGTTGCTGAGGGTACAGCTGGGGAGTTTGAACTGGCACCCGCGAGGTGGAGGAAATCTGCTTGTCAAGTTGCAGAACAACACCTAGAAAACTTCGGTTTCTTGTAAGGCCTCCTGTGAGACACTTTATTTTCTGTGACTCAGCTTCCATAACTGCTAAACAGAAAAACAGTGTTTTTGTCAATGTCATGGGAGTCAGCGCATCAGTGCTGGAAAATGGCTGTGAGGTCTTTGGATGGATGGTACCATGAAAAGCACTTAGTCAAAGGATCATCGTAAAAACACTTAGCCTGGTATTTTACCATTTATGTTTTCAAACAGATATTCTTAATACCGTGTCCCGCAGAATGAGCTAGTGTTGCTGTTAATTTAAAAAGTGGCTTGCAATGTCTTTTCTGGTTTTGTGATTTAGAAAAGTTCTGCTTTGTTTTGCTTGCTGGCTCCTTTTTAAAAATGGAATAATATGTCTTTCTTTTTTTGATTTCATGTTTGGGAGATGTAAGATTAGAGCTGGATGAAAATTGAAGGGTTTTTTCCTAATATTAAGTTTTATCCAACCAAGAAGCAAAGTTAAATTGTCAAAATTTAAAAAAAAAAAAAATTCTGATACGGAAATAATGAAATGGGCATATAAAGCAATTTTTATAAATTCTGTAGTCTATTGAAAATGTTACTGTCATTATTTTGCCCCAGCTGGAGCCAAATGTAGGTCTTGCAAGTAGCGGGAGAAGGCTATTTTATAACAGGGGAGATGAGTTTGTTCAGGAAAACTGGCCTTACCAAGGGTGGGGCATGGAGCTACAGCTCACAGCAGGGCAATGTACCATCCCAGTGAAATCCAGCCAAACTGCTTCAAAACGTAAGCATTTTGTGTCAAAATAAAATATTTACATCTGAATGGGACTAGTTAAAACAAGATACTTTCAAAAGTCTCTGTGGTTAGTGAAAAGAAAAAATAACATCTGATATTCCCTTTCCCACCAGTATTTTATTATGTGAGATTTGCACTATCCGCTGAAAAGTCTTTCCAACATAAAGTTTCTAGTCCGATTCTGCGTAGGATGAATCCAAAATACAGTGGGTGTAGTGACTGTCTCTTAACCCCTCCCATACTTTAACGTATTTGTTAGTCACTACTGAGGTGAAGCCTGTTCTAAAATGTTATCTGATAACAGGGAAGGTTAATGTTATGAGAAGCATTTTGCTAAATTAGTAGCTTTGTATTTCAGTGAGAAGTATTTTAATGTTACCTTACTCTTTCTATAATTTGTTCAAATTAAGCTGGGTTTAATATAGGCTGCATGATACAATGGTCAAGCTAGACATATACAACAAGACATGAGAGTTCGGATACATATGTATGTGACATATTTCTGTATTTAAGAGAATTCTGTTAAATTGAAGACCCAGAATTTAGCCACCTGATATGATACAACACACTAAAAAATACCTGAATTCTAATTCTACCTACATGTCATTCCCCAAACAAACAGAAGGAAAAAGTGATATGACATATAGGGTACACCTATAATGATTTCATTTGCTGCAGAGTCATCCATCAGCAATACGATAACTAGCCAACCCTTTTGTCAACAGAGCACTATTAAATTTATCATTTAAGTTGGTAGGTAAACAACAGAGTTAATGAACCAGAGACAAGTTGGTCATGATGGACAAGAAATATAGGGATTCTGCATTGCCTTCTCCCTTGTTCATCCTTTCATACCTGTGCTGTTTTGATTTGGCACCAATTTTACTCCCGTTTTACACTTGTCTTGCACTGCAGTAAATAATTACACAAAGATGAAGACAATTGCAAATCAGGCTTGACATATTTCACAGAGCAAATTGCAGGAGCCGTAGTTAGGACTTCTTAGGTGCTTGCCCTGGTTTTGCAAATCACTTGCTATGCGACCTTGGACAATTAACCTTTCCGTGTTTCTGTTTATCTAACTGTACTACCTCCTGGGGTGTTATTAGGCTTAATTTATCAATCACTCAATATGATCTTATAAAATATTTTGAAATCTCTGCTGAAAGAGACCAGGTAAGTGCTGAATAGTATCTAGAAGGATAATTCACCTATTAAACTTGGTTGGTAGCGACTTCAATTCACTAGGTTTTATTAATAGAATTTGACCCAAAATACTTAGCAAGTGGAGATGGAGAAAACCAGGAGAGGGTTATCAAGATCATGGATATTTAAAAAGATGAAAAATTTCAAAAAGTGGTTAATGGGTCTCTTTAGGCATGATATGACACTGAGTCTCTCAAACAAGCTTAAATAAGTTAATATTTGCATTAATACGTATTACTCAGCAAAGTATTCTCAACGTTTTTAGTTTGCAAGCCAACCATGAAAAAGCAGGAAGATTTTTAAAAAAGATCTGTAAATAAAGCTAGTCAGACAAGACAATTTCCAGTTTTTCTTCTTATCTTTTAAATAAAAGTTTCAGTCACCTCAGAGAGAAGCAGAATTTGCAAGGTACTTGTCTGAGCTCACGCATTTCTGCGGCTGTAAGGTTTAAGGTTGCAAGTCCATGCTTGAAGTAGGCAGAAAAGTTTTGGTTTTTTTTTTGCTAGAAATTTCTTCTTCGACATAGCAGATCACCTTCATAGAATCTAATTTTCTAATGAAGATGATGATTATTTTTGGTCAGAAAAATTCCTGTCTAGACTACTCTGTAAAAAATAATAAACTATAAACTCTGTCTGAAGTTTCATCCACTGGAGACTATCATTTACTCTCCTTACATCAGGACAAACTGGGAGGGTTTTGCAATGGCTGCTCCAAGATTTACAGCAGAAGAAGTGAGAGCAGCTGGAAAATTAACCCCAAACTCACAAGTGCCAAGGGAAAGCAGAGCAGAAACTAGAAACATGATGAATGTATAAAGCAAGGTGCAGGTGTAAATGCCAATTTTTCTGTTCACTGGAAGAGCACCCCAGCATTAGTGGGGAGGAAAAGAGCAGAGCACTTTTTGCAGATAGCTTGTTGGACACGTGACATTGTAAACAGGTAACGAGGAAGGAAAAACGGATATGCAGCCACCAGGGAAGGTAGCCATAGAAGTTGAAAGAACTACTATTTAATAATGAAGATTCGGAGATGTATGTATTGTACAGAAAATGACTCAAGACATGATGTTAAGTCTGCATATTGTTTCATTTAGAAATCAATCCTGCATGCTAAATAGCTGTGGTAACATAATTTCTTTCCTGATTAACAGGGCATTTCTCCCTCTTCTGAAGGCACAGCACTGGAAAAAAAAAATCCCTTATTTTGCTTCTTGCAATGTATATTTTAGGATTTGGAGTACTTGCTTCTCCACCCAGGGAGAATAGCCGGGAGCCCAGCTCGATGCCAGGCTCAGGCTGCTGACTTAGCTTTTCTTCAGTGAGCACTGCAGCCCTTTTGCCTCCTACTCCCATCCCGAGCTGCAAACTAATAAGGTTTTTTCTCCTGCTGGCTGCAAAGAAAGCAAGCAATTGAAAGAGTGTTGTACCTATGCTGAAATACTTGGGAAGCGCTGGCATATTATGGGATAGGAGGGTCATAACAGTGCATGGATACAAGAGGATAATTAAATTGATGTGAGAGTGATTTTTGCAGTTTGCTCATTCTTAAGCTGAAGGCACATATTTACCTTTACATCTATTCTGGAAACACCGTGGTTTATTCATCTTTAGCAGGAGCTTAATTTTGTCTGATTTCAGGTGAACGTTTTCAAGCCCAGCAGATGAACATCTGATTCTCCACCGCCTTGTGCTCTGAGTAGTCACTCAGGTTTGCAGAAAGCGCCCCTTTGTGCTGCCAAATCTGACCCTGCCATTCGCCTTTGTGGCAGCATTTCTGGCTGGGGTATGGGCACCACCTTGTTTTTCATTCTGCGGGGCAAAGGAGACTCAGAGCAGGGGACAGGAGTCACAGTTACGTTGGTGCTCTGTCCTCAGTATGGCATACCGTTATGTTTTTCATCTTTTTCCTCTAAGCTGGGTGAAAAGTGGTTCAACTCTATGTGACCTTCTGTTCAACCATCACTAAGACTGGTTTAGGGGGCGCAAGTTAAAATCTCTTATGCTTTCTTTGTGGGTACAAGCTTATTAGGGACAGGTGCTGATAAAGACTGTCCTTACAAGTTAGAAGCTTCTGTGTGCTGTTGCTACTGGGCTGCCACATTCACCTTTTTAGAGCGGCTGGTATTATCATACCGAGGTGACTGATTATCATATCTTGAGTGATTAGCGTATCTTGAGTGGTTGAACACAGGCGATTTCTTTTATTATATGGTTGTTGAATACAGGAGAGAGCGGAGGCCTGAATTTCCACGGAATGAATGCACTTTTACCTCTATTAGCAGACTCAGACTGAGATAACTTTGCCGGTAGAGCAATGGTGTCCAGGAGCACAGCATCAGGCTCGATGAGTCACCCTGCTCTCGCTAAGTGGCTCGTGCACCGTTCCAGGATCCCTTACCCAGGGTTAATAACGCTAGCACAGGGCAAGTTGCTCTCTTGCTGGGTAACACTCCACTTTCTATTCAGGACTGGGCTCATTGTTATGCCAGTTTTTTTATCAGCCAAGAAGCTGTAGGAAGCAAAACTCTTTGAAAAACAAAACTTATTCATCAATAGTTTATACATCGGTTGTTGAATAAATTATTTGCGAGCATCACTGCACTGCTCTGTGTGGAAGAGTTATAATCCCCTGGCTTTGCTTACTAAGTCCTGGCCAAGCTTTCCTTGGTCGTTTCCACTCTCTCTGGCATTTCCTTTTTCCATTGCTTTATTCATAAGGTGGTGATTTTTATCGCTCTCTGCTCAGTAATAATGTGGTTCCTATCCTTCCTGCAAGAAGAAATTTCTTATTCTTTTTATTACGTATAATCATTCTTTCCTTAATTTATAGCATGTCATGTATTATTCAGTGACATCTCTTGGCTCTGATTACAGGTTCTATATAATCTTACACACTTCAAAAATGATTGTTTAAATTACAATAAAATAATATCCAGCTCATTTATCTGGTGAATTTGTCTTTCGTTTGCAGTTATCGGGGCCAATGTTTTATACAAAAGAACTTTCTTCAGGAGCGTTGCAGAGAGGTGGAGCTAATGTGCTGGGATTCCTTGAGAAAGAGAAAGAAACAGCCCTGGGGAGCACTACCTGCCTCTGGGGAAAGGTGTTGAGGTTTGGAGAGAAGTGGCACAGAATCTGTAAATCACTGGAGGCCTGAACCAGAGTGCACTGAAGATGGTGGAAGCAATGTCAATGTATGGCAAATTGTGGTCTCAGCAGGTTTTTCAGTTCTTCCAAAGGCGGAAAACTGAATAAAGCTTTCTTGTCCTCCTCACCACCTACAGACAGACTCAGAACTCAGAAGGGACATGTGAACACTGGGACCCTTGTGCCTCCATCCGTCTCCTCTCCTCTGGTGGCCTGAGCCAGCAGGAGCCAGGTGTGGTTTGGTTTGATTTGAGATGGGAAGAAGACTCATACAGGAGGTAGGGTCAATGGAGGGGACCTGCTTTTAGGAATTGGAGAAATGAGGAGAGGCTTGAAAAGTTGCTCTTCCTTGACCCTGATGAAATTAATTTTCACACTATTTCTCAAGATCAATGAAATCATCTGTGCTGTGGTATTTTCCCATCAATCCAGATACAAATTGCTTCTATTAATAGTTAAGTATTGTGGTAGTGTTATGCAAACCCTGTTGGAAATTGGACTTATGTTGTTTTTAGCAGTGGACACACACAGAGGAGAGCATACCTGCTCCTTTTAACTGCTAGTTTCAGCCAAAACTTGTTGGTCCTTCCATTTACCCTTTTCCTATGTATTTAGAATATCTCTGGTCCTCTCCTTGATCCCAGCTACCTGCTTTCTGTCTGAGAGAGAGAGAATTTCCTGCTGTCCCGCTGGACAAACAATAAACCACAGTGTGCAATCATGCCTGGGCTAAACCCTGGAATAAAGCTGGTAGAAGCATCCCTTGCTTGGTGAAGACCCACTGACTCAAGGGAAGAGACCTTTGAGTGGGTTTTGAGTGCTGTTAGGACTGAGTGCAGCTGATGCGTGTTATGGGTCTAATCTGGCTACCCCTTCAACTCCCTGGCCCTTATGAAATAATGCAAGATGTCCTTATGAACTCACCTTATTTCCCAGAAAGATCTATTTTTTCTTGCTCCTTCAGTCTATCTCCACTTCAGAAGAGGCTGCTGGGTGCTCCTGTAGCTGGTGCAGCTCCTCTGGCCACCTCTATTTTTGCAGGAGCCGTTTCGTAGGGAAATCACTCCTTCACTCCTCAGCCCTCCTCCCAGCCAGCTCCAAGTCCAGATGCCTTGATGGGAACACAAATCTTGCCCAGGTATTTATTTTGTCTAACTTCATCTTCTCAGGCTAGTGGTACTTTTAGGTCCTGACCCACTGGGCAGGCCAAACTGATATCAAGATTTTGTATCTTGGGCCCATTTCTAACCCATATTGTAAAAACAGAATGGCACATACCAAGGAGCGGGCATGTCTTTTCCAGGGTTACTTCAATCTGCTTCAAGGATTCTGATGCTGTGTGATTTCTGGCCAGACGTCCAGATTTCAACTTCAGCTTTCCCACTTTAGAGGGAGAGGGAAAGTGCTGGGTATCCGTGCTCACTCTCAGCCCCTTAGCTTATCCTTTTTGCACCTTTGGCTTGCGGGGTCAGCTGCAGTGGGCGACTCCTCCCCAGCTAGCATTCCCAGAATAGCACAGAAACCACTTCTAACATGAAATCAGTTCCTATTAGCAAAACTACCTACTGGAAGCTTTAATTTACACTCCCAATGCCAGGAAAAAAATAACATGTTCCTTACCCTCCTCACACAGACAGTTCCTACAAGCTCTTTTATCAAATAAAAGCAAGGGGGGTTTTTTTGTTGTTGCTTTTTGTTGAAGATTCCTGACTGAAAACCCGCAGTACCCGCTCTTCTCTCTGGTTAGGATCCAGCACTGCAGAAACTCATTTTCACTATAGTTCAGCTGAAAACTTTAAAGACTGCGGACAGGAGTTGGAGCAGTCTCTGGGTGCTGATTCTTGTCAGGTTTATAGATGTATTCCTAAGCAAGTCGTTTCTATTCTCTGCAGGATGTTGCTTCTATCTCTAAGGGCTGGGTTATGTAAAAATAATGGCAGAAGCCTGCCTTAACCTGGCAAAAACTGGGAATCCTGATTGTTCAATGATACCCTGCCTTTTCAATCAATCCTCCTCCCTAATTAGTGCTGCATGGTGGAGCTGATCTTTTAATAATAATGAAAAAATAAAAGAGTAATTTGGTTGATGATTGATGGGAGAAAACCTGAATACATTATTAAAGGTACCAATCAGCTGTGTCTAAAGGGGGTTTAATAAAAAACATATTTGACAAAAATCATGAGATAGATAGATAGATTTTTCAATATGAATTACTTGAGTGGCTCCCCTCTGTAGGCATTATACCTAATGTAGTCTGGTGTGACTGGGGGGAGAGAGGCTGCCCCCACCAGATTTAGTTCATGCACTAGGAAAAGTTAGCATGGACCTCAGCAGGCCTTATTGGAAAAAATGCATTTCACTGGGGTAATCTGAGTGTGCAGAAGAACAGAGTGGGTCAAGTCAGCCACGAGATGTGGTTTTACAACACTAGGAATGAACACAAAGCTGAGTTGATACACCTTAATACAAAGACTGACTGTGACTAATAATTGCTTTTTGGTCTGACACTGTTCTTTTTTTTTCGTCAGTTCCATTTTGAGGATTGGTACTAACTAATCTGAAATTGTAGGCCTAAAATGTTATACTAGCTTGATGTGGGAAGTATTTCCTGGCTTAAAATTCTCTTACTTTACTGCAATATTATCTCAAGCAAATAGCATGAAGGGATATGGTCTTTTGCTACTGACCTGCATTTGAGGAAATAGAGCTAATAAAAATCATGCACTTATATCCCACAGGCCTCCATATGGAAATACAGAAGAAGCCAGAAAAATAAATTCCTTTCATCTAGAAGAAAAAGGCAAGAAAAAACAGAAAGGCTTTTCTTAGATGGTTAGATTGCTTCAGTCTTATAATCTCTTAGGAAACACAACATTATTAAAAATACCCTACAAAGGTATGAGTTTATGCTCTCTTGTAGCTCCTCCTAGCATAACCTCCCTTATTAGGAGGTATTACAGGTTCCCTGAAAAACCCCAAACCAAGCCTGTGAAGTCTCTTACCCAGCTTTTATTGCTGTGATATGGCCTGGCCAGTTAGTGGTGGCAGCTGGGATGCTGGGAGCGAGAATCCAAAGGAAACGGATCTGAACTGTGCTATTGGGAATAGGATTGCATTAAAGGTAAAAACTTTCCTATGCCCTTTCTCAAGCACAAAGGGCTGGTGAATTGTGGTTGCGTGCGTCCTTTTGCACTACTGTCTGTGAGTTTGGAGGTATTGACTCTATCCAGCTTTAACTATTGTAACACAAGTGAGGGGGTCAGACTCCCTACTGAGGACAGGCTCCTTCAGTGGGCAATCAGGCATGCCCAAATTAAACTCTGCATTACCCTCTGGGGGAGCTTACATCTCCCCATGGGCAATATAAGGAGACTAGCCTCTCGTTTTAGATAGCCGAGTTAGTTGATGTAAATCACACATCACAGCCGTGGTTCCTCTCAGTGTGAGCCAGGGCAGAAACTAACTGATTGCAACCAGGCTTTAAAAAGAAACGTAATTAGATGTAAGTCACCATTTCAGAGCAGTTGTGCTGACAGCTAGAGGGTTAATTCTGCTCTCACTTATCAAGCATATGCTCCAGATTTTTTATATAATTTAAGTTGAAGAGAATATTACACGACAGGCATCCCTTTAAACTGTTACAACTTCTTGGATCTCCTTCCAGCATTAATTGTAATCCCAAGTGATGAGACTACCCATATAATACAAACTCAGTAATGTGTTCTGCCTCTAGTGAAGTGGTTGCTGGGGGTGGGGAGGTGTTCTGCTGCTCCTGTCCGTGCATGCAGTCAAGGCTGGTTCAGGGACTCGATCCTGCAGTGGCTGGCATAAGCCCTCTGGTCACAAGTAAAACAAAACCTCCCATCTTGTAGACTGCTTGGTCTTCCCCTTGGCTCTGCTCTGCTGTTCCTGGCTCTTCCCCTCCTCCACTTATTCGGGAAGAAACTTTGGTGCTTCCTCGTCCCCTGGGGCTGTGGCACCCATCACCCTGACACGCAGTACAGACTGTATTTACGAACCGTAATACAAAAAGATGTCTCTTAACTGTGACAAGCAAGTGTTAATGCAACATGCTGCTGCAACACTGGGAGTACTGAAGCCCTTAGGCATGGGTTTTCAAAGGGCTGGACAAGCCTTCGGGATCCAGAAAACTCACCTAAGAGCTAATTTTCAGCAAAGCATGCTCTATAGTGCTCATGGGACCAGGACAAGGTAGGCTAGAGAAGGGGGCAAGAACATGAGTTTTTCACTGTGTGGTTTTGGCGTTGGAGCCTCTGTTTCTCTTGAAGATCTAACAACATAGGTGTTAGTTACCCTGCTGAGGGAGACGGGGGGGTCACAGGTGGCACCCAAGCCATGGCCCTCTGGGAACCGCCGGGGGCTGAGAGATGCTAGTGGTGTTGGAGCAAGGACAGGTGAGCAGTCATCCCTCTGCAGGCAGAGCGGTCTCTCCTGTGAGCAGCTCTGCGACTATTTCCCCAGTCAGTCAGCTGTCCCACATTTGTAAATAGTCAAAAATGATAGTCATGCTGCTAGCTGCGATAAGTGTAATAAGGAACTTGAAGCAGGCAAGAGAACTGCATTAGGAAAAGAAGCCTTGGCTTTTTCCCTCAGCAAAATGCTCAGCTAGTTAATGCTGGTGTAGCTGAATCTGAGCTGTGTCACCCACCTTGATATTGTATTATTAATTGTATAAAAATCGTGTTGCTATTCTGTACCACAGATGGGGAGTTTAACTATTTCATTAGCTCAGTGGGAACGGTACATAGAAACAGTTGAGTCACAACACTCAAAGGAGCAAATTCCAGGATACAAGAACAAATCTGGACACCACCAGCCTCCTCACAGCACAGACTTCAGCTAAGATCACTCTGACTAAAATATGCAGCTAAGGCACAGCTGAACGTGACTCATAGGAAATTGTATGCTGACCTGAATACACATGCTGAGTACATGCCGTGGGTGGGCAGCTTAAATGCTTTGTAAAGCCATTTCTTTTATTTTTTACCCCCCCGATCAATGCTGAAAACTGAGCTTTAATAATCTGAGTTTCCCCTTCGCTCTGCAAAAGCAATAAATACGCTGTCCCCACCCTCCCGACATCAGGGACTCCTCTGTCACAGACTTATGTAGAAAAGCTTCTGACAAATCTGGCGCGAGGCTTGCTGAGTAGTGGGAAGGATTTGCAGCTGGGAGAGATGTCGGAGGCGGTGTGAGGCGAGGGAGTGGGCTTGGGTGAAGCGATGGGCTGCCAGGGTGGATCTGCGGGGACTGCTACAGCTGGGTGGAGGCGCGGGCAGGTCCCTGCACGGACACACATGCTGCACGGGCTGAATGCTGGGTTTTGGTGTATTGTCTAAGGTAGTGCTCAATGAAGGCACTTACCAGGGCAAAAATAGAAATGCTGATAGGATTATAATGCCTGTTAGTTTACAATGGAAAAAAGTTCACAATTCCTAATCCCTACCTTGAGCTAGAAAAAGGGCAAACAGTGATGAAACTTCTTTTCTTTGTCCACTTGGGTCTTAAGCAGCACAAGCATTAGGCAGCCAGTGCGGTTACAGCCTCACATAGCAATTCCCACAGACTTCATCTGGGCACACATTCCACTACAGGCAAAACCTGCCTCTGTAAGGGGAATTCAGGGAAAAAGAGGAGCTTATGTTTTCTTGACATTAATGAGAAGGATCTGGCGTTAACTGAAAGTAATTGACAACATTAGGGCAATGATTAAAGGCTGGCCTTGTTTCCAGAAAGACAGATTAGAAGGAGAGACATTTTTTGAGTCCAAGAATTATTCCAGAGGCAAGGAAGTGCATTCTTTCTAAATCCATAGGGATACATAATGGATCTGCTTAAATTTTCATATTGCTGCACAAAAACTTTCAGTCTCTGAAACAGTGAACCCATTTTTTTTTTCCTGCTGTGCAAAAATGTAGATCAGGATTATACTGGTCTATTGGTAACCCTTCCACAGTCTGCAGCTGAGCTCTTGCTAAAGAAAGTGAATCCATGAACATGTTACCATGACACTGTAAGTTGCTGCGTGCCAGCTGAAATGTGCTAACTGTGAGAGAAGATTGTACCAATGGATGAAACATTCTATTTTTTCAGATTTTTTTTTCTTTCATGTGCTTTTGTGCTAAATGCTTACAGAGGATGACCGTATTGTATGAACTGTAATTCACTGGTGTTCACCTGCACCAGTGTTTCTGCTGTGTTGGGGCATTTGATTATATTGCATTGACTGAACAATCCTAAATGTACATAGGACTGCAGATAATTGGGTGCCTTAAGACAAGGGCAGAACTATGCAGCTGGGACTTCATCACTGTTTGAGTATGGAGTGTGCCTATACCAACAGGTCTGCTCGAATGGATACTTTAAGGTAGAAAATATTTATGCCTATGGAAAGGATGTAGCTCATCTCAAGACATCATGTTCATAACTGTTCTCTTTCTTACAAATAGGAGTGAGACATTTAAACAGCTTTAGACTATAATATGCTTTGCACCTAGCTCAACTTTGAACTTTTGAGTCACCAAAAGTATATGACTGATTTTGACAAAATGGATTAGAACAAAATAAGGGAAATATGCAAAATTCTGTACAGAAAGAATATTGATCTAACTCTAGTCTTTTTGGCATCAGTATTAAAACCCACACTGACTTCAGTGCAAGTGGAACTTAGATCAGTATCGGTGATCGTTTTGGAACAAAGAGACAAAATGAACATCAGCAAGCCACTGGGATGAGATGGTATTCACCCCAGCATCCCAGAGGAACGTGGAAATAAAGCAACTGAGCTACTAGCTGTGGTGTAAAGCCTCTCTTGCAGCACTCCTTGTTTTCTGCAGTTTGTAAGGAAGTCAATAGGATGCTGATTTTTAAGGGGACTAGGGAAAATCTGATGAGAGACAGACATCTGTACTGAGCAGATCTGTTGAAACAGTAATGGAGTAGAATCCATGGAAAGAAGGATCAATATTATGTACAGAGGAAGAGTTGCTATGTCTCTGGTAGTGGGAAGGTGTGCCTCCTATTGGTCTTCTTTTCATGTAGCTGCAGCAGACCTCCTTGATACCATCCACATAAATTTCCAAGTGTTTTGATAAAGTTTAGAACAGAATAGAATAGAATTTAGAATAGAATAGTTGAGTTGGAAGGGACCTACAATGATCATCTAGTCCAACTGCTGGACCACTTCGGGTCTGACCAAAAGTTAAAGCATGTTACCAAGGGCATTGTCCAAATGCCCAACACTGACAGGCTTGGGGCACCGACCAGCTCTCTAGGAAGCCTGTTCCAGTGTCTGACCACCCTCTTGGTAAAGAAATGCTTCCTAATGTCCAGTCTGAACCTACCTTGATGCAACTTGGAACCATTCCCACACATCCTGTCCCTGGATAGCAGGGAGAAGAGATCAGCACCTCCCTTTGCTGAGTTCCCCCCAGAAAGGTCCCTTTAGGAAACTAGGCGGCCAAGGATAAGAGGGAAGGCCCTTGTAAGGGTAAGCAGTTGTTTAAAAGATAGGTAACAGGGTAAAAAGAGTTGGTTCTCCCAGGGGAGAGAGGTTACTAATAAAGGTCCAGAATGTTTTGTGCTGAGACCTGTGCAATTCAGCCTATGAAGTTATGAATTCATTTATGAATAATCCTCTGTAAAATTGGGTGAATATAGACTATTGACAAACTTGTACTGATGACAGTAAATTCTTCAGAGTAGTAAAGATGAAAGCTGATTGTGTAGAACTGCAGAAAGATATTGCATGGCTGAGGAACTGAGCAGTAAAATAGGAAAAAAGGAAATTTAATCTAAAATGGTACATATCGGAAAACAACAGTCCTGACTTCATACATAAGAATGATGGACTGAGCTGGCCGTTAGCACTCACCTATCTATGGAGGTTACTGACTACACGGAAAGTACCTCAGGCTCAGAAAGTCCCTGAGCTGCAAATTGGCGGAGGCTGGAGTAGTATTCAGGGTAAGTAGCTTATACGCCTCCCCATTACACTCTGCTTTAGATGCCTGCTTCTGGCTGCTGTTGAAGGCAGGTTCCTAGCATTGCTGGACCATCAGTCAGAGACAGGACTGCTGTATTCTTGCTTCCTTAGGCTTTCAAAAATCTCTCCCTTTATAGTGTTTACTGTCTGCGCCACTGAGAAATACTTCTCAGTTTGGACAAAGAGTTCATAGGAAACAGGAAAAAATATCTCCAAATGTATCGGCTAAATCCAAAATATTTAATGGGTTTTTTTTTGTGTGTGTGTTTAGAGAAAGAGAGAAATGAGATATATTGAACCTGTGATACTTAGAAAAGTAAAACTGTTCTGAACAAGTTAATGCATCCTTAGGTCAAGATACATGAAACTGAGTTATGGGTTTATTATAATCTGGCTGTGGAAACAAAAAGATTTATTTTTAATTACTTTCTTGAATCGTCCAGCATAATGCTTGCTTATATTTTTCTCTTCTATAATTTTAGAGGTATGACCATGTACGAACATATATTCAGACTTAGTGGTTTTGGAGGAAAAGATATTCTTATTTTAAGGGAAAATACTATTCTGTATCTGAGCATCAATAAAAGGAAATGGTTTTTGCCTGCTATTATTTCTCATTTTGATGATAGGGAGCACAGTTAAAATAGAAAAAAGACATTTTAGAACCTGCATACTGCTTACGACCTAGGAATTTCTATATATGCAAATGACAACATCCATATGCAAATGTCACCAGAAAATGCCTTGACAAAGTCTGCCAAAAATTTATGTGCATTTAAATCCTTGTATAGAGAGAATCATACAATCATAGAATTCTGTAGGCTGAAAGGGACTTTTGAAGATTTTCTGATCTCACCTCCCCTGCTCAAAAAGGGCCAAATTCAAAGTTAAGACTAGGTTGTTTATGGCCTTGTCCAGATGAGTTTTGAATATCCCTAAGGCTGGAGATCCCATGAACTTTCTGGGCACTGGTTCCAGTGTCTGACCACTCTCATGGAGAAGTGTTCTCCATATGTCTAACTGCTGTAATTTGTGCCCATTACCTCTTGTCCTTTTGCTGTGCACCCCTGAGAAAAGCCTGGCTCTGTCTTCTCTGTAGCCACCAGCTGTGGACAGCGAGTACACCCCCTCTGAGCCTTCCCTTTTCAGCCTGAACAGCCCCAGATCCCCCAGCCTCCATTCAACCATCCTGTGCTGCGACCCCCTGACCACCGTGGTGGCCCTCCATTGGACTTGATCCAGTAGTCAGGCTGTTTCTTCCACCCCAAACTGCATCCCTCCCCACCACCCCACCTACAAAGCCACTGGGCGTGAAAACCTCAGGATAAGCTGAAATAGGTGTTTCATGTCAAATTTACTGAGTACCAATCTACAGTAGCAAGCCCCGAAACATTTGACTTGTCTACCTTGACTTGTGCAATTTTTAGCACTTATGTACCAGCTGAAAGATGGTCACAGATCATATTTGTGAATATAGTTTAAACATAAGAACATGTGAATATTACGGAAAGAATATCTGGTCACCTAAAGGTAATAGTCAAAAAGTGTGCATGGATGTGGCATATTTTCAAACCAGTTTGGCGTCCATGGGGCCACCTCTTTAGAACTGCCTGTGGTAATGCTTTAAGTGTTGCAATAAGGAGATGGCTTCTAAGCCCTTTTGAAAAACTGGTCCTCTTTCACACCCTACGTTGGGAGACAACCTGGTTTTTAGCCCCAAAATATAGAAACTATTGAGGGCCGCCTTTGAAGATTTATCTCCCAAACTCCTTTTATTGCTGTTTGCTTATGTGATAAAATTGTTTGAAAAATCAGTCTTGGGCTTACTGAGGTGCTTAAACATATGCCTAATGTAGAAGGTATCCTACTGAAGCCACCTACTTAAAGTCAAGAATGCGTTTGTACTCTGGGAAGAACTGGTCTTCATCCTTCATCTTTAACGAGAATAAGGACATGTACAGAGAAGATGGCCCTTTGCTTTTAAAATATTTGGGCTTTTTATCCCTTGATATAGCCATTTCCTCAGTCTTAGCAGGATATTCCCTTCCAGAAGTAAATTGTGGCATATTTGTGCACAAATATTCCAGCACGATTTCTTGTTTTACATGCCATTTAATTTGTCAACTTTATTGCAGAATGGGGAAATGGTGCTGAATGCAGCTGTCACCCTCAGTGCTTGGCCTTGGCAGGTTTTCCAGCAAGAATGAATCTTACAGCTTGTCTACCCTCCAGCCTTTAGTTAGCTGGAACTGCTTTTTACCATTATAGCTGCTCAGATGCAATTAAGAGGGCATCTGGGTATTTGGGAATTCCTTGGACCATTAGTTTGAGCAACTCTAATTATGCTAGGAAAGTTTTTTTTTTTTTTATTCTGTCCTTTTAATTACCTAAAAGCAGTTTATTTGAGAGGAAACTATCTGCATTGTTGAGAAATTTGCTATTTTGTAAACCCAGTATTTCAGCGACACAACTGTAGCATTTACCTAGAGCTCTGCAAAACCCATCAGTTTAGTTTCAGTGGACCGTATAAAAGAATTTCCACAATTTCTTGCAATTCTTAATGCTTCTGTCTTTTTTTTTTTTTAATTTATCTAGAGTTACTGCAAAATACCTGTATTTACACCAAATGCAGGCAGACAAACACACACCCACAAAGCCAAGGATTCCTGTGGCCCAGCTCTATGCACCTGAAGCTTCTTGCTTTTGCTCATCCGCATCCAGCCCAAAACCGTGTTGCTGGCCACAGACTCCACCTCTCCTCACCAATCCAAGGCTACACAAGTTAAAAGCAAATTCCTGCTGTTCAGAAAAGACTGTCTTGCTTTTGATTTTTATTACATGTTTTTTGTATTCTGCCAAGCTGTTTCTGTCCGAAGGCAAGACTTTCCCTTTGATTCTGATGACTGTAAAGAGTTTCTAAGCCTCCAAAAGACTACTTAGAGGAGCCTTCCCATTGACATCAAATAGCTTTAGATCCAGGGAGGCTCATTCTGAAGGCACTGAAAACAATTCTGGATTTTTTTCAAACTCTACATTGTAATATTGATGTTTGCAACTTATCTGCTCCTTCCAAACTGTTTTCCCCCAGTTGAATTTAGAATTACTAGAGTCTTCAACTATAACATACATATCTATATAAAAAATTGATGCCTTAGAATCACTTGTGGGAACATTTTGTGTCAATATGCTTAATAGCTGTAAATAGCTGTGTCGTGGTTTAACCCCAGCCAGCAACTATGCACCACACAGCCGCTCGCTCACCCCCCGCCCCCCCGTGGGGTAGGGGAGAAAATTGGTAGGGTGAAAGTCAGAAAAACTCGTGGGTTGAGATAATAACAGTTTAATAATTGAAGTAAAATGAAATAGAATGGTAGTAATAATAATAATATAATACAATAATAATAATGTAAAGCAAGTGATATACGACACAATTTCTCACCACCCACCGACGATGTCCAGCCCGTTCCTGAACAGCAATCGCCCCTTTTTTTCCGGCCAGCTCTCCTCAGTTTATATACTGAGCATGATGTCATATGGTATGGAATAGCCCTTTGGCCAGTCTGGGTCAGCTGTCCTAGCTATGCTCCCTCCCAGCTTCTTATGCACCTGGCAGAGCACAAGAAGCTAAAAAGTCCTTGACTGGTGTAAACTCTGCTCAGCAAGAACCAAAACATCAGTATCTTATCAACATTATTCTCATCCTAAATCCAAAACAGAGCACTCTACCAGCTACTAAGAAGAAAATTAACTCTATCCCAGCTGAAACCAGGACAAGCTGTTAGTTGTTCTTGTAGATAATCATACTGAGACCACTTAGCACGCATTTGTCTTGAATGCTATTTATTGTAAGTTCTGAGTCTTAAAATCACAGGTTTCTATTAGAAGTCATTAGCCTCTTTGTAGAATGGCTTTTTCTGACAGTAGAATTTCCTGCAGGTCCTGAGTCATTTGTCACCATTTCGGTGATAATGGAATTTGCAAAAGCAGTTTATTCTATGCTTTTTCAATGTACAGGTGTCAGCCAAATGTCATCTGGACGAAGTGCTGAATAAGCAGTATTACGAAAAAGAAGAAAGAAAACTTTGACAGCAAACGCAAGCAGCCTCTGTTCATTGGTTTGGTTGCAGCAGGGCAGTCTGCATCCACAGGCGCTGCCCAGTCACTGAGTAACCACACCAGTGGAAAACGCTGGGGCTGGGAAAAGGAAGGCCAGACATGCTTTTCTCACTGTACCCAGGGCAGCTTTTCATCAGTCGTGTTCTTGGTCTGTCCTCCTTGCTGAGTCTAACCTCTGTGGCAGGGCACGAGATGAGGGTTTCTAGCTTGAAACAGGAATGCAGTGATTTGGGAGGGATGTTTGCTTGTTGTTCTCAGATGACTGCAAAGTCAACAGATTTTGTGGTCAACAAAATGATCCCACAAGAGGATAGTTCTGCTCTCCCAGCTCCAGAAGGAATGTTTGAAATATTCCTATCATTTACTGGGTTCCATGTGTCTGGATAGTCAGCTGTGGCTAATGACATGGGCTGCACAGCAGCAAGAACAACGGAGAATACAAGAGGACCTCCACCTTTGCTATAGGGACAGCCTTAGCGCTTAGCAGTGATAGAGGATGTGAAAGGCAGGCAGCAGTTTATCAGTAAATTTGCCCCTACAATGCTGGCGTAGGTGTCAGGGAAACTCATGTCATGGACGCATTGCAGGTGGAAGAGATGGGAGTTAGGTCCCTTTTCTACCTGATTGGCAAGTCAGAAGATAGACAGATATCTGGCATATTGCATCTCAGTCACAGGTCAGTTAGACTTGTTCCCCAAAGGAGAAAGCCTGCATTGCTCAGTTTTTGAAGTGTGAAGAAAAAGTCCTGAGTCATGGTTGTGTTGGCAAAGAAAATCTGAAATGCACATTCTTTCCTAGGTCAGGAAGCTCATGTCTACCTGGTCATCAGTGAAATAGTGTACCATAACCAGAAGACAATCTGAATATATCCATGGTCCAAGCAGTGGCATCTCATGGGCTGCGTCAGTATGTGACTGCCTTATATTCCTGACATTAGAATCACCCTAACCTGTGTGGTGCATGGTGCTGCTCAGTTACTTTAACCCCTGCTCAAAGCACTGAGTGTCAAACTTCAAATAAAACCAGGTCTTTGCTTGGAAAATAATTAAAACAATTTTTTTGCAGATAATTTTTATTGCTCAATCGAAACCATTGCAAAGCTAGATGTGTAATCTAAAACAGGCGTTTGGGGAGCCATTTCATATATTTCCATCATCTGTTTCAGGACAAAATGTGTTGCCCTCTGGAGCGCACCCATCTATCTCAGTCGACTACACAGGGACAAAACCTGCTGAGTTTAGACTAGACTCTGACAGCTTCATGTGATGTATCTTACCCTTAGTGTACTGGCTCTCAGTTTGAAGAAAATGGTGATACAGCAGGCAGGGGCAGGAAAGCGTCTAATATCTACTGTGCTCATCCACAACCTAACATATAAAAATAATTATCCCCACAACCTTTTCCTTTTTGAGAAGGACTCATTTTTTCAGGGAGCTAACTCTCCCCAGTTGCTGAGTGCTTTCAGCAGCAGTTGGGGTTTCTGTGCAGCTGACTGACGGGGAGTATGCAGCTCTTTCCAGGATTAGGACTTTGGTGATCTCATGCTGCTTCTGACAGCTCAAAGTATCTCTTGCAATGAAGGGCCAGAAAAGTCTGGAATTGATGTATGAGCAGGTGGAGCGCGTAGGCACACTTCTGAGAGCAAGGCCTGTTGTTATGGCTGTAAACTAGCCGATTAAATGCTAATCCTAACCATGTGGGACCTGGCTTACCAGAGGTGTAATTATTTAATCTGGAAACGTAATGGTTTTGGATATGTTAAGAACTGCGCATTTAGTTATAGACAGATTATGCAAACTGCAATGACGAATTTATGCTGTGAATGTACTCTGTGTAATGTGAGTCCCATTACAACGCACTAGTTGTTATTTGTACGTCTTGCATTGTCCCTACTAGATGGCATGTGTGTTCTTAATCAGAGTAAAACAGTAATATGCATCTATGCAGTTGAATAACATGACCTCTAACTGCCATCTGCAAGTTGGGGCAGCAATACCAAAAGCCTATTCAGTTAACTACAACCAGTCAAAGAATGGGAAAACTTTTTGTGGTGAAAATGGGCCCCTTTTTTGTGTGAAGAGGTGAATTTTGCATTTTTCAGCAAGTTCTTTTAATTTCTGCTCACAAATGTAACTTCTGGCCTTTTATAACAATGCCATAAAGTGTATAACTTAATTCATTTGCAGAAAGAGGAGAAATCAGCTTATTTTCTTCCTTGCATTGTAGCTTGATGTCTCTCTTCTGGACTTAAAATAATATAGAAGTTAGTGGTCTGTCAACAGGAATGAGTTCTTTTCTTCTGTTGTATTTAGGACAATTTTTTTAAAGCACTCTCTCTTTCGCTCTCTCTTTCCCTTCTAGCTTTAACTTAATTTTGCCTATCTTAACCAACTTAATGACACTAGTATTAATCTACAGGCAGTCTTGTTCTATCTAAGTCTGCATTTTATTTCCTGCATAGATAAGGGAAATGCAGCCAAAAATATCACACCGTTTGAATCATGAATATAGAAGAGAAATTGGATGGGGAGGAGGGCAGCAAACTTCAGAGGCACAAAAGCCTACTGCAGAAAGCAAGGGAGCAGTCTCTTTTCCAAGTGTGTGGTAGACATGGCAAGAAGTAATGAGCTTAGCTTGTAAGAAGACAGTAAGAAACATTTCTAAACATAGACAAAGTGAAAGGCTGGGATACATTGTTTGAGAATGATATTATTGGAGATCTGTAACAAGAAATTAGATGGGCACCTGTTAACGATGAGGTAGGGGTGGTTAATTGGACATCAGGGGCTGAGGTCCGTTCCAACTCAGTTCTTTGGGTTCTGTGATGTAGAGCTTCTTCCTTGCCATAAAATCATTACTAGGTGCATAGGGCCAAATGAGTGAAACCTATTGATTGGCCTTCCCTTTGTGGCACAGTGGCCTGTTTGGGAAAAGGAAATAGAAACTAGGATGATGGAGATATGCTGGGCAGCCCGTTGGTGTTGCAGGAGGAGTTTGCTCAGTGTGTGCTCTCACAGCTCCAGCTGTGGCTGCGGCTTCTTTTGGTCTCTACAGCACCTTCTCAGTCCTGTGTTTGAGGGTTAGGGGATGAGGAATTACATGTTACTGTATGGGTAAGTAAGTCCCCATTTATCAAGCAGAGTGTTTACTGGCTATCAGCGAGCAGATAGCAAATATGTTTATTTTTTCTGACGTGGCCTGGTTCTGAATTTTCTACAGCTTAGATCTTATATTGCTCAATCAGCAGATCTGATAGAGGAAATCTGCACAATTAAGATGATTAATTTTCCATGCCACCTGTCTTAAAGTATATAAAGTATACCTGTTCTGCCATGAATGATTACTATAGATGATGAATCAGCAAGGATAGGCCCATGTTTAACACATGTTTGTGATTTTTTTTATAATCTCTGACATGACTGATTATGCTATGGCCTGGAGCAATTTATTGAATTAATGAATTACTTACTAATACATGAGTGTGATTAATTGAGATGCCTGTTTGGATCTTATTCTGCGTAATGAAGCTTGAGCACTGACAGGTGCAGCCTGTGGGCCTGATTCTGTCTTCCAAGAAATGATGGGGAGCCATGGAGATAATCCACACCAGCAAAGGCTGCAGGACCGTGTTGAGTAAACTCCCATGGAGAAGGTAACAGGCACCTCTTAATTCAGCAACCTGGAAGATTTACAGCCATGCAGTTCCCATGAGTGAAAACATGCTGTCCCTTCCTACCACGTTCTCTGCCTTTTCCTCCTTCAGCTCTTACTTTGCAATCTACTTACTGTGATTTATTGCCACCGCCTGCAATGACAAGTCAAGAGTGGCAGGAGCTGGCTTGCCTCTGGAAAGCTGGTGTGAAATTAGGAGCCGCTTTCCTGAACATTAGGTGCAGAAAACAGAGACCTTGTAGTGCCTGGTTGAGTCGTTATAAATGTTCTGCTAGGGTTTGTCCTTGAACGTGGGTATTTTCAAGATTTGATACATTAACCTTACAAGTATAAATGGCACCTGGTCATCTGTTGGATGGTGACTCCTGAGATAAGTTTAAGTAGTGACCGGCAGAAACTGAACACCCAAATATCAAACCTTCTCCTCACCTCTGACAGCAGGTAGGAGAGGAAAGGAAATTTCAGGTGTGTCAGCTGCAGTGTTTTTGTCTGTAACATCGCTCACCCTGAATGTGGCTGGACGAACAGAGGGGATGGCAAGGCGGTACGTCCCAGGATGGTCCCCACTGCGTTCCTCCTTCTCAGCCTGACCTGCTGAGCCCAGGCTTTGCCACCGTGTGGGTGGCAGGTGGCTGTGAATGAGAGGCCTTCGCCCGGCTAAATTGCTCCCCCCATTGTTCAGATGAACCATGGAGGAGCTAATCCGAGAAGGTCAGAAAACCAGGCTGTATGACAGGAAAATTGTAGGCTTGATACCTTCCCTCTCAGAGGGGTAATTTAGGCCTGTCTTGGTCGAGGTGAATGGTATAAAGCTGCTTGAAGGAGGAATCGGGTGTTTGCATGCTTTGCTTGTGTGGCTTCTGGGAACTGAAGAGTGAGAAAGGGGGACAAAGGGCTCCCTGGCCTAATTTTTGTGCCAGTGAGGAGGATGTATGTATGAATCACTGCTGTTTTGCTGAGGAGCTGAGTTCTGATAATGACTAGAAAGCCACAGAGCTTATTGCTCCACAGAGCAGTATACCTTTTTCTACAAAATAGGCTATTAGCACTTGTGGCACAATAAAATGACTGTCTTTTCTAGTCCCTCATTACAATAGCTTAACTTCAGTTTTACTCTTTTCAGAGTCAGCAAGCTAACTCTAGTAGAGCTAACTCTAACTGAAGGAAAGGATGCCAGCAGGGCTGCTGGAGGGGCCATACAGAGTGAGACTGGTGGTAAAGCAGCAAGGCATGTTTGGGGCATAAGAGTTGTTTCAGTGGGCGATTGGGTTTTGATTTAAATTGACAAAGCTTCTCTTCTACTGAACACATTTTCTCAGGGTGCTTCTGGTGATCCATTTCCATGGCAGAGCTGTTTTAAGCCTTCCAGAGGCTCTGGGCTTAGTGCTCCAGTCGTAGCTCTTGGGTGCAGTAGTGCTTGTCTTGCTGTGCTGGCAACATAAACCCACAAATAACCGTGTCATGCCTGAGCAGTGAGTCTGACATATTTTTGTGTTACAGCTTATACAAAAAGGTTGTGAAGGCCCTTTCAGACCAGGACCCCAACGCTGAGCATAATTCCCAGTGAATTACATCAGGAGTTTCTTCTCAGCACCCCCTTTCTCCTACTCTGGCCGAATCTGAAGCCACAGGTCTGTAAGACTGAGCAGCCTCCCTGTTCATCTGGTCTTTGAAGGAGAAACACAGTGAAATGGGATTGGAAATGTCAGGGACAACAGGGCTCAGGAAGAGCCCTCCAAATAGCCCCCTAGGGCAGCTGGGATTCACTGAGGATAACGTAAGCCCGAGGCATCTGCGTGAATCATGGTGGCTGTTTAGGTTCCTGTCTGGATATCAGGACCAAAAAATTCAGACTGTGCAGCTGTTAATGAAATGATGTCTTGAGAGCCACTTTGCATGTGAGGGATGCTTATTTTGTGCGTATAATTTGTAAGGCCATCATTAGCTTTTTTCTTGACCCCTATTCCCAGGATGGTGAAAAACAATTTCATTTGTAAATAGTAGATTTTAAGGTCTATGATTTGAAAAATCTTGAAACGGTAATGCAAATACTGTGCACTATCTCTGTGGCTCAGGGCTTGCACAGTAGCTTTCTTATTGTATTAGTGCCTTTGAGTATTCTTCTCTTGTACTGATTCCCTGCAATAGAGATATTAACAGAAGGATCCCTTTGAGTCTTAAGTTTGCCCTACTATGGGAAAGAATAGAGAAAGGTATTTGGAGAAGAAGAGTGGGAATAATTGTTTTTTCCATTGGTGCGGTATGTTGAACAGCAGAATTTTTTCACTCTTATCCATGTGAAATAAGACATTCTGTAAATTTTTGGGCTGAACAAAAGATTCAACTAGTCAGAGAAAAGCAAACCCAAAGGGCATAATCTGGAGGAAAAGGAACAGAAAATGATAACCAGACGTGTGCAGTAGAGTACGATGGCAGTCAACTGCATGAAGTGCACGACCATCTGTGGTTGCAGGGGCTTCTATGTCCTTTGAAATGGATATGTGGCTAAGTGTAGTCACTTAGTCAGTGTGGGTGACCAAAGGACTTCGTCGAAAAAAGTTCAAACTCCTAACATCCCTCAGCTCAAATGAAAGGGCCACAAAAATGATCAGAGGGATGGAGCACCTCTCTTATGAGGAAAGGCTGAAAGAGCTGGGTTGTTCAGCCTGGAGAAGAGAAGGCTGCGAGGTGACCTTATTGCAGCCTTTCAGTACTTAAAGGGGGCTTATAAGAAAGATGGGGACAGACTTTTTAGCAGGGCCAGTAGCGATAAGACAAGGGGTAATGGTTTTAAACTAAAAGAGGGTAGATTCAGACTGGATATAAGGAAGAAATTTTTTACCCTGAGGGTGGTGAAACACTGGAACAGGTTGCCCAGAGAGGTGGTAGGTGCCCCATCCTTGGAAACATTCAAGGTCAGGCTGGATGGGGCTCTGAGCAACCTGATTGAGTTGTAGATGTCCCTGCCAATTGCAAGGGGGATGGACTAGATGACCTTTAAAGGTCCCTTCCATCCCAAAGCATTCTATGATTCTATGAAATACTCCATTATTAAGATTTTTTAAAGGTTTGTAGTAAAACAAACAGCAGCATCATTTTGAATAGAAGTGTTTTGTTTAAATAATGTCACATAATATCTATGATTTAGGGGTTTTGCTTGTTGGACCATTAAATGACTTGACTTCCCATTAGATCATACAATATTTCAAAATTTTGCCAAGTTCAAGCATAGATGAGATTTGTGGGATGGAGTTCAGGAGACAAAGTATATGTGGGAGAATATGGAGAAGGAAAACAGAAAACAATGTTTGGGAGCAAATAGTTCTCTAAACTTTATTTACACCTGAAAGACCTGTCCATGAAGTGTGGTTGGGCCTGGGGTATGAAGGCTGTGTTGGCTAGAAGGAGCCATTTTGGGATTTCTGGGAGGAAGTTGTTGAACGAGGAGCATGAGTGAAGATCATGATTTCTGGATCATGTTTCTGAAGAACAGTTGCAGTAGGAACTAGTTGCAAAATGTTCTGTCCACCAGAAATTCTGAGAAATTAATGTTTCAGAAACCAGGTGCTTCTAAAATGAGTGAAATTCAGTCATACCGTCAGCTGCTCAGAGTAGGTGACATCCTTGTTGGGTTTATTGCTGTCACCCAACAGTTGCCTGAGACTCAAGTTAGAGCTTGCCTCCCTGGGTTCCGGGGCTCCTGAGTCCACAGCAAAAAGCCTGAAATGCTGATCTGGCTTATTACTCCAGAGCAGGAGAGCCTGGAAAGCAACACAACTCCTCTTCTGGGGTTGTCCATCTCTGGGGTTTGTCTCAAGCCCTTCGGTGGGAACCGTGATTTGGATTTGCCAAAAATTCATCATCCTAAGATATTGCAGCTACAAGACTTCGGCCCAGTGGGATGGCATTTTCATTTTGAAACCTCTCTAGAGCATAGTCCATGTAAGTGCCATGTTACCAGCTTCTGAAGGGCATTGATGCCAATGTGGCATCAATGGCTTGATGCCATTGTGAAGTCCGAGCACCACATAAAAGGTGTATGAGACAAAAAGTTTCAATTTCTGCTGCTTGGTCATGGAAAAATACTTCAATGCATGAATGAGAAGATGCAAATGATTATTTCTGGTGCGATGGCTGTCATTCTGCTGCGTCTCTCATACATTAGGCACAGATTCAAAGCATGCATAGTGCTACAGTTTGCACTAGTACTTGTTGGATCCTCATCCCACTGAAACAGCTACAGAAAAGCCACCGAAACATGTGACTTGACCTACCTTGGATAAAGTCAGCAAAAATGGCAAGAGAGAGAGAGGGAGAAGGAGAGCTGAGACCTCTCTGAAGGTGATGCTTAGGTTCTGCTCTCTCTGCTCTCCTGGGGCTTTCTCCAGCACTGCGCTTTTTTCCAAGCTCTGAAGTGCAGCTATGCTTTAAAAGCCCTACAGAGCCAGAGGCATTTTTTTCCCTTGTTTTTATTGATTTTACTTGACATGCTGATGTTGCTTTGCAGAAAGAAGTCCTCTGTTGTGGCCTGTATCAGAAAGGGGAGTGAGAGCCAATGTCAGCCGCAACATCTGGACCGAGCACTCAAGAATCAAATTCACTTTGCTTTCATGAGCGGTCCTGCTGTGTGGGCAAGTGGGATATGTTACTCCTGATGGTCGTGGGTTACACGCACCAGAGTAACGGCATGGAGAAACTGTGAAATAGCTTTCTGTATGATCAAATACTGTTAAAGATCAGAAAGACCAATGGAAACCAGGGTGCTCAGGCTTACAGTCAGATTTCTCCTTTCAACCGTGCTTGCCCCCCGTGGTGTTCAGAAGCTTAACGGATCTCTGAGCAGCAAAACGCTTCCTCCCGTCTCCCCCTTTTACTCTGGTTGTGTGATGTGTAAGGGCGTGGGTTGTGAGTGTCCCTCAGTTCAAGATTTGCATGCCCCCCGCCCTGGCAGGGAGGGTCACTCACTGACCTCCTCACTGCCTGAGAGAGGACCCTTCCCTGCAGGCCAGGCGAGGACACCTGGCTGAGGTAGCGAACAATGTCCATTTGTCATCTGCACCGTGACATTTATTCACAGAGCTCAGGATACCTGACCAAGAGAAATCCAAGCCCGGACCTGCCAACCCCGTCAGCCTCGCACAAGGCTGTGAGCCTCCGTGTCCTCTCAGAGATTCATGGGAACCCTGTTTGGTGAGAAAAGAGCATCTCATCACAGCACCTGATTGTGCTGCATAATGACAATATCCTATGCTGCAGGGAACTCCCTTCTTCCTAAATCTCTGCAAAATGGCTCAAGGAACTAAAAGGGTTGTATTGCAATCAGCTGGGGATCACTGCTGTCTGATAGCTCTGTAGCATCTTCTCTGATTTTCTGTAGCACTCTTGATCTCTGCAGGTAAGCATGGAAAAAGAGTAACAGACCTTGAGGAGAGGAAACAACCTTAGCAGAAGAGGTAGCTTTCTGCAATGACAGGTACAACCCAAATGTGAAAAGTTAGGAGGAGGGGAGAGCCAAGACCTTTTCTTTTCCCCTCCTAGACAGGCCTTGTTTCAGGGGTGGGATGTGATCCCTCAGCCAAGGGATGGTGCAAACCTGGCTACATTGGCTGAAAATATGCTGCAGAACAATGCACAGTATCCTTGAGTGCTGGGTCTCTGATTGCCCATGCTGCTTAAATACCAGCACATTCCCTGACTGGTTTGGCCCGTGCCAGTTAGTGCTCTCTGAGATGCTCCCCAGTCAGTTTGTAAGACAGCTGGTAGCAGTGGCCGTGCCCAAAGCAGAAGGGCTGTGATTGCACCAAGGTTGTCTCTCTGCACTTTAAGCAGCCCTCCACTGCTATTCCAGAAGGCTTTGCACCTTCAGACATCCTGCTATGCCCTTGCACTGTCCCCCAGGCATGCAGGGAGTACTTTTGGCTTCATGGTGTAGGAGGGGCAGTCTGGTTTCACACCAAATTTCACACCCACAGGTTATGCACCAGTCTCTCTGTGTTCCCAGTGCATTGCTCTGGCTTTAATTCTTCTCATCTCAGTACATCTGAATCTCTTCTGTTTCCAGAGTCATGATGGTCCAATTCAGTTGTTTGCTCTCTTACAGACCTGTATTGAGAGACTGGAAAAAGTGGAGCAGTTTTGAACTGGTGGATGGTAGTCCTCTCATACTTCAGTCTTTTCATCCTAGAGAGCTTTCATTCCACCTTTGCCAGAGCAAATGAAACATTTACTTTTTCCCCTACTAGTTTCAAGTAAGCATAGTACCCCTTACTGAATCTATAACCTGGGCAAAGAAAAGGAAACTTTAGCTATTGTACAATTCATGGCATCCTTGCAGTACTTCTCACTCTGTGTGTGTAATACTTTTCTCACATTTACACTGAAGATTTACTTGGGGCCTTCTTTCTGGTGCTATTACAGGTAACAGGTAAGTAAAATGCCATTGCAGAACATAAGCACAGCACATAAAGTGGTGATGAGTTTTTGTAGCCGCTTCTTTCAGAGATGCGCACATCATACTCTGAACTCCTCACCAAGTACAGGGGAACTCAGAAATGCAAGTATCCTCTTGAGTGTGCTTTCTTTAAATTTAGTTTAATCTTTACAGTCTCCATTTCCTATTGTCGTCATTCCTGGCTTACAGGGCAATGCAAGAAAAGGGGGACCTTTCTCAATGGCCAGCTGTCATGCTTACTTGTGAAACTTTTGTCCCCTCTGGCTGGCAGTGCTGTAGAGAAACATGTGGTACCTCAGGACCTTGTCTGAGAGCACCCGCTATGTCCCGCTGGCTGTCTCTCTGCAAGGTACCCGTCCTTCTGTGGTGACAGCAGCAGGCACTGGAGCTCTGTGTGGTCCCCTCCCTGCTGGATCTGAGGGGCTGATTCAACATCTGACTCATGGACTTTCTTTTATGCTGAGATATACTTTGACTTGCAAGTATAATTTATTGAGAAGGGACAGATGAGCGTTAGCAGGGACATGTTTTGCTTTAAGTCCATAAATGGCAAGAACAGTTTTGCTATTTAATTCCTGTTCTTTAAGAAGAACTCACAGGATAGTTTCTGTGTGGCAGTGCCCCATGTGTCATTCTCTTCTTTCAGAGAACAGCTTGGTTTTGGAAAGATGTATCCACAAGGACTAATAAATCAGTCCAAAATGCACCTACTGCTTCACTGATCAGTTGCAGCACGAGGAGAACGTCCTGCAGCATCTCCACCCAAAGTGTGCTGCCCAAGGTAGAGAGCTCAACTTGTTACCAGCTCCTCCTTCACTTGAAGTTATCAGTCTGACCTTTTTATCACCTTTACTAGCAGACATTTGGCTGCTCGCTGCTGACTCAGAAGCTGCTGTCTCAGCTGAGAATACCCTGCTTTGTGAGTCATGCACCGTCTCTACAGGCAAACTGCTTAAAGGGCATGGTTGAATGTTGGCTGTTTCTGTGCTCCTTGAGCATCATGCTGCCAAGCGGATTGGAAGGTGTCAGCAAATGTTGCATCGTATCTAATTATTTTCCTGGGTATCCTTCTAAAGCCACTCTAGCTCCATATGTCAGTTAACATCACTGTGATTCCACTTCATACACGTGGTTGATGAAGAGACGGGCGAGTCCTCTCTCCCAGCTGATCTTGCGACAGGTACCACTGATGTGTCAGACAGTGAGTCATCAAAAATTTGGTTGATTTTGTTAGGTTAGGCTGCATTTTTCTAAGCCCTCCAAGTGGCCATAGCTGCTTCCTTGAGCAGCTGACTACAGAGAAATGTCAAGATCCATAAATAGGCATCGCGGATGAGCAGCACATAAGTAATGCCTGCCTATTCCGTCTGTTAACATCTAAGTTCTGCTACTCATTAGTAGTCAAAATGTAATAGCATTCAGTAATGGGAAAGGTCACATCTCTGTCAAACTGTTACTGGAAACATTTTTATCTAGAAATATATACCTATGTATAAAATATATCCGTGTGTCTACAGACACATACATTTATATGTGTGTGTGTGTATTTTTTTTTTTCCTGTTACGATAAACTGATGTCCCGGGTATATCAATCCTAAACATTCATGGCAAGGGTGGATGTTGCAGCTACCAAGCTGAAATCAGAAATATTTTGGCAAGTCTGATAAAGCAAACAGCTTATAACCCAGTGATGCAGTTTTCCAAAACTATGTAGAGGGAACAGTGTAGGATCATATCATCAAATGAACATGTGTGCTTCTTGGAGTTAGCTCCTGTAGAATAAGGTGCAGTTTTTTCTATCTTGTAATTGCCAGACAGCTAATTTTTCAACACTTCATGTGTAATTATAAAAATTAGTCTGCTGTAACCTTTGCGTACAAGCAAGGTGATTAGTCTGACGCCAGTCACAGTGGTCTTTGTTATAGAACTGCGCATGACAGATTTGATACTTAAAATGTTTTGTGTCTCTGCTAAGAAACATTGGCTTTTCCTTCAGGATATGATTTGCTAAACCAGATTTCACAGAGATCTGGTCATGAATCTGGCTATGAATTTTTTTCTGGTTTGGTAAAATTTTTAAATCTGTTGTTTTTTTATGGAGAGGGATTTATTTTTTGGTTTTGGGTTTTTTTTGCAAATGTGTCCAAAATTATGACAGTTCATCCCTTGCATTTCAAACAGAAATTGGCAATATCTGTTGGCAACAGCAAGTGTTAACAGCACAGAAAAAGGCAAATATTTGTAAAGATGTATAAAGAATTACTGTTCTTCAAAAAATGTGAAGGATTTGTAGGAAGTCTTACTGCTGAAGACATGTGAGGCTACTTTCCACAGTGGTACCTGAAAGAGGTCATCTGTCCCTTTTTCTACAATTATTTGGGATCCAATCAGTTCTTGTTATTCCATCAAATATCCCTGGTGAGCTCTGCCTTTGTATGAAATAAACTCTCTCTTACAGCAGAAGGAACTAGAAAGTAGCAATGTCTTGTTTAACTATATGACCAAGGCCACTAAAATGGATGTGCTTCCCCACGGGTGAGACAAACCTGGCTCAAAGCTGGGTGAGGAGCAGAGTGGAGGTTCAGTAGGACTTGTCTGGTGGCCCTTCGGTGCTACATGAGTCAACGTGAGCCTGGAGGGAGAGCGGGTAGAGGGATGCTGCCGCTGCGCCGGCTTGCTGCCTTCCTCCTGCTGCCTCTCTGCACCTCCAAGGAGGGAGCGGGGCAGGGAGGGTAAGGCTGAGACATACTGGTGGCCTGCTGTTTTTCTGATTATGAGCTTATCTTCAGTTTGCTGGAGTTTAAACGTGGTTACAAATGACTTTAGCTGTGCAAAGTGGCTGTTGAGAGCATGCAAGTTTGGCCCCTGCTGTACATTACCCTCTGGAGAAGACTCACTGCCTCCTTCGGCTGTAGAGGGAGACTAAGCATATCTAAGGTTAGACGATATGAATATCCTCCAGAGATTTTTAAGCCTGGATAGTGCATTATGGTTATTGAGCCTGTGTCATGCAGTAGGGGCAGAGCAAAAGGGCTCGGCCAATAATCCTGCACTGGGCCCCTGACTCTTGTTTGGGACCTGGCATGTCTTCTTTTAAAAAGAAATCCAGCATCTATTTAAAGACTGCAAGTGATGAAGAATACTCCACATCCCTGAGTAAGCTGTTTCAATGATTAATTACCTGCTCTGTTAAAAATTCACTCCTCATTTCTAATCTGAATCTGTCTAGCTTCAGCTTCGCAGTGTTGGCTCTTTAATAGCTAGGAGAAAAAAAGACATGAGATCCATCTGTGTCTTGGTGCAGCCCCTTGTAAATTGTGATCAAGCCACCTTTTAACCTTCTCTTAGATGAACTACATATAAAGATGCCTTTCAATGCAAGGAAAGCTTTTTTTTTTTTCTTCCCCCCCCCCCCCCCCCCCCCCGCTCCAGTCATTTTTGCATTTTTGAGGTTCTTTTCTGGGTTATTATCTCCAGCAAGGTGACTTGGATGTATGCAGTAGCTCTGCACACTATTCCTGGATCTTCGGTGTTTCCAGAATCCCTCCATGAGGGGTGGGAGCCAGGTGCCTGCAGGATCCCTTTGGGATCGAGGAGCCCGGCCCCAGAGCATGGCACCTGGGACTCCTCAGAAGAATGGCTTAGACCTGGGCAATCCCATGGAGGTGGAGACAAACAGTTTTTCCCTTTGCCATGTGGGAATGAAGAATGTTTCCCTTTTTTTCCTGCAGAATAGCTTTTCATGGAGAGTTTATAAAATAATCTTGTTCCATTTCAGAACAGAAAACATTTGCCACAGAGCTGTCTTTGATGGATTCATGCAGACATTTCCTCCACTGTGTTCTTTGCTTAAGGGTGGGAGAAAGCTTCTCAAAGGTTTTCTGGACAGTGGAAAAATATTGATAAGGTCCTTAACATGCTCTTCAAAAATGTTTATGATGTGGATTTATGATTTATGGTTAATTTATTATTATGATTTATGATTAATTGGGGAAAATAGGAACATCAATCCACACTCAGGCTTATCAAGTAATTGAATGTCCTCAAGCAGACACCATCAATGTAAAGATGCAAAGTACCTTTGTTTTGGTCTGACAGACATTTAGGTGGGATGATAGCCCCCCCCAAGGTTTGGTGACTGTGACTTTAATTGAAAAGAGCCACATGATCATTTTATCTAATACATTTTGACTAAAGCACACTAGAATCTTGTACGCAATCGTGGGGGTTGCCCCATGTTATAGGGCCATGTAGGTCTGGATGCTGGCACTGTGCATGGGTTTGCACTGGTCTTCACTTGGGCTTTGCCAGCAATGGCCTGGAAGAAGGAAGATGCTATGCAGGCTTCAGCCATCGCATGCTTATCCTGGACTGCACATGGCCATGTGAGGCTGCATTTTTAATGTTGTTTTGACCTGAGCTCAGCAGCTCCAAGGCGGCGGGGCATGGCTGCAGACTCCCCACACGTCTGTGGTGAGCACACACACGTCTCATGCAGAAAATGCACTCTGCTGAGTGGCATTGCTGTGCAATTTTGGAGCTGTCTTCTGGGTGAGATGCATGTAGTGGACAAGGTATGCACTGATATCAGCACTTCTTCGACTCCTGTAGATACATAGCTGCTGTGTTACCCTCAGCTTCATGTCAGTGATTATGCAAATTATGCCTGAGTTAGCTCACATTTGGAAAGTAATTTGCACAGATCGATGAACTTCAGGTGAGAAACCCGTGTGCTTTGGTGCAGGTAGAAAGCTGTCAGCCTCACTGAATGTCTTTATGCAGCTGAGTTGCTCCCAGGTTCTGCTGCTTGGCATGCCCTGATCTCAGCGGCTGCTGTGCTTCGAGTAAGGCAGGTAATGCTTTATCCATCCCTTCCCCCCTCGTATCTGGGCCCTTCCAGTTTATTGGTCAGTGCCAAGTCTCTTGATGGAAATGGGAAAGAGATGCACGGACTTAGGCTGATAAAACTAATTTCATGTTAGGGCTCTAAACATACGCTATTTGGAAAGCAGTGGGATTTAAATCAGTGATTTGTAATTGTTAAGCTGGTTGACTTACTGGCAGCATTCTGATGTAAGAGGTGCTTAGCTCTGCTTGTAAATACTCAGTTTTGAATTGTGTTGTTTTTTTTTTTTTTAAAGCTGAGGTATCCAGCCTTTCAGTAAGTGCTACTTAAAAGTGGATCGTTAGCACAGCTCTATTTTGCAGTCCAGGAATAAGTGACCTGTAGGCAGAAGCAGCCGCTACCGATTGACCTATTACTTGCTGTACCAGTGAGTCCCAGAGGACTTTTAAAACAGCATTAGATATTGGCCCAATTTCTCTTGATTTGTCGAGCAGGCTGTGGGTGAAGCATTGATTTTATATAGCAGAGCCAACCACAGGCTGGATACTTTCACTCTGAAAGTCATTGTGACAGAGGGCATTAGATTCGACCTGCCATGATGAAGCCCTGACTTCTGTTCCCAGGCAGGTGTGAAAAGCCCTCTGGTAACGCTTGCAAATTGCAAAATATCAAGGGCTGCCTGGGGAAGAGGTGAATGCTGAAGTCGTGTTCTCCTGACTGGCAATTTGGTACCTAAGCCAAATGGTTTTCATTCCCTTGTCAGTGCCTGAGATTGTATCTGAGCCTTGTGGAGGGGTGACGTGCCTGTCAAATGCACAAATCACGAAAGGTATGTGAAGTCTGACAGCCCTTCAAGGCCTGCACTGTTAGAGGACCTGGAGCTGATCATGTCATCGCGAATTCATCCTGGGGTGAGGGAGGAGGGACCCCTAAGGACATTTGGCCAGAGCCCTTCTGTAGTTTGTTGACACTGTGTCTTAGTGTCAGCGCACTGCACATGGCTGTTTTCTGCAAATCCCCTTGGATTTCCTTTACATGTGGTAAGTGGGAACCAAATGAATAGGTGGGTCTTTTTGTCAGAGTTTGGCTGAATTGATTTTTATGTTCACTGGAAACTGGGCCATGCAAACATAGCACATTTTGTGTGCTGTGATGAAATGGCTTTATCTATACATGTTCATGTAGAGAGATGATAAACTTAGTTTTGGACTACTTATGTCAAAAATGGTGTTTATGCCTGGAGAAACAGCTTCCTAAATGGCACTGGGAAGTTCATGATGAACAAAGATCAAGGATTTAGGATATCCCTCCTTATGGATATTTCCACAGCTTGCCTCTTCACCCCTGCTCTCTACAGCATGTTACACTTCCCTTGTTGCTCAGATCCACCAGTGCACAGCACAGGGTCAAATACTTCAAAGATCAGAGGTCTGAGTATGTGGTAGAGGAGATTTATGAGGTTGAGACCCAACTGCAGAGTATAGGTACTCAGGCTGCTTAAGTTTGCTGCTGGACACTTCAGATCTGGATGAAGGCACCGCAGAGTCATCTCAAGGGGAGATGTGTTTACACTGAAAAGGCTGACTGTGAAAGTAGTGGTGGTATGGGGATTAGGCATGGCTTGAGTCCTTCAAAGCAGTTCCCCCGCCCTGCTCTGCAGTGTGCAGGGGGGCACTGCTGTCAGCTCAGGTGAGGCACCTCGCTGCTGTCATAGGCAGCTTTCTGCTTGCCTGATGCACCCTCTTGCTAACGCCACACAGCGGGTAAATCCCTGCTGCAGGTCGTTGGCTCCGAGCTTGCCATTCTGCTTTACATATTCCTATCAGCGTGTCTCCAGTGTCTCCTCTTGGCTCAGCGAGGTGTCTGCGGTGACGTATGGTGGTGTCTCAGTTTTGAGACGATATTATTGCCACAGTCCCTCTGGCCTGAATGCCAGGAGGGTGTCTTGTCTAATGGAGCCAAAGTGCTGAGTGGTTGAAGGAGCTGTTCTTGTATGCATCTTTGCTCTCTGCTGCCCGTTGTGTTTGGGCATCTTTTTTTTTTGTTTTGGAGCTGAGCCTCATGGATGGCTCTGAAAGTAAGTGGCAGGCAAGAAAAACAGGCACTTATTTTTTTTTAATCTTTTCCGGTAATCATGTAAAAGAAGGGAGGTGGTATTGACTACAACTAGTAAGTTGTTGACTTGACGAGAGTGAAGAGCCTGCCAATGACTGAGGAGGAAATGTTAGCCATGCCCATTTCAAACTCTTCATTCATTTCATACCCATTTCATCCCGGTGACCAATGTCTGCTGCCAATGGAGAACAAATCAGATAAAGGCTCAGTGCTGCTACCTCTTCCCTTCTGGTGTGATGTGTCCGCAATAGTTTTCATCCTGAACTGCTCTGGCAGAACTAGTACCAGGCTTGTTCCTCATCCCCTCTTACCCTAAAATGCTTTCAGGCCTTCATCAGTCATCATGAGGAAGGGCACACACTCACGCAGTTGTGAGGTGAGAGGAAAAAAGAAAGGAAGGAAATACCTTTCCAAGCTGTCTGTAGTGGGAGCTGACTGAGGCAGCCAGCAACATAGAGCAGAGGAGGTGTATTTTGGTCAACTAAGCCATTTTTCTGTGAATCACCTTCCCTTTTTCATTCAATCCCATTCTGCTCCAAGAAGCCATCAACAAACTCAATAACTCAACAAAAACAAACCATATATCTGCTTGAGAACAGACCATTAAGTCTGTAGCATCCCACTTGCGAGCTGTATAGTTATGGATTGGTTCCATATAGTTAGGGATCCTGCCAAAGACTTTTCAGAAGTGACTAATGATTCTGTGTGCATCAGTTTTTGGCACCTGAACACCCACCCCCTGAAAGTCTCATCCATTATACATACTGTTATAGAACAGGCAGCCTAGTCCTGCCTCATCAGGGCAGCGCTCTGGTTTCCAGGGGGAACAGACTAAGGTTTCTCCCTCCTTGTGTTTGCCAAGAGCGTTCCATAAATAGCATTGCCCCAACGTACAAACCCTCAAAATTCATCTGGATATCTGTATAGCCCTTATGGTAAATTCAGTGTTAGGATCATGCAGAATTAGAACAGACTTTCTTTTTTTTTCAGCAGAACTGGCAAAATTTTATCTAAATGCCATTTCATTTTAAAAATATCCCTTCATCTGAGTTGTTTGATACATTTTTTTCTGATTTGTTTGCATAAATTTAGCTATTAAGAATAAAGCAGAGTGGGTTGGAGAAAACCAAAACAATCTTCCTTGCTCATCCCTCTTTCACCACCAAGCCAATGTTGTTTTGTACAGCCCTTTGCTGTGTGTTTTTCTAAATACCAGCACTGCTGGAAAGATTGGGAAATCCACCACCGTGTTCAGCAGAGCCAGGAACATACCTCAGGTGCTTTGAAACCACTTCTGCAGATGCAGATACTCTGGCATGACAGAAACGAAGAGTCTGACCCATCTTCCTCTGTTCCAGCTTTACTACCAAGCCCAGATGTAGGTCTAGAAAGTTGATGACTTCAGCAGACCACCCTGCCTGCCAGGAAGCCCGTGGCTTCAGGTTGCCTGCTGGCCAGCCTGGGTGCGGTTGCTGCTGCTGCTGTGGACAGGGCTCGTGGACATGCGAGGGAAGCTGTTACCTCCCGGCAGCATCTGTATTGACACCGAACAACATTGCTCCCCCGTGATCCACAAGCCCCAGCTCTCAGGACCCTCTGCCTGGCTTACAGCTACTTCTTACCTCCTAGACTTGCCATGGTAGGAGTAAACTCACGGTGCGTCCTTCTTCCCTGGGGTGGTGTAATGTGGTTTTGCCCATACTGATGAGATGCCCTGAGCCCACTCTGCCTGGTGTGAAGCTGTGCAGCCTGGAAGCCATGGTCCGTTTTGCAGCAAAGTCACTCTTGTGCTGCAAGAACAGTGTTACACTAAGTGAAAGATCATCAGACATCTCAGAATGGACTTTGCTAGTTAGATCTCCTACATAAATTTAATGAGGAATGGCTAGTATTTTTGCAAAGCCAGGTGGTAATTATCAGCTGAACTTGACATTTCTGCTAATGGATTAATACAATTTATTGTACCGTGGAGGGGACCTTCTGTGTAGAGAAGCCAATTTCACTTTCAGTTCCAGGTGGAAGATAACACCCAGCATTATTTCTAGAGACATCTTCATTTAAAGTCAAAGATAATTTCAAATATAGTTCAAATTCTTGCAAATCCTTGGTATTCTTCCTGGCCCAAAATATAGTTATTTACTTAACTCTGCAATTAAGCTGAAAGCATCTCTTCTTCTCTGTAGAAGAGTTGTTGCTCTTTAGGGAGATAAAGTTTGAGTTCTGACTATCGTTAATTCTTTTTATGAACTCCCTCCAATGAAATACATTTGAAAACCACGCACATTGCACTTCTTTCTCCTAGCCACAAATCCTGCATGCTCTGGTCTGCGGATCATGTCTGGTCTCTCATCTCCTGTATGGAATTGTGGTGTTTGGCTGATAGCTTAATTTTCATCCTCCCTCCAGCAGCGAGAACAGAAGGAAACTCTTCTAAAAGGTTAGATTATTGCCATGGAATGATTTATTTTTTTTTTTTTTTAATGATATTCAGAGAGACCCCAAGCCTGATGGCTACAAGGGAATTTTAAAGTTCAACTTAAGCAAAATAAATGTTTCAGTGGGAGGAATGTTTTGATTGGAAGTGGATGAAAACCTATCAGATAATTATGGAAAAAATGGCTGTCCTATGCTCTTGCCAAGCTACTATCTATTTACACCAACTGGTGAACTGCCCTTGCTGGGATCTCAAGGCTATTGAAAAGCAAAGACCAGGGAATCTTAGCAAAGCATTAGGTATATGGTTATTCTTATAATATTTGAAATGAAAGTATTAATGTTTTTAAAAACTCCATTGACTTTTGATACTCCAAGATATCTTTACTAGACAGTTAACAATAAAACATTTTTCTCTGTTTGGGTAGTTATTTTTGTGTGAGTTTTCATTGCTGCCATGTTCAAGCACCGTGGTTGACTTTTTTAAATACAATTATTTCCTTGAAATTCCTGCTGGCCCAAACTCTTAATAAGCTTTGTTGCTTATATGCGTAAGGACAAATTTGATTTATGACCCTTTAAAGCAAAATAAGCAGTCCTTTTCTGTTCACATACCAGTTGTTATTGCCTGAGTACGTCTACTAAACAGGCAGATTTACTTGACTTTCCATGAAACAAGGGAACTGGGCAGAAAATGGCATTCTTGGCTCTACATGGAAGAAAACCCTTTCTTTTTCTCTTGAAATTCCTACAAAGCAAAGAATTGAACCAAACCTCTTTCTTTTTTGGGTGTGAGGACACATCTCTGACTCTGGTTGGGCAGTCCTGGCTTCCCCCTGCGAAGTTCTGTGACGAAGCAGCTCTGTCTCTTTTTGAATGTGAGGCACATAATACGGTTGCACAATGTTGGCAGAAGAATTAGCCCAAAAGAATATGCCCATATCATTCAAATGAATGTTGTTACCCAGATGTGGCTAGTGGGTCAGAGCTCAAAACATTTGCTTCTTGTCCAAGAGAACGTATCTTTTTTACAAGACTTTTTGTCACAGAACCATCCTGAAAGTCTATCTTCCAGGAGTGCAATTTCATATTTCTGAGGGTGACAGATTATAAGGAACTCAGATGTGAAGCCCAATTTTTTTTTATTTTTTAGTAAAGCCGATTAGCTAGAGGAATCAGTGACCAAAGGGTATGATGGATTCACCATCCCTTGATATCTTCATTGCCAGTCTGAGTGCCTTTCTGAATGGTAATCAAAGATGGGTTGGTTGGCTCTGTGCAGGGGTAACTGGGTGACTCTCTGTGGCTTGCGTTATGAATGGACCGAGTGCAGCTGCTCCAATGGCCTCTTCTGGCCCTGAGATCCAGGAGCTAAGGACAAGGCTCCCTAGGGAGGTATATCTGGTCCCACGTCCGGAGGCTCACTTTGCTGGCATAGTGCCACCGAAGTCTCTTGGTGCACGGGGGCACAGTGCCCAGCTGTTGGGGGACAGCACCGGAGGCTCTCGGGCCAGGGAAGTGAGATGAGCCAAAGGAGTTTGTGCAGCTGTGACTGGGCTGCTTCTGCCCTGTGCAGATGTGTTGGCTCCCTCCCTGTCTGAGAAGTTGTGTCACCTTACCTTCATTCTCCTCCTGCCTTTCTTACTGCCGCTGCTTCGTGCTGTCCCTGTCAGCGCCTTTTTGTCTTTTCTCTCTCTCTCTCATGTTTTCCAGTTCTTTCCTAAATCACCCCACTGTCCCACCTGACATGCCTTTCCCTTCCCCCATGTATCACACTCCGCTCCTGTGCCCCACCGCTTCCCCCCTCCTGTTTCTGTTGTACCTACCTAGAATGTGAACTCCCTGGGGTCCTGCTACTCTGTGAGTATTTGGTAGGGTTGGCTTTTAGGTTAGTGCCATAAGGCTACACAGAAATATGCATTATCTGACCTGTTTGTTCCAGCGTGGACCATGAGGAGGTAAGTGCTTGAAGTAGAGGTAGGTAGATCCTATTTATATACATTAAAGCTCGGCTACATGCTCATTAATCCTTGGTGCTGTAGGTCCCACTGTAGAAAGTGTGATTAATAACAACAACAATAATAATTTACAAAGATTTTTATTTTAGGGGGAAAAAGCAGAGAGAATCTAAAACAGATAAAAGTTATTGTTCAGGTCATAAGGCTGAAAGTTACACTGAAATTAAAGTTGTGATGAAAAGTTTTTAATTCTGTACTGTTCTGTCTTTGCCTTTGAACACAGATTTGTTTCTGAGGTCATGGTTTACACCTGAAGCCACCACCAACAGAGGACGTTTTTCATGGCTGTCCGCTGGCCTATTCATCTAGCAATGGGGAAGGGAACAATTTTGAATACGATGCTGCATCCTGCAGAATTTCCTTGCTGGGGCAGAAGGAGAGACCAAGTACTACAGCATTGCAAGCTGGGCTCCAGCACTCATTTTCTCTGTAGTAGCCTGACCATGCCTTCTCCATCCAGTGGATGGAGAAATCAAAACAGGGTCACTGGAGCTCAGCAATCTGGTCTCACCCCTGCCAGTCCTGGATCAAGAGATCCTGAAATGTTTTCTGAAGTACATCAGTGTTTCCCTAGTGCAGTGTTCATCAAGAGAAGCAGCAAGGGTCACTCTGGTGTGCAGGACTTCTGTGTACGTGTGTGAACCCTTGCTAAGAGGGAGGAGAGAGATAAAATCAGACGTGCCAGCAACAGTGGCTACATTTCCTTTTCCTGCTAATGTCCCTGAACAATTGCAATATTTAAATGTTAGCTGCTTCTTTAGGGTTTTTTTCGACCTTAATATTTTTTAAGCTGAGGATTAGAGCCAGAAGATTTCTATTGTTTCTGAGCTGTGCCTCTCTAAAGCAAATAGTTAGGGCATGCACCTCTGCTGCACCGGCCCCTTCCCACCCACCTCCCTTTGGTGCGTATGGGCTGTCAAGCTGTGTGTCATCTCCCACTGTGGGGACAAGGGACCTGCTCTAGTCAGTGTGGAAAAATAGTCGACTTTGGGCTGATGATTGGCTCTCTGACGATCATGTTTGCTGATCGAAACATTGACTTTCCCTGGCAGGAAATGAACATTGCAGAAATGATGTGGAAGTGTTATTTTTTTAAGCATTTTGAAATGTGGGCTAGAGAGAGAAAGAAAAGGGATTGCAACAGGGAAAAAAAAAAGAAAATGACTACCCTCAAAATATATCTATTTTCTCTTGTAATGTTTGCAATGTGCTTTGGAAGCTGGGAGATTAATTTTCTTTTTCTAATGCTGTTTGCCAGAGTGACACAAATTGTGCCTGTCTTTTCTCCTGTGTTTCAATGGCACAGGAGCCAGTGTAGCCCAGTTTCTTAGCATTCGCTGTGCATGCAGCATCTTTGATAATATTAAGAGTGATGTGTGCAACTCTGGAATAGTATTTAACTGCGGCAGGTAGGAGAGCACGTGTCTTCTGGGAGAACTCAACTGCTGCTTTGCTTTTATTTTTTTTTTTTAAAAGCTCTTATCTCAGTGTAGTGTTACATATATATTTTTCTTTTTAAATGGCACAGTTTTAAAAGCGGATTTGGTTCAGATTCCCAGCCAAATGTGGTTCTGACCCTGCAGATGTTTAAACGCATGTGTACCCTGTGTGTGTACAGTGCATGTGACATTAACAAACATTTTGATATCTTTAAAAATATTTTCAGACCATGCTCCTGAAGTCATTGCAACTTTCTGTGCACATGCAATTGCAAATTGGGTAAATTGGTTTTGATCCTCAGAAGATTTTTGATGCATCCTATTTTTAACCCTAAATGAAAGCAGGCTACATAAACTCTACAGGAAACAGGGGCACACACCAGCTAACTATAATCACCTATATTCAGACAGAGACTTGTGTCTCTAGGGTCTCTCTATAGTCATTGGAGATAGAGATATTATTCCAGTGATGATTCAAAGCACTTACTGAATTTAAGCACTTCGGGAGACTAGTCTTCTCATTTAGATGCAAAAAATCAGGTGGTGTGAATAGCCCTCCCTGTTTTAATTCCTGGGTGCAAGTCATCCAGAAAACGGTGGTTGCCACGTAAATAAATGACGGGAGTACTAACAGCACCGGTGGCTCTGACAAGGACTTCCCGCGCCCCCCGGCAAGCTAATTAACCTTCCCGTCTCCATCCTGCCACGCAAGCACGCAGGGCCCTGCAGGGCTTTCATGAACTGTGCTCGTTAATATTGCCAGTGCACTCTCAGACCCTGGGAGGAAAGGTGGAATAGAAGAGGAAATATTTTTACAGCAGTCAGCCACTTGATTTCTTCCCTATTAAGGGGGGCGATGATCGCAATTTGTGAGCGCTGGCCAGGAGGAGGGCCGTGCGTAAGCTCAGCTGGTTCTCGCCTCCTTGCGAGCAGGCAGGACCGTGACTCTGGGAGGTGGTGACTGTGGCTGTCCTGTGTGAGCCTTTCCTCTAAAAAGAGTAGGAAAACACAGCTTGGGCACACCACCTTACCTTGGCAAGCCAGACAAAACTTGTCCGTGAGTCCCTGCCCCACACTGCTGCTGGGCACAGCAGGCTGTATGCCCGGGGAGCCCTTTAGCACACTGCACGCGAGAGGTGCCAAGAGAAGAGATGACTTTGCTCTACAGCTGCATCTCTCCTCTGCACAGGGACATTAATGAGTTTTGTGTCTGCTACAGCCTCTAGCATGCATTTGTCCATAGCACAGAAAGATGGTGGCTGCTGGTGAGCTGCAGCGGCACCAGCACTGGGGACCAAAACATGCTGGGTGGGGGCACATTGAAATTCATCTCTTAGTGCCACAGACTTGCAAATTAAGTCTTTTACTCTTGGAAGTCCCCTAAGCAGAACAGACAGGACTCTGCACCCAGCAGTAATCCTTGCTGCAGAGCAGAAGGTGAGTTGTATTTTTTTGCCGTTTCCAGCCTCTCAAACTTTCATTTTTGTCAACTGACTGTGAAAGGTGTTGGTTGTCTCTGAAGCAGCATGGGCAGACTCACGCTGAAAGACTTAGCTCTCCTATGAAAGGATGAGTGGGAGGACTGGCACAGAGTTGAGCTTGATTAGTATTGAGCGTAAGTTTTTCCTTGACAAGTCTTTGGCACATTTCTGATTACTTACCTCTTCTCTGTGCCAAGTCCTTGCAAGACATGTACTGAATGTCCGGTGCCAAAGAATCTTTTTAAATATTAATCACTAAGAAAGCATATAAATTCTATGGTTCAAAAAGTGTGTATGTGTCATTTGATCTAAAACAAAAACAAGTTTGGGCCACACTTGATTTCAATTTCTTTTCTTCTGTGGTTTAGGGTTTTTTTCCTCCCTATAAACCGCTTATCCATGCAGACCAGATCATGGCTGGCCCTTGCTTGTGTGTAAACATGTGCAATTCTGTCATTGACCTTGTGCTATGGCCAGCTTAATTCCCAGTCTTGGTGCTAGTGTGGATGGCCAGAGGGAGCAGAGCTGGAGAAGCCTGCTGGGTCAGGGCTTTCACAGGTCATAGGGTGTCTGCACCACAGGTAACTTCCTCCTCCTGCCCTACCCCTGAAGAAGCCAACCCCAGAAGACAAAGGTGCATAAGGCCCTTTCTTTGTGGTGGTATCTAAACAGAAGCAAGGATGGCAGGAATGCCCATAGTCTTTATTTTGGTGTTGCTCTTTTTAGGGGTGAGGTTTGATCTGATACCTGAGCCTGAGAAAAGGTTTGCAAGTGGCAAAAGATACAGGACCTCTTTCGTCCGTTCCTTTCTCAAACAAGTAGCCTTCCTGCTTCATCTGCTCTGGCCCTGACTCTCACCTGGCCTGTTGGTGAATTGGTTTGGCTTCCTATACCAGTTTGTAAAAAAAAAAAAAAAGAAAAAGACGTTTTCTGCTGATTTTACATGCGAGGGAAGAGCCATCTTGTGAAACCTCACCGTAAGCCTTACAGCTGAGCAAGGTTTACTCTGGTCAGGTTGCACCATATGTTCTTGAAGTCTTCAAGCAAGTCTGGGGGAATAGTTCAGAAAGAATGTCAACTTTGTAAAAAAAAAAAGATAAAAGGTTGAAATGGGTAAGGTAATCCTTCACTGGAAGGGAATGCATTCACTGGACACTGCTGGTAAATAGGAGACACCAATATTTTTACTTTCTCCTCTTTCCATTCAGATCAGTCAACTCTGACTCTTTCGTACTCCTTGACAATGAGATCTGAAGGCAGGAGATCCACCTGACCTGAAGCACTTACAGCCATACTGGAGTAAGAAGGGAAACCTGCAAATAACTGGCCCAATTTGGAAAGTGACTTTGCTGCTGCTCCCTGTCATGAGCCATCAAAAACAGTGCCAGTTTTTCTGGTGCCTTCTCAGAGTTGGGTGGCAGGCACCAGGGCTTGAAGTTTTGGGGCCATGATGTGCTACCCGGACAGACAGTGAGCAGAGCGACATAGATGAGTGGTTCTCGTATCGCTTTTCATGTCTTCCCATTCTTCCTATTTCAAAGACAATATTCAAAAGTATTTCAAAAAGTTCTGCATGCTCTTTGATGCCCTCAGATCCAGTTCCTCTGGGGACACAACAGAAATGTCTAGCCTATTGCCTTTATTTCTGCTCTCTGGGGTTCTTCTGCCTGTAGATGATAAGGTTTTTTGCTTCTCTGTGTGGGCAATGCCTCTCATAAGATGTGAAGCCACTTCAGCCTAGTTTTGCAAGACAAGTGCAAATTATGTCACTGAAAAAGAGAATATGGATTCCCCTGCTTTTGTCATCTGACAGTGTCTGAAGTCTACCAAAAAGTATCAGAATTTCACTTTAAGTTGGAGAAGTCATCTTGGTTAAAACTTGCCTTTCTCCTGTTGGCCTATCTCACTTCAATTCGCACTGGCAATGTAGAAGAAGCTACTGTTTTCGGGGAAGACACCTTGTTATCAACTTTCCAAATGTGCACATTTTGAAATTCATTTTTGTTTGGCGTTAGAATAAAATCCAGGATTTTCAAAATGTCACCTTTCAAAAAATTTTGAGAGGGGCAAAGTTTCTAAAATTTTAATTTCAAAGCCCAGAAATGTGTTTTTCTATTTTGTACTTTCACTTGTATTTTGTTTTGATAATTTTCACTATTTTGTGATCTGCCAATAGTGGTATGCAAGTAATTTGTACTGATCCTGTTACTTTACTGTAATGTAATAGAAGTATTCTATTCCTTTTACTTTTTGCCTAGGGATAACTTATCACAGGGGTAGTTATGTGGGACTGAAAATGTATAATAAACTTTTCAACTACAGTTTGAAATGTTTCATTTTAAAAAATTGCATGGGAATACAAATCAAAATGAACATATTTTTTGTAATGTCATTTTTAAAACAATGCCATTTGTGGCCAGAAGATGTTGCAGTCTGAAATTTTGGTGAAGCTTACCTCCTTGGCCTCTCTTGAAAAGCTACAGTTCAAAGATACAGGAAAGCCATCTAGTACTTTACAATTTGGTAGGTTTTTTTTGTTGTTTTGTTCTAGACAATTCTCCATTTTGCTTAAATATCACTGATGCAGCCAAAGAAAAGGGCAGATAAGTGGCGATAATGCACATCTATTTTGAGCAAAGATTTGACTGGCTCTTTCCAGCCAACCCCCACAAAATAGGTGACTATAATAGCAAGGTGATTCTCTTAAAATGTGGTTACTGTGGTGGGATGAGAATCCCAAACCAATTCATTGTGGAAATGCAGTCGTCCTATTTGTTGCCAAGAAATGTATCCTGACTTCTGTGTCTACGTTAAGTGAGGTTAGCTCACATTCAGGTTGTAAAGTAAACCTCAGGCTGTCGAGGGTGATGGAGTCAACTAACACTGTGGTTCAGCTGCGGGATACCGCCGTTCACTTTAAGTGGAAACCCAGGAGCATATCATGTCATATCATATTTAGGTCTGCAGACCTGTGCTTTTTTTTTTGGGACTAACTCTGACACAGTGCATGAATGGAATAATCATTAAAATAACTTCAGAGTGCCTTGCTGAGACTAAGTATCATGAATTGCTACTTAGTCTTGCTAAAATTAGTGGTGTTTGAGGGTATGAAGGGGGGAGGAGAGAAAGGAGTGGAATTAGTCACAGTAATGTCAGCTTTGGGTTAAATCCAAGTGAAATCCAGTGAAGCATTTCTGTAGCTTTGTGTTTTCCAAGGGCTGTACATTGCTTCTTTGGACAAATTAAGTACTGCAATTATTTGACATCTCCAAGATCCCCAATTAAGTTTAAAGGATCCAGCATCCACTCATCTCCACTGCCCAGCTGAAGACGTTTCTCTCTCTGATATCCTTCCAGCAGCTTGACCTCGCACCACTCGAGCAGGGGCTGATTATAGATCGAGTCACTTGCCTGGGAGGAGTGGTGGCATTTCAAGCCCCTGGCAGGAGGAGAGGAGCTGGAAGACGGGAGCGATTGTCGGTCTCTGTCTTCATGCCATGTGCTGGGGATGGCCATGGCTTTCAGAGGGCTGAAGGTGCCGTGGCTGGTGCTCGTGGGTGCACAGCCCCAGCCAGAGCCCTTGGTGGGGCGTCCCAGCCTCAAACAGCCCAAGGCTGCAGGGAGAGCCAGTGGTTCTGGCTCCTGAAAGCTGGGACCCCCCCGGGCCCAGAAATCTTCTCACTTCCCCCAGCAACATAATGTCAGGGAAGAAATAAAAAAACACCCCCTCCTCCACCCCCTTCAAGTAGGCTAAGTGCTGATCTCTTTCATGTCTCTGATGTCTTATCACATTTCAGATGCTGTCACTACACCCGGCTGGGATATTTTCAGTGGAAATACCTAAGGAGGAATGAGAACAGTTTTGGTAAAAATAAATATCCAGAACTCAGCCTCCTTTGCATTGCAATGTGATGGGATTTGGAAAGAGTAAAAAGATGTGTGAAAGAAAGAGCTTGTTTATGCAGGAAGCTGCTGTGAAGCAGGACAAACTGGGCTTCACAGCTCTGTGCTGCCATGCCCGAGCTGTTTCCAGTGCTGGAGTTAGTCATTTGGAAACCACCTGCAGTGTAAAAAAACATCCTTTCTGCTGGGGCTTTCTCTGCAAACCTCTCACTGGTGCTGTCATGAGACAGTTAGGCAGCACCATTCCCTAGCCCCTCCGTGTTGTAGTGCAGACTTTCTCACCCCTTTAGCCAACATTTACTTCAGTCAATTAGAGTTATTTGTGCCTTGCTGTACTATGCAGTTGGAGTACATGTGTGTGCACATACTTCACAAGTAATTTGCAGCTTATAATGCCTGAGAGACTGAGGATTATGCTGTATATCCACAAAACAGGAATATAGTCCCCGATAAACAAGGGAGACGGAGCTCGGGCTCGGACAGATGGAAGCTTGATTGCACCTATTGCTGCACCTGTGTTCCTCAGAAGTGGCCTCCTGTTGAAGAGGGTCTGCCATAAAGGCCTGGTGGCCACAGCTGGGCATGTTGGCTGTTCTCAGGAGCAGGATCCCAAGAAGAAGTATATACACTGCAGTGTATACAGGGACTTTCTCTGGAAAGCTCCACGGCTCCTACACCTGCTTTTCCTGTTTCTTCAGAGCCTTGTGAAAATGACAAGTGCTGACTACCTAAATAGACGCTTGATAGAATATATTCTCTCTATAGACCACTCTTTCATTTGCACTCTGCTTTTCAATAGGCTTCCTGTTACCTTTGTGGTATTGACATGTGAGCAGGACCCCACGTGATCAGCAATATGCGTGCTCTTACCCTTGTAAGCTAACTTACCTCTTTTGGACACGGAGGCATATCCCACCTTTGCCACAGGGGAAGACTGTTTGCATGGGCAGTTACCCTAAAGCACTCAAAATGCCTTAAAATCCCACTGTAGCCTACCTGGAAGCAGTTGGTGTTCACTGGCCGTGGTGAAGAAGTGAGGCTCTGTGATCAGCTTGCAGTGGCAAACGGGTGGTGAGCCTGGCTGTGCCACCTGCTCTGATAACTGCATGTCAGCATTCTCCCAAATCTCTGTCTTTCAGACACCGGTTATTGAGTTACTGCTTTCAGAGATGCCGGCCAGGAGGTTGTTACACCAGAGAGCTCGTACACATCAGCGGGATCAAGGACACTCTCTTTGGAAAGAGAGAGTAGCTGAATAAATAAGATCTGTTCCTTTTTTATAAAATTGCTTTCCTTCTTGAGGAGGTGGAGTGTCTTTCAGGGTGCAAACCAGAGAAGCTTTGGCCTTTGCCTAAGCCCTGGAAGGCTGGTAGAACAAAGTATTGCATCGTACTCCAGAAACAAAGCAGCACTGGTATCTCCCCTCCTACTGCAGCAGTTTCTGTAGGAAGCTAAATAATATTTACCAGATTTGTACATGTGTCTCTAAGGAATTCTGAAAACATTTTTAGAAATACCTGTCCCTGTTTCAATTATCTCCGTTCAGCAAGTAGCACTATTGCTACTCAGTGGGGTCTGAAACATTAATGACATTTCCCAGCAGGGGCCCAGATGGATGAGGCAAAGTAGAAAGAATTAGTTTAGCCATGGAAAAAAGCATTGAAATCAGAAATCTCGAAGTTATGCTAAGTTTTGTAATTTTATTAGTTAATTTAACAGTTCATTTAACAACTCTTAATCAGTTTTTTAAAAATAATTCTTCTCTCTAATTAGAAACACTTAACATTATATTGGTATTCTTATTTAAACCTCATGGTTATATTTCAGTTATGAAAACTGTAAATTTAACCGTTAATGTTGAACTAAGATCGTCACCATTTTGAATATAGATTTATAATATGGCTATTAGATGTGCTGTGTAATTAATATTCTTAAATGAACATGTCCTTAGATTTATCTGTGAACCCGAAGAAGATCTTTCAGATATATGTAGTTGAGACAAATTACTCATCCTATATTTTTTGAACTTGACTGAGCTTTCTAATAGACTTTCCCAAGTTTCAGATAGTTAATCGTCTGAAACTTTGGAAGAGAAGATAATTACCTGCTTTCTGAATAGGAAATTATCCTACCCTCCCCTCCCCTCCCCTCCCCTCCCCTCCCCTCCCCTCCCCTTCCCTATCCTATCCTATCCTATCCTATCCTATCCTATCCTATCCTATCCTATCCTATCCTATCCTACCATCCTACCCTACCCTACCCTACCCTACCCTACCCTATTCCTGGTGTCAGGATGTAAGAACAGAGTGTTTTCCAGAAGTATGTTGAACGTACTCTGTTTGCTACCGCTGAACTAACACTTGTTATTGGAAGTTTGTTCTTGCTCTTATCCTCTCTCCCCACTGGGAGGATTGTTTGAGCTGTTCAGTTTCTAAATTACAGTAGGCTTTTTCCTCTTTTATTCTATATGTACCTGTCACTTAGTGTTTATTTAGGGAAAGGAAAAATGATGATCGCAGAATTGCACTTTGCAGTAGGAGCCTAATCTGCTGAGGTCTGCAAGGGTCGAAGGTCTCTGAGCTCCTACTTGCACATCAAACCAAACTGAAAGAAACTTTCATTTCCCATATAAGTCAGTCTTTGTCCTTGTGCAACAAAATTCTGCTGTGCCTAGGAGCTAAATTTGCCAACCTAACAAACAGGAGCAACCAAGTCTTTAAGATCCTGATTGTGCAAAATGCTGATTGTCCTAAGCTTGTAGGGAAGGGGGTGAGTTGTAGATGCTCAGCATTTAACAAGGTGAATTCTTATTGCCTTTAATGAACCTGCCCATGTGGTTGGCTTTTTTTTTTCCCCCCAGTAGATTTTAAGGCTTTCTATCTCAATATCTCATAAATACATTAAGAAGTCAGGTACAGCCTCTTCACTGAATTCTCCCGAATTGCTGTGGAGAACAAAACATACTGCTTTACTGCTACTGCATAGAGCTGCGGGCCTGGAGGGATCTGATCCTGTTGTGTTGTTCACCTCCTCATAAAGGGATAAGAAAGCAGAGGTGGGAGCACAGACTCTTGCAGTTCTATCCAAAGCAAGGGAGACTGAAGGAAAAGAGCATCTGGCAGCACTAACCTGAGATGTACAGAGCAATTGCTTGCTGGCTATTTTATTCTTATCTAAAGAATAAATCAGTCCTGAAATTACTTAGGCTTGGCACTGAATTGTTAATGAGCTTGTTGACATGAAGTTAAAAAGATTTGAAAAGGCAACATATGGACTAAGATATGATAAGGATAGGATGCCTCTCCCTCACAGAAATACCAGGAGATGTAACACTCAGCATGGATACGGAATTTCTTGAAAGCATGCCTTGTCTTTTTACCACCTGCTTCTTTGCCAGGGAGGGCCAGGATAATACTCCCAAGGGAGACTGCTCCTTCCAGCCTGCTATTTCACAATATCAACTCGCAAAGGGAAGGTGGTTGGAAACAGACCGGCTCCTGGAAGTCCTGAAGTTGTCTTTGCTCCTAGCTATCTGGAAGACTGCTTTGCTTAGGTGTGTTATCTCCATGGAAGTAAAAACACCCCATTTCTTTTTAGAATCATCTGAGTCACTTTAAACACTAGACATGCTTTCAGAGAAAAATTAGTAAAGCAAAGGGCTACGTTCTTGATTATTTACTGGCAACAAAGGTACAATAGAGAAATATGAAAAAATAAATGAATGCAAACTTCAAATATACCTCATAGCTACAGATTTCTCTGTCTATCACACAGGATTTCTTTGTGGAAGCCGAAGAGACGTTTCTGCCCCTGAGCCCTGTTTCAGACCTGCACCTCAGAGGGGCTTCTCTGTGTCCCTTCCCCTTCACACTGCAGGCGAAGCTGGTTGTTGTCTCTGCTGCTGAATATAGGTGAGGGGGCAAATAATTTCCAAAAACTTCTAACCCTCATCCACCCTCTATTTTTTTTCTTCTGAGCTACCTTTAACTTAATCTCATCTGCATTTAAGATATATAGAGAATCTTTGCAGTGCTAATTTTTCATACTTCTTCCTCAGTTGCAATGTAGCTATGTATAGCTATGTGTAGGGTTAGCTAGTATAACGTAACTTTTGTCATAAGGCTTGTCATAAAGGTTTTTTTGAAAAAAAGTTTAGATTGCCTTTTTTTTTGCTAACCTTTTATGAATACTAGGTATAACACAGGTGGGAGGGGTATGGGACATGGAACAATTACCTCTCTCCAGTGATGCTAATTTTAGGGGATATATTTTATTCAAAGCTAAAGTGGTCCAAACACATATATGCATGCCTTGATACCATTTGGAGCTTGCAGGTAAGTCTTATGCTTTATGACAATACTGGATCCTAGCACCTTTACAGTGTTATCCTAGCATTACTGACATTTATGGTCAAAAAAGTATCTTTAGGATTTCACTCTGGACCTTTTAGGAAGCAAAAATATTGTTCTGAACTTAAAACCAGAAATCCTGAATACCAGTAGAGCTTTTATCTGTTCTTCTTGCATATGTCTACATGGCTTCCTACAGTACTATACCTCTACTGTATCGCTAGTTCTGTAAATTAAAATTTACCAATGATGCCACTATAATTTTGCTAATTAATATATAGTCACACCATCTTTAAGAGCTACGAGTAAATTTAGAGTCTTCCAGCACATAAATCTGCCACATGCTATGTAGTTACTTTCCAAAATGGGAGAGACATCTCGCTTACAACTCACTTACAATCACCCTTCCAGGCTAGTTAAGGACAGAAGTTTCAAGATATGATTCATCATGATATATATGAGATTACGCTTTCAAATTCATCCTTGGCTCTGTCTCTTAACATTTTCACTAAATGCTGAGCTGACAGCTGATGTCAACGCACAAGCTTTGCATTTTGCTTTACTGTTATGAGACTTCGCAAGATCTCTGCAATAGCAGTAGTATTTTCCTTAACAAATAACTAATTTTAAAAAATTAGTGTTGTATGAGGGAAGGTGCTGGAAAAATAGTATGTTCCTGAGAGGTCACAAAATGAATGTTGGTAGAAACAGTCTCTGATGTGCCATGCAGACCATTCTGTAGAAATTAGCTGTTACTTAGCTGTGAGAAATAATCCTACACATTGGCTAATGAAGCCATGATTTGAGAAAAGGTGGAGAGGCAGGTCATCTGATTAGGTAGGTATGGATATAATTTCTTGCCGCAGAAAGTACTAAGCCAGTTTTAGTATACACGTGCTCTCAGAACTTTGTCCCTGATAATAACATGTTAAAAAAGAGAAAAATATAAAAAGTAAAAAAAAAAAAAATTTGGAGACAAAATACCTCTTAGAATAGCAGTTCTGGTATTATTAATAAGTGATTACATCTTGGCGAGGGACAAATATATAGAAAAATCAATACTAATTCATTTGGATCACTCAACAACATTAAATATGATGGGCCGCAAATCCATGCTGGGTCCCTGGTGGCTCTGCTAGGGGTAGATATTTCTGTGCTTCAGTTACTCTATTGCTTCCTTGAAACCTTGCAAAAAATAATCTGAAAGAAATGTTTTTTTGACCTGAATTTTTTTTTGCCGTTCCCATGTATTTGAAGGCTCTTAGAGAAGGCAAAATTCTCTGTGCTCTGGCTGGCAGGTGTATTTCTCCCCTTTCCTGACCTTGGGATGGTTCTGTATGACACTCTGCAATGGGCAGAAGTTCATCAAATCATTAGGGTTGTTGACAGATTCCTACAAGCAGTAAGGGACGTAGAAAGGACAGAAGATTTCTGGGCTTTTTGTTGATGTGATTTGGGACTGTTTAGTGTTTCCAGACACAGTCAGAGGTAGTTGGAAGTCTCCCTGTTGATACACGGACTCACAACTTCTTTTTTTTCTAGGCTGTCTCTTCTATATTCAGGCATACATCAGTAATCTTCCAAAAACATGGACAACACCATTGTTAGAGCTGAAGAAAGCTTAGAAGATTTGACTAAGCAGGATGTGGGTGGTAGACTTATGTGAGTACTGCTCAACTTGGTTCAGAACAGATTTGGCATCTGCATTTCCTCATGGATTAGGTGGGATGAAAAACTTTGACTTGTGAGGTTGTTTAGGAATGCTCCGTTTTAAAAAATTGCACTGGGTGCTTATGTCATATGGCATTTTATTTCCCTCACGGGATTACTGAGATCTTGGTTTAAAAGCTATGAAAGCCCTGTGAAAACTGTTAACAACACAACAGCTGTTAATAAACTCCTTACGCATTAATAAACCCTTATGAAAAAGACCTATGCATCGTGTAAGTTTTACTCAAAGACTGACAGATCTGTCCTTGGTATCAATCATCAAAATTCTACTGACACCAATGTTGTTATGCTAGTCTATGTAATCTGAAGATCTGTTTTTCTGTTGTGAACGCTGAATTGCCTGTATGAATTTTTAGTTAAATATTAATTTGCAGCAAAGCCTGTGAAAACCCTAGAGTTTTAGTTACTGATGCTGCTACTGACACTTAGTCATAGTCCAAGACCCACTGTACCAGGTAGTGCACAAACTGGTAAGAAGGAGGTTGCAACTGGAGGAAGGAGTTTATGAACCAAGGCTAAGATGGGAGACAACTGATGTCGATAGTGTATTGAGGAGCCCAGGAAAACAGGGAGGTAAAGTACCTCAGCATGATGCAGTGATCTCAGCACACCAAGAGCTCAATTGTTGATATATTTTGTAGACATCAGGCAAGTGAGTGCTTCAAGGAGCCATATGAGGAGTGTCTTTTGTTGGCTTTTTTTCCTAGCAGCAATAGAAAGCATAGAAGGTGCTTACTTGAAAATCTAAGTGGAAAATAAAACTAATATCTTGGACTGAGTGGTAGTAAGATACAGTTACTGATGCAGAGATAGTAGGGAAGGAGTAAACTGCAAAGGGCTTTGAATTTCTATTGGATTTGAGAAGGCTGCTGTTTAGCAAGACCTAGAAATAGTAGCTAGCTGAACTCAAGGGCTAAGTGTGCAAATACATTTATGAATCATATTTCTTTAAATCCAGCTAGCTCTGTCAGTGATAAGAGTCAGGTAGGAACTTTTTGCATTGATTCTGCTTAGAGAGACCTACCTTCCAGATAACTTTAAGATATAATTCAATGTAGTGATTTGATGCCGAACATGATTAGAGTATTGGTGCTTGTAGAGGCGGCCTCCATCGCTTTTTCCCAATTTAACAGATGACATAAAGGACATTTCAGCTCAGGTTTGAAGGCTGGGATTCAGTTTTTGAAGTGTCAGTGGTATATAGCTCTTACTGTAGAAAGTTCTTCTTGCTGTGCTCTGACAGAGCTCAGATCTCACTCTTCAGGCATAAGGCAAAGTCTGCTTCCCTGAGGTTTTTCATGTTCAAAGTGTAGGCTGATTGAACTCTTGCAAATGCTTTCCATATTTTGGTGTATGTCAAGTTGTTCTGGAAATGCTCTGAGTAAATACTTATCACAAACAAAACAGCCATGAGAATTTTTAAAATAAGTGACTGAATCAGTGCTTTATGAGGGCCATTTACATTAGAGAAGTACTGACTGATCTTATGCCAAAGCGCTCTCTTTCGGACTATTAGCAAAAGAAAAGGTTCATATGTTTCAATATCTATGGTCTAGTTAAAGACATCAGGCTGAAATATGCTGGAGTTAGATATAGCCATAATATTTTGATATGGGATCCATCAGTCAGAAAGTGCATGGGCCTCAGGAAATGAAATAACAAGCTTAGTAATGGTGGGAGCTTAGAGGGAGAATATGGTTAATGTAATTAGAAAGAGTTTCAATCAAGGAACAAGTTCATCGTACAAGTGTTCTTCCACAGAGAAAGCACTTTCCATGAATGACTTTTGCTGCCCTGGCTTCTTGATCTTCATGCAAAATTAACTAAGACTCATCAAAATTTCATGGCCTATAAACTAAGCCACTTCAGTTTAGTGTCACCCAGATGAAATATTGAAGTGTGACCATGGCACTTGGTAATAAAGTATCATTTTAAAAGAATGGGTGGGGAAACCTGTGGTGCTGAGGAAATAAAAAGCAATTAAAAACTATATATAAAAGAGGAATCACAAGAAGGAATTAAGCTTCCAAGGAATGACAGAGAAACTCAAGGAAATAATTGAAGGAAGAAATGTCTTTCTAACCTTTTAAAATATTAAAAAATTAATATACCTGAAATATCGTCAAAAACCAATCCTGTAAACAAATCTATATTCATGGGCCTTCATGTCTGTCTTCAGGGTGCTCTTTAAACGTGCAAAGCATCGATCTGGTGGCCTAAGGAGGACCTAAGAGATGATGTGAGATCAAGCTACAACCACAGGTTGAAGAATGCTGAAATTTCCAGATCCTCTTTTCCTTCTGGATTACACTGTGGATTACATATAATTTATAACCTAGGATAACACCCGGGAAATTCTTCAAGAAATTATACTCTGAAAAGCCTGTTTATAGCTGACACAAATCTATTTAGCAGGCATGTTTATCAGATTTACTTATGTTCCTGCAGAACTGAAAGGTGTTGATAGATGTAATACGGCTGCTAAGCTCCAAAGAGCTGCCCTTTGCTCTTGTAGCAAGCATGGATGCTAGCTGGTAAAATGTAAATGACTGACTGATTTAATATCAGCTTTTTTTTTTTAATGTGAATATTTATGAATATATCATCATCTATGGGATCGTCTTTGAACAATGGTCCCAAACCATCAAATACTGCTGATGCTCCACCTCTGTCATCTGGTAACTTGCAGATGAATTCTGTTGAAAACCCACTGAAAAGCAAGTTATAAATCCCTAGCTGATGCTCTTAAGTGCCATGTGGCATTTACAGTAGTTATGGATGTAAATCATTCATAATCTAATATCAAACTGAAAAGAGCAAATGAGTTTGTCTCTGTGGCTAAAAAGAATAAGGTATTGATTACCATAACAAATTAACAACTTGAAAACTGATATATGTCCTCTGAGTGCTGAGAGCTGTGAACTGGAACAGTCATGTATTACACATTAGCCTCATGAGATTTAAAAGCAATTGCACTACAAGAATAACTAGTTATTAGAAGAGTTCTGTAAAAATGATTTTAATGGCATTTACTGCAGGGCTAGAACAATTACCAACCTGCAATCAAACTAATAGCTTTTCATTAATTAAGATAGTTGAGCAAGACGCTGTCTTCACAGTTTTGTTGTGGGAAATGATGCTGGGTGTATTTTCAATGGCAAGCAGATGGGTGACAATGTGAACTATTGCAGGATGGTGGAGGGAGCTAAAAAGCACTTGGCACTTCTAGAGGCTTCTACATTGAGATGCTTAGACATTGGCTTTTGATGGGACAGGATTTGCTCTATGGAGTGGAAACTTACTGGGAAAATGAACCTAGAAAATCTGTGTGTGTGTTGGGGAATAGGCTAGGTTAAATCCCTACTGATAAACCCTTTAAGGATGTTTCTGTCTGCTTTGGATTTTCTCTTCTTTCCTCCCCCCATCATGATGAGTGAGATTTCACTAGCTAATATAACAAGATGACAATGTGAAAGTGCACTAGTTTGAATCGATATCCATCTCTAGCCAGCAAGCTGCTTTCAGGGTAGTACTTACAATAGTGCTAAATAGTGCTAAACTGATAGGAGGAAACTACAAGGCAATGGGGTGAATATTCATCCACATCTTAAAGGAACTTCTCTTTGACTGTACTCACACTTACTCTCTGTCTTGTTTATGCAAATATTTTTGTAAAGTGGTTTGTTGGCAACAGTATTTGTGGAAATTGAAAAACATCATAGCAAATATTGCAAATTATGATAGATTTTTTTTTTTTTTCAGATCCACAGCAGGGCTTGCAAGGAAAGCCATGAATTACATTCATAGTCACAGAACAAAAACATATTGTTTGATTATTCTGTAAACCAAAATGCTTTTAGTTGAAGATGCTCAAAACTTTCAAGAAGATTTTGCTGATCAGCTAGAGATAAAAATTCTCCACAGAGGCTATTGTGACTACTTTACACTGCAGATATTGTGGTATGCTGCTGGACAATTTGAAAACAGAAAATAGCAGGTATGTTTGTGATGAGCCTTATGAGTGATAGAAATGATCCTTTTTGCTTGACTGCCTATTGAAAGAAACAGCTGGTAGACCTGTGAAGATAGGGAACCTCCCAGAAGCCAAAGGAGAGACTTTTTAGGTTTACAGCTGAAATGAAAGGATAGGACGAGAGGAAATGGCCTCAAGCTGCACCAGGGGAGGTTTAGGTTGGATATTACGAAAAACTTCTTCACCGAAAGGGTGGTCAAGCATTGGAACAGGCTACCCAGGGAAGTGGTGAGCCTCCATCCCTAGAGGTATTTAAAGAACGGATAGATGTGCTGCTCGAGGACATGGTATAGTGATGGACTTGGCAGTGATAGGTTAACAGTTGGACTCGATGATCTTAAGGGTCTTTTCCAACCTTAACGATTCTATGATTCTATGAAAGCCATTTTGCCCCTCCTTTCACCCTGAAGTGGTGAGCTTTCACCAGGAGGAGGGAGGTGGCTTAAGGTGTTTGAAGGCAAAAATTGAGATTAGTATTTAATCCATGAGGAACAAAGTAATGTACTGCTGCCATTGGCAAAACTGTGTTTTCTGGTGAGTTCTGGGGGAAAGCGGGACATGATGGGGCTGGGAAAGCTTGGGGATCCTCAGCTGGGTGGGATCTCTCTCCCTTTTTCCCCTTGACAAATCTCCTGAACTCCTCATCTGGTCTGATCTTCCTTGGGTGGAACAGCTAATGCTAGAGTAAATTGTTGTCATACTGAAGTTGACAATGTGCGTTGATAATATTTCATATTATATGAATATAAAAATTACACAAAACCACATTGGGAACCCTTGAACCTGTTGAACACCACTGTAATAATGTGCAGAGATCTAGAACACCTGGGAAAGCTGCTGCTGTGGTTTTAAGAAACTTAGATGCCCTGAAGTGTTATTTATTTGGTGACATATGACGAATTGTTCTATGAAGGCTAGATCATTGCAACTTAAAAATAAATTAAAGCCTCTCTCTGGGTGTCCTGCTCAATTTTGATATACAACACTCTAAACAGGAGTTTTGGCTGCCTGGAATGTGCAGCATTTAAAGAACCAATTAAAATTACAAAACTCTAGCAAAGTTTCCCATCAGCATTATTGCTTCTTCACTTTGTTACCTTGTATTTTGTGTCATTCCTCATGCTTTATCTGTTGTAGATCACTTTCTCATGCTAATTAAAGTAAGTTTAGTTCTTGATGTGTGGAAGTATTCATTAGTGTATCTGGTGGAGAGCTAATGTGCCGATGACTCTCTTCCATCCTTCTCTTCTTGGCTGGGCCACCACACCAGGGGTACGAGTGGTAGATAGGAAAGGGCTTCTGCCCCTCTAGCTTGCACCCATAGATGATCCAGTCCCACTTTAGACCGCAGGTACTTTTTCAACTGATTGCAGCTGAATTTGCTTCTGACCCTGCATGGGTAGCATCCTGTGCCATCCCAATGCATAGAGAGATAACTAATATAATTTTCTCACTTTCCCGTGGCTAATCCTCAATCAAAACAGTTGCTGAAAGTGGATGAAATATTCTTTTTTGTTATTGGCTGAAATAGGAAATGGGGGTTTGAACAGATCAGTGGAAGTGCTTCTTTTATACTCAGAATTGATTTGGAATGACAATTTAAGCGAGAGAGATTTTGGCACAGTAATGTTCACATTCATACCAATCTCATAAGCTCATAAGCTACAAGGGGAAAAGTGTGGTGTGGTTTTTTTTTTTTTTTTTTTTTTTGTAAAGGGATCACCTTGTCTTATTTTCTCAATATAACCTGGGGCTACTGCAGAGTGGATGAGGCTTTGGCTGTAACATCAATATCCACACAGCATAACGATCCGGTTGTGCATGGTGAATTCCTCATTTGATGCTGCAGCCTTTGTAGATTATGCTGCTGGTTGGTGGAGTTGCCTTCCCTGTGGGAATCAAAGCACCCACTCATTTCCACTTCTGGTGAGGAAATTAATATCCTATTCATGTAGCTGTACATTGTTTTTAATTGGTTTAGTATTAAACTATCAACTGCCTGAATGAAATGTTGTGGGGAAGTTCATTTCTAGAAGGCAGTTTGTCTCTGGACAATTACAGAGTGTTTATTTCCATGTTATTGAATCACAGGAGGGAATAGCTCATGGAGAAATCTCTATTTTCAGAGAAAATAATGACCCTTTAATAAAACAATGAGCATTTCTTCTTAAATAAAATGGCTGACAAAAGTGGTACCACCAACTTGGGTGGTAACTCATCTGTTCTATAAAAAAAATGGGTAAATATTTATGAATTGCACATCAGGAGCAATCAGGGAGAACTGGCAGCATAAAACATAGAAATAATATTTTAAAACTTTATCGGCCCCTTTATTAACTTCTTAGAACAGGCACTCTTTGGGGCAGAAAGTCCTTGGAGGTGGGGGTCTCTCCTCATATCCAGTTCAGAGACGTCAGCCCACTCTTTTTCCCTGAACATCGGACTGGAGGGCCAAATTGAAATGCCTCTGCCAGCTGCTGTGCAGCTGTGCTGTGGGGATGCCCTCTGTTGTCCTTACCTAACGACAGTGTTGATGTGGACGTGCCGCAACCGTGTGCTTGGTGAGGTCTGCAGCTGACAGTCGGGACGGGGCATGAAGGTGTTGCAATACTGTGAGTGATGATGAAAAATCCAGTGCTGTCCCAGGATTTTTCCTCTCAGTACCTCTTTTCTTTCTGTCCTCCACTCAGGAGAGGAATATCTCCTTTTCCTCAAATATGGGTAGAATAATATAAAGGATAAAGCAACTTCCATGGCACCCTGTCCATGACTCCATCAAGATCTCATGAGGTATACAGATGCCTGGTGTAAGTGGCATGTTGTTGGATCAAAGTGTTCCACGAATGTCTTTGTAAATGATCAGTAAATGATATTACGAATACAGTCGATGATATTCTGGTCAGAGACAGAGTAATACTTGTCCCTCAGTGTGATATCAGGATACAGTGCTGCTGAACAAGGTGTAAAACTGCTGCTTGGACCATCTGTAGGTATTAGAGATCCCACGGCTCATTTTGTAAAATGTGGGATATCTTGTAATCCTTGCCACGTTTCAACATACATACAAACATCCTGGGAAACTAAATCCATCCACAGTGTTTTCAATCCTGAGGAAGAAATACATGAATGTTATGTATTTAGAAGGGACTTTGACATAATTCACTAAGATGACTGGGACTTAGAGGTCTATGTATCTCACCTCGATACTCCTATAGTGATCCCAGTAATGTATGTTTGGCTAAATCATGTCTCCAGAAAAGCATCCAGTCTTGATTTAAAGACCTCTAGAAACAGAGAATCTGGCACACCCTGCCCCCCCTTACCCCACTGGTTAATATCTTCACTATTAAAACCAGGTACCTAATTCCCGATCAGCCTCAGCTTCCAATCATTATTTCTTGACATGTTTTTCTCTGGTAGATTAAACAGTCCTCTCCCACCTGGAAAAGCTTCCCCCAGAGGTCCTTAGATACTGTAATCCAGTGATGTCTGAGTCTTCTTCCTGGCAAGCTTTTAAAATGCCTTGTGGTGCAGTGTTATCTCCAGCCCTGGAATAATTTTTTGCAGTTCTTTTCTGAAGCTTCTGCATTTTCAAAATCCATTTTAAAGACTTTGCAGGCTTGGTGTGATACATAGTGGGGGGAGAGTCACACAAAACACATACTATACAAGTGATATATATGTTTTGGACTGGTTTCATCTTAATTACTACATGGAATAAAATGTAGGTGCAGCCTTTCACACATTAGATCATATTTAAAAACAAGATCTCTACCCATGCATCTGAAACAAATGCTACACCTGTATGACTGGAAAAGGTGCACTTAATCAGAACAATGTTAGTGGAGTTTTTGCTGTCATAACCAACGCCCAAAATACGGAGAAGTTCTTGTGGTCTGACTCAAAAAACATTTATTTTTCTTTTTGGCAACATGTATTAAAGAAAACTCTTTCAGGTTGACCATGAAATTTTCTGAAGCAAACACTTTTGTTTAAAAAATGCTAATGCGATTTTACACTTCTAAAGTTTTTCTCCATTTTCTACTGCAACTAATTGCAGGGCTGGACTGAGTAATTTGTAAATGGACATGCACATCAGTTGATAAGATTTTGTATAGTAAACAAAGGAAGCTTGTGCAACTGAATACACAGTCTGGTATGTAAGGCTGCTGTGAAGCCACAGCTCCCCTAAAGGAGGGTGTAGACAGGCCCCTGGCATGATAAGGGGGTCCATCTCCCAGGGAGGGCAGAAGGAGCTCTCTTCAGTTCCAGTCTGAAGGCGATGAAAGCTAGCAAGGAGGGAGGGAAAGAGACTGGGGACAGAGAAAGGGGGATGAAAAGGGAAGGGAAAAAAACCTGACAAGCTCAGCAAAAAGAAAAGGTTAAAAAACAACATCCAGGACTGGAAGGCCACAGCTTGAGCTGGGGCAGGGGCTGGGAGTTTCCACTGAGGGAGAGAGGAGGCAGAGAGCCACCGGGCAAGGAGAGGGGCTTCAGCCCCGGGAGGCTTCGGTGAGGCTTTGGGCAGGTGCAGGGCTTTCTTGGGGCTCAGGGGGGGACACGGCCTGGGAAAGGGGAGGGAGGAGGGCTCCCACCAGGGCCTCGGCTGTGTGGAGGTATGGCAACTGGTGGGAAAGGCGTTCTGGGATGGGGCAGGAGATGAAGGCAAAGAAGTAAAAGGGAGTTGAAATTCAATGGGAGCCTGGTATGACTGGGACTGGTGATCAGGCAGGCTGGCAGGTAGGGAGGGAGTCAGCCTGGCTGCAGAAAAGAAATCACAGATTTCCATGAATTAAATGTGGCAAATGCATGACTTATGAGCACCTCACTGCAAGCATGTGCTCCGTGGATCAGTGCCACTGGCCTTGACTGTGACACTTGCATGTGTCAGGCCTGGGAGTGTCGTGTCACACCAGCAAGGGGTGAAAAACCCACCATTAGGGAGAATGCAATCCAGTTTAAGTGACTTGCCTGATACTGTGTCAAAACTCTGCAATGTAAGTGGACACAGACAAATCCAGTTCCTGTCCAGCCAGGCTCATATGCACTCAACCGTGTTGGGGTCAGTGAAGTCCACAGTGAGGAGAAAGCTCATCTTAGGTTTTGGGATCACTAAAGACTCAGCAGATTTGTAGGTACTCAAAGCTGTGAAGCCCCATCAGTATGCTGGGGGTGCTTCTTGGCTGGGTGGTGACCACCTCTGCTACAGCATTTTGTGTGATCCTCTTGCTTGTTCTCCCTTTCTCCCATTGATTTGGTAGGCCCAGTCATTATTCTCTTATTTCCTAGGCAGAGTGTAGGTTGCATAGCAAAAGACCGCTTCTTCAACTGCACTTTGCCCTGGCTATGATACACTGGCACTGACTCCTGGTGGGAAGAGGGAGTAGAGTGGTTTAGAGAATTGCTGTCAAGAAAGAAATCAGTGATTGCATTATTCTCCTTCAAACCACAGACCACACGCCCCAGCCAGCCGATGTTGCCTAGCTGGGTCCAGATGGTTTCAGCTCAGCTTGATGTTTTTTCCTAGCATGCATTTATAATGCCATCAGCCCGTGCAGCAGCCAACTGTTGTGATTGAGCAATGTTACTGCCATTAGCTTCTTCTGCTTGGCATGCATGGTGGTTATGTTTTGTCTCAAGTTAAATTGTACATTTCTTAGGGTTTTTCCCTGTGCACTCGTAATGGGTCATTGAAATTGTGCTCCATTTCTGCCTACAGCCTGTTTGTCCATAAAGCGTAGCCATGGTGGGAGAGACAGGACAGGGAGCAAGTCAGTACTGGATTTGCTGTACTGCCCTGTCCCCAGGGAGCAGGGACTCCTGGTTCAAGCTGGAGCAGGTGGGAGGTGACTGGGAGAGGAGGAACTTACTGCAAGTTGAGGTGGAGAAAGAACTGTTTCATTTCAGTTTTGAAAAAGATATGTGCTTTGTGGCTTTAATCTAACTATCTCCCTCCTGTGGCTTCCTTCCACCAAAGGGGTCTCTTGCTGACACCCACAATTGTACATGGGTGAGCTGAGGGTTTTGCACACACCGTCTTAAATTGGATCAGGAACCTCTCTCCCCTCATTTTCCTTCTCCCTCTGGGCGAGCAATGAGAAGTCAGATTTCTTCTGTAAAAACACAGATGTGAGAATGAGTCTGCCTTCCTCCTTAGGAGCAACCAGTGGAAGAATGTGCAGGAACATAGAAAAGGCTGTGAACTACAGCACCCTGTTTATCTGGCTCCAAGCCTTCCTGCTGCAGTGATCCCAAGTCAAGAAACACATTTTCTTGATTATGACCTTGTTATTTCTTTATTTGGCATTTATTAAAACTCTAAACTGTGCTTAGAAAATACCCAGTGATTAATGAGCACTCATTAGGGACCAAGGAAGCTTGTGGGATGGTTCAGTTACTGTTGGCAGAAGTAGCAGAGGTTTACCTTTGCACCATTGTCCTGGTGTGAATAACAAGACTTTATTTTGGACCATGTGGGGTTTATCTCAGATAAGGAATTTTAGGGTGAGGGTGTGATGCCCATGGCTACCCCCCACGTCTTCTCCCACTTTGTACACAGGTGATGCAACCGTATCATCAAGGGTTGCCTGAGCAATCCAGATCACTTTAGCAAGTCACTGAAGCTACTCCTGTGGCTTAATCCTGCCTTGTACTGCACAGGTAGAGAGCTTACATCATGCAATCAGCATTGTAATACTTCTGTTACTCAAGCTGTGGCCCTTTAGTGTGCACAGATGGGAGAGATCCCTGCTGGATAGTACTTATAAGGCGCTCTGCCACAGGAATGTGCTTCTTCTTTTCAGACAATTAAGTGGGCTGCTGATTTTGTTTGTGTCACCCTGCTGAGTGCTGGCAGGACAGCTACTGTATCACCCCTCATTCCCTTCACCCCATCCCTTCCTGAAGAAGGGCACAGATGAGCTTGTTTTGAACGCAGATGTGCGTGGAAGCATTGCCAGGGAAAACAGTTTTCAAAGTTATCCAGGAAAATGAAAAGTGAGACAGGGTAGCTATACTGACATACCTTGGTTGCACTAAAATGGGTGATGAAACCCTCAGCATCTGGGAAAATTGGAATACTAGACTTCATTTCCAAATAAAGGTGTGCTATATGTACATGTATTTGTTGTATATATTTTGGAAGCACAATAGTCAAGTTGCATTCTGTTAAAATAATTGTCATTTCTCTACAGTACACTGAATGGTAATATTTTCCCCTCCCACAGAGAATGCTGCATGGAGGAGTAGGCATTCCTTTGAGCATCGCTTAGAAAGAAAAAAGTTCTTTAAAAGAAAATACAAAGAAAAGAAAAAAACTTGCTCTGCCTCAATCTTCTCATAGGCAGCCAATAAACCAGCCTTCAAAGAGACTTCTGAGACTGGCCGACAAGAGGTCGCCTTTGGGCACAGTACTGAACAAAGCTGGCTCCTGATTGTAGCAGATATCTGTTGGAAATAGGTACTTTGCTTTCTGTACAGGCAAGAGAGAGGAGTGGAAAACCGGTGGGCTGATCCTTGGGAGTGCTGAGCTATGCAGGGTTTAGGAAGCTGGAGGAAGCTAGGGACAAGCTCAGTGTCTGGCGTATTTTGAGTATCTCACAGAATCACACCCTGCAAGGGCTTCAGAGCACCGTTGCTGCTCCCAGGGTAGCTGTGGGTTGGTAGAAGATGGTCTACCATCCCTGGTCCCCACAGCCCGCATGGTTGGAATGGGATGGGGTATGTTAGCTCAGTGTCATCTGGGGATTTGTGCATTGTCACCTTTCATTTGTGTCCTCTTTTTCTTTAATGTTGTGACATCAAAGGGACACATCAGGGCTGTTCCCTTGATCACTGAGGCCTATTAATGCCAGATACTTGGCAGTTTTGTAGATTGGTTGTGATGACTCTGATCCAGCTGTATGAGGAGAAAGTCGCTAAATCTCATGCTGAGATGAGCCATGTATCTGTAATGCAGACATACACGTGGTATGATTTCTTTTCACCAAAGTGTAAGCCCTCATCTCAATCATGTTAACTTCCAACACCATTTCTTACAAGTCCATGGTTGCTGCAGCACTGTGTTTGGTCTAACCAGTGAAGATAGACATGGCTGAATCATGCTATGTGGTCAACTTCGACATTTATGTTCTTCAGCACTCCCATCCCCCACTTAACAAATGACACATTGATTGAGGGCTTGAGATCAATTGTGATCAATAATGAGAACCAAAATTTTCTTGCTATGGTCCCATTCCTGATTGATGATAGACTGGCAGAGCTGGGGCCTAAGCCTACATTTGCAACATGTATAAGGAAACGGTGCTAGCTTTTTGATTTTGTGGGATTAGTTCGTTTGCTTTGAGTTGTGCTAGATGTTTAGAGTTCTTGGGGCATTTGCTTGTCTGCAGGAGGGTCTGCGATTCTGCGTGGCACAGCTGAGAGAGGATGCTGGCTGGGGAAACTCCCAGTATACATTGTCTTACAGATGTTGTGTTTGCTTGCTCATGCCTTGCTGTTTCCAGTAGCTTAAGGCAGGGTAAGGGCCTTTGGCATGGATCAGCAAGTAGCAGGTGTGCCACTCTCAGCCAGCACAGGTGGGAGCCACATAAATGCAAAAGGACAGTCTTTGAGAGGCACTGGTTCCTGGCTCCTGACTCCTACAGGAATCCAAATTCAATAGGACTGATGGATGCTGGCTTACTCCGAGGCAATATAGCATCAATGAATTAGCAGTAGCATCTTCCCTCTTGGAGGAAAATCCTTTCCTAGCTTGCACTGTATACTCACCAACGCTGTGCCACACCTAAGTGCTGTAAACCACTGGACTACTGGATTAAAGCAGGCAGAGCCACGACTTACTCCACTTTCTGTGAAGGCTGCTCTGACCGGTGTGCTCTGAGGCAAGACATGACAGCTTATGATCGACTATAGTATGTCAGACAAGGTAGATATCAACCCATCAAGATATTTGTGTGTCAACATTGACAGACAAATCCTGAGAGCACTTCACTGCTAGATCCTCCTGGGTCTGGAGTTTGACCCCTGGGAGTGGGGACTTGGTGGACCTGAAGTTTGGTCTTAGATGCTCATCTCGTTGTGAGCACTTGACCCCATGATGATCATAGTCCCTGGAGGAGCCATTCTCTACAGGCCGTCATGGCTGTGGGAGATTTTCAGGTTGTGAGGGTGGGAGCAATTGTCCCCGAAGCGCTCCATTACCAGTCACTTTGCTCAGTTAAGGATTTAGCCCTACGTTTGTATAGCCGGCAACTTCAGTAGGGTATAATGAAGTTGGAACTGCATTTTAATTTTCTTCAGTAGTCGGGCTAGAGTTACGATTGTAATTTGGACCTGATTCTGAAAAGAATCTCAGGTCTTTGTGACCAGGCACATGATTTAATTCAGTTTAATTTAATTTTGACACTGGCAAGATTCTCATTTAAAGTGCATATTTCCAAGTGTATAAATCTGTAGGAATGACACTGGCTCAGAACCTTTACCAGGCAGGCTGTCATAACTAACGCCTATTAGTTAAATTAATGTAACAATGTGCACTTCTAGTGCTTAGGAAAGAATCTCCTCCTCAAAACCACAAAGACCTGCAAATGGCTATTTAATTAAACCCGTTTTTTTTCTTTCCAGATACTTTCTCTAAAATTTCTTTCTTTCCTTGGGTAAAATGTTCGTACAGGAGATGATTGTGAATTTAAAATGCTAAAATCAGGGAAAGACCAAGTTATGGTATAATGAGTATATTAAAGCTTATTTGATACTCTGTTCTAGGTGAATTTTTATTTCTGGTATAAAACACAGAGGAAATTGGATTAGTTTGAAAATGTTTCTGTGGTGAAAGGTGAACACAAAAGTCTTCACTGGGAGCTGATGTATATGAGTAGCATGTGGGAAACGTGTTCTTGCAATCACTTTCTGAATTACCTGGAAGTTTTATGAATTACTATGTTACGTCAGAGCATCTTAACTTTTATTTAATTTTTTGAAATCTTTCCATTTTGCTTCACAGTGGACTTCAAATGTGCTTTGTTTCTAAATGGTTAAGAGAGGCCCAGAAAATGCAGGAAAGCTGGGACATATCTGGAGCTCATGTGACTTACTGCAGGTACCAGCTACTGGAGCACAGTGAACAACTTCTGGTCTGTGCCACTAGAATCCTGATTTATGAGAATAAGAGCTCTATACTTCCATGCTATGATCTTGTTTGAAGAACAGTGTCTGGAGCTAACCACAGCACTGTTTGATGATTAATGAAACAATGCTTTTGCCAGAGAAATCAGAGCAGATACATCTACTGTAGACTTTTAGTGCTCTGGGTTATTAATAGACAATTAGCAGTAAGTACTTAACATATTTAATAAAGGCTACTATGGACCCTCTTCCATTTCATCAAAACAATAAAAAATGGTTATTTACATAAAAGATTAGAAGATTAGCTTTGGGTAAGAAACAGAAATTCATAACCAGAAATAAATATGTAGCGTATCCATTGAAGGCTTTACAAATGTGCTAAGTACATTGAGTTAATTGGTAATTAACTCAGGGTAAAGTCTACAGATAGTCTAAACATATTGATTGCCAACTCTTCCTTTTCCTGGAACAGAATCACTGTGCGATGCCGAGCTGAATTAAAATAAAAGAGCACTACAGAATATCATTTCTGCTGCAGACTGAAGACATTTTTATGGTGTGGCATGCTACTGGAGCAGGACAGTAGTCATCAACCACTGTTTAGACACATGCGGCACATTTTGTGTTCTAAAAATCAGCAAGATCTATAGGGAGTACATGTACTTAAATAAGATAGGGTCACTGAAAAACTGTGATTTTGTTATAATTATAGGTGGCCATGGCTAGTATAGACCCTCCACATCTGTTGAAGGACTGATTTTCAGAAAGAAAAAGAAACAAACTGGCTACAGGAGCACATGCACTCTGAACCTTAGAGCTCCAAGTTGGGCATGAGAAACTGCAAGGAGGGAACAAGGCATGCTCTGGGAAACCACGAATACACAGATGCATGTTCTGGGAAACCACAAATGCCAGAAGATGCATAAAGGGGTGCTCCAAGAAGTTATACATTATCTTGTGAGTTGTTCAGGAAGAGTGGGTATCTGGCATTTTCCTTGTAAATGGACTTGGAACTGTTTGTGGCACAGCTCAATAAAAAGTAGGCTGATGAAAATTATATTTCCTTCATTTTACATGAAGGTGATTGTACCCTTCATTGCATTCACATCGAATCATATACAAGTCTAATGCAATTCAGTCACAAAAGGTGAGTCTCGTCTCAATTTTATATGTCCACAAAGCAGAAGTCTACATCTGAACTGGTTGTCTGGCCTCCTTTATGACTGCGGAGACAATGGAGAGTCTGGAGATGCTTCTAGAGAATGATTCATCTGCTCTATTTCAGACATCTATCTGAGGAGGAGATGAATTATGCCCCGGGAGCACCTATTTCTCCTTGACTATAAAGAGAGTTAGACAACTAGCTCAGATGAAGATGTCTGTGCTATAATTGTCTAAGATCAAGCAAAATGAATCCCATGTGAGGTGACACAAATTAACACCATGTGCACCCTTGCCATGGCACACTTCCAAAAGCTTCTCGCTCTGCAGCTCTAGCACATATGCTTGCATAGTCAGCTGTGACTCCCTTTCCCCTAGCACCAGTGGCATGGTTTCCTCACTTTCCACTGTAGGTTTGAAATGCAAACCCTCATGGGCACCCATACCATAAGATTGCTGCCTTGAGGAGGTCCAGCCCACTCCTGAGGTTCCCAGGACCCCTTCAAACTGGCGGTGAAAGAGGAAAAGGTTCCTGCACCTCTTTGGGTGATGGTTAAACCATTGTGGGTACTGCACTGTGCTTTTGGGTTGCCACAATGTTAAGAGCTATCTGCTGGCCCAAATGGTCCCATCTTGAGTAGCTGTTGCCGTTCGCAAACAGCATCTGTAAAGTGTTTTGATTGAGCAGGCTTTTGGAAAGGTCTGTGGGCAACAGCAAATAAAATAACAAACAAAACAGAACTCAGCTGCCTGACTTTTCAAAACATCCTGCTCAGACATCTGAAATATTGTCTCTTGCACAGCCCTACTCCTCTGAGAGATCCAAAAAGGAGTTCATTTTCATACTCGGTGTGTACTTTTGCTGCTTGAAATATTTCTTTCTGCTTCTCATTAATGCTCTTTTCAGTCCCACTGGGAGAGTACTAGGTAAAGTGACCAGGAAAAGCTTTCCTGATGCTCTTCTCAACTTCATGAAATATTAATGCTTATTGTATTTGAGCCTTTTGTTTATTTAATATTTGCCCAGGGACAGTATAAGCTGTCCATATTGCTTTCCATCAGAATTACCAATGGAGGAAAAGAGAACACTGTAACTTAATATCTTCCTTATTAATATTTTTAATACAACAACGAGACAAACACAAATAGTCTAGTCTTACTATATATCATTCTTGTTTATATGTGCATTGGAGATGAAAGGGGCAAATGTTGTTCAATACAGGTTTTCTTTTTTTGGCTACTGGGAGCTGTGGACAATATTTTTTTAAGGTAAATGTCTGAAGTTAGGTGCCTACAATGAAAGCGCTGAAATATCTTTCTGACTACGTGGTCCTTCCTCCATGTGGAAGAGCAAGTGGGACAATACTCCACAGTCTCCTGGCTCCTCAGGCATCTTCCCTCTGTGTGTTATCAGACACAGTCAGTCTTTGGAGTCATTGGAAATAATGCTGTTCAGTACTTTCAGTGGTGAAAAGTTAGTTCAACTTATCTAGAAGCCAACATTACAGTTAGATGCCTACTCTTAGTGGATATACTGTCTTTTACTACCTCCTTTCATTCCAGTGTTATGCACATCCCGATCTACTGCACTTGGAAAAAATTCTGTCATAAAAGAAATTTTTTGTATTAATTTTGAATGGATGCAATGGCTGGGATTTCCAGCTCTGGTCAATTCTTACCGCCAATCATGCTTCTGGGCAATAGCTTTTTTTTCTATATACAGAATTTTGAAGCCTACCATGCTTTGGATGCTGTAATACTGATGTTATTATTAGTAATAACAACAATGATAAAGTAATACTGTCTGAGCTAAGTATGTCACTGAGAGTGAGGCTTTTTATTATTTTTATGATGTAAATTTGTACTTAGTCCTCAGCTGTTTTCCCCAAATAGATGCTGAGCTTGAATATGAGGGCCAGCAAACTTGCACAGTTTCTCCAGCTGCCTTGGCAAAAATATTACCCACGGGAGCCAATGAAACATTTATTACACGTTACTCCTACTGTGCCCACAACGACATTTCTCCAAATATGGCTGTGCGGAGATTAAAGATATACTTATTAGTTTAGTTTGTCACAGTATTATTATAAATTAGATTATCTTGTGCCACATGAAGTATGATAGAGTCTGGTGTGTGTTTAATTCTTGAAAAGGTGCTGCATAGTGTATACTTACATTTTCATTGCTGGCTGGGGCCAGGGCTGTCTTTCTTTCTCGTCTGTGTCTCTCTAGCATATCATGGATGGCCTGGGACCCACAGGCTTAGCTTTTATGTCAAGAGAAACAACAGTGGTTCTCAGTGCGTGAACTCCCTGGAACAGTCATTTTTTAAAATTCCTGCTATAAAGGTGTGCTAAAACATTTGCAAGGTGCTAGACTGTAGGTTTTTTAAGAGTGATTTGTATTCTTAAGCAAGCAAAGGAAGAAAAAAGTGAATGCTAAGATTGTGTGAAGTCAGTGGGAAGGAACATGCACTGTATGGAGGGCTGTAATTAGGAGAGAGGGGAAAGGAAGCCAAAATCTCCTCAAGAACCTCAGAATTAGGAGTCTGTGAAGGGGGCAGCAGTTTCAACAGTCTAGCAGCAGCAATTGGCTGGAAAAAATGAAAAAGCATCAATGGGGGGAAAAATCAAATTTGTTCAGTAGTACTCTTTGCTGCTTACACAGTCAAAAGATAGCTGGACAACCACAGAGCTGGTCGGAAAAGTAAAAAAAGTTATTAACTGCATAAATTATACAGTGAGAGAAGCAAATGCATTCCATCCAATGTGTCCATCAGTTGACACTGTCTGTTTTGAAAAAGAACAATTGGGAATAATAAGGAAATTGCAGCAAAATGAAACAAATTCCTTGCATTTATCTTCATTGTAGAGGACAAGGGGGAAATACCTGCTCTAGAGCTTCTTTTTTTTTGTAGGTAATAAAGATGAGGGACAATTTAAAAATGCAATTAATCGCTAGGGCCAGATGGTATTCATGCAGGAGTTTTGAAAGAATTTAAGAGTGGTTCATCTGTCAGCAAAAGTACATGAACTATCATTAAAGCCAGCTACCGTAAAGGAGGACTGGGATGTTGCCAGAGTCATAGTTCCCTTATTAAAAAGAAAAAAGCAACTTTACTTTACCTCATTACTAGTTAAATTAGTAAGGAAAATAATTAGGGATGTGTGCAATGCTTAAATGATCACCACAGGCAAAATTTGTCTTCTTCCAAATTACTTAGGGGAATTGATGACATGGTAGGTAAGGGTGAGATGGCATACATGAACTTTGGAGTAGCCACTGATAAAATGCCGCGCTGGCAGGTGAGAGGCCAATTCTGTTGCGGTGTAGAAACTAATTATGGCCAAGTAAATAGGCAGAGTAGGAACAGATCCTCAGCTCTGCAACCCGAGGGCATCGGACTGAGTCAGCTCCAGGCTGACTTCGTAGCCTGCCTTGACTGAAAACTGGAAATTAAACAATTAGCCCATCCGCTGTGTTCCTGTCAGCACGAAGGTGCCTACGAGCCTTCAGGGATTCAAAATTATTTTTACTCTCCATCTGAAAATTTACTTCTGAAAAGCAAAAATCAGGGGGAAATACATGTCTCCCAACACATATTTGGATTTTGGGCTGCAGTTTAGATTTTTGATTGGAAATATTTACACAGCCTCAGGTCTCCTGTGCAGTAGCAGATGTTGCCTGCCGAAATTTGCCTCCCCCTGTCCCCTTGCTTTAGCCTCCCTGCTCAGCTTTTGATGAAGAGTGCATGGGGAAAATCAAGGGCCTCCTCTCTTGAATGCTGCCTCTCAGGTAAGCTGCACTTTCTCAGATGGGTTTCCAGTTCCCTAGGAGCTTGCCTGCAAGTGATAGACCTGTGCCTCCTCTTCCCGTTGGAGTGAATCCTGAGATCCAGCCTATTTTTGACTGAAGCTTTGGCTGTACTTGCTAGACACCACTTGTTTTTTCCTGTAGGCTGAGCAGGCTTGGTACCTGCCTACATTTTTGTAGGGAACCTGCGGAGATCAAAACCCACCAGTGACAGAGAAGCAGCCTCATTATGTACCAGCCAGAAATATCCACTGAATTCCTTCTGCAGGGCTATTGTGACACTTTTTTATTTATTTATTTTTAACCGCCTTCCCCCACAGATTTTCAGCCCTTCAACTGTGCCATAAGGTTTAGGGCAAAAGAACTGTTTCTTGTGTCATCTGTTCTGTTTTTTTCCCCCAGCATCACCGCTTTGGTGGGACATGAGATGCTGTGGCAGTGCCGTGTTCATGAATAACTCCTTGGATACTTTCCATTTTCTGGAGAACTGTTCCCTCACCAGTAAATGGGGGAGGAGAAGTGGCAAAGCATCTCACTTCCATTTAAAGCTCCTCTCTGATAGATATCAGTAGAGCACTGTGTTTGGATTCCCTGTCTGTGCTTGGGGGGACGGAGGAGAGCACAGATGGCAGTGAGGTGGAGGGCTCTGGCAGAGTCTGGATGGGCTGTTTCAGCATGGTCTGTGGTGCCTGTCCCCCGGATGGTTTGGTCCTCTATGTGCTCTTCCAGCCCAGCTTGCCCTGTGCTTCTGGTCTTACACACAGCTATCTCTCTGCCCACATGTGCCAAGGAGAAATGGCTTGGAGTATCGAGGGAGGGCAGTCAGAGGCAGGGAGGGATGCTTTGTTGACTTGGGGACTCCGCCAATGTCCCCGGGCTCCCACTGACCTCTACTGCTACATCCCTTTTCCCAGGCAGCCACAGGAGTGGATGACCACATCCAGCATCCCTCTTTGCACCTGTCTTCAATGAGATGCCTGGGGCCAGAGCCCCTTTTGCCTGATCTGTGCTACGGCTCTGGAGGCTGTTGCTTACTTGGGTTGCCATCACTTTTTCGAGGATGAGGCATCAGAGCGGCACAGCACCATGCACAGTGCAGACCAGGATGATTCTCCACTCTGCATAGACCTTGTCAAGCAAGTGAAACATCACACAGGCTTCCTCAGAATGTTCTGAATACGGACTGCCTTTTAGGGGTGCAGAACAATAAATAGGCCAGAATTCTTTAGCTTGTTATTGTATATGTTTCTTCACCAGGCTATGAAAATTAGTGCCTACAAAATATGATCATTGTTGTTTGATTGTTCTGGAAATTTTGCTGTTGCAGGGACAGGCCTCTGTATGCATTTGAACCTGGCTGTTTGTCCACATCCTAATTACACGTTCTAATTATAAGTAATTCCAGGAGCAAGCATAAGCTGTTTTTCTGCTGTAGGTGTTCCAACAAGATTCAGACATATTGTCAACATGTTTTAGCAGTTTAATTGTAGAGCTGGAAAGCAAAGAGTTGTAAGCTTTATTCTTAAGGCCTGGCACATCCATCCCTTGCATCCCCCTCACCCAGCTGCAGATGTGCAAATGTGGGGGGTCCAGCCCAGGCTCATCACTGAGGCTCCCTCCGCAGCCCAGGAGGAGAGGCAGGTGCCCTCTGCGCTGCGGGTCAAGGGAGTCTGGATACCTGGCTTGGGATAGTCACTGGGCTTTTAGGTAGGTGGACTGGGTGGGATTAATGTCCCTGTTGTACCTGTGAGTCTGGAGCAATACTGTCATGCCTGACTTGTGTATCACTGCTGCTTACCTGCTTGTGCATTGTGGTGGTGCTTCCTGACGTATCTCAGCTGAGGTCTGCTCTTCAGGTGATGGACTTAAAGTTGTATGGATGCTAATGGCCTCTCAAGTAGCCCCTGAGGACCCTCCACACCACTCTCCACTCTGTCCCATGGATATTTTTCCAAACATGAAAGAAGTATTTCCAGAGAGAGGAAGAGTTTTTACATTATCCTCACTCTGCTGATGCATTTCACTAATGTAAAAATGGCATGTCAGAATATTTATTCCGAACAAGAAATGCAGAAAAAATGTTTGCTGGTTTTGTCAGTGGCAGTCCGTAGTGGAGTCATCTGCGCTCCTGCACTCTGCATTGCTGGTGACTGGTGCGCAGTGCTGCATTCCCAAAAGGATCTGCCTTCTTCCTGAGTTCAAATTTTAAAATTCAGTTTCATAGGCTCTCAAAAAACATTTGTGCCATTGGTATGGCTGGCATCTTGCATTAACAGCAAGGTGTCCTTTTTGCTTCATTTTGGATTTTGGAGAGCTTAGTTTTGCTCTCTTACTGCTTTGTCACAAGTCATTGTAGCAAACCTGCCGCTACCAAAATCATGGATGGCACAAGCACAGGAACTGCTTTTGTTGTGTTTGTTTACCAGCCCCCCAAAATCCTTGTTAATCTTGACAAGATCCCAGCTTCTGTGGTACTTATGAGCTTTTCTGCCAATGTGCCCTACAAAAGGCTCTTAGACGTATAAATTATGCAGAGTGCTATGATCATGTAGTTGAAATAAAAGGCAACAATTTCTGAAAATAAGCTACACAAAACTGCAATGTGCCAGTTTCACAACGATAGAGTGAGACTTAGTGGTAATTAATTAATATTTCATATTTGGCTTTCCAAACCTTGATGAAACGTTTCATACTGAAGTGATGGACACAAGTTCATTGCATGACACTCTCCCGCCATCCAGAAACACACCAGGCACATCGCAGCGTGGCCTCCTCCATTAAAGTTTAGTTTTTCACAGTCTGTGGTACTTTTTCTTTCTGTCTTGATAAGATCAGTAAATGTTTTGCTGCAGGAGAGAGGGCAACGCAGCTGTATGGAGGTTACGTGCTGAATTCAAATGGGAAAGGAGAGATATAGAGTATATATAATGCATTATGTACACAGAAAGTAATCAAGTATGTAGTTGTTGCGGGCAAAGAGACAATTCCAGCTCTTACTGGGCAGACATTAAGTGCTGAACACCTGCCTATTGCGTCTATAAATAAAATCTCTGTGGTTCTTCCTTTCAGACTGAGCAGCCTGAGCATGTGTTTTCTGGAGCAGCTGTCTGCTCAGGGAAAAGAGCAGAGAGTCACCCTGCGGTGGTAACTGTTTAATTTACATCGGTAACGACAGCCCTGGCACAGGCCATCCTCCTCGCCAGCTCCCAGCGTGGCAGTGAGGGAATTCAGCTGCTAAAGCTGGAGGGAGGAGATTCCTCCTTCGCTTCGCAAGATCCCCCGCCGCGCCGAGGAGAGGGTTCTGGCGCAGGCTGCAGCCCGCTCCTCCTTGCTGCGTGCTGCTGCTCCCCGGAGCAGTTCATCCCAGATGGGAAGACACGTTTGCTGGGTCTCTGACCCAAGGAGTCCCCCATAGCCATGCAGTCAGAGTCCCTAGGAGTCCACCCTGACAGGTGAGGGGAGCCTGAAGACAGCTCTGTGTCTCCAAATCCAGCATGAAGCTTTTCCTTCCCACTGCCTTGACAGTGCAGTGCTGGAGAACTGCTGTGGCTAGCAAGGAGGAGACTTTGTCTTCCTTGTCTTTCTTTTCATAAGACACTTCTGGGAGGGCACCAAGGAAATTTCGATTTCTAAATTAGTCTTGTTTGTCTGGGACAGTATATATACCTATACCTATACCTATACCTATACCTATACCTATACCTATACCTATACCTATACCTATACCTATAGCCAAGTCTGTATTGTCTCTAGTGTTTCTTTCTACAGCCTGTCAGGGAAATAGGAGCTCCAGTTTCCAGCCTCTAACACAGTGCCTAAGCATGGCAGCTTACAGAAGACAGGAATACCCTGGCATGTCCGTGCATAGATCTGACAGAATCAGCTGCGATTCTGAGGTCACATCATTATCAAATCTGTTCTCATACCAGAATGGCTGGAGGGAGTCACTGAAATTGTCCGTGACTATCAAAAATAAATACATTTGGCATTTCTAATTTGCCATCATTTGTTACCTGTTCTTCCTTTCATTCAAATTGGATGTCATCCAACTGGGTAACAAAATCAATCTCATCTGACTCAGATGGCCGGTTATGATCCACCAGGATTATCAATAACTAGGGGAAATGAGCAAATTAAGAGAAGATCTGAATATTGTTGTTGACTTTTTGGACAGCAAGTTATCAATAACACAATATTTTATGATAATTGAGATTCATGAGTGTATAATTACTAGACAAAACCAGGACTGGAATTTGTGAGGAATGCGAAGTTTTAAATAATTTATTTTGCCATGGGTATTAAAAGTATTTTTCTTCCCATATGTCTAAATTGGAAAAGATGTGAATTGAATTGAATTTTCCCTTTAGAAACAAGAAGAACAACAGAATTTATTCCAAAGGTTGAAATTCATATTGTTCATTTTACCTAAAATATTACCTTAATAAATATATATCAATTCAAAAAAATACAAGCCATGTTATATAGAATTGAATAAGCCATTAGTGTTATGTGAATATACAGGTTTATTAAATTCAGACTGTGTTACTCTGTCTTTGAGTGTTACATATACAAATAAGTGCATTATAAACGTCCATCATTTTAGAAGAAGAAATAGCTACCAAATATTATTTTTGGTTTTCTTCACAGGGAAAAGTCTGCCTTCAGTGGTATACACTTTCATTCATTCTTTCTTCAGATCTGTTTTCTGAGGGATGTTTAATAGCCCATAGCAAAAATTCACATATTTTTCTATGAGAAACGGTGGTTTCAACAAAACAGAAATTTGCCACAGGAAAAAAGACTTTGATGAAATTGTGCCCATGAAAAATGAAAAACAATGGCTGTTTCTCCTTGTGGCTGAGTCAGTGCGATACATCACAGGATGCTCCTAGGCCTCCGCTCTGCGGAGAAGCCACGGGAAATACAGTCTGGCCGGGGAAGAGTGCCCATCAGGGAGAAAAAGAGGATGAGGGGACACAACTCCCAAAAGGCTTTTTGGCAGCTGGAGTGGACACAGAGATTAATGTTGACACAGATCAAAACAAAAAGTTTCATTTCAGGCCAGTGAATCAAAGAGAAAAGCTTTGTTTTTGGAATGCCAAGAAATGCTTTATTTTAATCCGAAAGTTCCAAAATTCCTGAATCACGGTTGTGCAAAACTTCTGTTCCTTCCGTTCACGCATTCTACTTTTCTGTGTCATTTTTTGTAAGAAAGAAATCCAGGGTGATCAGCATCTCCTGCAGCATGGAAATCTCATGTCTTTGTTCTAGTTCCTCTGTTGTTAAATGAGTTTAATGAAAACACTTGAAGCACTTTCATTTCTTAAAATGGAAGGTACGACAAATATGAAAAGTTAACAGCTCATATTGTTTTCTTCCTCAAGTCAGAGGATGTGCTGTTATTCTGGGATGCACAAAATTCACATTCCCAAGGCTGATAATGCAAATTTGCTGCTGTCTTGTGTCATAGATGAGCTATGGAGCAGTTAAAACTTTACAAGTGAATCGGAAACAGTCTTTTCTCCCCCATTTACCTGCTGATGTCTTCAGGCACAGTTTTCCAGAACCTGCACACTAAGCTTTATACAATCCACACAAAATAACTGATCGTCTTCTCGGGCAATCTGTGTTTAAGAGATTGAAGACTCAACTGATTTTCTTGGACTCTTCTGTTTGAGTGGGTAGAGAGGTCTCTGATATGCTGGATCTAAAAGAGATGAAGAGGTCTGCCGGACGCTATCCGCACAGCTAAGCTGGGCAATTATGCTCCATAGCAAATGCGTAGCCACATGCTACAAATGGAGCGTGCCCTAGAGGTAAGGCATGTTTGCCAACAGCTGACCCCCATTCTAGCTCCAGCAAGGGTATTTTAGTCTCCTTCATCCAGCTAAGGTGGGTATTAGCAAGGTACTAGGCAGTTTTCAAACTGTATCAGTTCAAAAATATCTATGGGACACTTTGGTCCCACTTTCACACATATTGCTTTCACGGGTGTATAAGGCCAGAAGGACTTTCACCCTCTGCACAGTAAAAGATGCTATTTCATCCAGTGTGTCTTGCATTGCACTGAGAAAAAACCCAAGAAAGATTTCTTGTGTCAGAAGAAAGACCAGCTAACAGGACAGCAAATATATTATGGGAGATAGAGATTCATCAGCTGACTTAATACAAGGTGCTATGTCTTCCTACAGACTTTGTAGGAAGTCTGTAGGACTTTCTTTCACATCCTTCAGCTACTGTGGTGACAACCACTAAAATCTTTATTTCAGTGTTTCAAGTGATGACACCGTGTGCCTTCTTACCTTCCTAGATTGTTTCGGGTGTAGTCTGCTGTCCAAAGAAACTTCTAGCTCCATGGATCCTGGTCTGTGGAGTTGCCGTTTTCATTAGGTATCTCAGACCAGTGCAGGGATTTACAGGTTATGCCTACACTGCTAACATGGCAGGGAATCGAACTCTGGCCTCAGGATTAAGGGGCACAAACTGCCTTGCACCCATGCTATTTAAGGCAAGTTCCCTCCAGAGCAGATTGGCTGCATTTGCATTGCAGAGCCTCTAGCCTCCAAGTGAGCCTGTAGCCTTAAAATATTGGTGTTATTCCATGTGCTTCATTTCAAAATACCTGAGATCTGATCTCCTCTGTGAGGTTTGTGCTGCAGGTCAGCCGAGCACTGGTTTCACGGCACAAAATGTGGCTGTATGTGTCCAATGGCGTGCACAGTGCATGAAGGCACGTGGTGGCCCCTGGAGGTGCAAAGCCTGCTGAGAGTGTGTCGAGCCAATGCTGATGTAGTTTTGTCCACGCTCCCTTTGGGACCAGTCCTTGGCATATGTATCCCCAGTACCTTTCCCAGGTATGGCGGTAGGAGCTAGTGGAAAGATCCGCATGAGCCAGGAAGGGTTCAATGCTTAAGCTCTGGTCCTCTTCTGTGTAGGGTAAAGGTGTGCAGTGTAGGCATCGCTGGTGTTTTAGACACTCCCAACCATCTACTGTGACTTCCCCTCCCAGAGAATTATTTTTGTCAATGCTGGAGGGCCAACACCAGAGTGGGAATGGCATATGAGCAAATACCAGCCTGGATCACATGTGCACAGCTGGGGAAGCTGGTACTTTAGAGCCTCTGTGTTAAGAGATAGTTTTGAAATACTTTTTGTGATAACAACATAAGCTGTATGTTTTTTGCTTCTTACCCTGAATACAAGGGTTGAGGTTTTTTGGGGGGGCAGGGGGGAGTCGCGGTTAAAGACCGAGATGTACCCACTGCCTGCCCGAGCCCTGTATTGAATAAAAGCTTGTGTAGACTCCCTTGAAATCCGCATTGCATTCATTGTGGAAAATTAGATTATTCTCATATCAGTGAGTTTCAGCTGCAGATTTCTGTTTAGTTCATTAATTTGCCTTGAAGTTGGATGGAATCAGGAATATATTTCTCACTTTGATTGAGTAGTTAGGGTTGATACTTTCTTGCTTTCATGCTACTCCTTTTAAAAGTCTTTCAGCTGTGTTTTTGAAAATAAAGTGAGTGAATTTATCATATTTAGACATCAGCAAGCACCACATGGCAGAGACAGCTACTCTGGAATCCTAACGGGCTCTCAAGAATTATCCTCTGTGATTATCTCCACGTCTGAAGGACCATATGTCACAGGCTCTGCAAATGGCATCTGGTTATATCACACAAAGAGGTTTCTTCTATCTATTTTGCAAGCAGCTCAACCCAAACTGGTGAACAAATCCACGAATATATTGAAAGGAGCTGGATTCCTTTGAAGTGTGTTATTGAAACTGATGTATTCTGTGAGCTGGATGCCTGTTTCCCTAAAGACAACCTAACTCTCTTATTATTTCATGTTGTGTCAGAAAGGACACATGATAAATCAAATGAGCAGCTAAGCCAGTATACCAGAAAAATAATTATGAATGACCTTTTCCTCTTCTAGCTACAAATGTTATCCAGAAAGGGTACAACCCTTTCAGCTCCAAGATAGACCAGAGTACCTCTAATCCATCAGGGCAGAAATCTTGTAATGGGAAACGAATGCCACCTCAGCAAACAATACCATAATTACTCAAACAATTACTATATTGATCTGAAATTTCATAGGTCAAGTGGACGGCTTGTCTTTGGGTGATAGGGGATGGTGATGCTTTTTTGCAAGCTCCTTCTTGACTCGGTCCAGGTGGCCTCCATGGACCTTCCTGAGATGCCTTGTGGCACAGGGGGCTGCATGTGTGTTCCCTGCCAGGTCTCTGCTCTGATTTACAGCCCTGCCTACATGTATCATCAGGTGAAAATTCTGGTGATCTAATCACAAAACTCAAGTGATATAAAAATCCCCTCAAACCCTCATTAGGAAATACCTTATTTCACATCCTCACTGATGAAAGCAGTACATGCAGCACATCCGCATTTCCTATCTATATAGCTTTTCTGCAGGCTTCCAGTCATTGCAGCAGAGTTATGCCAGTAAGACCCAAGATTTTGGCCTGCACAGAAGCACATTCACTGTTTTCCAGATAAAAGTTATCAGCAGAGTGGGTCTGACTCACCTTTCATGCTCAGGTACATTAATAGGAACTCAGTGCAGAATCAGTGCGACAATGCCAGTGTCCTACATAGACGTTTAAAGGTGGAGAGGATGCAGTATTGTAAATCTCTGTCTAAAACAAATGGTGCTTCATGAGAGGATGCCAGAGGGGCACTGGAAAGAAAACTGTCACTGTGTTAAATTTGCGGCATGGCTTCTTTCTTCGGTGGCCCTCTGAAATTGAGGTTGGGAGCCACACTGATCAGTCGTATCTTACCACACTTCATGTTTTTTATTGTCCAAGAAAAATTGGAGATCTGGAGACTTCAAGCAGGAAACATTAGGTGCCCTGATGGCATGGACAGGCTCTGCCACATCCTGTCCTACCGTGGTGCTTTGGCTGCTGTGCACGAGGCCACCTCTGATATCGGGCCACTACACAATCTGGGGTCTCACTGCTGGGAAAGCAGTGACGTGGCCAGAAGGAGCTGTGGGAAGACTCATCCCCAGGCGTGGGGGCCGCGTTTCAGCTCCAGCACTCATGCTGGGTCCTGCCTGAGCTATGCCACAGCTGTACTTGTCCCTGTTAATCTGCCTTGCTGATCCCACCCTTGCCTGCCTGACTTGGCCCCAGAGGTGCCCCTGTCCCCATGGCCATCCCCAGCCTGGCTCTGCTGGTCACCTCTGGGTGTAGGGGGACTGGGATGCTGGGGGAGGTCCCTGCCCCAGGCTGCCCCACTGCCCCACCGCTGCCCACCCTGGCCTCACTGTGCCCTGTCAATAGGTATTTAGGGGTAACTGAAGCCAGACAAAACTAGGTTGAAACACAGTGCATGAAAAAACAAATGAATGGGGTATATCCAAAGGCTGAATGCTGGCTCTTAAGACCTATAGTGTCTGTGTAAGGCAACAGCTATAGGGTTTTTAAATAAACTTACAGTCCCAGTAGAGAGATTTTGAAATAAGAAAGATTATTGTAGCATTTAAAAGGTTGTATTCATGGAAATTTATATATTTCCACAGCTCTTTCCTACTGGCAATATATACATATATGTGTACATATTACATACTCCAGAGTGGAAATGTTTATTTTGCTCATTATTGTGAACACCTCACCGGTCTTTTATCTGTCACTGTATCTAGCAGGATGCTGTACTTAACAGTAATTGTTATTTTAATTAATATTAATCTGTACGATGCCTCTTACATTTAATGTTAGACTTCTGTGACTCACTGGTACTGATGTGTGATCTACAGTTGCATAAATAGCCTGTGTAATATATGGCCTGTCATCTCTAATACATTTCGATGCATTTTTCTGTGTTTTGCTATTTTGGGGATTATATCTGGTTTTACAGACAAATGGCCTAATTCTCAGTGCTTTGTCATTTATTTGTATTTCATGCCATTTTTTTGCACAGATCTAAATTAAAGAAAGGAAAAAAATATACCGTGGAACCTCAGTGTCTCATAATAAAAGGCTGAATCCAGTCCTCATAACTCTCATTTCAATCAGTCACAAAGGGAATAGTTCAGACCATTCATTTAAAAATATTTGTCTTTTTGTCCCTCCTGGTAATTTTGTAGTGATTTCTTATTGTCATGAGGAAATTTCTACTATATATATATATTTGCTCCAGTATACACAGACCCTTTTGTACAAGAGGTTCAGATCTATTGGTGTTTACCAATAACTGGTCTAGCCCAGCATGCGTCCACTCCAAGGGAACTTGGGAACTTCTTGCCTTGCACTATGATCACCTTTTAGTATAAGGAGCTTAGAGAGTCCATTCAGAAGTTATCATCTCAGAGGGGCCAGAAAAGAAGATTAAACAGCTTTCAGGGTTCAGGAAAGTGCCTTGTATGGCGGGCCCAGGCTCAGACTGTGGGGGATGTATGCAATAAATTATATGGATAATTTTTGAATTGAAATATTCAATGGAGCTATGTGGAATATAAGACGTATTGTATGTTAATGAGAGTTTTTTACTTGAGGGTTTAAACAGTCTTAGTCAGACCTGGGAATTATTTTTTTGCTCCTTTTCCCCTACTAGCAATTGATTATGGATCTTGAGATTAGCTGTGTGTATGTGTGTGGGTGCATTTGCAAGCATATATAGTATTTATATATGTGCATGTATGTTTGTGCAACAATTGTGACGCCACGATGTACAGTAAGAAAGGGTGGCCCTTAGGTTTAATTTGCCCCTGAGAATTATGTGGTAGCTCTGTTTGATACTCTTCATATGCAAACTTAGTTCCCTCACACATTCCCCTTCACTACCATGTTGGCAACTTCCAGTTCCCAACCCTGCTGTGAGAAAATACCTAGTGTGAGTGTGCTGGGCACTTGCCACTGGGCTTTCTCAGTGCTTAATATCCCTCAGCCAGCCTCTGCTGGGATCTGGTCTGCCCTCTCTTGCCTCTTGGGGCTGAAAAAGTTACTTGAATCTTGGCTGGCATAAAGGGTAGGATGTGTAGAGGAACGACAGCCACTGGATGACAATTTCTGACAGGTATTCATTGTGCAGTCACCACTGGACACTAGTTAAAAACTCCAGTATGCCTTAAAATAACTGTCTTCCATTTTCAAAGCTGCTCCTTGATAGAGCTGATAAAACAAAAGTCTGCAATTAAAATTCATGTTCATGTCACAACATGACAATATGAGAGGTGAACACAGGACTAAAGACTCTGCAACCCATGACTCCTTCTAGAAAGTCTTTATGGAGACGAGAATTTAGCGCAAAAAGTATCAGCTGTGAAAACCAGTTGGAATATGACTGGGAATTCTGATGTGTTCAATACGTTGACAATGTATGGGTAACATGGCTGATGATAAATTCAATATGCTGGGTACTTACGCACAAACACACACGCACATATACATACTTTCTCACCATTTCTCTCAAGTGCGCACATACATAGTTTTCGTTCTGGCATGTGTACACAGAAGGTTAATTTTTGCTAACTCTGGAAAGTGCATGCATGTTGTTGAAGTAAGTCCTGCCAAATTAGACAGCATTGCTTTGGGAAATATTAAATTTCCAGTTCAAATGTAGAATTGAAGGCCTCTCGAATGTTGCATTGCTCATCTCCCCAAGTCTGCATTCATCCAACAATCAGTCAACAAGTTCAGCTAGATGAAGGCTGAAAGTAATAGCAGCTGATGAAGATGATCTGCAGGGGTCGCGAGGCCAGATAACAGACCCTGAGCCATTCAGCCAAGCACTCCTGTAAGTACAGCCTTTAAAGACGAGTTCAAGAGCGTGGCTGCATCAGGACCAAACTGTACAAGCAGCAGAGCTTCTGTTGGCATTTGCAGCAACAACAAGGAGATTATCAACAGTGTGCTCTGTAGGATCATCACTGTTTACTCTGTCAAGGGTCAAGACATGATACCGCATGTTGAGGGACTCAACACTAAATCCAGAGCACGTGAGTGGAAACCTGTGTCACTCCGTGTATCACCAGTCTGTTGCCATCAGACTACTTTGACGCCTAGAGTTTTGTTGGGAAGGAAAAATCCTATGAGGTGGCAGGTGGGGCTGAGCCTATTTAAGGTCAGTCCTTTCTGTCTTCAGCTCAAATCACCTCTGCCAAGGGTGTCCCTTCCTGCTGCTTACTTTTTTCTTTCAGAGAGGTGTACCAGAGCCAGAATGTCTCTAAGACAGGATAGGAAGTGACATGTGAAGTTTGTCCTAGTTCACAACAGATCAGTACTTGATTAAGTCCAAAAAACCAGTTAAAATATATATGAAATATAAGGAGCAGCATAGTTATGACTAGTTCTGAAGAGTTCGTATTTAGGGAAATAGGAGACAAAAAATGGTTTGCTTTTGCATTAAGTGATAAATCCAATAACGCTGGGAAGGGTGATTTAGTCTTATCTGTATTCTCTTTCTTTTAAGCTGATTATGCATCATCTCTGGAGAAGACTGATGAAAACTTTCAGCTAAGATTCTGTAACATCAATAAAACCATCCAGGAACAATTGTTTCAGAGTAAGCTCCCCATTTTCTAGATAGCTTTCCATTTAAATAAGGATAGAAAAATGACTTTTTCAGAAGCATTGTGGGAAGAGCAAGCTAGTGAAACAGCCATTCAAGACTCCACAATATGGCATGATTGGGCAATCCAGATGTCTAATTAAAAAAAATAAGAAAAATTTGTAATTCAAATATTAATACTAGATGTTTCCATTTGCACTAAGCAGACCTGTTTTTAATGGCTTAATAGGAAATGCTTATTCTTTTTTTAACTCACCAACTGCCTGGCATTTAACATGAATAAATTCAGGCTATGTATCTTGGCCTATGAATATGACATTGCTTTAAGAGGTTTATTTGTGAGTCAAGCCTCTTTTTCAGATCCACTCCCAAGCTCCGTGGTAAAATCATGCCTACCATCAAGTTATGGCATTAGTCACTGAAAATCTCTTGCTTCGTTATGATGGGTTGCTCTGTTTCTTTCTAACACACTTTTAATCTTTAGATTTCTATGCTGTTTTTATACAAACCTTTCTCTCTAAGAACTTCTCACTAAATGACCTCTGAGTGAAACAGACATCTCTGCAGTACATTCCTTTACTTTTCTGCCAAAGTAAAACTACAGTAACTCCACAGAATTTGGTGAAATTGTTATGTCTTTAGGAAGGAATGGAGATTCAAAATCCAGATAGTGACTCTAGTACATGGTATATTGCTGTATGATCTGCTTTCAGCTGGTCTAGGAATGTACGCGTTGGTGTGTGATGCTCATGATATGTTTTGAATGTTGCAGCTGAAATGGAATTAATTATAATTACCACACTTAGGCTAGTGGTGCTAGCTTGCTTGCTTGCTTGCTATTTTTATTAACCAGTCTTTCCCTGTTTTTTCTCTTCCTAAGGAGAAGATTGATGCTTCCTTGGAAAAAAAAAATTATGAACCTAGCCCAGTCTTTGTGCGTTGAATTATGCATGGAGCCACTGTAATTGCACGTATCAGTCAATGTCTGCAGAAAAATGCAAGGCTAGGCAAGTAATGGTTGTAGGTAAACACACATTTAGTCATACGATGGTTACGGTAACTGAGTGTGCATTTTGTATGCACAGTTGGATGAATGTTGTTATGACAGCTTTCACAGCCGAGTTCAGTGGAGTACTGCAGAGCACAAGAATATTGCTTTTATTCTAGGATTGGCCAAAAAGGAAAAGTGCTCTTCTAGTTTGGCCTAATACTTCAAGAAGTATTTTGTCTCAGAGAATCATAGACAACCAGAATCTTGAGAAGCCACCCTTAGTCTGTCCCCTCCCAGACATACTTGCATGCTTCTTGACAAGTGTTTACCCAGTTCTCCAAAATCTCCAGCAAGGGAGGGCCCACTGCCTCCTGAATTACCATTGTAGTGACTTAGGAGCTCTACTGTTAGAACAGTTTTCCCACTATTATCCAGTCCAATCTTTCTTGCTGTAATTTGGGCTTATATGACTTTCCCTAGGAGTTATGACCGTGGACAACAGGTGAATTCACCCTCTTCCCAACAAAGCAAACTGCTAGTTAGCATGGCAGAAGTGGTGTGAAGCTCTGAAGTCAGCAGAATAACACTCCCAACTTTAATAGAAAAGCGTAAGTATTGTTAGCTAAGACACCACTTTGTTAGCAGATGGTGGTCCTTTCCAAGTGTCTTTAATCTTTTAGGATTTTAAATTGTTACTCTAGAAATGCAGCAGGTAAAAACACATAGATAGATAGACCTTCTTTCTGTAAAGTGTGTGACTAAACAACTCAAAGCCTTATCAGAGGCTTCCTGGATGGTGGCTTATATCCATTTTGAAAAACATTTCATATGTATTTCATACATTTATGTCAAGGGACAGACAGAGAGAAGGATCGTTCCTTCACTGTAATAGCTTCTAGGGATTTTAGTTTAGCAATTCCCTTTGTGGGCACCAAATTTAGAAGCCTGATGTGAGATATTCTTGGCTATGTTTAGACTACTAATTGAGACAGGAGAGGGAGGCCCGTCACGCACAAACATCTCTCCATTGAGGGGTGCTACAGGTATTTATGAATCTAAAGCCTGTTGAAACATGCTCATTAAAAGATTGCTAAAAGGTAAGGAGTGCCTCAGCGGTGCTCCCTTAGTGCCAAGTGTGCCAGCCACGCTGCTTACAGATGGCACAGTCAGCAGGTTAGAGGCTTGGTTCAGAGCAGCGTGGTGGCAAGAGGAGATGCATCAGAGTTTGTCTGATCTCAGGGTGGGTTGTGGGAGCCCAGCAGGAGTGGAAAAGAGAAGTGCCAGGGTGGAAAGGTGGGCTCAGGCAATACTGCTGTGGGGTGGGAGAGGGGACGTGCTTTCACTGGCTGCACAACAGCAACCTGGCGGAGCAGGATCAAAATCCCTGCTAGTAAATAGCTCTAAGACTGCAAATAAGGGATTGTTGAATAGGATGGGTAAAGGTGTACCAAGAATGGGAGGAACAGATGCAAGTCTGTGGGCAAAGAGCCAAGAAGGACAAAATGTAAGACATCTGTCCACAAAATCCTGTCATTCATGAAATGGAATATATGGTTGTTCATGAAGCCTGTTCTCAAGGAGAAAGATTTTTAAAAATTTATTTCTGCTTGAGGCATTACGTTATGCTTTTCGTAGCTAGTGTGAATACAAATATCAGATGAAGGACATTTATGGTCATTCTTATTACTGAATACACTAGGAGAATGGGAGTTGCCTAATTTCACACTTGTGGTCTCCACTCATTCAGACAACTTTTGCAAATCCCACCCTCAAGTGATTTGTTCCATGCCGTATGTCAAGTCACTCACAGAGATGGGAACAGCAGCCTTGCTCCCAGATGTGTTTCTTTAATCATCGGAGTGTATTTCTTCCCAGAGCAATGAGTTACCACTTCATATATTTGTTGCCACATGGAATATTAATATTGTAATCATGTCTGTCTCCTTAGGGGACTTGTATTTTATGGCAGCAATTCAATACTGTTCACTCTTTGGAGTTAAAAGAAATAGGAGAGTTGAAGATTTTAAACGCCTCTTCTAAAAACCAGGCAAAAACCACACCAGAAATCACCTCCTCGGTTCAGAAAAAAACAGAAAGAAAAATATCATTCATGATCACCAAAACCATGAACTATTGCTCAAGATCACTGTTTTTTTTTAAAACACCCAGGAAAAAGTGCCTTCTAAAATATATAAAATGTTGTGATTTTCTGATAGGGTCCTGAATAACCCACACAACCCAAAAGAGTTTTGAGATGTGTGCCCAACGCTGGCGCCGCAGGGTGCAGTGGAGTAACCCTGCCCGAGCTCAGGGGCAGAGCTGTGTGAGAAAGGGCTGCATAAAACCATGTTGGGGCAGGGACGTCTCCACAAGCTCGAGCTGCATTTCACCTCCAGCCCTCGCCCCCGGTCCCTGCCTGAGCTACGCTGCAGCTCTGCCCACGCCTGCCCACATCTTTTGCCGATCCTGACCCCCAGCTTGGCCTCGGAGCTGCTCCATTCCCATGGCTGTGCTCACAGTCCCCAGCCGGGCTCTGCTCACCGCCACTGGGGCAGTGGGACGGGGCCGTGGGGAGAGGTCCCTGCCCCAGCCTGCCCCGCTGCCCCCCTGCCGCCTGCCCCGGCAGCGCTGCGCCCTGACCCTTTCTCCTGATAGCTAAGGTACCGCTAGCATGAAGAGGCATTCACAACAGCTGTATAAAAAAAAGCTTGCAATTCATTTTATTCCCTTTTTCACTGTAAAAATAATTCTCAGTCAGAGAGCAAGAGAAAAAACATATTTGTAACCATTAGTTTAATCACTGGCATGGCAGCAGTTCTGTGGGTCCATGGCACATTTAAGGCTTGATTCTGTAAATACTTACATGTATGCACATCATACAAGTGATCCAAGTGCATCGATGTAAGAATATCTGTGTGTGTGTGTGTGTATAGATATATATGCACCCATCTTTGCAGGACACGGACCTTGTTCCATGCTGAATCTATTGCCTAAATGGTCCCAAGCTAATCTATGCAGATAATTTGAGCTCATTTTGCTTGATGGCAGATGGAGACAAACAGCTTATAACATTAATTTTCTTATTGGATCTCATCTGACAAAATCCCCAGTCACTTTAGTCTTGCATGAACCATTATTCTTTTGTAGATACGTACCTAATAAGCTTAAATTCTGAAAATGAATATTTGCACTTACTAATATCAAGGGAGAGTTAAAATCAAACATGCTGCACAGTCTTCTGGGAAAGTCAGCAGTAAAGCACTGTTTTCAATAATCAATAAGTCAACCAAGCAAACCTCTAGACTGTTGTTACAAGGGGATCTGTCATTGCACAAAGCGAAGATTTGTCTTGAGAAACTGCTAAGTAAATGCTTCTGCCACTTAGTAGGTGGTTTTTTTTTTTTTTTTTTTTTTTGTATTGTGAGCTGCAGATTAAAGTGCAGGCATGCACAGATTTGTTTTGCATTCCAAACAGAGACAGCATCTGGACCAAAGCACTCGTACATAGTCCTCACCAACTTGCATTGGTTTAAGGATGGGAAGATACCCTCTATATTCCCTGTCTCAAACTCTTCTTGTACTGCTCCCTCTCCCTTCTCTTTGTGTCTTCTGCATTTTGTATCTCTCAGCATTAAAATACCAGTAAAAATTTACTTGACGCTTTTACAGGCTATCAAACAAATAAATGGTCTTACACCTAACTGATCTGTATCCACCTGTGACAATTAATAGCCCCCAAAAGGGACTTCACTCCCCAATAAATGTCCAAATGCACAGCAAGAACATGAACTATCTACTTGCAACAGTATCATCAATTTCTTACAAAATGTATCAGAAAACACTTACCAAAAAATAATAAAAAGTCTCAATATAATATGAAACTGAGCTTCATTGCTATAAACAAAATGCATTCTGTGCTGCACTGTTTTTTGCTTTTATGGCTGCGCTTGCTCATTTCCTAATTTTGTTTGAATACGAGCTTACGGGTTGGGACTTAAAATCCTTGGTAGCCAGGTAACTGCCCCAAAGGGTCATGCTTGGAGGCTCAGACATCCATGTTACAGTTCCCTCCAACCCCCCTCCATTGGCATTTATGTTCCTTTCTACTCCTGCTGAGATTTGCCTCTGTCTTGGAGCGAATATGAATGACTCATTGTTTATCGATAAAAAAAATCCTTTTCCATTCTGTAAATCATCTCTTTCTTTTTGGACATCCTTCCCAGCAAATGTGGCAGGCTCTGTGGTGAGAGAACAGGAATGCAGACAGGCTGCTAACATGAGGGTGCCCTTCTGAGGGCTGCTTCCACTTCTTGGACACATCTGCAAAATAATCAGATGAACAGGGCGGACCCCAGTAGCAAACACAAACTGTAGATGAAAAGTGTATGCTTTATGCAGCTGGGCTGGACCTACGAGTAGTTGAAAACAGAGCTGCTTGTAGTTGTGATAAATACTGTACACAGGGCAGTAGTATAAGCACATAGGGTCTGTGGATATTGTGGCACAAAAGCAACAGATTCAAAGATGTAGGCAGTCTCTCCCCTCCCAGGAGACAGAGGGGATCCAAGTTTGGGCGGCAGCACCCCCATCACTACCAGAGCCCATCGACACGTAGCAGTGTAACGCCTCTTGTGATGGAGCTGGCCTGAAATGTTTTTGCTTGATTTTGGAGCCCATCTTTTTCCCACTCATCATCTGTCCTTACCGATGGCTTTGTAGTGTTGGCATTTATCAGTGCCTCCTTGTTCTCCCTTTTTGTTCTGCTTTATCTAATCTTGGTACAGGAGATACAAGTCCTCCTTTCCATGACTTTTGCCTTTCCCTTGTCTTATACCCATTAGCAGCTAACTACCCTCATCAGAAAAGGCTAATTCCTTTACATTGGCAAGGCCAGGACCTCATGAAATCAAAGGTGAAACTCCCATTGACTTCAGCTGGAGCAAAAGTGGCTCAGTTTAATCAAAGAACTTGAGGAGAAAAGCAAAACAGGAGGCAGAGAGAGTAAGTTCAGCCTATAACAAATTCCAAAATGATCAAAAGCTTACAAAGAGCTCAAACCTTCCTAGATATTCATGCAACATCCAGGACGACATGGCTACTCTCAGGATCGAAGGCTGTTACAGCTACTGCCCACCTCAATAAATACTGATATAATGCTTTCCTTCAAACCTGGAGTGTGTGGGCACTGGGCTAGTTAGCCACTGGTTGTAATACAACTTTATCTTCAGTGATCAGTATTCATTGGTTGCTGTATGAATTTCCTTCTAACGTCATAATTTCTGAAATGTGGCACTTTTCATTAAGACGACAAATGCTGGCATTTGGCGGGATGTGGTATTGATCGCATCAAGCTCTGCAATGACGGCTGGCAGCAGCAGAACAACGCGGGAGCCGGCCATGCCCAGCTGGATCAGGAGGTTTCCTTAGGGTTTGTTTTCAGCCTGCAGTATAGTTCTGACTTAGTGTGAATAAAATCACTTAAGAGGTAACATGCTGATTTGCTGAACTATCTATCAAGCGAACTGTTCAAAGCAGAGATAGGGCCAACTGACATAAATAAGAAGTGTACAGCTCTGAATGGCAGAGGTAATTCTCCACCTGTGAGAGTTTTATTGCCTACTGCTGCACAAGCCGGTTCAAGCGCTGAGCAGTTTCCACTGGATGAATGAAAGACTTTGGGGAGCTTTGTGTGAGCATGTGCTACAGGGAAACATCACATTTTACAGTCCCGACTTTTTTTCTTGCCAGGGAATCTGGACATTATTTTTTAATTCCTCATAGTTCTTTTAAACATGCTATAATATCAGGCCCTGATGAGGAATCCAAATAGCCAGTATTTGCTCTTCCCTGCAAAAACTTTACATTAGAATCCACTATTTTATGGAGGAAATGAAAGATCACCGTCTATGCTGTAAGATATTTAACATCACAAAAGACATGAGCAATTAGACTGCCTTCTGCTCAGGACTGCTAGAATGGTCAAGGAAGAGAAATAGTTTTGGTACCTCATATGAGGCCAGGAGCCAATTTGTTTCCTTGCCTAACTGTGTTTCATCCAACTTTTCCTTGCTGCTTCCTAATAAATGAGTGTTATATATATATATATATATATGCTTAAAAGGCAGTAAACATTGCTAGAAAAAAAATCCACTACTGTTCTTAATTAACAAAATTATTATTTGTGATAAAAGCTTTCTACAGTGCTGTAGAGAAAATAAATCCTTTTACGGGTGATGTATCACCTTCTGGATTGAACTTCTAAACGGTATTTTTTATACTATCAAAAATAACAGGTCTTTGTCCTCATCTAATGAGAGTGACCTCCTATACAAAGCTCTTTGAGATTTATTTATGAAGAGTGCCACATAAGAAACTGATATTGATTTTTATTTATTAACTTTCTTTATGCATTTCTGGCAGTTACATCACTTTTATTACCTTTAGATTGAATGACTAGGCCTCTTAATATATTGCTATAGGACTTGTTCTCCAAACATCTCTTATTTTTGTTGCTCTCTTCTGGATTTTTGTCACTTTCCTCCTTTTTTTCTTTCTTTGTCTTTTAAAGCATGCAGTGCTCTGAGACTTAAAAAGGTCCTCTGTAGAATAAGGTAATTATCTTGCCTAGAAGGAGATCAACACAAAGTTTAAGAATGAAAATTTGTGGAAAATAAAATGTGAAGGCCACAAAAACATTCACAACTCTGAAACTGTGGACCTGCCCTTTACCAAACATTTAACTAATTCTTGTCGACTGATGATTTACTTCTCTATAATTTCCATTTGTGTTGTTACTGATTAAAATAGTATCAGGAGAGCTTGTGGAGGCAAATGCTACTGTTTTAAGCATCATAAACCACATCTAAGAAAGGATGGAGAGAGTGATGTGCCCCTGTGAGAGCCCCTATGCTGAGTACAGTGCCCTTCCAGCACAGCCAATAACTCTTCCCAGGAGGATTTGTTTGGCTCTTTCTCCCTTCTCTAAGTTTTGATGGCTGAGGCAGGTGGCCACGGAGGTACGTGGCAGCCCGGGGAGCCCTGGCACCGTCCCTAGCAGGAAAGGCACTCGCAGTGGGTGGCAGAGGGGAAGTTGCTCTGCGTGGTTCTGCTCTCCGGGCAGCTGGAAACACTCTGAAGTGGGGAGAGGACTAGTGAAGTGAACCAATTACAGGACAAAAAACCCCCTCCAAAACACAGTCTCTAAGCTGTGATAACACCCAGTCACTCTATGTTATTCAAGGATGAAAAAAGAGGGGGAAAGGGGGGGGAAATTTGCTTTTGAGATATGTATTTAGTGAAAAATTTCAAACAAGCAAGGCTTCTTTTCAAACTCTGAAAGGGAAAAACTTTCTAAATATTTCATGGATCTGAGTCTCTGTTTAGCTAATTACTTGTTTAGAAAACAAATCTGTGACTTCAGCAACTGGGAATACCCATATGAAAATATGGCCGTATTGACTTTTGTGTTGCATACCAGTCAGTGAACAGGTATTGTATAGCCAATTCTACCCCTTTCCTCTTATGTCTCCCCAGGAACAAAGGCCAACAGTAAGGAGGTACGGACCTACTTCTCAGTTGATCTAGACTGGCTTTCCAGGGCCATACGTGATGGGCCAGTGCCTGTATCCCAGTCTCGACGTGGATGTACTCTCCACACATGCCTGGGTCCCCAACCCTGCGCATCGCATTGCTGATGGAAATATTTGTGTGGGCCAGCTGGTTTCAAAACTTCAAATATTGATCTTTTGCCACCTTAAATGTGTGTGAAATATTAATTTTAATGTTCTTTTTGTCCCTGCTTAAAAGCTACACCCTGCTGACGAGCCCTGTGCAGGCTGTGCGTGGCACACTGACCAGCCCTGCTCTGAGAGCTGTTACCGCTGTGCTTTTCAAGAACCAGTTACCGTTCCTACTTCGAGCAGTGATGGGCCCATGCTTAATTTCAGGCTGATTCTGGAGACTCGGCTACCGAGCCGCAGTGAGACTGCTGTGCAAAGACAACAGTTTTCCACTGAAATAGGTCAGTTCTCCAACATGATCAGCAGCCTGCTTAATTCCCAGGCGTTGAGCTAATTGGATTGTCCAGATACAAGATACAACAGTCTTTTATATTCTTAGAAATAATTGTGGAATTACAACTTTCCCATAGATTTAGCAGTACTCTCCACCCTCTCTCTCCATGAAAAGAATTCAGTCCTTTTTCAGAAGATAACCTTGAGAGAATGAGGAAGGTATATGCTTTGCCTCTATCTTAATAAAAGTCTGATATGAAGGTTTAATTAAGAGAGAGAAAATAGCTAGGAATGAGCACAGGATTTAAAGCAAAATAGACCTCGTATAAGTGAAGTAAAAAGGTCCCCCTGCAGAGACAGAGCAGAGTTTCTCACTGAAGCTTGAGATAAGATCTGCCATAGCCATTTTCCATTTTCCAGCTGTGATGGCAATTCTTATCCACACTTTTCCCTTCTTCTGGCTTGGCTTACAAGGCTAAGAGAAATTTTTTCCAGTTTGTCTCTTCTTCAGATTTAGTACATTTTCTTTTTTTTCTTGTAGTGTTGTGGTACTAAGGTTTTGCTGTTGGGTATTTTTTGCAGGAGTTTTAAAAACCTGCCATTCCCACTAGTCCATCTCATGTCACTTTTGTTGCATTAGAGTAAGCGAAGGAGAAGCTGCTACATCTGCTGTGTTACTCTTCTGTGTTTTGCTAGGGACACAAATATTTTCTGTAAACTGTCATACCAAAGCAAAAAGTAGAGGGAAGTAAAGAATGGAGAAAAGGGAAGTAAAGAATGCAGAAACTGAAGTTGCCTGGTCTGACAATATCTGTCTTCTGTGATGACTTTGAAAAGCGCTTATTTCTTTATGCATGCGTGTATTAAACCTCTCCCACCCCAATAACTTTAACTGTACAAATCTCTGGGAAAAAAAAAAGTTTTACTAAATATATTATACTGAAGGGATTTCAGAGCTCAGAAAATGAAATCCAGCTATCTTGTTTATTCATAGATGTATCCTTCTCCTGAGCTTCTCAGGTTTTGGCAGTAGGGCTTACTGAAGGAGTTCTAGGAAACAATTCTGTCTCACTTCATGTGCGACATTGCAAATACACTGCTTTTCATGGAGATGGTCTTCAAGATATACATATATAATTGTATGCTTAATCAACCATTAGTTATTCTTTCCAGAGTTTTAGATTCGGGCTTATAAAATCTCATGTTGTTAGGATATGTTTATACTTTAATTTGAGTCTAACAGCACTATAGTCACATCTTTGTCTGTACAGCACTGAAGATAATGAGAAGCTATTACTGGGATTCCTACATGCTGCTACAATAATGCAAATATATTGTTGGGATTCCTAAATGTTGCTACAATAGAAATAAATGCTAAAAAAAATGTTTTAAATTTATCTTTGGCTGACAGACTAGTTTTTGAAAATGTGGTTGGCCACTGAAGGGGATGTTTTTCCCAAGCTAGATTTACCTGTTGTAAGGGAGAAGTTTTAAAAGCCAGTGAAATATTCCCAGGATAATTCACACACAGCTGACTGAATAATTCATCATGAATAATGTATTTAGATTTTGCCTCTCTCTTCATAAGGAGATTAGGATATTCTCAGATACATTCATTATTCAAACTAATACTGGGTTTTCTCATCCCCCCCCTCCATGGGCTCGATTCTGTCACCTTTACTCAAGTCGCGTAATGTTTTCTATGGGGAATCGTGCTGATTTTAGCGGCAGCTCCTGCACAGCATGGTACGGGAAAGAGCATCTGGACGCAAGTGAATAGGTTACAAGCACTTGTGAATATTTGATGGTTGTACTTTGAAGCTCCTCCTGTATAGGATTGCTATGCAAATCCTAGGAGGTACTTTTGTTAGCTCTTGTAATTAACCATCGCAACCCCAATTTATTAAACATACAATTCAAATTTTGATTGCAGCTGAGAGGCAAGCTAACATCTTGCTTTCCATGAGCAGTGGAGCTTAGCTTTGAACACTTTGCTGTTTACAGAAAGCGAACACAAAAGATCAAGAGTGAAGGCTAAAAGAAATGTGCTCGAGTGTACAGTCATTCAGAATTTCTCTTGTTACTGGCGTTGCTTCTGGAGACTGCCCACAGGCATTTTTTCAGCATTGAGAAAATGTGTTAATTACTTCTGTGCCTTCCTCTTCCCTGTGACTGCAGTTCTTTCCAGCAAATATTTTTAATATAGACCTGGCCTTTAACTGGGCAAATGAAGCTTCCTTCTCAGCTTCCAGCAGCAGCGCCTAAAGGCAGAGCTATCAGCGTAGGTCGGGGTACACCTCCACTGCAGTATGCCCTGCTGGATGCTCTGTGGCCACCAGTGCCACCCTGCTGCGCAGAAGAAACTTCAGCCTGGTGGCTCTGTAGGCTGGTGTTTCCCCCTCCCTGGCTAGCTGTGCTCCCGGGTTGCCTCCTGTTCCTCCCACCCAGCTAAGGCTGTGGGAGAAATTTGGCCCGGTTCTGCCTCGCTACCCTTGGCGAGAGCAGGCCATAGCTGGCGAGAGCTGGCCACAGCTGCTCACTGACCTGCATTCTCCAGTCGCGCAGCGTAGCCTCAGGGAATTCACGTGTGAGCTGGTGTGACTGGTGTCATCTAGCATAGGAAGGGGTGGTGGCTCCCTGTCTCCTCCCCAGCACCCGCTGCCTCCTCTGCAGGTCTCCAGCGAGGAGTTGGAGTTATGCAGGACTTTGCTGTGCTGGCAGACCGAGGTGAAGGGGGAACGAGGGACCTTTGAACACCTCTCTCAGCAGCCATGTTTTGGTTGACAGTTTTATGTTTTACAGCTAGCTGTGGTGGGCTGAATTGAATATTTTGCCTTTCCAAAAGAAAAGGATGACTTTTTCCTAAAAATAATACCATCTCTTCTAACGATTAGGTCAGAAAATCTCTCTTTCAACACTCTGCCAAGATTTCTCATTCTTCCTGTGTCAAAACCAAAAGCTACCTCAGAGGGGAAGTTTTTGGACTAAATATATTCAGTATCTTTACATAAAAATGTAAGATGTTTTATATAAGAAGATTATCCAATATTTTATACACCCACATTTTCTCTATGTGGGGAAAATGAGCTACCTGAGAAGTTCTGCCAATGTGAAGTATAAAACCTGTGACAAACCCTTTGGAGCAAAGTGCTGTGCCTCCAACATGGGGATTGCAGTCTTCTGTATGATGGAGAAAGGGCACCTTATCAATACACCTATTTGCAACAGATAAGCTTGCAGTGTCTGCACTAGAAAGTGGTTGCCTGGTTCTATTAAAAGTTCAAGCCAGCCTGGAGTTGGCAGGTTTAGAGTACTTTGAACCTGGTCCAACCCTTAATTTGATGGACAGGGCTGGAATAAGGCAGTTTAGTCTATGACAGTAAAACAAATACAAATAGTCTCCTGGCTCTCTGATGGTGTTTACAAGAGCATTAAAATGATTTCCCACTAATGATACACAGTTGTAGGGATTGCAGCACTATATCATGAGGGTAATGCTGCTGCCACTGTGGTGTGAATCTAGAGAGATCCAAAACAAAATGCCAGCAGAGGAATTGGACAATGTACAATACCAGGAATGACAATCCAGCAAAACAGAGTCAGTGTTGCTGCTGTACTTTTAAAAAGAGAGAAGATAATTGCAGGAAGCGTGCCTTCCCATTGGCTTTGCCTGATGCTTTGGTGATGTATTTATTATTTACCTGGTATAGATAGACCTGGTTTTAAATGCATCTCCTCTTTGCGTGGTCGAAGGACCTTACTCCAAATCAGGTTCCTCACTTGTATTAATTCATATCCTGCCTTCTGTATAAAAGACCTCTTATAACGCACATTTAGGTTCAGGAGCACATTACAGCGCACTTGCAGATTTACTAATTTAGGCTTGATACTAGAATTTATTTTTAAAGAAAGTTTGAAGCTTGCTTTTCTGTAACCACTACATTTTTCCTTGAATGAAAGGCAATAAAACAATGCTCAGGAAGTACTTTTACATACATACATTTTGCATAAATACTGCCTCGGAAGGTAGAGAATTTTATATTTACCGTCTGGGCCTTTTCTCTGCTACAATGCAGGTTCTCCTGCAACAGCAGTGCCCTTTCTCCTTTCAGACACCAGCACTCATCTGGTTCAGTGGGAACACAGAAGCCCCTGATTTCTTTTTGTTCAGGACAGAAGTTGTGTTAACCTTGCAAATGCAGTGAATGTCAAATCAGTAAACTGCTGACTTGCCTAGCACCTGTCTTCTCAGCCTATTTATGCCATAGCTGTATGTTAAAGAGCACCGTAAACCACTTATGATTTGACCCATTCTGTGCAAATGAAGCAAAATCTGCAGATAACACAAACCATAATTCCAGATGTCAGTAGGTTGCAGATAGCTGCCTTAGTATTTTTAATGAAAGATGAACAATAAAGACTCTTTTATCTATCTCATTCATAATCTACATATTATTCATATTAATAGAACTGGGCCCTGCAAACTCATAAATATATCAGTAGATGTTGTGATACTTGCCTTGCTGTGAGTGCTTTATGGGTTATAAATTACTTTAAATTATCATTAGACACAGTTTTCAGTGGAGCTGCACTGAAAATCCCCCCCTCCCTCCTAGTTTTTAAAGGCATCACAAGGCTATACTGATGCTGAAAACTGGTTATCAGCTGTAAAATAGGAATTGATGTGTGACTTGGAAGTTCAGATTTTGTGGTGTTTCTTGTTGTGCCTTGTGCAGGAATTCACTGGTTTTCTTGTTTCAGATTTTTAGTGTGATTTTAGGGGTTTACTTTTCCCTGAAGACTGAATTTTTGAGAACCTTTGCAAACATGGTTGCTATGGAAGCTGTGGAGAGGAGGTATGGAGTGAGGGAGACATTTCAATTGAAGTTACTAGAGCTCGTTTGTGTACCTGGTCCATTCACTTCCTAAAACAGCTGATTTGATCACAGATGCCCCTATGACAAACTAGCAAGGCAAGGATTAAACTATCACATTGTTAAAAATTGTTATAAATCTGAGGCATTCATAGGGCTTAGAAGAAGATAAAAGTCAGATTGGCCAGGAATAGGAGATTTCAGAATTTAGGATTCCCTTTGTCTTCAACTTCACTGCTTTTGGGTTTGGAATGAGGGAGCTGAACGTAACTTTACTTAGGTTCATCACAAGGGGGGAAAATGCTGAGAGGGATGATGAGTCATACAGCCAGTGGAGTTACAGGAAATTTGGCAACCAAGCAAATAGGAAAAAAAGTAAGGTTTTAACAGATGAATTTCTCTTTGTGCTAATCTAAAGCTTATTTACAGCAATATCACCCATCACGAGACTATTTCTCCCACTGCTTTTCTCTTGGGCAGGCTGCCACGTGCCAGCACTTGGTGGCTTCACCGGGCTTTTCATGCTGTTCTGATCACTGTCCCCTATGCACAAGAGGAGGCAGCCAACAGCCCATGACGACACCTGCTTTTTGGGGCCAGCAGCAGAAATGAGAATTAACTCTGCAACAACTTGGATTTTGTTGCTTTGAAATCCTAACTTTGCATGCATTAATTAAATTTCCACTTGGAGGAAAAAAAAAGTCTGTTATTACCTAGGAGTGTAATTTTGGGTTCTGTGCTTTCTCATTGCTTGTAATCGTCAGGATTAAGAACGGTTCCCGGATTCCAGGTCCTCTGGCTGCTCCAGTTTGTTCCCAGGATTTACACTGCACTAGGTTGCTGCAGCTTGTATTCCCCTTGCTCTGTTCACTCCCCGTACATTAACTGATCACCAGGATTAATGCATTCCTGAAAGGTAAGGAGCAGAAGCCTGTCTCCTTGACAGCAGGGGACAGACTCATAATAAATACATAAAAATAAATATAAATAGTTAGAGCCAGCAGCAGATTGTGATGGCAGTAAAGGAGGGTTTGTTTGATGCTTTATGGAAATGAAAGCTCTATCACCTTCTGCCTTCACTGCCATCATTATGAGAGCCCTGTTAATCTGCTCTCTGAACATGATCATCATTTCTATGAACATAAAATTTGCTGCTTTAACTGTAAGTCCCCTCCCCCAGCTTAGTGTCATTGAAAATAATTGCAATTAAAATAAGGGGCTGCCCAGGCAGCCACTGCAAGTGCAGAGTCAGATAACAACAGAGCATAAGTTCAGCAGCTGGTATGACGCAGGGAGGAATACTGTTTCCAACAGCCTTTCTCCAGATCAATTGCTCTTCCCCTGGCATCTGGCTGGTGATGGAAACTACATCATAGGTGGCCATCAGGGGTGGAAAATGATTTCGAACAGGTCCTACGGGCCCTTGTGTCCTATGGGACTTGACAGAGGTGACTGATCTGAAACTGGCAGAGGCTCAGTGCAGCAGTATACCATGGTACATGAATTATTGCAATATGGATTAAATGCTATATACAGATATAAAATGACTGACTGTAGTTGTTCAGCTAGGAATAAAATAACTAGAATGCTGTGTGCTAAATTTCATCTCACTGTCTTAAATTATACATCCATATAGCACAGCAGCAAACCCAACATAACAGTAATACTGTCCAATGGGCTATCCATCTCTGGGAACTTGCCGAACCTGATCATGGTAACATCCAGCTGTCTTCTGTGCTAGATAAAATTATTTTCTGATCCCAGGTAAGCTCTTGAGGGACTACTGGGAGCTTCTGACTTCTGTGAAGCAGAACATTTAGAAACTGTGAATGAAAGTTTTATGCTTGTAGACATTGCAGCTAGCCTTGCTCTTAGTTTGTAAGTGTCAGACCCAGTGTTCAGCTTCCCCATGAGCTCTTCATGCCTCTCTGACAGGAGGGAATGAGAGCAATGCTGATGTAACTGGCTGCCTCCCAGTTTCTGCTGCATGGCGAAGTGGAATCCTGCTCACGTGGGTCTGCAGGAGCAGCTCTCTGTCCCCATGAAAGCAAGCTAGTGCGAGGAACATGATGGAGAGGAAGGGGCTTCACTGGAATAATTTAGCTGTCCGTGCCTGCTAGGCCAGTCTCTTAACATGATACGAAACTGGATAGCCTCTAGGATCTGGCCACTTCTGAAATAAAAGCAGCTCAGAGCCTGAAGCAGGCAAAGTGAGGAATAAAGCCACATTTTCTTGACTTTCCTTACCCCTTCACCTACCCTGGGAACAGCTAACAAATGGCAGCAGTTTTAATTACAGATTTAACTTTTTATCTGTTTACAAATTGCCTTACGGATTGTTTCAAACTAGGTGCTCTGTTATTTTGCACCTGTGGTCTCGGATAGAGCTTATGGTAGAGACTGCACTGAGTAACTGAACAATCTTTCCCTTTTGCCATCTTATGGGTTTGCTCTGTGAACTGTTCTTTGTAGACAGATCATTCATTTGAGAGAAGAGGCTGCAGAAGTTTACTTTTCTCTGATGGTCCAGTTCCACTGTTAAGTGGCCAAATAATTCTTACTAAAGCCTTTGTTTAGGTAAAGAATAGATATTCAGACTACTTTTACCATAGTTCAGGCCTGACATTCATCCTAACTACCCTGTTACTTGAAAGACCTGCTTTCATGGTAAGCAATACAAAATACCATGGGCCTGTGACTGTCTTCAGAGGATGGAGGTTAAGACAAGGTCATAGGTGTACAAGGGGAAATATAATCTTGTCTTACTTTCTCTTTCTCCTGTTGTTTCAGGTTGCCAAATTTTTGGTCCTGTTTTTGTTGGTGTGTCATGTCCCCCATCCTCCCTTCCCGAAATTGGTGGGATTGCAATAAAGAAGTTTTGAGGCAGAGACACAGCAGAAATCTGCCTGTGTCTCTTCTAAGACCAGCGCAGGAGCAAACCTCCTGAGGTGGGCTGTAATAACTTTCTGCAGAGAGCAAGGAAGACTTGGTAACTACCTGGTCCTTTCTTTGCTCCAGGAATAGTGCAACTACATGCTGTCCCTTCCCTTGGGCAGATGGCGATTTGGATGATAATCTTGCAGTGAGTCTGTCCTGCTTAGCTTGTTCATGCTGTAACTGGGAAGTATTTTCCATGTGCTTGTGCTGCACTGATTTCTAAAGCTATGGCAAGAAGAGCTGTATCGAGGTGAGCTGTTCAAATTTCATCCAAAGTAAAAATAGTACTGTGAAGATAAACCTGGAATAGCTCTCTCTGTCTATGGTGTACTTTGCTTAGCATTTCCTTTCACCCCGCAGCCCAGCCCATCACTCCCATGTGGTATTACTGTCGCCATAGCATATGTTAGTTACTGGACCAGTGCCATTGGTGTCCGGTGAACTAGCACATAGTTTTTGCATATAGCCCTTCTGATAAAATTCTGCATGGTTTCTTTGCCGTGACTCAGTAAATTGAATCCTTCTTGTAGGAGAAAGAGTGCATGAGATAAGCGATTAAAATACCTAAATCTTGTGATGTTCTGTGGGTACCTTGATTAAAAATACTTCAGAGTTGGTGCTTTTGTTGTATGTGAGCCAAAATGGCAGGTACAAATCCTTATCACTGGGTAGATTTTATAAGGTCACCTGTCACCTGAACGCCAGCCACAAAAAATTAGCATCTTAAAAAACTACCATTAATTCTTTTCATACCCCTTTTAATCTTCATTTTAATCCTGGCTTTATACTGTGAGTTCATGCAAGGTGACAAACTGAGACCTTAAAAATGCACCATTTCTCTGGCATTTCATGAACACCTCAAATTTCATGAACTTTACAAGAGTCATGATCAAAAAGTTTAAAAAATCCCCAACGTTCCTCGTGTCCTTTGTATTCTTCAGAATTAAGCTATGTCAGGTATTTCTGCAAACGGACAGCACGCATTGCAATTTCACTGAACTAAGAGAAAACTTTGAGCTCTTTTTTTTGCCCTGTTGCATTTTTCTTAACACTATGAAGAAACCACAACCAGTAGTAAATCGCAAGAGAGGACAGGCAGTCTTATGTTCTGGAAAGATAATAATTGTCACAACAGTATAAAAAGCTCTCCTTTTTGGCACAGTAACCCGAGTGCTTGAAGAGGATGGCTGCCCCCAAACTCAGTGAAATACTTCACTTTTTCAGGGGTACTTATTAAACTGTAGATTCAGCGCTCACGCTGTATATGAGAGAGGTGAAGTAATTATGCAAAAAAGCGAGGGAAAAGGAATTACCGATACTTCACCAGCACACATGCAACACACAGCATACATCGTTCTCATTCATGAGAGAGCCTTTAGTCACCTGAAACAAGGGAAAAATGTAAGAACTTGTCTTGCAGGTCAGTGTGCAGAGAGCCTGAAGATCTAAGAGTCTGAAAAATACTACTTGTGGCATATCTTGACACAGAAACCCTGGAGCAAGCACACAGCACATGCATTGAGTTCCCTATTCTTCAGCTGATGGCTTTGATGTTTTATGACAGTTTTTAACGCTGATGAGGCAAAACAACCTCAGAATGTGCAAAACCATAGCAACTGCTGCAGGAGGATATATCTGGAGACAAATTGTCCTCATCTCTTCTAATTTTACTGCATTTCTTCCCCTCTAAGCAAACGCTGGTTGTCCCCTCCATGAGTGGGCCTTGTGTTGGGATAGGATTGGCTTGGAGTTTCAGAAGAGACTCGAGCCCAGTGATATGCAGGAGTGGGCACACATGCTGAAACCTGCAGTGATTTTGCTGGGATAAGGGAGTGCCACCCATTGCCTGTTGATTATTTATTGGATTAAAAGGTCTGTGGGGGAGCAACCGCTATTGTCCAGACTCTGCCGGGTGCTCCCCAGTACTGTCGGCAGAAGGGCACGCAATAGTGATGCCTCCTTCTGGACCCCCAGTGCTGGGCCAGTGGCCTTTGCGGGGGCTACGCTGGTTTGTCTCTCTTGAGCAGAAGCTGGAGGCAGATCTAAGGGGTCTTTCTGATGAAAATTCTCTTGGAAACTGGTGTGTTTCCGTGGAAACTTTCGGTTTAGCAGAGGTGGCCTTTCTGAGGGAGAAAAACGTCTGCTCTCACATTTCTCAACTGCTTTAGTTGTAAGTGGTGCGAATGATGGTTTGTAAGTCATTATTGTCAGCAGGTCTTGATATATTAGATTCAATGAAATCACACACATTTCTTGCTTACTAACACCTTCAAAATATATATGCTCATGCCTCATTTCTGCTTTTTGAAGCAGGAAATATACAAAACAACTTCAAACTTCTCCTTGGGTAGAAAAAGTTAATTTCCAGTGTTTAAAAGAAAATTCATGGTAACAAATATATGATTACAGATTGTCAAATTAATTTTTACTTTTATCATAAGACACTATTTTAGCTTACCGCTTGAGTACTAAAGGATTTGGGAAATAAAGCAGTCCCACAAGGATCCAGACTGACCCATCCTTTTTGCTGCAAACAATCTGCGAACGAGAAGACTTCAGTTAAAACCAGCCAGGGGGTCAGCACTGAGTGGGCACTGGCGAGCCCAGCTAGCCGCGCGGTTACTTTAATACAGAGCCTCCCTCAAATTCCTGGAATTGATCAGTTGTTACCTCCAAGGAAAAGAGTTGTGTAGCTGAAGGGAATGGAGGCAATTTTTGAGTGGCATCGTAATTTCTCCTGAGACCTTTCCTGGAGGCCGGTGTGCCCTTACGCTATGGATAGGAGAACTGCAGCTGAATTAGTCAATGCAATGCCACCGCTCTCTGTCGTCTGAAAGCCTTTATTACCAAGGAAAGAAAATCCCTACGGAAAGCGAGGCCGTGTTATCTACTTGTCCGGGTAAAATCTCCTCATGATTTTTCCACCTGCTTCGCAGGGTCCCAGACAGCAAAGCTGGGCACAGGGGTCTCTCTTGGCTCCCCGTGCAGTGTGGGCCGCAGGGGCTGGCAATTCCTACCCGAATCACAATTACTGTTTTTGAAACAGTCTCCAGCTTAATAAATGACTGGGGTTTGTTGTGTCCAAAACTGGGAGAAATCTGCCCAAAGACTGCCCCCCAACCCCTCACAGGAAAAGCTGCTTGTTAGATTTCCACACACCCCCCCCCCCCCCCGCCGGCCCCGGGAGCTGCAGGCACCGCCACCCCCGCCGACCCCTCACACCCACCCTCCCCGCCGCGTCCCCACCGCCGCTGCCGCTGCCGCCCCCGGGGCCCCGCCGCGGCCGCGGGAGCGGAGCGGGAACGGGGCGGGCCGTGCTGCCGCCGCCGCCCGCCGCCCGCCGGGGAAGGCCGCGGCGGAGGAGACACCTGGGTTTCCCTGGCAACAGGTAGGCGCCCGCCGCGGCGGCCGGGGCAGCCGGGGTTTCCCCGCTACGCGCCCCGCCGCGCCTTCGGCGGGCCCCGGGCGCGCCTCACCGGCCGGGGACGACCGCGCAGGGTCAGGCCGGGGGCCGGCCGCCGCCCCGGGGCAGCCCCCGGGCCAGTCCCGCCGCCCCCTCGCAGGAGGGAGCTGGGGGGCCGGGCGAGGAGCGGCCCGCGCCCGCAGCGGGAAGGTAAGCGGGCCCTGCCGGTGCGGGGTCGGGGGGATGGAGGGGACCTGGGACAGCGCTCGGGGTCAGGTGCAGGGGCTCACCCCGGGCCGCGGCGTGCCTCGCCTGCCCTGGCCCGAGGACTGGCGGTTAGGGTGCAGCTCCTCAGCCCGGATCAGGGCCCCGTTTCCCCGGGGCCGGGGCTTGCAGACTTCCACCCTCACTGTCCCCCGCCTCCGCCACCCCGCTTTGCCTGACTGGGGCTTCTCCCCTCCCAGTCTCCGCCACCTCGCTGGGCTTCGCCACCGGCCCCTCCGTGCCTGGGCGGCTTTTTGCAGCAGGCATGTGCGCCCGCTGCTTCCCGCCACCGCCCGACCCTGCCTGCGCCCCCAGAGCCCGCTTTGCTTTTGCGTGGGCCTGGGCTCAGCGAGGCGGCGTCTCCCCTTCCATCTGTACCAGCCAGCAAAGGCTTGTCTGCTTCCCACTTCATTTCCTTCTTGTTTACATTTATCCTCAGTGAAGGCTGGCAGGTCACCGGCCTCACTGGCGCCTTTTCCCCTCTCTGTCAGCACCGGAGCGCTCAGCACCCCGCCCGCCGGGGTGCCGGTCCCCGTGCTCCATCTTGGCGCCCGCCAAGCTTTCTGTCCGCTGTCCCAGGCACGGAGGTATGGATGCCTGCCGGTTAATCTCGGCTTCTTCTGCTGGGCACAGACGCATCAGGTTGGGCACAGGATTGCTGTAATGAGGCTATGTGGCTCCTGGATGAGAGCTGGCTCCTGTGTGGGCAGTGAGCTCATGTCTGTCTGCACGTGCCCCCGTAGACAGACATGCCCGCCGTCCAAAGCTCTGTTCCCTCGGCGGGTTGCAGGTCCCCTACCAGGGGGGATGCCTCGGTCACATCCCGGGATACACGAGAGGAAACGGCCTCTCAGCGCCAGGCATCACCTCTGATATTCACTGCTGGGCGAGGTCAGACGGAGATGGGCAGTACTGTAAGGCTTGCCATGTTGTGGCCAAGTAACTCCTTTCCTACCGCTTCTTCTTTCCCTAAATCTCAAACCTAAAGCACAGGGAAGGACAAAAGAGAACAATGGATGTCCTGGTACATATTCTTAAAAAAAAACCTTCACAAAAACTGAAACCATAAAAAAATCTTTAAGGAAAGTTCTTTAAAAAAATTATCCCCAGTTAAAATTTGCCTATTTGTTTTGTAACAGTAATGCCTCAGTAATGCTTGCTGCTGAAGTTAAATGTCAAATAGTCTTCCCATAAAACTTATCAAGAAAATGGGGCTGATTGGTGACCTCAGGCACTAATACAACAATAGCAAATAGGCCACAACATCACAGACAAAGATACAAATTGACCTTGAATGTCAATTAACAGAAGGCTTTATCCACATTTTTTTTATTGCACGCAAGACCTCTGGACTCTGCTTTGTCCCTGTGTTTCCTTTGTGTTGTGTTTGCAGAAAAAGAAAAGGGGCACAAAGCTCCCTTTATTTTATTAAAACCAGAAGTTGTTTATAATTCTGTGGCCAGTGTGATATTTCCTGGTAATATAAAAACTCAATTCAAAAAGGAAATAATGTGTTACCTTGCATTGTTCCCCCAAATAACTCAGAGGGAGATAACTTGATAAAAACATTTTTATCATACCCTCTGGTTAGTTAAGTGTAGTTGCTATGTTTCCAAAAATAGATAGTCCCCGAGTGTGCCTGAAATCTGCAACACGGTCAGTTCTGTGTCACGCATAGCCTTTTCTGCCACAGCCATTCTGCCTTAGAATTGTCAGAGACTTCTCCTCTGTCTGTTTCTTTAATTCACTCATAATTTTGCATCGTTCTACAGAGTAGATGCATACTTGTAATCAGAGAGAGACAAGCTTGTAATCAGAATGTAGCCAACAATAGTTGTTTGATGCCAGAAAACTGAAAAACGTTCACAGGTTTGAAGTAAGGGAAATTATCACTTTTTATGGCTTCTGGCAGAACTCCATGACTAACTTCCTTAAGAAATGTATCTACTAAATAATGAATAATGAACCAATATCTCTTTAAACTCTCCACAGAATCGTTTCTTTGTCTTACTTTTCAATGACTTAAAATGTTTTGGCTTTCCCAGCATTATTGATATTAAATCAGCTCGCTGACTGTGGGGATGTCTTTGCAGAGAGAGTGGCCAGGAATTGCGCAAAGCCCAGGAGGAGTGTGCTGGGGCCGGAGCTAGGAGACTGGGGCCATTGCAGAAGGAGTGGGATGCTTTTCCTTGTACTTAGCTTCAGGCATAGACATGGCTTACTCTTTCCCTCAGTCAAAAAAAGGAACTTCAGAGGTTTAAACATACACTCAGACAGCTGCTAATGATTCTTTTCATACATTTCAAAATCTACATGCCATATTTCAATCTCCGGCCTTCTGGGCGTTTGTGTCTAATTAGGCTGGAGGGCCTCCAGTTCGAGATTACCTATGCTGCTTGGTGCTCAATTTCTTTATATGACTTTGGCAATAAAGGAGATTACCGTGGGTTTATGTGCAAGCAAATTAGGGACAGATGTAAGCATTCTTGTAAGCCCTATTCCTGCTTTCTTAGCACTGATTGAATTCCACCATCATCTGGTTCTTTCTACATGAAATGACAAGTGTGCCGATTATAGCATATTTGTTACTAGGGGTACTCTGTAAGATACGAGGCTTTTAAATACTTTGTCTTCTCTTGCCTTTTTTTTTTTTTTTCAAGGGAGAAACAATGCTGCTTCAAGAAAAGCTTCCCAGTTCCAGGTTCAAATAATGAAAAAGAGGAAAGGACTCTGAGCTGAGCTATACATAGCACAGCAACAAATGTTTTGGGCTTGTTTATGTTTTCATAACAGCTTAGAGTAGAATGGAGAACACACAATACATAGCACGTGAATTGGCGTTTAGCACTATGAAGTAATATTCCATTGGTTAGGACTCCTATTTACTACTACTTTAGAAAAAAAAGTCCCTATGCATTATTGGAGGAATATGGAAAGACTGCTATGGCTGTCTCCTCAGCCACCACTGAATAAATAAACCAGATCTTCATTCTCCAGATTGTTGTCCACTTTATGAGTGCTAGATGAACTCTTAGGATGTTATCCCTGGTTTTCTCAAGCGAAAGCTTGATGTGAAATCCCAATTCCAGTGAACTAAATGACAAAATGTACTGAACAATAGTTTCATGTTGCATGTCAGGAGGACTGGATACATATTGAAAGGCAGACACCACCTTAAATGAACCTTAAAAATATTTAGAAATATGTGTTAAAATGTCATTTGTGAAATGCTAGGTGGCAGGGATGAAACCCAAATATTAAAGTACTCTTCTAAATGAATAAACCAATTTTTTTAAATGATAGCAAATATCTACAAATCTTCTGGTTCTTGGCATCCTGCAGTCTTACATAACTGAATATATATTTTAAGTGCCTAACTTCAGACACTGGTAGGTGAATATTTTAGATTAATAACTACAAAGATAATGCACTCCAGAAAACATCAGATTCTGCACAGTTATAATTTTGGAATATTAGACTTACAGCTCAGAAATACTGTGTTTGAAAACAAAATTCGTCATGACCTCATTAGGAAGACCTAAGAATAACTGTCTCCTGACATCTAAACTCCTGTTTAAATAGAAATCTTAGGGATCCTTACCTCAGGTCCCCCTCTGACAGCTCTATGGAAATGTTCTGATGCCGAGATGGTGAGGAATAGTGCACCATGAAAAGTGAGTGTCTTCTGCCTGTCAGGCTCCCAGATTTTTGCTTGTGATTGCGCAGCTGATAGAGTCAATTTTATTTCTTTGAAGAAAAAAGATTACAGGTGAAACACTGATACCTAATTCTTAGATTTAAATTATATGACATTAATTAAGCAGTTCCACATTTTAGAATGCCCTAAAAAAATCAACACCTCGTGTTTACAGGACTTGGAGCCACAGTAAACTCATTATTCCTAACATTACATATATTATGAAAAAGAAAAAAAGGCTGCCTGAATGTCAAATAGTGACAAACGTGTACACCCAACAGAAATACCGTGCAGCCACCCTATTGTAGGCAACTTCTACATTAAAGGAATTTCCTTCCTTTATGAAGTGCTGAGTCAGCTGGGGCAGGCAATCACATCTGAAATGTCTCTGCTTTCATCTCTGGAATATGGAGGAGTAAGCAGCGAGGGGGCATTGCCTGGTGGCAAGAGCAGCCAGAGAGGCTTGGCCCTGAATTGGGCACAGAAGTGGGCACATCTGTCCTGTTAAAGGTCCCATGCCTTGTTCCCTACCTCTCCAAACCATGGTGAGGGATAGCCTTGCAATGCCTTTGAAATCTGTGCCTAAACTTTGTGGCATGAGCCTCTAGCTATTTAGGAATACAATTGCGCACTTTGATGTATCGTATGGTCATTCATTTTCACAGAAAGCAAAGCAACTGCTCAATAATAGAATGTGCCTTCAGAAGAAGCTGATCTGCTTTTCATGGGAAAACTAACACTTTAAAACCCCTTTTTTATCCCGTAGCATTCCAGAGATCAACATAAATCTGCAAGTGTTAACCTTGAAGAGGAAACTCTTTGATGCTCAGCCCTGAAGGAGGAAATGCAGGTGTTCTTGTGCCAGAGAACAAACTTAGGAGATCTCAGAATGTACAAACGTGAGTCCACCTGGTCTCTGCCAAAATAGCTTTATAGTGAAGGGCTTCAGAAACGTTTTTAGGTAAATCAGATAGGTGTTTCCCAGTGTTTCAAATGTAAAGGAGAGGATAAATGCCTTAATAAGTTAGGAAGGCAGTAGCCTTATTTGTCAAAAAGATAAGAGGAGCCCAGATGACAGAATTATCAATATTTTGCAGAGAAAAAAGCTTATGGTAGTATGAAGCAGTATACTGCAGTGGGTTAGTGGCTTTGTCTTTTGGTCTCAGAACACTAACCTGAACTCTGAAAAAGCATTTGGGGAAGAAATATGCTTAGAGACCGAGACTGGACTTTGTGTAATGTTACAAATGAACTGCAAGTGGCATTTTGGTTTTTTTTTTGGTTTGTATAAAATTGGAGTAGAGCTCTGTGGCATGGATAGTTCTACTTTTTTTCAGCACTTTCTGAAGTCATTGTAGCTGCAGCTTGGCTGTCATGTTCTTCCTTTAATTGGAAGCTGGCCAAGGGGACGGTTGGCAAGCCTGTTTTTTGGAAGTCTGGACATTATCTTGCTGCTCTGGGGCCTCTGCAGTATTAATAAACCACAAATAAACTTCCTGGCATTTCTTTAACGACATTATGGTTAAAGAACAATCAGTTTAAGCCTTCAGAGAATAGCTGTTGCAGAAGAACAGAAAACACAGTCCACGACATCTAGCAAATGACTCTTTTCTTTGCTAAAACAAAAAGGCTTGTTGGATCTTTGCACGGCAGAAAGAATAGTCCTGGGACATAGTATAGATAATAAACTGCCACTAATAAATATAGCCCTTCCACTCTAGAATCTTATGCATACTGGTTAAGAATCTCTTTTCCTCACTTAATCTGCATATGACATTCATTGAATTTTGTGTCCTGATCTTCAGTTTATGTTTTGGGATCTTATCTTGAAAATGCCGTTCAAGTTACTATCTAGTGTGAATCTCAGCTGGCCAGAGCCAAGAAAATAGGCCTAGATTTAGCAGGGATCTACTTAACTTCCCTTGGACAGGAGGCCACAGGCACAATTGCTCTGCTGTGTATGTGAAGGACCATTAAAAAGCATGTTCTGTAGAAACCTGCCGTGTGGGGATGCTGCAGCGTGAGCCAGGAGTCCATCTGGTCGATGCTGCCACTCTTTGAGGAGCTGAGTGGCGTGGCCAGCAAGAAGCCCCTGTCTGTGCCATGAGTCTTTGGTCAGCAGTGTCTTGCAGGTGGATTTTTCAACAGCAGAGAAGGGGACTCTGGGGAATGCATGTAAGGATTTTCCTTGACGGTGTAGTTCTGTATTGAGTATCATGGTAGCTGTAGTCAGCAATACCGCAGCTTTTCCTCTCCTACAGTGTATCTCTGTGTGACATGCAAATCACTAATGAGTAGCTAATTAGGCATAAGTGATCATGATTTTATTCTGTTTTCCTGTAATAAATATAGTCAAGTCCCTATTCTCACTAGTTTATAAAAATGACCAATTTTGTAGTGCTGAAAACAAGTTTCAAGACAAAAAAACCCCCTGTAAATCTTTTTCTTTCTGTCTAAGAATGTTAAACTTGATGACCAAAAAGACAAAGAAAACCCAACAAAGAAAAATTATTACTATGGAAATCCCCAAGTGAGAAGTTAGGGGTGTGAAGGTTTTATAAAATAAAAGTTAAGGACTTCAGGAAATTGATGAAGGCACACAAAAATCTCGATGGTGAATAGAATTATGGATGAAATATCTTTTTCTTGCCTTTTTTTTATTTTAAAGAAGCATAGTAAGAACAAAAGTAGTCTGAACAAAAGAATGGGCCATTGCTGGGTGAAAAATGTCAATTAGAATTAGAATGAAGTATTCATTGAATTACTTCTCTTCACGTGTCAGTGAAGGACAGGCTGCTGCACCTCTGCTGATGGTGATCATGAAGTATGTAGCACCCTCCTCCACCTTTGCTGTGCTGCTGTGCTACTGTGTGAACTACTGTTGTGCTACTGCGTGAACTGTTACTATTAGGCCTATTTAAACATCTGGACCTGACAACTAATACCCAGAAGTTTTTAAGGAATTCGCTGGAGAGTTCTGTGGGTTATGAAGCTTGAATTTTTCAATATGCTTTGGAACACAGAGAAATTACAGAGAACTTGGGAATTTGTCACCAATGCTTTAAAAAGGAATCTTCTGGATAATTGCAAGACTATCAATTTGGCTCTGGACCTGGAAAAAGTAAAAGAAATTCTCCTACTGGACTACATTTAAACTTCCTGTCATTCTTTAAGACTAGTCACCCGTGATTTTTGGAAAATAGATTTTATCAACCTGACTCTTCATTCCTTTCTTTATTCTCTTATTTGAGAGATAAGAAATACAGTTTGATCGATGCCATCATGTTGAAGTAATATATAATATGCTTCTGTGAGGCATGATTTTTTGATGAAGTAACTAGACTGAAATGAAATCAATGCGATGCTTCTTAAGTGGACTCAAAGCTGGCAGAAAGGCTATGAAACATGACTGTAAATGGGGCATCCTCACTGAGTATGTGCCTTTCTGTTGGATCCTATAAAAACTGGTTATTATCAGTAACTGTTTAGCACTTTTATTGATGACCTAGATGCTAAACAATACCAGTTTTCCACAGGACTAAGGGAAATTTAAGAAAGAAGATAGCTGTCTGATGCAGAGAGATCTGTCAGTGTTAGTGAAGTGGGTGCAAGATGTAGTGTATCACAAATGAGGTTTTTGTGAGCTCGTGTGGCTCTTGGACGCATGCTTGGCAGTACTGAGTAAGGATAGAGAAGTATTTTGCATATACAAATCATGTTCCTACACCTAAACATGATTTTAAGAAGAAAGGGGGTTCAGTAGTGTCATGACAATAAAAGACTAGGAAAAATTGAACTCCAAGGTCACTATCTACTAGATTTACCAAAGAGGGGTGGCTCAGTATTGCTTGCTCTGTTTATGTACAAATTCTGGTTCATCATATGGGTAAAGGCATTCTTCAGTGTAGCCAGCAAAGGCGGAAAAAAATGCGATGTCTGGAAAGTGAAACTGGACCCAAGCAAGGTTTGCCTTTGTAACAGTCAGGAAAACTGACCACTGGAATATCAATATCAGTACCAACATTATTTAAAAAGAAATGCTAGTTAAAAAAGGCTGTGATTCTGGAAAGTTTTTCAGATCTGAACTCTAAGAGGGCTCCTGTCATGTAAGAAGTATTACCTAAATTCAATCTTTTTTGTGCTTAATACAGACATTTCCAAGAGAAGTATGGGTCTCTTTCTCCAAGGGCTTAATTGTTTAGCGAACTTCGAAGCTGTATTCAGGCCTCTGAACATGAATGAAACTTAATTTAGTCCCTTGCTCTGCTCAGAATTTATATAAAAGAATTGGCTTTATGTTAAAGTTTTTATTGTCAGGAATGGAAGCAGGGAAAGTCCTGTGTATATTTTAGAACCTGGCAGATGTCTGTATGCCACACTCCTCTCTCCTGTTGCTCTCTTACCCTGTTGCTTGAGACTTCCTAAATTACCAGGACAAAGAGAATGGGAATTTGACTTACATATTCCTTCTGTTCTCTGATGCAGCTTTTTTTGGCCTGTAACTAGAGCAGCTGAACGTAGTGTTCAACTCAGGCAACTTTTCTGAATTAGCCAAATGCTCTAAGGGGCTAAGATGAAATTTTTACTTTGAGCTGGATGAAATTCTGGACTGCTCTTGACAGAGGTGTCACCAAAACCCTGGTAGTGAGTTTTCCTGTGACTGTGTTTGTTTATGTTATTGCCCTTTGAGAGAATTTGGTGGCTCTCTGCAGGGCAGTGATTGCTTGAGATTATACTGAAATTTCTTAATGTTGAAGTGGTGTGTGACAGAAAGCAAAAGCAACTTCAGTATTACAGCTGAGATGTCTTGGTTAGCCCAAGGGATCTCAGATGTACAGAGACAGGTTCTACTCTGCTTCATGTTCTCAAGAATCAGTAGAATTTAGAAATTTGATCTTTAGATAGTCCATCGTGTTTAAGTACAGCCCTGATTATCCGTCCATTTTCTGCTTATGCTGGTCACTACTAAGAGGGCTCTGGAAATAATGCATGAAAAAGTCTTGCATCTGGAGCAGTTAATGCTCACCTGTATGTTTTTCACCTTTTTGCTAATTAAAACACAGCAATGAAAAATGCTATTCAGTTGAATCACGGTATTTCATATAAAATTACTAAAAAGTTAGTAATGATACATACCTTTTCTTTATCACTTTTGTCCACTGGAACAATTTATCCTTCCATCCTACTAGAACTGAAAATAATGAAGCTGGCTTGCTTAGCAGAGGACTTTGGAATGACATGCCCAGATCACCTAGAAACAGAGCCAGGACTAGTATCTGGGAATCCCAAGCTGCTTTTGAATCCACTGGTCCATGCTGATGGTCCACACTAAATACAGAATTTGGGAAGTACCCAAGTGCAAAGGCATAACCAAATTTCAGGACTTGCTTTAGGAATATACTAAGAATGTTTTTTAAAACCATGATGATAAGTTCTTTTTCAAATAGACTTTTTTAAATTTATAAAACTATAAACAGAAAATGTGACCCTCCATGCTTGTTCTCAAGAGCAAATTTACATTTTTTTCCTATGACCATAAAAATACTTGCATTTTTTTTCCTGTTCCAGTTACTGCATTGAAAGCTTACCCTTTGTTCAATTCCTGTCTTCAGTTTACCTACGATAGCATACATAGTCTATGTTCTCCAGCAGTTGCAGCAGCACTTATATGTAGCTATTTGTGAAATCAGTAGAAGTATCACTTTTTCCTCTTTGAAGTCGTGCCTTAAAATGATCCTTTCTCCACAATTTTTGGCACCAACTGAATTTCTTGTAAGAGCTGATCATTTCCCGGTGGGCGTAAAAAGAACATCTAGTTGCTTTCTTTTGCCTGCCCCCTCCCCAATTTGTGCTGAGCTGTGCTCTCCTGTTTTACAGTTGGATTGGAGGTGCCTCTGATAAAGGGCTGTCTGTTGTTCAAATGGGACTTTGTGTAATGATCTCTTAGTCTTGTGTCCAGGTCTTTAAGTGTTACAGTCTACAAATTACCATCCTTATCTCTTTTTGTCTTGCTCTGTCTTGCTGAAAGAATGAACGTGGCTGTCTCAGTCGTAGCCAGGACTATCGGTTTCCTCACTGTGAAGATGAGGGTTCCTGCTGCACGTGTCTATATTCCAGTGACCTGCCTGACGATAGACATTGCAAACTCATCTGGGAGGACCTCTGTTCACCTGACATGTCTGCTCTGAAGATTCTGGTTATTAAGGCATCTGTATGAAATTTACTGTCTTAGGTTAGCCTTATGTTTGTTTGCTGAGGTTTGTAAATCTAGTTGCTGAATCAGTTTGGTCTCCACAATCACTGGTATCTTTCCAAAGACAGAAGTAGTATTCAATGAATATTTACCATTAACTGTTCAGTTATATTATCACATTTCATTAACACCAAGCTTAATTAGAACCCCAGCAAGGACAGTCTAATCTCTGTTTGAATAACTGCACCAACCTGCCACCATGTAAATCAAGGTTTTAGCAGGGTAATTCAACAACCTTGCCTTGTTAGTTAAATGATTAAACATCTGCTGTGTTGAAGAGAGAAACATGCTTCGTCTTACACTTGCAGCTTGTCCAATAGCTAGAAATTGAAGCTGTTGACTATCAGTGACTAATAGCTTGAAGTCCTGTTTCTGTGGCACGTTGCAGTTGGCAAGAGTCTGTCTGCTTCAAGGTTCCAGGGAAAAGTGTGATACTTTCGGGAAAAAAAAAAAAAAAAAAAAAGCCCAAATAATTCTGTCTTTCACTTATTACTCTGAATTGTATGCACACAGAAATACACCCAATATAAACTTAGAAATATTGTTTTATGTTTAAACTTAGAAGTTAAAAACAACATGAGATTTATTTTAAAGCTTACAACCAATACTGTGAAAAACACAAAACTCATCAGAGTTATCATCTGTTTTGTTAAATGTTGATCAAACCCAATCAAGTCTTGTATTTTTTAATGTTGGAACAGGAGCATACGATATAATCTGCATTGTGTGGTGCTGCAGTAACTAAATTGTACAAGTAATGTACATTATTCCCACGCAGTGGTGTAAACCCTGCTGGCTTCCCCTACTGGTGCATCCCCTTTCCCCTGCCCCTGGATGCAGCAGAGGAGTAGGAGTTTTGGAGAAGCTGGCTGACTGTCCCTGGCTGGCAGCCTCATCTGCTTGCAGTGTGCCTGCTGCAGATTTGACTGCTTAATGGCCTGCCTCAATGGAAAAGAAATACATGCCAATGGCATGGGAATACATGCCAAGAGAGAAGTACTAATTAGGAGCTTTCTGCTTGCAGTCTAGCACCCAGCCATAGGTGCATGAGTATTTTGTATGACCAGTAGCTATTTATGGATGACTCCTAAACACAAGCACCGGGAGGATTAGCAAGATGTACAGTATTTGATACTTTGCCCTTTCCACAAACATCAGGGTCGCAGCACTAAAGAATTGCAATGAGGTCATAAAAATATTCTTTTTTTCCAGGCTTTAAAGATCAGCACTATTTGTCATGAAGCAAAATGGCTTGGAAGTTGAACTTCTGTTCCCACAATTGTATTTAAGAAGTGCTCATGAATCTTGACAGACTTATGAGTGATTGTAAGCAGCTGAATGAAAACAATAGGCCTGCGATAGCCATGGGACATGGGTGGGCCCCACCGTCAGCGTATCTGCGCTGATGAAGTCTTGTGTGGCAGGTAGGCTTTGTCAGGGCAGAGCCCCGGGACCTCAGGCAGTCACACTGCGACACATTTGAGCTTCAGTTCCAGCTATTCCTTAGCTGCTCAAACACTCCGTCTGAAGAAATGTGTTAAACAAAGTGCATTTTGCATGCTTTTTTTAAAGAGGCTGAATTGTGTCTTCCCGTGATGCAAATTCACATCTAAGAACATGCTGGCTGTCATAGCTATAACCCCAACCCACTCTCTTAGTTCAGGGAGGCATATGTTGCCAGCTCAAGGCTGGCTCAGAGAGAGGTAAATACAGATGGGTCCATGTGTATGTGTGTTCATCTATATGTTTATAGATAAATGTTGTATTAACATGAATATAATTAACTGAGAAAAAGATAATTCCTGGAGAAGTTGTTTAGGACTGAAAGTCTTATGTGGCCAAAGGCAGAAAAGCTTACAAAGGGATGAATTTTCTTGATGCCTAGACCTTACTTCTCAAAAGATGAAGATAGAGAAAGGGAGAAGCAGGGTATAAAAAAGCAAAGTGGTGAGATTGTTGATTGTGGTAATTGAGGATAGACTGATAACGGGAAGAAGTTGCTTGTAATTTACTGCCCACTTACAAATTACAGAGGGAAAGAAATAGCTATTCTGCACAACCTGATATGACAGAGGCCCTTTTCCATCTGTAACTAACTAAAAATGTGCTGCAGTTTTGTAATTCCATGTAACTGAATCAGAATCAGTAAACCACTTTGCTTCTTTCTTTTAAATGCAACTGCCTTTGGGTAGAAAATGTTTCCTAATGTCTCCTAAACTCTTTAAGTGGTGTTTCTGTGAGTACATGAAGATCTATTCCGCACAAAGGAATGCTGTAGTCTGAAATCTGTATTTTGGAATAATGATAAATTTGGAATCAGATAAATTTCTTTATAAGACCTGAGAAGCTAACTAGCTAATTGCATTGAAGAGGCTTTAAGTTTAAACATCATGATAATATTAAATTACATATGTATAATTTTAAGGAAGCAGTGTATTGATCTGTAGAACATTGAGAAGATACTAGTTCTGTAAAAAAAACATTTCTGGAAATATATTACTTTAGGCTAAAAAGCTGTTTATATACAAAATCTTTCATATCCCACATACATTTAAGGCGGTGTACTCTGTCTATAAAGATCTTCTGCAGCTTACTGTTTGATCTGAACACCATGTAAGAAGAGTTCTGCTTGTGATGAAATTTTGTGTAATTGAAAGCCCAAATGAAGAAGATGCCTCGTAGGGAATTAATAAAATGCACAAGCTATGAATAAATGGACACTCCAAAGTTAGTATATGAGGTGCTTTTTATTTCTACAACCTGGAATGCTAATTTCAAAGAAGAAACTACAAAAGATGGAAAGAAATTGCAACCACTGTCACACTCAGAAGGTCTGTGTGACAAAAGGCAGGTGAAAGAAAAGATGAGATCACAAAAGAGGTATTTTTGCAAGAAAAAAAAAGGCTCTTACCAGACTACAAATAAAACCAAAATGCAGTGAAGAATTAGAAACTAGGTACTTTAAACAGTGGAGGGAATTCCATAGTCCAAAGTACTACACAGGTGGGAAAGATTGTATCCTACTTACTGCATTTTAATTTCTGTATCAGTCGAGGTACGTTGTTTTCAGAAAAAAAGAGATGCGATCTGACTATCTGGTAATTCAGCCAACCCATTATGATGTTTAATTTGCAAATGTTCATGACCTAGAACATTTCACTAAGCAGCTGATAGCGTGAGGAAGAGTTAAAGCTGTCAGTTGAGCCTCCTGCTGTGCAGGGAGTGTGTTGGTAGAAGTAGCTGCAAAAGACCAAGACAGATCTGCAAGTCGGGCTCCTGCTACATCAGCTCGGAATGAAATCGATACATGGATGAGACAGGATTTTCGTCCTCTGTGTTCTTCAAGGAGATACACTCATGGCAAGGATTTGATGAGTGGAATTGTTAGACTATATCTGAGCAGTGCTACACAGGGACATAATACTTTGTGTCCTCAAGTCTCCAGGGAGAACTACAAGACAACAGGATTAACTATGAGAGTGGATTCGCTCTGTAGACAGAAACTCTTGTCTACATGATTGGAATAGATAATTGATGGAAGAACAGATAGTGCAGACTTCTGGAGCAGATTAGTTTTGCACTTTTTCTCATTACAGCCTTTGTCATGAAAATGGATATACTTTGTGCAATTTTCTGTTCTCCTTACAGTCATGGCACTGGAAATGTTATCACTTTTGATTTTTCCAATTTTTACATTCCTAAGGCCTGATATAATTATTTTCTCGTAATATATTCTCTGTTTCAGTGTCTTTATAAAAAAATCAGCATTGCTGGAGTTTGGTAGGAAATTATATTCTTCCCTGACAAGCTAAAGATGGTATTGTTTAAAGGAATAATTAATTATCTTAGGAAAGCCATTTTCATTAAGACCTAGTTTTACTAGCTGGTTAAGCATAAGAAAAAGTGGTGATGAGGACTTTCCGTAGACGCTAAGAAGGGAAGGTGCTGTATTGCTATAGTCTGACCTCCAGCGTGAAAGAGATCCAGGGATTCTTGCATCTGACTCTCTCTACTGCTAGAAAGTCATCTAGCTTTGATCTGCCAGTGGCAAATGATGGAGGATCTAATACAAGCTTTTGGAGAGCAATTCGATGACTACTTCTTCTGGTGAAAACCAATGAAATTGAAAATAACTGGAATAACTTTCTATTTGTGGGATGAATTGTCTGTCACAGGCATACAACCTTAAAAAAATCTTTTAAAAAGTTTAAATCTTTAGAAAGTGATTCTAGCTTCAAAGAATTAATTGACAGATATCCTTTGGCTTCTGCTGTACTGGACTTCTCATTTCATAAGCTCTCACTGTTCAAACCATATACCTTATTTCTAGCCTGAAACTATCTAGTTTTAGTTTCTAGCTTCTGTGTTTTTTAAAATCTTTTTGTCTTTTATATTATTCAACATCGAAATAGTGAGCAGGGATGTCTATTTTTGGTGTCTGCATGGTTTGTAGGAAGCACAGATTTGTTTCAGTTAGGTCACTCAGCACCTTCAGTTCCCACCCCAGTCAGGGTCGGAGGGATTAAAACCCACACAGAATTCTTAATTGCCTGTAATTACTAAAGAATATTAATAGGATAAAGTTGTACACCAAAGATCAGCAACACTTGCTTCTCTTCTGTACCTAATGTAGCTGATGATAGCAAATTCTAAAGATTGTGTCCTTATTGCCCTTGAAATGAAGATAGACTGTGAGAAATATGGCAATAGATGTATACCTGATAGGAATGGTATTTCTTAAAATGGTGTGTTGGTACATGTATGTTCCTGGAGCTTACTGGTATCCCTCTGATGAGATGTTCCTTAGTTATATAATATCTACATATAATATATCTCCCATTCTTATCATAAGGTTTTCTGGACAGAATGCATTCTCACCTATGGTGATGTTACTTTTCCACATCTGTCTTCTAACAAACTGGCTTATACTTTCATTTTCATGCCCATTAAAAACAAGCCTTAAAATGGCTTAAAATGGGCTGCCCCCTTTTGGAGACAATCAGACTTTGTTCCAATGTTTTTTAAAAGCAATCCTGAGGAGAAATACCAGTAATCTAAAGAGAGGATCCTGAGCAGAGCAAGCCACTGCAGTGCAGAACATAATTCATAGAAAGCATTTGACAATAGCATTTTTGATGATTCATTCTCCTGACTCAGATGGCAGAGAGAACCAGGCATGGGAACAGTATATTTTTGCAATAAAAGAATGAGAGATGCAAGGGCACACTTGTTGTGATGACCCTGGAAATGATAGCAGGTTATCCTGGTGTCCGTTCTGGGCCGGGTCGTGATGGGTGGGGGAGAGGGAGGGAGCACATAATCAGTAAATGTATGAATGCAATCTAAATTAGTGAAGGATTTGGGGAAAATGTCTAACCAAGTATAGCTGATGACTTTTTGTATAAGTTTGGCTGGTAAAGATAATTTCAGTTGCTGTAGGGCATGCAGTATTGTGTGACATTCTATTTTTTCTCATAAATTGTTCTGTGAGGTGGAGGCAGTTTTGCACAAGATTGTTTTCATAGTGTTGTGTCTCGTATTTGCATTACCCTGTGACTAACTAGCGATGAGGTCTGCCTGAAGCTTTATGCACTGCTGAGCTGCAATAAAATCTCTCTGCCCTGTGAGCACTCCAGTATCTGACATTGTGGTTGTTTTAATGAGATTATTTTTTCTTGTACAGGGGTGCTGATTTGGGCCTCCCTTGTCTGCCTGGCCATGTCTGTCATGGAGCTTGTTGGATTTTGGTAGCTTGGTGATGCCTGTCCCTTTGTCGAATTTGGCTGGAACCAGCCTGCATGTTTAAAAGCATGGGGAGAAAAGTGCCAGTGTTCAGACAAACCTGTTTCTCAAGGAATCCAGCTTAAAATGAAGAGCACAGAATTAGTGTAGCTCTTGGTAACTGGATTAAAACTACCTACCTTCAAAAGAATTGCCATGCAGTACAGCCTTTTTGGGATGGCCCCTATTTGGGAATTTTTCAACTTGAATTGGGGTGGGAGGGAAAACCAGGTGCACTATGCCTGTGATTTGCAAATCTCACACCCCATGTGGTCCGGCCAGATGTGCCTGACAGTCCTTGGCACACAACAAATACGTACCTAGTGACACGCTGAGTCAGAGACTGTAAGTATCCCAGAAACAGAAGGATCCCTTTTGTAGGGCAGTCATGACCACATTTTTAATCTGGTCAGAAGCCTTTTCCCCGTTTGCTGCTGAGGAGACCTTCAGTAAGAGAGTAGCCAGGTGTGGGACGTACAAGTTGCAGTGGTAGCGGTGCTCAGGGCCTGGGCCAGAAATGGTCAGAGGTGCTATGTGAGACATTTTCCACTGAGCCCCGGCTTTCTCGCACTCCTGGTCCTGCCGTGAATGTACAGCGGTTCCTCTGCGCGCCTGGCTGCCGGCTGGGGCCGCCTGGAGCTCGACTGCGCTGTGGGTGCACACAAGCTCTGGCCGAGCGACCCGGGAGGGCCAGCGCCGGTGCTATGGACAGACGCTTCAGGTGGAGTGCGAAGTACTGATGTTTTTGCTGGCTACTGCCTCTTTGTGCTGGCCTTCAGAGGATGGTTCAGGTTTATTTTTGACCAATGAAGCATAAGAAGGTCCTTGAAACCCAGGGAGAGTGAAGGGAGATGGGATGATACAGGTTTCTCCCCATCTTTAATTTTAATAGTTTTCATAATTTCATAATTTTCATTTTTTTGTTGCTTTCACTGCTGCCTCTACGCGTTTCTGCACACTAACTTTATAAATGCATGTCAGTCTGTAAACTTTACATCGTCTTTCCTTCAAAGTTGGCTTATCCTGGCCGGGGAGTCTTCCGCAAGACTATATGAGTCACAAAAAGTAGCAATATGCTAAGTTAAATACAGTAAATGATTTATCTCCTCTCCCTCTGGTTTGTGTTTTGAAATGTGCGCTGCGCGGTTTGATAGCTTCCTACCACTGCTGCCAGGCCACCTGTCCCGCACCGCGTCCAAATCTTTGTCTCCAAAAATACCACTGCAGCTCAGACAAACAGCTTGGCAGCCATGCCAGGGAAGACCTTTAAAATGACGATCTCGTATCGCCACAATGGGAGAGAAAGATATATTACACGTCTGACCCAACACTTCAGAATTACAGAGCTGGAAATACCACGCCATGTCTAAAACGCACGTAGTGAATTGATCAGCCTCTGGAAACAGGCATTGTCAGGCTTCACAATGGTTAATGTAGTACTACTGCTTTCTGTGATGTAGTCTGATTTTTTGGTCTGGGTTTTTTTTTGTTTTTTGGATCAGTGACTCAAGCTATTAGCGTTGGTAAATTAGGCTTTTATCCCTTGCCATAAACCCAGTGCTTTTTCTCTGCTTACTCTTCCTTTTTTGCCTGTTAGTGAAGCTACTGTAAGCATGTGAGGCTGCGGACCGACACTTGAAGTTTTCGAAGAAGCAGGTTAAATGTAAACAGACAATTAAGTGGGTGACCCACTGAGATTTCAGTCTCCAGAGGCAGTAGGGTTGCCTCTATACTTTTGTTGCTGTTGGTTTGGTTCATATAGCCTTTGCCCATATGTTTCCATACCCAAGCTAGCTAGCGGCAGCCCAGAAGGCGGCAGGGAGCCTGGCGCTGGCAGCACCCTCGCTGGGTAGGACTGTTAGTGCGGAGCCCTTGGCTGCTGCGGCTGGACGTTGGAGCTAGGTGGTGGCCCTGATGCTGGCCCATGTGAGCTGGCATTGCAGTCACTGGGACTGCAGACACTCGTCTTTTGCTGGACATCATAGAGAGAGCAAGAGAATGGGGTTGCAGTCGCTTGGGATTTATTTGTTGGATGGATGGATGTCTGCAGAGCTGCAGGGCAAAAAAACCCAAGCAGGATGCAGCGCCTGCAAAGCCTCCTTGTCCCTGGCAGCAGCATCCTCTGGTGCGCAGTGGGGGAACTTCGGGGATGACACATCCTCACCGCTGGGCTCTGCAGAAGGCGCTGCTTTGCAAGCCATCACGCTGGGCTGCCCAGTATCCTCTGGGTCCAGGCCAACATTGATTGTGAGAGAGACATGGCGAAGCCACTTTGTAAGTGCACAGCATTCAAGGGGATGACGTGAGGGAGGCAAAATGTCTCAAGTTTCTGCCTACGTGCAGATAGAATAAGGAAGCACGTCTGTTAAAACAAAAGCTCGGTGTTGCTTGTTTGGTTTTAAGAAACTTTCCATCCTCCCATTGAAAGAAGCCCTTGGGGTGAAAGGAGTGCAGTTGCGAGGGTTTAATATTGTTGGCGTCTGTTTCTACCGAGGTTACATAATTGCTGTTTTCCTGGGAAATGAAATCATGGAAATGAAAAACTAAATCCACCAGAGCAGAAGCAGGCGCAACTTTGATTTCAGGCACCTGTCTGTGCCAGTATTTAATTTGGCACAGGAAACGTAGCATCAAAATGAATATAAACAAGTAGTACAGGAATAATGGCACAACTGGCATTCAGACACCAAGATGTGAGAACACATCCCTCCCCAGCATGGGAAACTTCACAGCGTGTAGTGTGTGTGGGGGATGAGGTCAATGTCAGGAGCAGGCGAGGAGAGTCCCATGCAGCAGGAATGGCAGGGGAGGTTTGGGAAATACACTTGCAGAAACCCAACAACCCACACCTTAAATGAATTGGAAGGAGAGAAGGGCAAGCTGCAACCAAAGAAGAGAAGCTGGAAGGCTGTAAGGCCTTTCCTCTGTCTCGCCTTAGTAATTATCTCTTGTTTGCAGAGCTTCCATTAATTGGAATGCATTTCCTAATGAAATTAGGCTGGCAGCCAGTATTCAAGTCTTTTTACTGCTAGGGAAAATTTGTTCTTTGAGCAACTCAGCCATTGATTTTTGTTTGTGTTTTCATTCATCATGAGACTGTTATGTGCCAAAAATTCCACGCTCCGTCATATTGCCTTGGACAGTCTGAGTTATTTGATTTATTCCCTTGCTCCTGTGTCTCGAAAACTGAATTCTACAGCAGTGCCCCATTTGTAGTTACTTTGTTGTATGGTTTTCACACCCCCTCCTGTTTTTTTAAAACAGTTGGCCTTCGTTTTAACTACCTATCTGTTAGGACAGTGTGAAATGCATGGCAGTGCAGACACTAAGAACCCCAAGGAAAAAAATAATAAGGCTTCAAAAAATTGGTTAAAGTGACATTTGCATTGTGGGATTTCTAAATTTAAAAGGATTCTCAAACTTGCCTCGTTTATAGGGAGCACGGGAGGTGGACAGTACAGAAGAGCACATTTTGAAGAGAGATGTTTGACAAAGCGAAACTGGCAACAGTTGAGCTGGAAGGGGTCAAACCCCTGTTCAGATCTCAGACAGTCTTTGAACTGTGCTTTGCTTATCTCTTTGAAGAAAAGTGGGACTGGAGACAGCAATTACAGCATTATTTGGATGTGGAGTCTTCTTTGCTTCTTCAGCCAGGTCAGGACTAGGTATTGCTCATGGGTGTGCAAATGGCCTTGTCTATCTTACTCTGCAGGATACTGTTTGATATATTGGCACTATCTACATACATACCTTATCCGTCAGGCTGAATTACTTTCAAGAATTAATCTTTCTGCTACATCCCCACTACACGATGTATATCTGTGCTGATCATCCTCCACAACAAATACGAATCTTATAAAATGCATGCAGCCATTTTACAACAGACGTTAAGTAATTGATCTGCTGGTCTCCTTTCTCATTCAGCACATAGGAAGGATAGTGAGCAAGGCTGAAGGTTAGACGAAGGGAAAATGATTTGAGTTACCTCCAGCTCAGAATGATCAAAAATATGAGACTGGCTTTAAAATTAGTTTTTGAAAAGCAATATGCTTAAGGTTCATCTTAGTTTCTTTGATGTTTGAGACCTAAACGAATTCAACTCAATTTACCTTTACAGATTTGTCTCAACACATGCTAGCATAAATGGTTGTAAATTAAATCTTAGTCACCCACCATCTACAGCAACTGGAAGTATAGGGACAAAATCAGTATTATAGGACCTGTGACTGAAATCAGGAGAGAAAAAAAAGTGGAATGCTGTACTTTTTAGGACTTTACTGCAGCTTCTGGAACAGTGATATTCTTTTCTTCAATTTACTAAAGCTTCCCCCTACGTGAGTGTATTAGACTGTATGTATACATGCATGGAAACTCACACAATTGGTGCTACTTACTTAAACAAAAATAATTTTCTTAGATATATTTTAATTCTTTCTCCTTATGATTCAAGTAGGTTTATTTCCTATGCAGAAAGCAAATAGTGCAGTAGTAGTCATCTTCAAGAGACAGGCCGTTACTGTGAGAAGTCACATCATCATTGAGAAATTATGCTGAGAACCCCCAAATACCATGCATATTATGGATGATGTGAAGAATTTAGTGATGTTGCCAACACATGCTTATGGTGAGAAAGAAAGTCAGCCAGCTTCCCTTAGCCACTGGGCTGAGGCTGTGGCCTCTTTGCACAGCTGCAACAAAATTGTGTGTACAGAGGGTATGTGCTTCAAGAATGGACAAATTTAATAAGATGTTCAACTGGAGCAGTTCACAAAGAGAGGCAGCTCTCAGATCAAGATAAAGATACTTCTGAGATTATTGGAACAAACAAAAGAGGCTTTAGGGATGGACGTCTTTCACTGAAAAATGAAAGGGTGAGGAAAAGGAGTGTTGCAGAGGGTGGTCTTGTAAAGGGAGAGAAAGAAGGGCAGGCATATTTGCATCAGGTTGTTGTAACTGTCCTCTGAAGATACATAATAGAAGTTTTCCCTCTCTAGCTGTACAGATAACTCCTGGTAATCACTTTGAAGCAATGTGATTATCAGCTACCTTGAGTACAATATCAGAACTGCAGCAGATATTACAGCAACTTGAATGGGCTTGTGGTCATACCTTTACAAACAATAGGCAACATTTTCCTCTAACGCCAGACTTGATCGAATTCTCCATTGCAGTGCTGTCTAGCAAGCCCTGGCACTTCTGTGAAATTTTGAAAATAAATGTCTTAGTCAACCACTTCCTCAGGTTATTGATTACTGACCAGCAAATAGTCCTCAGCACACCTCCCATCTATAACGAAGAACATATTCTATATATTTCTTTGCATTATTCACTTCCTTCTAGTCTTGGGATGTTGTAGAAAATCTAGCAGGCTGTAGCTCATAGTTTTTTTCTGCATGTTATAAAGCAAACAAACTGGCCACCTCCTCTTCCTAAAGATCAGAAAGTGATACAAGGCTTTCGTGGATTGTTTCCCTCTCAATGTACAGCTGGTACCTGACTATCTTTCCATTCACAACGAAATGGCTACAGAAAACAAGGTATACAGATGCAGAAGAAAATAACTGTGGGAAGAACATGTAGTATCTTAGTGATGCTAGAAATACATTGCCACTGGGGAACGTGCTGGTTTATGGTATTGAAATGATCAACTCTCTCTTTAGGGTCTGAAATTCCATGACTGCTGATATGTTTACAAGAGCAATTTCTGCTTTTTCCTGTGACTGCATTGCCCCATATCTTAAATATGTTATGCATAAATATGGAAGAAGAGAGAAATACAGATGCACACAACATGCAGGTGTCTGAGTCTGCATTGTGAGACTCAACTAGCATACAAACACAGTACCAGAATGAGATCATGTTTGACTGCTGGGACATTTACTTTTCCCAGCAAAGCATTTATTTGCTTTTCATTATTCTTAATAAATGGAGAAAGGACATAGATTTGTGTTTTGCCTGCCTGTCTTTCCCACAAGGTGTTTATCTTTTATAAATAAACGAACAAAATAAACCAAAAGACAATGTTTCGACAGTGCCTGATTGCGAGAACACGAAGTTGGAGCTAAGAGGATTCCTGTAGGATTTTCAACACCAGGCAGTCCTGAGGAGGAGCAGCTGCCACTTCCCTTTGCAGAGCAGGGTACAGGAATGCCCCAAGGCATCTCAGGGAGCAGCAGGGGTCCTGTGGGATCATCTACAGCAAAGGATCAGTCACACAGGGCTTAGCATCAAACTCAACTTCTCTTTCTGGGGACTGTGTCCAGATGCTGTTATGGCAAGTGCCTCATCTCCTGGTTTTCCCAACCTGAAAGGTAGGTAGTTAATTTTTAAATAGTTGATAGTTCCCGCACCTCTTTCTTAATTTTTGTCTTAAATTGATTGTCTCTACTTGCAGTTCTTTCCCACAGACAGTAGTTAAGTGGAGGGTGATGGTGGTGTCGTGTGTGGACCAGATGACCTCCTTTCCAATCTAAATTAATCTGTATTTTGGGAAAGAATACTAGTGCAGACTCATCAGGGGAGTAGCAGACTCATCTCTACTGAGGGAGAAAGTGCGATGAAAGCACTGGAAGACAGTTCTGGGTTGAAGATGGGAGCCTTGTTGAGTAGAAAATGGAGACTTGAGACCTGCCCCAGGACACCTACAGAGCGTTAATGGTGGCTAGGCTGTTGGTATTGATCAGTGTCACAGGCAGTGGTTGCAGTGTATCTGTCATTCATGTGGTTTCTCTAGGCTGACCAAAAAATGTGCACTGCACCGTGACCACGTATATTCTTCACTTGTTAGCACGGTACCCAGCACAGCTGTGACTTGTGCCGTGTAGCACTCTCCCAAACAGCTTGAGCATCTTCTACAAACCAGGAAAAAATATGTGAGAAATATATTTGTCAACAGATAGGCCTGGTCACACCTATGTTATAAACCTAAAATATTTCTTACTATGGGAATTCTTTCCAAATCCTTCAGGCTAATGATGATATAATGGTGTTTTTGCTGGAGACAAGACATGATACGCAGGAAAATATTTTCCTTCAAGACAGTGACTGGAAAAAACAGCAGCTCTTTAGGTATTACTGAGATCTGTAAGGTCGCTGCTGAACAACTTCATGCTACAGCTCCGTAACCCCTGTGAATGTTACTTGTTTTCACCGTGATTGCAGCCCCCTGCGCTGCAACACGTTCTCCCACACGTGTGTATCTGTGTCTGAAAAGGCCACTGTGGCTCACGTACAGAGTCGCTTTTTGAAACTTTACTGATCGAGAAGTGGTGATGGTTTTGAATGAACTGCAAGACGAGGCTCACCTCAACTCTGAGTGAGTTTCATTTTGCAGTGAGGTCCGCCTTCCATTGCTGTGATCTTTGCATGCCTGGGGTTCAGGCCATCCAGAAAGTGGCCCCTTTTCATTTTATTGCAGTAAATTGCTCCAACGTTTTAAGTTGTATAGTTTCAGAAGTTTAAAACCATGGGTTGTTAACTGATTTCTTCTTCGAGAGAAGATGTGATGCTTGCTCTGAGAGGCCAAAAATTTTTGCAGGCCTCCAGAGAATATGTGTATGGACTTGCAGATCTGGGATAGACTCAAGAAGAATGCTGAATAGGATAGAAATGGGGGAAGCCAGAAATATGTTCAGATTCACTTTTATGGTTTGTCTGAGTTTCCCCTGTGGGACAGGATCCGAGAGATTTCTAGGCTTACGCAGATATTCTTTTGATACTACAGCACAGAAGGGCTGGCTCTGCTCTGCGTGCTTGTGTGTGTCTGCATATACCATCTGTGCCAGGGCCTATAGGCACTGTCCTTTAAACCTTGCCTCAAATATTCTTTGAGGTTTTTCTGCAGTCCTGCTACTCCTGTAACCTTTCTTTCTCTTCCTAGAAGGAATTGTGTGCAGCATCCAGTGTCATGCTCTGTCATTGGGATTATATGCTGATATTGCCTTGATAGCTTTCTGTTTTGATTTTTTTTTTTCTTTTTTAACATATGGAAGCTACAGCTTTCAGCAGTTGATGTGTCCATCTTTTCCACTGATTTACCACGTTCTCTGTATCTTCCTCCCTCACCACCCAATTTCTGCAGCGTGAGAAGGCTAAGCCCTTCCAGAGCAGAAGAGTCATGCCAACAGCTGTAGTCAGGCAGCAGGTTGTAACTGGTATCCAGATGCTTTCTGCTGGTGTTTTTGAAGGTGTTTCCTCTGGGCTTCTGGGGAGGCTGGATGCCTCGCTGGCAGGGTTTTCCCCACAGAGGAGTGAGGGGAGGTGGGGCAGGCACAGAGGAGTGCTGCACTGCAGCTCTCTTTCCAAGCCGGGCGGTAAGGTTTTAGTACCTGTGGAGTAGTGAACAAGACTGAGCAGCATATCATTTTTCCTGTAATTCATTCATATGCAGGCTGTGGAGAGGCTGAGTTGTATCTCTCAGGGATGTGCTGTGAACGCACCACGGTAGGAGCTGTGCAGTTTCACTGGTAATGAAGTTGATGTCAGAAGCGTCTCTGTCTTTCCCTGGGCTCAGATAAGTCATGGGGTAATAAAACAAATTCCTCCCAGTCCTTTTCCCCGGATAGCACACAGCTATGGGCAGTGATTGCTTTGTGTCCCACATCTCTCATCCTGAATATGTTTTATTTCATATGCTGGGTTACACCTGAGCCTCTTTGCTTTTTTTCATCCGTCCTCCATGAAGTTCAAAGGTCCTGCCTGTTTTCCTGTGGCAGGAGGGAAAGCACTGTTGTCCCACAGACCCACTTGCTCGTGGCTTTGACAGGCTGTGTGCAGAGCTGTTGGAAGAAGCTGCTCTCATTCCCTCTTCATCTTCCTGTCTCAGCCGGTGGGAAGAAGCTGCATGCTCCTACTTGGGAGAATTATGCAGGTGCTCGAGCAAGCTCCACGATACATACTACAGATCTGATCCTGGCATCACATTTGTTGCTGCCAGGAGACCTTCCTGTTCAGTGGGGTGAAAGAGAAATACGTCGATCCATCTTCAGTAATGCGCAACTAGGCATCATGGCTGCACAGTCAGTAGGTGAACTGTGCTTATTGGTGAATTATGTCGAGGAATAGTTAGTTGGAGGGGTGGCCCTGACACCAACGTGTATCTTTTTGGGGATCTGGGCAGTGTGAATGAGACGGGACTGGAGGAGGAGGAGGGGAGGGGTGGTTTCCTTCCAGGGAGAGATGACCACCCTTGAGGAGAGCTGGGCAATCTCTGCTGGTGCTTCTGAGTTCTCTTATGTTGCTAGTACACCCACTAACCATGTTCTCGTCATTTCAGGCTGGTCATTCATTTTTTGTTAGCCTAGCTTAACGTTCTTGGGATCTGATTTTAAAAAATGCAGCGTGTTTACGGCTGCAACTATAGTGCATAAAGTTTTTGCTGTCAGCCAAATAGCAGAGAGAATACTAAGTATTCTCAAAAAATGAGGTGGGTGGTATCTCAGCTGGGATATCCAAAATCAGGGGAAACTTCTGACCTTACATGTTCTGTGCTGTGTATGTAGGCTATGATAATCCTGTTTTGCCTGAAGTGCTCTTACTGCAGCAGTGAGCTCTACTGGAAAGGATAAGGGCACTATTAGTTTTGCATTCACTGTAAAGGGCTGTGGCAAATGGGAAACTGCTCGATACGTGAGATGGCAAGCACTAGATACTAACTTCTACTGTGGATCAGAAAAGAAACTAGAAAACGCAGCATATACTTACACAAAAATTGAATTTTCAGAGATGTGCTATTACTCCCTGTCATAACTTTACAATGACGTCATGTCTTTTGCCATTACATTTTTATAGAAGATGTGTGTGAAAGCATGTCTCAGAAAGAAGTTTCATGTGGGGTAAAAAGGAAATATGAGAAGTTTGTTTGCAGTCCCTTCTGTGTCTCAACAGCCTTTGGCCCTGACCTTCCCATTGATTAGGGCAGAGAAAAGAGGAATCTTATCTGGGGGACTGTGGTCCCACCTGCCTTGAGCTCTTCTCAGTTTGGCCTCAGTGTGAAAGAATGAACAGGAAAAGATCACTCACCTTCAATTGCTGCAAGACATAAACCTGCAAGACTCAGTGCAGTCTTAAAGTGAAAACTGTTGCAAATATAAAGGTATATTTTCATACAAGTAAGGGATTTTTCTTGTAATTACTGTAACATTAATGGCAGTTGAGACACACTGAAGAACAAACTATTGAATGAGTTAGTATGGCATGAAAATCCTGTGAGTTTTGCTGGAGCAGGGCAAGGGCAAATGACAACTTCCCCCCTCAGATACAGAGTATAAAATTTGCCCAACCGCTGGCAAGACACCAATCTCAGCAGTCAGGGAAATGTCACTTGTCTCGTATGGTTTTATTGATGTATTGTCTGCTTTCTCTTCAGGTGTATTGAGCTAGTTTTAAACCACCACGTGAGCTTGTGCCATTTCCTACAGCAGGGCTTCTCGCTTCTGAGGACAGTTTACCTTTTCTGTACCTCCCTGCAGTCATCTCTTTGGTTCACCAGAGAGTGATGGACATGCTCCTGGTGGACTGGCTGCTGGGGAAATGTGCCTTGGGGCTCTTCCATTGTGTAGGTGCAGATGAGTGGTGGGACACAAGTATTTGACCCACCATAACGCTGTTCGTCAGCATGCAGTGCACCATTTCCTTTGTGTGCTGGGCAGGGGAAGACCAGCACCCCCTTGCTGCATGGCTCAGAGGGGGGACCCCAGGGAGTGGCGCAGTTCCCAACCTCTCTGGTGGATCCGGGGAGCCTTGGCTGGGTCTCATCATTGATAGCAGCAACCTGATAGCCAAGCTGGGTGATGTCCCATCACTGCATGTCAGGCCCCTTTCCCCGAAGCAGGTCTGGGTGCTTCCTGGGCTTCAAAAGCCAACGAGCTCTCACAGACTTCTGTAAAAGATTGCAAATCTCTGGCCTTTGTTCAAAGCTCAGTCTAAACCAATAGCTGAACGTCTTTTAGAAGTCTTGAAACCAAGGGCAACAGCATCAGCTCACCTCTTATAACTCATTTTGTGAGACACTCCTCTTTTGTTTGTTAAGTGTAAGGGGAGGAAAAGAAAACCAAAGTTTGATTTAACTTTATCAATACACTAATACTTCTGGTTTTAGGCTGATGGTACTGGCTGTATTTGGCACAATGGCCAAGATGGAAACAAAATCAGCAGCATACTTGATTTCTATGGATTTTTGATTTGGATTTACAAAAGACCCTGAAATAAAAAAGCAAACCTATTGTCTGAAATCAGTCTTGCTTGCACATCATGTTGACCTTACTGTTAATGATAATATTGAATCATGCAGAATTTTGGTCAGAATTTGGCAAAGATTGGACTGTTTAGTCTTTTCTGTTCTCCTACCTATATGTCTCCATTGTTCAGAATTGGAGCAATAGAGAATGTTGTCTTCACTGAAATGAAGTTTTCACTCATTTGTCTGTGGAAAAAGTACTTCTTCTGTGAATTCAGACTTTTGACTTTATTGGTAATAAAAATGCAGTTTTCCCCTGCTGATGCTGTCTATGCGATATAGTTTTACAGTGCTGCTGCCATCCTGTTCTGAATACTCTGGGGAAATTGTGACATACTTGTTCAGAAGCCTGTGGGACTTGCAAATCTGTTTTCTGTTTTGTTATGTTTTGTTTGTGTGTTTCCTCTTTTTAAATTTATGCTGAAGGTAGGTTGCAAACCAAACTCTGTATCCAAACCAGTTACAAAGCAGGAAATTATCTTTTCTAGCCAAAGCCACCTCATCCAGTGGGAATCTGAGACTTTTGGTCAGCTCTAATCCAGACACCTCTGAAGCACGGGTCAAAGATCTGCATGTGATATTGCTACCTCCTTTGGCACATTAAAGCATAGTTTTCAAGGTAGCCTAGATGTATATCATTTCTCATTTCTCACTGTCCCCTTTGCATTGCAGAACAGCCTTTTCTCTGCTTCTGCTTAAAAAACAACATGTAATTTATCTGTATTTTCTATTCCAGGTATACGGGTGAGTATCTCTCTTTGACTTTGGGTCCAAGTTGTTTGCTTCTTGGACTGTTTTCTTTTTGCTCTTCTCCCAGGGGTTCATAGCTGCATTTCCTACAGAAGTAGAAGACTGGAAAACCCTCTAATCCAGAAAAGCTGTGTTCTTTTCTCTTGTTGAAGTAGGATTTTAATGAAAGGTCTTCAACACAATGAGGGAAGAAGACAGACTTACAGTTGTCATTGCTTTTGGGCCACCTTCCAACATGAAAAGAATTTCTACTTTGGTCTTTCATATAGTCTCCTATTTACCCTCTGGCTACCTTCCTCCCCACTTCTCCCCGGAAAAACTGGTTTAAATTGTGTCCTAATACTTTTGTGTGAATTTCCAAGTCACGGAAGTGTATATTCTTGCTGAAAGAATCTGTTTTTTAATTTTAAATCCTTGGCTTGGCATTGCCAGATTACCATATGGAACAAGTTCTAATAACCAGCCAAGATATAAATAAATTCAGCAAGAACATTAAGAGCAAAAAACCAAAGAAATCTCTAATCTTCCAAACAGCCTGTCAGGCACCACTTTCATTCCAGTGGGGAAAAGAACAGTAGCTAGGAAGAACAAATGTCTGCAATTAAAATGACAGCTTTCAAAGTTATATACGTGAGATGGACTCTGACAGAAGATGTCTTCCCCTTGCATCTCTGAAAATGTATCCTGTGCTTCCTTAGCCTGGCTGTCCCACTGTTCATAGGACCGACTATACAAGAGTTTAAGCAGCACTTTGAAAATTCAGCCTACTTGTTGGGTGGCATTGCTTGCGTTTTCTGTGCACTGGGCTGTGATTCCTCATTTCATACATCACTGACAAACTGCAGTAGCTCCAGAAAGCCACATCACCTAAGCATGCATGCATATAATGACAAATTTTCCATTGATGTTCAAAATTTTGGGAATATGGAGTTCATATGGTGATATACACAGGTATTTTTTTATTTTCGACTACCGAAGACTGCATAATGCTTGATACTACACCCCAGTGACTAGCCTGTGTTATCTGTGTGTAATATGCAAGGATTTTGTTCAAAGATAGCAGAATTAGAGCTGGAAAGCCATCCTTGATTTAAAACCAAAACTCTTCAGACTTCTGCTGCATCTTGACCCAATTCTAGCTCTATTGTTTGAAGGTCTGCGTGAGCTGGCTCTATCTGCCCTACAGCAGTAACATGGTGAAAGGCTTTTCTTGGGCTCTTTTGAGCTGAAAATAAGGATTACCCTGAATCTTCTGAGAATTTGTATGTGTGAGATTCCATGGCAGAGTTAGTTACACCATCGTAAAAAAATCTCTGAATGATCTCTATTGTGAAGTGGTTAAAAAACAGTTTTTGATTAATAGTGGTAGATAAGTTGCAGGGTCAGGCTTACCTGCTCTCTAGTGAGGCTGCTGCCAATGATTCTGTGGAAATGGTGAAGGCTGCCAAAAAATAACGCATGAATGAACAGTTCAGAGGCCCAGCAGATCTGTGGAGTTCACAGCAAAGCATCGCTTTCTGTCCAGAAGGTAGCAAGTTCAAAGTAGCCGGTTCCCATTTCCACACATCATGGCACACATGCCGAGGTTTTCAGGACTCTGGTGCTTCCAACAGGGTTTTTGTTACAGTAAGTGTTTGTAATTTTCATCATTTCTGGAAAAAAATATCTGTATTGCTGGAAAGAAATCTAGCTGAAAGCAGGGCTCTATTGTTTTTTTCCCCCCACTAGGCTAATACAAAGCTGCTGCTGCTGCATCTTCCTCTGAGTGGCCTCAGCACAACACCCTTGGAAACAGGAATGACTCATCTTGATGGGGGTCTTCCTGTTGGGATATTGGAAATAAACACAGTTACTGCAGGGGACTTAAAGTACAGTAATTTGGATGATGAAACTTGAGGCATTGCTGGGCGAGGAGAGGCTGCAATCAGAAAGCTGTCAGAGGCAGCAGAGAAGCCCTGGGGAAAGAGACGAGCAGAGTAATAAGATATGTCCAGAATGTTTTGCCGTTAACTTAAAATATTGTGGAAATAGAATATTGGCTCTCAGTTAAATCACGCAGAGACTTGGAAAAGGACTTTGAGAAACATAAAGGCATTGTGCAGGATTGCTGCAACAACTATGCCAAATGCTGCAGCTTAGTGAAGGTCCTTGACAGCCCTACAGCAGTGAGTATCCTGCATAGCTCACTCTACCCTGTGTGTACAATAGCCGTATGCTTCAGGTGTGGTTTAGAGCAAAGTGGACAGCAGGACTGCTCTGAACAGTCAGTCCTAAATTCTGGCATTAAAACCTCATCTCTTCCCTTCCTTTGCCCTGGCCCTGTTGAGACAGAAGTGAATCCTTATCAATTTCCTTATGGAAAGATGTTCATATATACCAGGTAGCACATGTGAGGCAGATCTGTGCTCATATAATGGTCATTTATTCATTATTTAGGGGTTTTAATCAGTCCATTTAGAGCCGCTGCTCATATGAGGTACCGAATATTCAGGATCATTAGATGAAAGGCTGCTACCAGATTTTTCTTTTTCCACACATGCATTTTGCTGTTGTTTTTTTTTTTTTTTTTCTTTTTTTTTTTTTCTTACACAGAGCTATTGGTAGTTTGGGGAAACTATGACTTTACAAAGAAACATTTTTGATGACTAGAGGAGTCCGTTACATGAAGCTCTCCTCTGCTCAGCTTGATGCCTCATTCTGCTGGTTTGTCTTTCAGTTTTTGCAGCAACTCCTGCTCCCCACTTGCCTGCCTAACCCTCTTTGTGGGCTCTGAGTTGCAGAATTGTGCCCGGGGAGGGGCAGAGCATGTATGACAGTACACATGGCAGTAGGCTATTCTGCATCACCAGAACAGGCTCTCAAACTTGATCTTGCAGGGAAAATCTTCACAGAAGATGCAAATATTCAACTGGTTTTTTTCCAGGATGGGACCATAAAATCCTGGAATGCTTTCTTGACTTCTGGAGGCTGACTTCTGGATATTGAACCATAAAAGAAATGGCACGATTCACACCCTGGGAAAATATTTTCTGTGTACATTGTAAAAGCACACTCCCAAATCATGGCACTAGGCCTGCTGAATGCGTGCGATAGCTGGAAGATTGTTATGTAAAATCAAATTAGATTTTTTATAACAATCTTGGTCTACAGCTACTGGTCTCCTCCTTCCATAATGATGTGCTAGAAGAAACTCGTGCAAGATATACGTCATGGGGGGGTGCTGCCATTTCCCTGCAGGATGCTTCTGTTCAGCCTGTTTTTCCGTCTCGTCGTCAGGCAGTACTTTGAGGAGTCGACCGGTGTCAAGGGGAGTGAAAATCTGGAAGTGAAGAGAAAATGCTTAAGCTTCATAATTTATAAAACCAACGTACAAGTTAGTGCCGATTCTGAAACAAAATTGTGCTGTGATGCTAGGACCTCATCTGTCTGGGGGAAGAGGAGTGCTGTGATGCAGTAAAACCAAGCTGAATTTCCAGTGTGCTATATGCCAGGATGCAAATACTGCTTGTGCTGTTAATATATGCACAACATAATGAGTATTATTACTATCATTAATCATTTTCATTGTAATTAATGTAGCTACAGTATGAGCCTATTGAAAAATAAGAGTTAAATAAAGAAAAGAATAGGGATTACACAGTCATCATTGTATCTTAACAAAGCCCCGTGCCGTGGAATTTTACCTATGCCACAACAGAAATAGCCATAATGTCAGCCAGCAAGTGCAGTTACATGGTCACAAAGTTCAATACTGCTTATCTTATCCGAATCATAGGATGACTGAGGAAACTCAGACAACTCATAAAAAGTTTGACAACTTGACAAGTAAAAGATATGTGATGCTTCATCGTCTCCCAATAGTTTATTTAGGTAAGACTTTATGTCTTTTTTAACTTATGTAAATACATGAGGATACATGTCTCACTCAAAGATCTGTTTGGTTTGTGTCTAAAAATGGGATTCTTGCTCTTTTCTCTCTAAATGATCCTGCATCACACTGTTATTAAATAAAAATGCACTCTACTGCACAAGTCGGTGCTTATAATGCGGCATTATTTATGGAGTCTTGTTTCTTAAATGCTTCATAGGCCCTTCTATTTGACATCTACCTCACCATAATTTATGTTTTAAGCATTCAGCATTATCTTACAGTGTGGAATTCAAATTTACATTAATCAGAAATTCTGAGGAGAAAACCTTTGTAACAATGCGATTTCATATCACATCTCTATTGATTGTGGGGATGAATTCTTTTATGGAAAAATCTTTGAGAACGTGTATAACACAAGCTTCCTTTCTCTCTGACATAATTAATTTTATGGCAAGATGCGAAAGATGCATTTCATTTAGCGTACTCAGAAATATTGCACTTTTAAGCTATTGCATGCTAACCTTTTCCATTGATGAAACTTGAAAAAGCTGCTGACAAAGAAAGACCAAAAAAACCTCCCAAAACTTCAGATTAAATATACTCCAAAGTAAATGAAAATTTGACCAATAATCATAGAATCATAGAATCATTTAGGTTGAAAAAGACCTTTAAGATCGTGTTCCATCCCAGTTCAAAGGCAGAACTTTAGTTTAACTTCCTTTAGAGCAGTATTAAGAATTTGTTGTACTTTCGGTCACCATTTAAAGCAGGAATATCTTCAGTTGTCTTCTTCAAAGACGGGAAAAGAGAAATAGTGTTGTAGTACAGGATAAAATATTACTTCTCTCAGGTGTAGATGCTATATAGGCCATTAAGAGAAAACACTGCACACAGAAAACGAATGCTTCTGAAGAACCAAAAGGAGCACAACAGCAACGTTGTATCTCTGAATCCCTTCCAACTCATTCATCTAGTGCAACTTTAAGATCAGTTGCACATTGGATAATTGGTATTGGCAAGTGAATGGCATTTCTGTGCCTACATCTTCCTGATCCTCTCAAACTATTGCATCCCAGGAGGGCTAGGAGAACAACACAGGAAGGGGTTAAAATAACCAGGTTTTTATACAAAATACTAATTTTCGCTATCTAAAAGGAAGGAAAAAATAAAAACGAGGACTAAATTTCCTCCATTTTTATTGAAGCGACATGTCACAGAGGATCTGATTTGAGATCTCTTGAACTAAATCTTGAAATACTTCACCTCCAGGCACTGTGGGCTCTACCTGCCCAATTACTTTGTTCTCACAATATAAATCACTGAAATGAAGAAGATACACGGACCCTTTGGGATCTCAGATTGTGAGCACCATTTACACACTGTGTCCATTTCATCAGTATGGCACTGGACGGGCTGTAGGCAGAAAGAAGTGTTTTGTAACCTGGATTTGTATGTTTTTAAGTTGTTCTTATTTTTTTTTTCCAAATCCTAATGACAATATGTATTGTAATTACTAATGCCTACAGCAAAATGAAGATCAACTGTAGTAATAGTTATTGAGTTTACCCAGTATTTAGTACACAGCTCCTAAGCAACAGGTTGGGCATAACTATTATTGCTTGCCAAAATCAAATGAGAAACAGGAAAGTCTCCAAAGTAACCAAGGTGAAATTTGTAGGGATAGTAACAAGGAACAGATGCTTGTACTGCTGTTCCTATTGAAATTGGTCACAATACTGCTGATCTATCTCTGATACAGGAGAAACTGGCCTCTTGGTTGATTTATCTAGTGAACATAAAGGTGGATGTGATTTAAATCTATTGTGCAAACGTTGCCACAATGGAAAACAGTAGGTTACTTTATATACCTTGACCCTTATATAGACAAATGAAAAGACCATTTAAATAATTTTTTGTGTGTGTGTAAGACTTTCATGCTATCAACTGTAAGAATAATAAAAAAGAAATATATTTCCAACAGCTTTCATATGATATCACCAGCTTGAGTGCAGTACCCCTGACTTGCGTTAGTGTCATAATGCAAACACTGAAGTGTTCACTCACATTTTTCCAGTTCTGTCTCTAAGTTATACAGAAAGAAGGGAAGAAACTACTAAAATATTGAAAAGAGAAAAGGCTTCCAGTTTTAAACAAGAAGGAAAGTTATTTGCAGAAGTGTAACTTTCCACTGGAGATTTTTAAAATAAATTCATTTGGATTTCTAAATACATGAAGGTTTGAAGTGAAGCAGTACCAACAGTCTCCTACAGTACTCAGAAAGGTTCATCTTGAGTGAAAAAGTTTGCCAAAACTTCTTTTCAATTTTCCCTCAAGCTCTCAGTGTTTCCATACCAGGCCTGATGGAAGGGGGAAGAGGAAAAAGGCAAAAACAGGACTCCTGAAAATTTCTGCCATGTTTTTTCGAGTGTCTCTCATCTCTCCTCACAGTGGGTGGGATTCATTTTGGCAAACTTTACTACAGCCTGGAAGTGCCTACCTCTGAGCTATTCTAGGTTCCCTATGTGCTCTGCAGAGAAAAGTAGGCTCTTTTAAGTCGTGACTCATGTAATCTATTTCAAACACCTACTCTCAGATAAGATGTCCATATAGGAGCCAAGGGTGTCTGGCTCAGATGTATATGTCTACACTTGGCCAGATGAATCTTACCCAGTATGTCTATGCTGCAGACTGCCAAGAAACAAGATAAATTTAGCTGCTTAGAGCTCAGTGCTGTCACAGCAGAGTTTTTAAGAGCTAGCTCAGGTAGTTCTGACTCTACAATGTAGTTTTCCATAAGAGTATCCACCTGAGATGTCAGAGTGCCTCACTGTCCTTATAACTCAGGTGTTTCAGGCCCTTGTTTTCCACAGCTGCCATCCCTAACTGGACATCGTAGTACAAAGCCATTGCGCAGTCAGGAAACTCTGGAAACCACCCTGTGTGCAGTGTGGAAGTAAGGATACCAGGGGACACCTATATGTGTATGATGAAGAAATATCCAACAGGAGTTAGGGGATGATATCACTTCTGACTGGTGAAAGTGGTGCTGAGGTCTGAGTCCAGTTGTGGTGATGATGTTGTAAATGCCTCTGAAATCCTTCCAGCACAGTCAGAGGTCTGGACATGCTGCCTGTCAGTAGAAGTGAAGAAACTCAATCTTTTTATTTTGCCAAAGACAAGGTCAGCACATTACTTTATCGTGGTTTAAGAGTTGCTACACAGCGACATTTCTGATACGGGATGACAGTTTAATCTGGTGAATGAAAGCGTGATGCTGCTCAATCTCTAAAGTAAAACCAGATTAATTCAGGCTACAAAAAAGAGCATATTTTTTACAGCAAGGCAAAATAACTGCTGGAATAACTTTATCTAGGAGTTTTATAGATTCTTCTTTTCCTTGAAAATCCTTTTTAATCTAGATATGATACAACACAATGAACTCTTACTGCTTTAATGAAGGAATTAAACAGTGAAATGTTCTGGCCTGTGAAGTGGGACTCTGAAGATATCCCTTCTGGCCTAAAAAGCTGTTTAATGGGCCAAACGCAGCATTGGATCCCAACGTCTCACAGTCCTGGGAAATCTGCATTTCAGAAAGGGCTGTGCAGCCTTTTCCATTTCCAATACAATCACTGTCAATCACCTGGCCCTATCTTCCTCACATTCTGTTCCTTTAATAAGGTTTTTGATCTGAAAATGTGCTCAGTGAACTAGCTTTCTGTGAGCTGGACTCGTTCTATAGAAACATAGTTAAGGAAGCTGTAGCTGGAGAAGGAGAATGTGCTGGAGCTGAAGGTCATGACTGCGAGGTATGTATAAGGGAGGTTCTACGTCCCGGGCTTAGGTTTGAGGTATTTTACTTCTACTCCTAATTCTCTGTTGGATTTTTTTCGCTGTTATGTACCAGAATACCTTTGGTAGGCCAAATATAAATCTCCCATTTAATTTTGACAGAAGAAAGTGAATACTTCTCTTTCACTCCAGGCAACGCATATAGGTCCCTGTGTTAGCAATCTATCTAGTCTGTCGTGGCTTCTCATAGTGGAAGGAATTTGAATTCTTACTTTGCACCACGCTCTGGAGGATGCTCTGTTGATAGCTAAAATTATAGGATATGAATCTTTGCCAAAACTTTGTTATCAAATGATAGATGCATCTCCCCCCTGCCACTTTCCAAAGCTTACCCCTATATCTTCAGTGCCAGTGCTAATATGAATTTGTCTCTCTTTCCCTCTCTTTCTTGCTCAGACTTTATCGAGGCTGAGTAAGATCTTGGCCACACCTGAATTTCTCATCCCAAAAGCTAAATATGTTTCTCCTTTGAATATTTTTGCCTTAGGCAGAGCTACAGTGTTTCTGTTAAAAAGCATAGAATTGCAATTCCAGGCGGTCTGCTTTGTTTTGTAGGTGTTCCTGTTCAGGGTATGTTCTCCTCCCTTCTCTGGTCAAAGCATGCAGGGCACATATCTGAGATGGACTGTGAAAGATTCCTATAATGTGTTCCCCTACCTTTACCAAGAGGCTAAAAAATGGAATATATCTTGGAAGATGTATTGCAGCCAGAGTGCACAGCCCTTAGAGAAACATCATATGAACTAGTTTCTGAAACTGAAATTTATTTTAAAGTGGAAACATCTTTTGGTTTTTGCACAATTGGATTCTCTACTCTGTAATTAAATAAAAGCAGCTTCACAGAAAGCAGAAGCACCTTAAAGAAATGATGCATTTTATAGAAGGAAAAAAAACTGTCATAGTTAAGATTTAAATTTTTTCACTGATTCCATCCATTCTCTTTGACAGAATGGCAATATCAGTCATCCAATGCTGTAGCAGCACTCTGATCTGCACGACTTTGAAAACCATCTCATCTAGAGATCAGACCTTTTGCATAAAGGCTTTCAGATGACACTGCATCTTACAGCTGTGTCTTCAGGAAGGACTGCTTCTGCACGGGAATGAAGGTACTGCTCTTCCTCTTCCTCTTCCCTTCCAGGCCCACTCACTCTGTGTGTTCCTGGTTGTCTTGGTCTGGTCCACTCTATCATACCTCCTGGCTGCTCGAGGGCAAGCCAAGGTTTCAGCTCCCTTCCTGCCTGCTTGTACTCAGGAGTGAGGAGGCGGATAAATTCTTAACTAAGATCCTTTTATTATAGTTTCTGTTCCTAGGGGTCCTCTTTTTCCTTGCCAAAATGCCTTTTGATCTACCTCTCCCAGCCAAAATATTCATGAAATGTGCATGACCCCTCACAATGCACTTACTCCTTGCTGTCAGCTTTGAAAAAGACAGTGATGCTGATAACTGAAATCTGGTATGATGTTCCCGTGGTATGAATAGCACTAGAGCTTGGGCTTTGGAGTGGTTTTCTAGTAGACGAGAGCTTACATTTGTACACTTCATGAGTATGATATTGACAAATCATATAAAATAACGATGTGCGACTGAGAATAAAATTAGGAGATGTCATGTGTTCCTTTTATAATCATACATAGGAATTTCATAGGGGATGTGCATGAAGTAAGAGGATAGAGTTAAGGCATCCACTGTGATAAGAAAGCAGTTAAACTTCCCAGAGTCTGTAGGTTTTAAACTCTTGAATTAAACATATACTGTAGATATTACACTGTACTAAAAAAAGTGCAATGGCTACACATTAGCTTTGGAGAGTGATGCTAACTGCACCACTAAATGCCATCTTTGCATTTAGATTTGTAACTATTTGTTGTTCTACCAAAACATAACTGCATTTTTACTCCTGCTTGCTTTATAGAACCAGAATTTAGGAGAGGAACTTAGCTTGTCTGTTTAGCTTGCATATTATTAGCAAATATTGCTAGTTAGCATGGGAGTCATCTACCCTAAGTTTGATGTCTAAGCCTAAGTCAGTCCCACTAGGCTCCATTTGTAGGCAATGAAGTGAATAGACAACTCCAGAAGGTGATGCCTCTCATGCTAAGTCAGCTCAGATAAGGGAGATTAATTGCTCTTTACAGGTGCTTTTTTTGATTATCAGCTACAAAAAAGGACTAACCTAGGCTTAGATCTTTCTTTGTTTCTTTATTTGCCTTTGTTAGGCACCTCAAGTAAAGAGGATAGACCCATATTTTCTCAAGGATCAATGGAACAGTTTTCAGGTCATGTTAATTTTTGTAAGATAAGGTTAATTTGTATCATTGCAACTCTTTGTGGTAATATGCTTGTTTTGCAAAAGAAGTTCAGGGAAGGGAAAGAACAGGAGCAAAACCTTGAAGTGACCTAATGTAGGATTTCCCCATTTGTTTGGATATCTCTCACAGTAGCAGCAGCAGCCCTTTAAATACAGAAGAGGGTCCAGCAGTGGATCATCAAGATGCTGAGGGGCCGAAAGCACCTGAACTACAGTGAGGGGCTGAGGGAATCAGTGAAGAATTTGAAGAGCAGGTGTAGTACATAGTCATCTATACCTATTTAAAGAACAGTTATCAAGATGACAGAGACAAAGTCATCTTGGTGGAGGCAAATAATATGGCAAGGGGTGGATGGCCACACTGAGGCTTGGAGGGCTCAGACTAGATGTTAGGAGAAGCCGTGTCACTGGGAGGGTGGTGCAGCACCGGGACAGGTTTCCCAGAGTGGTGGTGCACACTCTGCCCTTCAGAGTGTTCAAGACTGAGCGAGACAAAGCCACAGCAGAGCTGATCTGGTGCTGGCAGCACTCCTGCTTTGGGCAGGAGGCAGGTCTGGGTGACCACCAGAGGTGCCTTCCAACCAGCATCCCTGTGGCTTTCTTCTCTTTAAGGAAACCAATCTCTTCCCATGCAGCTATACCCTCAAAATCTGGAGCCCAACCCTGGTCTCCTGTTCCCAGCCCTGCTTGTGCTTCTAACCCCATGAACGGCAGGCAGGTGGCTGCAGCAGGTCCTGCCAAAGCATCTGTGCAATATTGGGGTATGCTGCTGCTGTGCCCGACAGGTTACTTACAAATTGCTCCTAATATCAGTATATGATTCCACTTAGGGCACTGCCCTGTCACACCTGTATTCAGATCCCTGCTATGCTCAATACTGATGAGGCGCCTGAAATTAGATTTCCTGTATGTAACGTGAGTGTGCTTTAACAATTGGCCTATTGTCTTTTCTGGGGAAAAATCAGAAACAAACAGTCCTTAAAGACCTTCTGAGGGTCTCAGTTTTCCCCAGCTGGGAAGCTGGTTTATAGGATGGGGACAGCTAATGCTTTCTTAGCTCTAGATGCAAACTGTGATTGCAGAATCTTAATTTCCTGTTGCGATACTGCAACTAGACAGTACTCCTTTTAAAAATAAGCTGCTTTGCAAGCCTGGTCATTTTGAAACAGTAACTACTTGTAAACTTGGAGAATTTTTGGGGAAAATTAGTGAAAGGTGAGAAATATGGAAGTTGCTATTTTAGCATTGCTCTTCAGCATGAAAGGGCACCTTAAAAACTTCCACAGCTTGCATTAAGTCATCTTGATATTTTCTTCTGTCTCATTAATCCCAACGTATTTTAGATGATATAAACAAATGCCACTTCTTTTGAATGTTATCATTTTAATCCCTCTTCACCTTGAGTTCAATCCAGGAAATGATATTTTTTCCTATTGAAAAGATTGTAAAATGAGCACAGCTTTTTGATAGTAGAATCAAATTATTTTTTTATTTTGTTATATTAGTGGTATCTTCTCTCTTGATTTCCAGACTAAGCATAGTACAATGTATATTTTTAAATACCAATTTATTACAGCTTGAAGGATTGAAAAAATTTACTGAAAGAACTCTTGGGTCTTTTTCTTCAACGGTCCATCAACTTTGTAGACTGTTCTGGTTCTTTTCCCTCAGGGAAGGTATTTTATATTTGGTCAATTTTAAACTGCATTTTTTATTTTATTGATCTATCCAGTGACTATGCAACTTGCAGATCCCTAGCTTTGTGCTGTGGTACTGAACATTATGCTTTGTTTCCAGCAAATAAAACCAGTAAAAATTTATGTACCTTAAAGGCAAATAGGAATCATGCATTGTCTGTGTGTGCTTAAAAAACAAGAATACTGAAAGTTTTCCTCTTCAGTTGCTTTTTCTGAGCTTCATCAATGCAGTCTCATAGTAATCTGTCTCTGTCACACATAATTTCTTATTTCACTTGGTAACAATCCCTCTTGTATGGGATCATTCAGGCTTCAGAAAGAGACAAAAAGAAGCAGAGATGGGACTTTTTTTCCTTTTGAAATGCCTGGAATGATGGATTGGAGGACAGTAAAAGGAGCCAGAGCCCTCCCTGGATGACACCAGGCTGGGGGGTGGTTGATAGACTGGAGGACAGGGCTTCTATTGAGAGGCACCCCGGCAGGCTGGACAAAATGGCAAAGTCCAGCACCTGGGACAGGATAACTCCATATGACAGTAGAGGCTGGGGCAGCTTTTCAGAAGAGGAGCGTGTGTCCTCATGGACAGCACAGCAGTCTCCCTGGTGGCCACGGAGGCCACTGCAAACTGGGAAGTATTAGTACAAGGCTCATGAGGGTTCATTTGGAGTCCTGTGCCTGTGGGTGCTCAAAAGCAGCTGGAGTTATGCTCCAGGTAGCTCTAAAAACTCCATGCTTTAATGCAGCAACATGGATATGAGCAATACCTGTTATGTGTGCAGAATGGCACCTGCTGGGGCATGCCCATAAGCCACAGAAATCCTCAGTGGTCATTACAGAGGAATAAAAGAGCAGGCAAGACAGCAAGCTATGAAAGTTGAGTAGAGAGGGTAAGTTCTAGTAAGTTTTGGTGTCTAAAGCAGATTTTCATGAGCAGTCTGACTGCTACAGCTCACAGATGTAAGGGGTGATGTAGTCAGGAGATTTCTTTTAAAAGGGACGGGAATACTGGAGACATGAAGTGCTAGCAGGCAGTTGAGATCTGGGGTTCAGATCAGGCTGATTTCCCCCAGAGGTCTTGATTTTTCTCTGTAAAGTACAGATGGTGTGTAGGACAACAGCTTCTAAATGGGGTGTCACATCTATGTTTAAAAAGCTAGACAGGATGAATCTGGGTCAGTTCTGGGGTGAGTTTTGTCAGTAATATTGCAATCAGGATTAAAGCTCCAGAGAGTTTACATTTGCATTTCACTCTGTTCTCAACTGCACCCTTTTGGCACAGCCTGGATTTCAATCTGACTCACCACTACACTTTTAAATGTCAGTCCCCGCCTTGTTAAATCACATCCCTAACTCTTAAGCGAGGAAACTAATTTATTTTAAATAATTAAGCTTCAAATTTAGTCTTTCCCTCCTCTTAAAACTAGAATGCAGCAGTCTGAGAAAGACTAGGTTTGTACCAGGTGATTGTGGCAAGTGCATAGCTTGTATGTGCTGAAGAGGACATCAGTAGCAGTAGCAAAGGTTGTTCATCAAACACGCAAGATGAGGTCAGATTTGCACATGAAAATAAGCTGAGGATGTGAGGACAGCTACCTCAGCTATCAGCTACACCAGAGATTCGAGATTGCTCTTTCAGAGCTGTATCCTCACCTGTCTGGCACACTCTAACAGAGCTGCAGTGAGGTCCTGTCTTGCTTGTCACTTGCTGCTGCTTATTACTTTGTTCTGGGGTCATCTGTCCTGTCTCCCATGACGTGGAGAGTCAGCTAGTGCCAGGGCCACACGAGTGGTGGAAGGTTGTCTTTCTGAAGGGCTCATGTCTGCCAACACAGAGCTGCTGCTCTGCCAGCAGATCATGGGAGGTTTGGCGCCTTGGGCTCTTCCAGGTGCATTTGGGCTGCAGCTGAGCTGCCTGCTGTCCTGGACACTGTCTGGGAGGGTGTTCAGCCTGACAGATCTTATATCCTCTCAGCATGGAGGAGCTATGTTTTTGGTGCACTAGGAGTTGTAATCACTACTGCAGCCTGGCTGTGGCTGTAGGCAGAGCTAAACAAAGGCAGACCAGTACCCCAGCTGTGTCCTGACTGGGCTGTCCTGTTCCTCCCAGCCTGTGTAACAGAGCTGTCCTTTCCTCCTCCACTTCTCTTTTAGTGTCAGCAGGGTTCAGATCTAAAAGAAATGGAGCAGCACCCCAGGGTGCTTGTTTTTAGCTGTATCCGGACTTGGGCAGGCTCTGGCTGGACTGTAAGTTCTCGTGATCTTCACTGAAGTCTTTCAGAATTAGTTGGTTTTGTGTTTTTCTGCCCCCTGCAGTTCTGTTGCCTGGTGTGTTGTGAGTGTCTAAGAATCCTAACTTTCATTGGAAAATGATTAACTACTACTGAACTGTGATGGAACTCTTGAAACCATCACCCAGCTACATGTGTTATCTGCCAAACTGGATGATGATGACAGATCATTCATAAAATGTATTCTGTTTCTCTCAATATTTAAAAATAAAATGCAGATTATTCTGCATTGAGCATCTGAGACAAGAAACGACTTATTAAGTGCTGAAACATTTGGTGTTATTCTCAAAGCGACAAGTCTGTCCAGATCCCCTGCCTTAGAGTGCAAAAGATGATTGTACTAGGCATATGTACTGAGGGAAGGCTGGGCTTTTCTAGATCTGTTGTACGGGTTAGAATCAATCACACAGGAAAACATGTCACAGTGTCTCTGTGACCCCCTGCTCCTCCATGCTGAGGGCTGTGGCACAACTAGTAGAAGCAGAGTCGACAGGGATGGTGGTATAACATACATGTGTGCGCTAGAGTGACTTGCAACAGAGCACCCCCAATGGGAATGGGGATCTTCAGGGAGCCCAGCCTTGGGAGGGCTAGGAGTTGCATGTGTTGTCCTTGGGGCATAGTGGCAAGAATGTTTGCTGGACAGATAAGGATGGAAAGCATAGCTGGTTCCTGGTGTGGAGTGGCTTTTCTCCCTCTTTTCCCACAATATGTTTTTACTGTAAGGGTGTCCACTTGATGAAGAGGGGCAGGGAACTCTGAGGGCTGCCGAGGTTGGAAGGACTCCCTCTGGTCCCACCCGAGCATCTCACTCATACATTGAGATTAGTGTTGTCTGGCCGGCATTCTGGGCTTATACATGGCATATACAGAGAATTCAGGTGAGGTCTAAGTGAGGGTAACAGTGGGTGCTGTATAGTTAGCCGCGCAATGGCTGGTTTTGACTCACTGCCTGAAGGTGTGCAGTGTGGATGTGGACAAGGTGCTCCTGCTTGCGACCCTCTGCAGGGAAGCCTTTGGGTCATGCCCTCCTGGCCAAGGAGCAGTATCGACTGACGTGGGGCTTGCTGTGGCACAGCAGTGGGATTAGGTAGCTTTTGCAAGACCCAATTAAGAGTACAATTTTCCACATCCTGCAGGACTACAGCCTGGAGAACAGAAAACACCTGTCAAACTCTATTTTGTATTGCATATTCATAACTTGTTAGAGCAGGTCCTGCTCTGTCACAGTAATGACCTTTGTGTGTTATACATCTATTGTTCTTTGCTGCACAAACTCAGCACTGCCAGCTGCTATGGTCCCTAAGGCAGCTGTAGCTGTAGGAGGTTTTGGTTTAGCCCCAACAGTAACGAAAGACCTGACTGTTAAGTGTAAAAGGATGTGTGTTTATTGCTGGCCTTGCTATGTAGTCTGAGTAGCCATGGAGTAGCACTGTAGGATGTGTTCTGCCAGGAAGGGTTGCCACAAAGGTTACATTTTTCCAAGAAATGGAAGACAATTGAACACACTTCTGTTGACTGAGGAAAGCCTTGTGCAAATGTCTGCCACATTTTAGCAAAATTTACAGCTTCTAAAATAGCTAGCTTTCTGGAGCCTCAGAGGCTTAGAGCAGTAAAGTCATTGGAACAACTGCTAATGAGTTAATTACAGTGGATTCATTAGTTAAAATTGCTGCCAGTGACTTCAATGTTGCAGATAACTCTGTCTGCTGGCAAGTGGTTTATGCTGCTGGGCAGACCTTTGCCTGATTTATGACTCTTCCACAATCAAATGGAGTTCTTGCCTGATTATCCTGAAATCCAGTTCTGGTCTTCTCTCATTTATAAAAATTAACTTTTGGTTCTGAAGAGACTTCATATGCGCTGCAAGTGCGCTGTGAACCACCATCACAAACAGCTATTCTGTGATTCTTGTCTGAAAGGTGCTTTCCTACATGGCAGCTCTTCCTCTGAAATATAGACAGCTATCCATCACCCATGAAATCTGAGACACTGAGAGGCTTCCAAAGAAAAATGCAGCTAATCCATATCTTCTGAGGGTCATTTTGTGTGAAATAACAAGGACTTTGTCAACAAAACAAAAATTTGTGGTGTAAATTGGTAGTTGAACTCCTTCCTTGTGGGCACCTACTTGATACTTAAAATGGATATTTAGAAGTGATCTTTCTTGGCTTTTTACAGAAAGTTACACAGATTGTCCAGAAAATGTAAGCATTCACTCTGGTCCCTTTCTTATAAATAGCAAACGTACAATCAAACCTCCTAAACCCACCAAAAGCAATTCAGAGGCCAGGTTTCAGCCTTACCTCAAAGATTTTTCCCCAGCAAAAATTGCAGCTGTGGGTGTTAAGCCCTTTGGAAGCATCCTCAGGTTTCCCAGACTCCTCCAGTAAAGCCTCTAGGTCTTGTGCCAGGTTTTGTTTAAACACTTTAGATTAACTTTTTGATTAAGCTCAATGAATATCTTCTTTCCACCTTGGCTCAGCAAGAATAACATTTCAATTTCTCTCCTGTCCAGATAGGTGTACCCTTGACCTGAGGGTTTAATCGTTATTCAGGGTCTTACAAGCTTTTTCATTAGGAGAAGGAATTGATACGGAGTCTGCTTTTTCTTCACTACAAATCTGTTATTTCAAACACCTACAAAATCCCATTTCTCTGAACAGAGTAGGAGTCCAGTGTTGCTCACAGTTCCACACCTCTTTCCAGCCTGCACTACATCTGCAAAAGTTTCTCTCATCTTATACTTAAGATCACACTAATTACATTTCCACCGCAGACATTTTGATGGGCTTTTGTTGCCTCTCTCCCGTGTGTGTGCACAGGCATGTCTGCAGCAAGCACTACTGAGTTGCTTATAGCATTCAATCCCCGAGCAAACCTGTCTGTCCCATCTTCCTTCCAGCAGCTTCAGACAGCTGTGTCTCAGTATAAGTCTATAATTCATATACTGAGCTGTTAAAATTCTTCTTGACTTTGACACTTTGCTGTTGCTTAGAGAAATACTTCAGGTAGGGGTGAATCAGGGAGAAGTAAATACTTGTCTTCAGAAGGCATTGAATTGTCCCAGTCCCAATGAATGGTTTCCTTGTGTGTTTTGTTATGCTTCTTCTACAATAGGCATTTTATTGTGATTTCTGTAGCAGGCTTCAGAAAGCCATGTGATACTTGTTTGAAGTGCTTGAAGTTTTTCAATCCCAAAGCTAAACTAAATAGACTTGTAAAGCTAAACTAAATAGACTTGTGAAATTGTTCTAGAAATTGCTTGTCTCTTAAACATGCAAAAAAAAAAAAAGGGTCAACATTTAAGAGCAATAATCTCTGCACAGTGAGAATGGCTATAGAATGGCTTCCACACATGGCTTCCATCTGAATAGTTTGCTTATGTAAAAGTTTGCTAGTCGTATCTGAGAATGACAAAAGATTAAGTATAGGAATAAAAGAAAACCCTCAGCACCGTGCCCTAGAATATTTGGAAAAATCCTCCTCCCCCAATCATCTTTCTGATGCTGCCTTCAAACTCCTAGCTGGATGGCTGAGAAGTTTCCAACTTCTAGAAATGTTGGCCATTAAGGAGGAAAAACTTTCTCCCTCTCCTACATATTATGTTTTTGTTGTTACATATTGTTGTGGTGAGTAGTGACCAAAAGTGATGAGATGAACCTCATCCTGAAGATAAGACAACTGCGTGCAGCCTAGTACCAAGTTTCTTCTCCAGGCTGGGTTTTCATGTGTTGTTTCCCATTTAAGAACAGTTTTTGCTACTAGATGCCTTCCTGAACTTAATCAAGTTTTCACCAAGGAATGACAAGTTTTGCATTCTCTTTTGGCACATGGGACCTTATGGGTTGTGCCCACAAGTGCTGAGGGAGCTGGCTGATGTCATTGTGAGGCTGCTCTCGGTTGTCTTTGAAAGGTCTTGCCAAGCAGGAGAAGTTCCTGAGGACTGGAAAAAAGCAAATGTCACCCCTATTTTCAAGAAAGAAGGTCCAAGAATTTCAGCCTGGTCACCATCATCTTGATAGTGGGGGAAGTGATGGAGCAAATAAACCTGGAAACTGTTTCCAAACATGTTAAGGACAAGGTGATTGGGTGTAGTCAGCATAGATTTATGAAAGAGGTTGATTTATGATTTTTATGATTTATGAGATGTTGAGAGAGCTGGGACTGTTCAGCCTGGAGAAGAGAAGACTTAGGGGCATCTTAACCATTTGCATAAGTATCTGATTAGTTTGGGATTGGGGGGAGTAAAGACGACAGAGCCAGACTCTGGTGCCCAGTGACAGGACAGGAGGCAATGGGCACAATTTGAAATACAGGAAATTCCACTGAAACGTTTACTCTAAGGCTGATCAAACACTGGCCCAGGTTGCCAAGAGAGGTTGTGGAGTCTCCATCCTTGGAGATATTCAAAATGCGACTGGATGTGGCCCTGGGCAACCTGCTCTCACTGACTCTGCTCTGAGCAGGGGGTTGGACTAGATGATCTCCAGAGCTGCTTTCCTGCCTCAGCTGGTATGTGATTCTGTGATAAAATAGTAAGCTCTGCTTTGTTTTGTTTTGTTTCTTTGCAAAAATGATGCTGCAACCCAAGCGTATATACCAGCGAGGGTTCATCTGCTGTTGATGTTTTTGACATTTTGTAGTTCAGTCCAGCAGCTGTAATATCCACACTCACGTTGAACTGACAAGATTGAAAGGTATCTGCTTACTGAAAAGGTCATTTTTGGTACCTTTTCACTTGTGCCATAAGCCAATCCCTAACTAGAGTGTCTTAGCTGCAACTTTGTGTATGTGTTTGTGTTTTTTTCTCCCTTCCCTGTCTGTGTGTTTTTCTGTCAAAAGCCAGTTCGTGAACTCAAGAGAAATGTATACCATTGTCTTGGCTGAGCTATTCTGATTTATCCTTTTGGAAAAACAGTGGGGCTGTCTGCCACTGTCCCATTACCAATGCATTAGGATGTCCTGGCAATAATAAAGCAAACTCCATTTGCACATTTGCTAATAGCTCTTCCACAGGCACTGTTGCTATTTTCTTGATAAACCCCAATAAATTAGCAGAATGGCAGCTATTACACCATTTACTTGCAGTTGATCGGTAGTGCTTTTATACAATGCCTCGGTGGAAGCAGCAAGGAAGAGGCATGTTGTTTATCATAGGACCCACCATCCCCGACGTTATGTTGCCGTAGCTGTGGCTGCCTCTCCGCAGTCAGTGGCGCTCTGTTCATCGTCTCAGTTCCAGAGTTGCACTCACTGCTGATTCAACTCCACTATAATCACAAGTATTACCTTTGTGATAATATTATGAGGCAGTGTCTGTAGCAGGGGCTATAAAAGTGTTAAGGAGGGAAAGAGGAAGGTGATTTATTGGCTTGAGCTCAGGGCTGTACAACGGGACTGCAAAGCAAGCCTGTGCTGGTCCAGCTTGGATTCATACTAGGGCTGGCTGGCATCTCTCTGTGTCAGGTTTCTAATGTAAGCTCAAGCACCGGGGATCACTCCCCTGGGTGGGATGCTGGTGGAGCACAGCCATGGGCTACAGGCCTCCGGTCTCTGGTCTTCCCGTCCCAGAAGCACCCGCCTGGAAGGAAAGATGGGAGCATGGCAGCCCAGGCAGCCCAAGGTGTCACAGTCTTCTCCAGGGCATGTTGCACACCTTCCAGCCAATGCATAGCTGATACCTGGTTGATGGCTTCGTGCACCCGACACAGTAAATGTGCTGCACCTGAGGCCAGCTGCCCGGCACAGACTGTATGGCTTTGATCACAAGGGTGCAGCTCTGTACTTTGCACACTATGGCAGGGAGAGGGCTTAGCATTTTCAGTTGGGTCCACTTGTCTTTCCATGGAAAAGCTTCAAAGTGTGCAGGCTTTTAGTCCTAACTGATTATTTTCAAGCATTTTAAGTCTCCCCCTGGGAAAGGCTGTGTGCCTACCGCTCCCTGCAGAACCGATAGGGCTGGAGGGATGTAGCACTTACGGAAGTTTGACTGCATGGAAACAGTTGGCCTTTGACTTCCATCACTCTGTTTTAGCAGATCCTGCAGTGATCACTGAGAACATAAAAGGCTACCACAACGCTGTATGAGAAGACTTTCAAAGGTAAAAATGCTGCCAGTGGAAATAAACTGAACTTCAGCTATGTAGAACTGAGTCTGCAACATGGGATTTTTCTTACAGAGAATTATTTTATCCCTCAGTCTGATAGTCTGAAATGTTCCAGATTTCATTTCAGGGAAACATTCATTAAGCAGTTGTAGCCGGATATCTGTTAGGTGGTTGGTGAAACAAAGTTTATTAACTGATCCATATCCAGAAATGTTATTAAAATCCAAGAATTTTATGTAATATTGTATTGCTTAGACACTAGACATTGCTAGGCTCAAGCATCTTAATACAGGCCAGGTCTCCAAAAATCATGTTTATTCTTTTAAGTGGAAATTGCCATAAGGATGGTCAGCAGCAGCTATGAAAATAATGTGAAAACAGAAATATGTGATTTTTGGTTAGAAAAAAAAAGTTAATCCAACATCTGTCATCTCAGGAATTGGATATTTCCCCAAATGTTTTTTTTTTTCCCATTTTGCATCTTCTTATGCTAGGTTCTTATTATATGATGAATTATTAGCTTGAGGATATAAGAAGAAGCTGGTAGTATCACCTGTGCTGCTGCTGGAAATCCAAGTGTTCAAGAGCAACAGCCAAAAACCCACTGAAATGCAGGAGGACAAGGAAATCTGCTGAAATATTGCTTTGCACCTTTTGTGACCACCAGCTCCTGTACAAAGCTGAGTACTGAATATTAGTTGACTCTGTCCTTTGTGAAAGTCACTTAAAAGAAACTGCAGGAAGTGCAGAATCAAGCATCAACATTTACAATTTAAAAACCTGCTAGTAAAGTGAATAAGAATGTATATGTCTACTGGATCAGAGCCTTGACTTGCAAATGGGCCCACTCAGCTGCTTGCATGAGTCCAGCAATGGATCTCGGTTTAAGAATTTCTTGCAAAGCCTCCATTAGACCTAAGAAGGGCTTTTAAAACTTATTTTTAGACACTAAAGGACAGAAGGGATCAGCAGAATGATGGAGTCTGACCTCCTGCATAATCCTGCACCTCCTCCACAGCAGGACATGAGCTGCTTTTTGTAATGAGATGAAGTGAAGCCAAAATTTGGAGCACTGGTTGCTGCGTCTGTTTGAATCACCGTGTTGTGCATATGCCTCCCTGGATTTGGAAAACGACCCTGCAAAACTCAGGAGTAGCTAGACACATTAAATTTCTCTCCTAGGACAGTATAATAAACATTTCTAAGCCTGACACACTCTGTGTGACACAGGAGAAAACCACGTTTAGATTTATTGCAGAAGTTACCGCTGGGTCTCAGAACAGTTGTGGTGAGTGAGGATCTTTGGCCAGGGACTGTACAAATGCAGCAGGCACTGAGAAGCCTATAGTCTAAAGGCAGGCAGCAGCATAATGTTGAGATACACAGACTAACTTTAGAATAGCTGGATCAGACACTGGAAGTAATAGAAATACTGCTGGGGTGCTGAACTGAGCAGCTGCTATTTTATATTACTGCTAAATTTGAAAGAGCACTAACACATTTCAGGAATTGATACAGAGACAAAAATCTTTATATACAGCATGTTGTTAAGTAAAGGGTGAAAACAGAAAGTAAAATTATTTCCCCTTTTGCCGTAGCTTAGTCACAAACCTATGCTCAAAGAAGTGTCCTTAATGAGACATCAGCTTCCAGAAGGACCTGGACTGCAGCCAACTGCCAGAGAGAGATCACGGGAAGATTTGGAGATCATTCTAGAGGGAGCGGCCAGAATTTGCCAAGGAAGGGAAATCAGTTCACACTGGCACTTACGGGGAGACGAACATAGCTCCTGTATGGGAACATCGTTAAGGATCCAAAACACCAGAAGCAGATAGTTTACCATCTCTAGAAAGGATAGACATATTGAGTGCGAAACAACAGTGACAGTTTCTTAAGTGCATTGTCGTAAGAGGAGACGCCACACCTGGGGCTATCAAGACAGGTGGACATGCCTTAATGAGGAATTCATGGTGTCTCCTCCAGATTTCAGGGTGATGGTGGTTAGATTAACCACTGGCAGCATATTTGAGATGGCTCAGTCTCAGGACTGATGGATGTACGCACACATTCACAGGGAGAAAAAGAGGGAGGCTGCTGCTCCCTGCTGCTGCCACGGATCACAGGAGTGGGTGTAGCTGCAGCAGCGGAGGCAGTCATGCTCTGCAGCTTCTCTCCCCTAACATGTCAGGGAAGAGCCTGCGCTTCCAGACATGCTGATAGAAGGGCAGAATCTACAGGAAATTGGTTAAACACTTCTGTAGTCTATCCCTCAGCAAATTAAAAAAATTGACTCCTTGCCTCCATAGATTTTACAAGTTCATTGTTTTGTAGCTCATACATATTAACTGTACGTATTATTGTTGTGGAGTGAATAGATCTAATGGGGACAGTTTCCTTACTATCATACATTACACAGCTGTAGAAAGAAGGAAAAAAGCAACATATGAAAGAATTATAATGAACCAATTCATGCAAACTTTGGTTTTGCACTAAAGCTCGAACAAGTTATATGTCTCAGTCTGCTCTATTAAAAACATTCTCAAAGCCTCACTTATGAACCTAAGATCAAAATCAGCATTTGACTTCAGATTTCTTGAGAGGCCAGTTTCCTTCAATGCTAAGGGGAAAGAAAGGATCTTCTTGACTCCTGTGCTGCTTTCACCTGTGACTGTGTTACTTTGCTTCTCTTCTTCACTCCATGATTGATTGCTTCTTCAGCGTGTCCTTCAGAGGAATCCTTTCTCCTTCCCTCTCCCTGCCCATTCCCTGCTAAGTTTCCAAGAGATGTCCTGGAACTTCGTCCTCTATCCCTTTGTTTTTCCATTCATAATGAACTAATTCTTTCAAAGCAACAGACAAATTTGGAATGATCATAGCTTTAATAGTCAGTGTTTTTCCAAACTCAACTTGCAGGCAGAATGAATTTATAGTACTGAAGGAGAACCTAGTAAATATTCTGTAGCAACTTTTTTTTAAGATTAATGAAGTCTTCACAGTTTGCACCTTTGCTATTAAAGTTGTGCTAGTAATTAAGGAAGCGTGATGGTTTGTGCAAATTATTTAAGTAACCGAGTTAGCAAACTGAGGTTACTCTACAGTTGCTGAGGTTAAAATTGCTTGTCCCTGGATATAGTGTTTAATCCTATGACTAGTCATTTTGAGTTCATTATTGCCTGTACCAGTCCCTTAAGCTAGCTTTGATGCACATATTTTGTCTTGAAATTACATGCCCTTAACTCACAAACATACTATTCTAAGTGATGAGAAATGTTGAGATATTTGTGTAACTTTCAGTTAGGTTTTGAATTATGGCAATACATGAACACGGAAATTTTTCATTGGCTAAACTGTCATTGAAAACACGCTTGTACCATCAATGTGATGCTTAAGAAGACATTATACTGTTGACCTGATGTCAGCTCTTGTGGGTTGAGGTATTTTTTTTTTTTTGATGAGAGTCTTGAGAGGATGGAATATAAATCCGTTTTGAAAATGAAATTGCTAGTTCAGCTACGGCCTTCAACAGTGATTTCCTGTACTTGGGCTGCTTTTAAAATCTTCTTGTTATTTCAAATAATCTAAATTGGAATTCACTCAATAGGTTTTTTTAAAGAGCAAATGAAGGGCCAAGTCAGAGATGAGAGACTCAAACAAGGAAGTCATGTCAGTCACCCAGGCTGTAAAGCATTTTCCACAGAAGCAACCGCAATGTATGGAGCAATGCAGGCAGCGGGGAAAGCCTCCCTTGCCTCTGGGATGGCAGTGTCAGAGCCTGGAGCACGATCCCACACCGCTCCCAGGTATTTGGCCCTCTGCACTGAAGGCCAGGTCTCTGGTCAGAAAGAGCTGTTTGAGTAGCTTTGGCTGGTCTTGGAGCTCTTTGAGCAAAAGCTGGAAGAAGGCTCTGCAGAGGCTTCTCACTGCTGCTTGGGAATGAGCTTGGTCTCCACCAGGGACACACAGCAGTGGTGTTGCAGCTGTGCTTGCACCTGGCCACACACCAGATCCTGGCCCTGACTTGTGGACTGATTTCTTGACCTCAGGTCTGATGCCTTATTAAGGTCTTGCTTGGTGGTCTGGTCTCTCACCTCACACAGTATGGTGGGACTGGGCTCTTGCTGGTGATACCATTGGCCTTGTCACCATGCTTGGCTCCCAGCTCCCTTTTCTCCATGGAGCAGCGGACTTCTGCTGCTTCCTGACATGCAGGACCAGAGAGCACCATAGCACATGCAGACAGGACACAATTACGGAAACACTTCCCTCTGAAACCACATAAGTGAGGCTGACAGATACCAGAATTCACATTCTCTGAGAGCAGCTCATTGATGGTGCTGTTTTCAAGGCTGAAAAGCAGAGGAGGAAAATCAGAGACCCTGTCCTTTGAAAAACGTTGCAAAGACCAAACAAAAAAGTTACACTACTGGCTTGCTCAGGCATTCCTTGATTTTTGGTTGCTGGCTTCCGTTACTGGCTGGTCCTTCAGTGACTGCTTTTCAAAACTGCATTTGGAAGCCTTTGTCACAGGATTCTCTGGAAACCAGAAATATAAATAACTTCAAAAAGGTTACAAAAATAAAAGAAAGCTCCATAGGCTCACCTCAGGAAATCATGGAGCCCCCAGTGGTAGAGGTGGGAAAGTGTAACAGGGGAAAGGTAATTCTGCACTTGTGTGGCTTCTTAAATGCTTTCCCTGTTCAGCCATCATGGACCATTCATCATAGACCATCCAATGTTGGAAACAGACTACTAAGCTTTGATCTCACTGAATTAATCTGTTCTAATGCTTTTATAATGCAGTATTCTTTGATGTGGATAATATTCTGGGATGCTAGAATAATACCCTTCTACTTGTGAATTCTGGTGACACTGACACACAAGCTACAGGAGCTGTTGCCTTTGCAAGACTTTTGGCTTTGTTTATCTTTTAAGTGATTTGATGCCACTTACATACTAAGTTGCTGAGACCTGTGTTGGTCTCAGCTGTTGGGTCTTTCGTCACCTGAGTTTTTGCAAGAAGTCAGCAGACCCTGTCCCTCTGGGGAACAGCAGGGGATTAGGTGAGTATGTACTTACCAGAACTTACTTGCTTCTTTGGACATGAAAGCACTATGTAAAAGGTTGCTACCTACTTGTCCACGAGATGTTTGGAAGATAGTGTGGCCCACTTCCATTACTCACCCTCCCAGGAAACCTGTATCTTCTGGTCACAAGAGCTCTATGTGTGTATTGCTTTCCTCCGTATGGTATGTGAGGGGGCACTGGAGAGTAGGGGGGAATCAGAAAGTAAAGATGGCTCTCTTTTACCATTCTTTTTATTTTTATAACAGTATATTAAGATGGTACACTGGCAAGCAACAGCTAAATTTCAAGTGCGGCACTGAAGTACCATGAATATCAAAAGAAAACTGGGAGTCAAGCACCAGTGAAGTAGAAATGTTGTAAGGGTCAGTCATCATGGATGTCATGGGTCATGCTGTGTACTCCTCAACCACACTCCTCAGTTACTGCAAAAGCCACTGGTACCCTCTCTTGCATTTTTATACTATTTTTTGTAATCTAGAAAATACATTGAGGTTCATGTGAGATACTGCCATGGCTCGGTGCCTTAAATAGTAGCCATAAAAAAGGACATGCAAGGTTCGAATCCTTGCTGGGAGATAAAAGTCACAATCCATCAAATTAGAAATGTGCTGGCAAAACATCTTGTTTTCTTGGTGTATGTGACAGGGCCATAGTCGGTCATTTAGTAATAACATAAGAGCATGAAAATAGTGCCGAAGATGTACCCTAGTGTTGTTTTGGCTGATAAATATGGCTCCTGCTTTCAGGTGTATCCTTCTCTATTGCAACATGTACAGCATCTTTGCTGTATGAAGTTATAAGATTTGCTTCATGATAGAGTACAACATTTATTGCAGCATATCCTTTTCTGGCTTGATTTTCACTGATTACTGTAAGGGTTTTGTGAAATCGTACATCAAATGGAAGCCACGTCACTTGTGCTGTCCCTCTCTCTGCAAGCTAATTAAAGTAGGTTGGAAAAAATTAAAAGCCTTAAACAATCAAAACGTAAATAACTGGGGCTACCCAGAATAGTTGTTGCAGTACTTGTTAGGCACCAGGAACAGCTATTGCAATTTGAATGTCTAAATTGCCTTAGCAGACACTATAAGGCCATTAAAGGTGCTCTATCAACCCTCTGAATGATTGCTTGTTTGTTGTTGGGTTTTTTTTGTTGTTTTTTAAATTACTAGTCTTCTATCTTCTTACCATGTAATAGAATTAAACCCTATATATATAAGATTTGAAAGCTACACAGCTTAAAAACAGAGACTAGATTTTAAACTGTTGTTATCTGGTGAGTGTTACGGAAGTGAATATAGCTATGCTCATCTACCACAGGCTTAAAGCTGGAGGAAGAAGTTTAGTCTTGTTTTCAATTTTTTTCTATGTAAAAATATGAAGATCAGAAGATTGCATTTTTTTCCTAGTTTTGTTAAATGACTTTGCAAGTTCAGACTTAATCTATTGGCTGCTAGGTTTAAAGGAAATAATCCAAAAATACACATGAAGCTGGTTATATAAGCCAGTACTGCTTTTATCCTACAGTCATGAGTCTTTCCCATGGTTTGCTCAATTCTCTTCATAGATTTATAAAGATCTATGAAGACCATCTCTTCACAAATGTGAGGGTATTTATGAGTGCAGTCAGCCTTATTCTTGAAGTCACAAAGGGCAAGAGTAGCAGTGCAGTACTGGTCTGTAGTTCTTCATCTTAAGTCACAAATGGCAGTGTTGTGCTCACTGATACATACTTGGTCAAGGAATTTTCTTGCCATTAGAAGTTCCCATTAAAAGTATCCTATTTCAGCCTGCATGTGGAACCAAAGGAAAACAGCTTTTTCACTGTGAGGGTGACCAAGCCCTGGCACAGGGTGCCCAGGGATGTTGTTGAATTTTCATCCTGGGCAGCTGGGTCTGGGTGGCCCTGCTTGAGCAGAAAGGGTTGGACAAGATAACCTCCAGAGGTCCCTTCCTACTTCAACCATTCTGTGATTCTGTGGTTCTGTAACCTTAAAAAAAAAAAAAAAAAAAAAAAAAAGGCTATGTTGGTTTTTTTCCACTTCAAACTGAAATTTGGAAATGTGTGGGTGTAGTGTGGAAGTTCAATGTCAGCCATGCTGTTTGCCAGGTTTTAGAAAGGAAGCCAGAGGACTTGCTCAGCCATGTAGAGTGAGATTTAGTTCCAGATTAAGAAGCCTACATGTACATGTGAGGAAGATGTCTAAACTCTGGTCAGCATGGTCAACATATGGTCAACATATAGTCAACAGGGTTGGTTGGTAGCACCTCAAGAGTGATTCAGGCCTCCCTAGAGTAGAAGTCTATGGGGCAGTGAGCTGAGTCCCTCCATAGACTTCATTGAGTACAGCAGGATCATGGATACCTGCTACAGCTAGATTCTTATGTTTTAACCTCTAGCTGAGTCCCACTCAAAGCATGTCATTAAAGCTAGATAGCATGCAGACTGGAAAATGTACCTACTCAAAGTGGAATTTGCCTAAAATAGGAAGGGTAGCAGGAAGGGTCTTCTTGTAAAAAATACATAATGACCCAGGGTCTTTGATTAGTTGAAGGACTGTATTTTCACCTTTTCAGAGGGACTGAAACTTTAGCAGCAAATTGTACTCCGTGCATTACTTGGACGTAGATTTGCTCAGATGAGTTTACTGGCTCCAAATACTGATGTGAGTAACAAGAGAAAACATCTCTGCTTTGCATGAGCTCTCAATCTTTTATTGTGTTTTTTGATAAAAATGCGTAATTATTATATGTGGTGGATAACTTTCAGGATACCTCCTGGTTCTCTTTGTTTATCAACCTCACTCCCTTAAATGTATCCAGCATGAAAAATGGACATTTCCAACATTGCGGCACTGTTATGTGCAGCCATTAAAAACAGGGAGAAAACCTCCTCCGTACCATATAACTCCAAGGAGTTCTACCTAGTTTTAAATACTTAAAATCCAACTCACCACTAAATCATGGACTCCAGAAATATATATGATGGCCTACTAGAAAATCTGACTTCTGTATACACAAAATACAGGGAGAAGATTTCCCTCTGTATTCAGGGAGAGGATTTCCGTTGCTTTTGGGATGACTGAAAGTTTACATTCAATGCTATGTACTCGACACACTGAGGAGAGTTCTTCATATATTTATTTTATTGTTTGTATTTATTGTTTGTTCTGACTGAGAGGACTGTGGGTTGCACTGCCATTTTCCTGCTGGAGCAGGAGGTAGTGAGAAATAAATATGCATTTTATTATCCATCATCTAACAAGCTACCAATCTGGTGGTTTGCTTTTACTGAAGCATACAGTTCTTACTTCTTTGTCTCTTGGCTGGGTGATACCTACTCAGCTATGAAGAGATCCCTTCAGCTGCATGAGGAATAAACTTCAGTTCTTTAATATTGCAGCAGAATGGAAAAATGTTAATGTTTTCCTCCACCATCAAGGAGGTGATTTCTGCATTAAACCTCTTATCTATTACACTGTGCTAATTATATCACAAGATCTTGAATGGATTCTCTTACTTTTTTTGTCTTCCATTGATAAGTAATCTTTGTACTAAAAAGCCCTATCATAATAATGTGTTCCTTCAGTGACAGCATGCTGACATCCAGTGCCAGCAATGCAAACAATTAACATCAGGCTGGGATACCGAGCCTTACAATATGTAAAGAAGCACTTTGTGAGTCAGTACATGAAGTTTTTCATAGACTGAACACAATTACTATATGAAATGCTCTTCGTATGAAGGGAACACATCCTGCAAGACTGATTTAATAACAACACCGTTATTTTCAGTTGATGTTAGATTGGACCCTAACTACCTAAATGCAGTGTATGGAACAGTAAGTCTCACTGTTATGGTCCTTGAAGAAGGCAGGGGTATTATACATGTGAAGATGATGAACCAGTGAGAGTCGTGTCAAGAACCCATGTATGAAAAAATGTTTTCTTTCAACGCAGGGGAAGCACATCTGTTTACTGAGCAGTTCCACAAAAATGTAAAAGGAGTTGAATTTGGAACAAGCTGGTCACCTGCAGGAAGACAGTTCCAGGTCATAAAGATGTAAATCTGGGTGGAAGTACCCTGGGTTTCCCTGAGTGCTCTAAGTGAGGAAAGCAAGATGAGGGATGTGTATGTTTATATCTCTAGTGAGAGATAAATATGATATGAGCAGAAAATGAACTGTAGCAATCTAAGATGGGACTGAGGAGAACTCGAGATCAGATATTAACTATGATGAAAATTTAATATAGCACCAGAGCAAAGAGCGTCTGCTAGGCTGGTCACCAACTCACAACTGGTTTGTTGTTGCCTGTTCTAAGCATCTCAGAGAGACAGCTGTCCTCATATGGGCTCCTAGTCTTCTCTAACTCAGAGATTGTGTGTGTCGTTTTGAAAAGCAAACAGAGGAGGTGTATATTCCAACTGGTCAGGCAAGCTTCTTGATGAGAAAATCATGTATTTACCAGTGGTCTGGGTTGGTAAAAATGGTCTATTTATTTCCCTTAGTCCTTCCTTCAGGAAGTGTCTTGCATTCTTGTATTTATTTGTTTTTTTACAAGATCTGGAGGTGGAAGGCGGGGTGGGGGCAGAAAGGAAGGAAGGTGGCCCTAGGAAGTGCTTGAAGATTCCAGGAAATTGGTAGGCTGGACTTGTTAATGCTTGTGAAATGATTTTTGACACCGCCTTTCAAATGAAAAAAATGAGATATTAGAAGGATGATAGTCTTTTATCTGCTGAGGAAGATGGATGTGTATGACTTAAGATGTCATGTATATGAATGGGTGCTATAAAGGGATTGTTCTAATGACATGCTGTAAAAGACAACTGTCAGGAATAAATTATTCTTCTCTTCTGATGCTGATGATAATGTGCTCAAATTCCCCACAATGCATTTCCTCACCTAAAGTTAAAAGCTTTTCCTAAAATGTTTAATGGGTGCAAAGGTCTTTGTTGTACATTTCCAACTTCATGAAAAACATCGGGTAGTGGCTTACATAAGAGCAATTTTGCCTGCAATTAGTGTGTTTGCATACAAGTACACAGGCTTTGATTAAGCAAAGGAAAGTACTTAAGCGCATGTGTAAGTACCTTTCAGTGATGGGGTAATGAAACTGAAATATGAAAGAAGAAAGCACGACTTCCAAAGTAACAGAGCTGATAAGAAGAGCAGATCTGAGCAGCCGATCAGCTCAAGGCTCCAGTGGGGATGGAGGTCAGCCCTAGGTAGCTATCTCCAGAGATACTGGCTCAAAAGTCATATGCTGCCTATGCAGCCCGAGACCAGTACCAAACTTTGCTTGTTCTGAAGGAACAGCACTGAGAACAGAGGGAAAGACAGACAAAGAGGCCAAAAACACTATGGGGGGAGGCAGGGACCTGTCTGTAGGTATTGACCACCAGCTGCAGAGCGGTTGGCTGAAGAGCCCTAGAGGTGAGGGCCTTCAGGCTGAAGGGAAGCTGACCACGTTGTATGGCACTGTTGCCAACCCCTCCTCCCCATATTGCCTGTGACTTTCACATTCGAAGTGTGTGGCTGCCTGCTTGCAAGTGGCTCAATGCTGTGAGGCTGCAGGGGGAATGTCATGTCTACACGTGGGCACCAGTTTGCTTGGAGAAGTCAACAAACCTGCATGCTTGACCATGCCTGAGGGACCACAGTGGTGGGTGACCCATGCTGGGGCAACGACACACCTGAGGGACTGTGGCCATGGTTGACCCACATTAGGAAAGGGAAACTAAGGAACAGCATGGCAGGAAGCCATTAATCGTAGAGTGTTAGAAAGAAACTGTAACTCACACTACTTCAGCCTCCGATGCGCCCATTGCCTCACTGGAGGAATTTTGGGTCACCGAGCTTAAAAAAAGGCAAAAATAAGGGTACTTGAGAGCAGGAAGGGGAAAGACAGGTGTTTACAGAGGTTTTTGCGCAGTGGTTTCTGTCTTTTTCCTCACTACCTGAATCAGTGATTGTAGGTTTGTGTTGGTTTGCAGTGAATTAAGTCAAATAAAATTCCCTGACTCGATGCTGCTTTACCTTCGACAGACTGGTACAAGAAGTGATGGGCTAAACTGCAGTAAGGGAAATGTAGCCTGAGCATTTGGAGAAGTTTTCTAATGGTAAAGGAGGCTGATCACAGACTGGATTGCTGAGGGAGGCTGTGGAGCCGCTGGAGGATTTAAGAGCAGATTAAATGAACTTCTGTCAAGAACAATTTAGAAGAAGTTGATCCTACCTTCGGGATGAAGAGGCGAATTAGGTGACCCTCTTGAGGTGCTGCTGAGCCCTGTTGCCTTTGATTTCTATGACACTGACATGGTCTTGTGTACCCCTGGGAGAAAAAAGGATACCGAGCTTAATTATCGAAAGGCGGTTTCAGTCAGCAGGAGGTGTTTTCTGAGGAGAGATGGCTTGAGACGGAAGGCTGAGGATGTTAGAGAGGTGAAGGGTGCAATTAAATGAGATTATATAATGCTGCATTTGTAATTAAGTTGACATAAAAGTGAATCTTTTTTCATTTGACCTAGCACTGACCATGCATCTCAGAGCAGTCTTCCTCAATTCAATGTATATTAAAAAATTGGAGCCTCAAGTGCTGTTTAGGTTGCTCTGTGGGCAGGGAGGTGTTGGCCTGGATGGTACTTAAAAATTAGGGAGCCAATGTGGATGCACTCACAGGCTCCTCAGGCTGCAGCTGCTTTAGCCGGAATGATTACCAACTCCAGCTTCAGCTTGACTGTACATCCTCAGTCCCAAGCACCTTGCAGCACTCCTGTCAAGGACAAGCACGATTTCATCCTTCTGCCTACTACATTAATGCAAATAGCTATTTTGAGGTTAAGGCCATGTTGGCTTTGAACTGCAGCCGGTAATGAACACCTGGATGGAGTTTGGCTTTATTTGCAGGTGATTGAGGTATTATTATTAATTATTAAGCCATTTCTTGTAATATTTAATTATTTCTCCCCATTTTGTGATGAGCAAGCATTGCCATTATTGCCTGTAACCAAATAACCATCCCCATTTATCATACTAATTGTGGCTTAATGAGGAAGGACCTGGGACTGGGGGAGTTGTCTACCCTGAACAATTTTGGAATGTAGCTTCCTATGGTAATGAATACAGGCTGCAATAATTAGGTCTGCTAGGTGCTATATTTATCATGAAGCTTAAATGCAATAAAAATTCATCATGCGGCAGTAGGCTTACAAAACACAATGAATTGCCACTGTAAATATGGAAATATGAAAATAGAGTATGACCAGATACAAGATTACTTCTTCTTGCATGGTTTTGCCACACAAGGGGATAACTCCTTTTCACTCCATTGTACACAAAACTGGAAGAAAATAATGGCAAAGATGCTGTGTTGAATTGCATATGGCTTTGGGAGGAAGGCTGGGTTTTGTTTGCTTATGCTTCCCTCCCGGTTCCCTCCCTGGCCCAGCAATATTTCACTGGATGCATTTCTTCAGAGTCCTCGGGTCTGCACTGTACCCTTGATAATCGGTGGTGTTTATTAGAAGGGAGCAGAATACTGGACCTGAGATCTGACTAACGGATTAAAAGGAAAAATGTAGTCTGCTACAAACCAACTGTCTGTCTGCAGATAATTACCTTACAGATAAATAGATCATACCATTTTTCACCTATTTTTGTGTTTTATTATGAAATTACTTCACAAAGGTGTTAACACAATAACGTCTGTACGACAGGGGAAACCCATCTGAATATTCTGGAGACAATATCCACTTTGGTTTAATACAGTGGATAATCCACTCAAGGTTTTATCTGAATAGTCAGTAAATATATGTGTGACTACACGTTGTTTTTGAAGTCCTCATCATGAGAGAACAGCAACCAATAACCTCTGTAATCAGAAATAGTGAGAAGCTGAAGTTTTGTTTTTTTGCTCTGTGCTCAGTAATTTCTACAATAGCTCTTAAAATGATGTAGTATTAACTATTCAGTATTAATCAATATTGACAGGAGTATTTCTTGGAAGAATATAGGGAAAACTACATTAGTTTTTCAAAGCTATTTTATAGCACTTGATTGCTTGTTTGTTGGTTTTTAAAAAGTAATATGGGCAGAGAGAGAAAGAAATGTGTTTTAAATATTCATAGCTAGCTTGGAAGACACAAAGGGGACATTTGGTGAGCAAAACATCCACACGACTCAAAAACAGCAGTGAAGTTGATAATTGCAGGTTCCAACCTGGATTAATAATATAGGTGCTAGTCTGTACATAGCTGCAGGTGAATTCAGTCCAGTGTTTAGGTGTTGGGAATAATGAGAAAGAAACACCTTTGTCTAGCATAAAAGCTGGAAGGACGATATTGGGGAATGTGAAGGGCACAGATAAGACTATTTTTCTATTATTCCTCTCTTATAATGGTACCTTCACTGAGCTTCACTAGACTTTTTATCATCTCTTTCATTTGCAGATGCAGTCACCCATGAGTTGGAATAACTAACTGGAATCCCACCTGTCCCTGCTGGTCTTGACTGCAGATTTACATTCCCACCTTCTCTCTCACATCTTTGCAGTGCTGCTCTTGCTTTGGCATGACATTGATCCAAAACACACCCGCGAGCTCTTGAACACTTCTGCCTTGGTTTTGGTCGCAGAGGCTGCATATGATGTAAAACAGGATGTCATTCCTGGGGAGGGTGCTCTCCTCAGTGCCGGCTGGCCGGCGGGAGAAGGGCTTAGTTTAGTGTACGCACCCCTGTCTCCAGTGTGATGGGTTGCCATTCAATTGTAATTCCGGTCCAGCGTACAGGTTGCTTTTTTTTTTTCTTGTAACAGTTGAAATATGGCATCATTGCAAGGGAGAATCACAGAAAAAATGTGACAAGACTGATCCTTGTGAAAAAGTGACTTCAGTGTCCGTACAGAAAAAGTTTGACCTTGCTTTGTTTAGCTGAGGATTTCATGGCTGGTGTGACAAGCACAGGACTCCCCTGGGTGCTCCTGCAGGTGGCCATGTGAAATTCCTTCGGAGGCTGGAGCTGGGTAAAGAGTGGTGTGCTGGTCAGCCCTTTTCCTACTTCCAGCAGAGGAAATAACTCTTGTTTTGGGACACAAAGCCTATTTAGGTGATCCTTTCGAAAGCAAGCAAAGCCTGTTTGTGTTCAGGGAACGCTGAGGGGAACACTGATCAGATGGCAGAATTAGGCTCTCAGTAACACAGGGAGATGTTTTTGTCTTCGTGTCTCAATAGATTTATCTTCCAGTGTCCTTGTTCACAGCTTCAGCCTCACTGCGCTGTTTTGACGGTGCGAGGCACGTAGGTGAAGCCACATGTGTGACAATGGTAAAGGTCCTGTTATGTGCGTGACGGACTACAGTGTGAAGCTTTGAAGCACTAGAATGTCATTGTGAGGACATGAAGAAAGCTCTCTTTCTCTTGCGTTGCCACAGCAGTCTGAGTCATTACTTGGTAGGAGCTGGGACTGGCCCCTCAGTTAAGAACATTTATTTGCCATGTGATTGTGAAAGTGACTCAAAACCTTGGGGACATGAGGAACACATTTCTGTTCCTGTACCTTGGAAGAAATGGGGGATCAGTAATAACTCACACCTGACTGAGAGAGAGTCCGTGCCTGCATCCAAATGTTTTGGACATGGATAGCTATTTTCTTGCTACCTTGCGTTCTGGCAAATGTAATACTCTGCTTTAATCTGCATAAGGTCTGGGAATATTCTGAATATTGAAGCTGCGTGGTCCTATCATCTTTAAAGTGGCAATCAGATGAAAATATGCGATATCTACGCTGCATATGTTGCTGGTTTCCGCTCTGGAACATCTTAGGCTAGGCACGTCCTTCTGGCAAAATAGGCTATGTGTTTGCACATTGAAAGCTATGGTTAGCTCTCTCTGGCTATGCATATATTACTTTGACATGAATTTTAGAAAAGATGTGCTTATAGATCACAGTGATGGGTACTTTGTAATGCCTGAATACCATGATTCAGTTTTAGACTTTAGATTTGGAGCATTATCTCTAAACATTTTGTTTAAAGTACCTTGGAGCTGCCTTCTAAAAGTTGTGTTGCCATTCTCAGGTGTTACTATTCTCCCTCAATCTGGAGACATGGTAATCAATCAAGGTCCTTAAAATGGTACAGTATAACAACATGCTATAAGCCTAAATTTCTATTGATTCAGTAAAGATACTCAGGTCATTTGTTTGCTTGTTTCTTATTAGATTTTTGGTTTCCTTGACCTTTGCTGGTGAATATCATGATTTATTTGGCATCCCCTCACCTCATGTCCTGCTCATGCTGTAAAATGTGCATCTTTCATCAGTGCTGGCGGGAACTCCAGTTCTTGGCTGGGATCCATAATCCCAAGATCAGAGGAGGCATATTTACTGCATTTACTCTTCAGCGTGGTTTTTGTGCTCAGAGGAGCGTGTATGTGCATGTCGTCATTCTTGGAAAGTTTTTAGACAAGCGTCACACTCCTCCATGAGGGTGAAATATGGAGCTGTATATAGCTGCTGTAGAGGACTAAGAGCGACCAGAAAGGTTTCAGGCTGGCAGCACGGCGGAGGCTTGTCTTTCCCAGAGGATGCACTGCCTTGCCACGTGCTTCAGCCCCGACGGGGAGGTCAATAGCCATGCCAATTCAATCAGGGGGATCTCCCGGGGGGCTGCACAGCTGCTGTTTGTTACCCTCCTGCCTCCTCCTGTGCTACTTGCTCTCTCCTCTCATGTTTGCTGTGGATTTTGGGTTTCTTTGTTGTTTTTTTTCTTTTCTTTTCAAAACTAGTCACTGCTCTTCAAGTACTGTCAAGAAGGGAAAGAAAATGTTTACTGATTTGAACTTTGGTAGTTACATTTGAAAATTTTGAAATATGTTACGTTTTGTTTCCCTCATAAAAACAGAAGTGTTGTATCGTTCTCTCATTCCTTCACATAGTCAGCAAATGCACAAATTCAAATGTCAGTACCCAGAGGGAAGAGCAAATGCCTGCAAATGTGGCGGTGTATTGAAGCAGCATTGTTGGTAAGCAGCTGCTGCTTAAATTGAACGCTGCAATTTTGCAATGCAGTGAGGAGTGCTGAAAGAACTGGCTGAAGGGCTCTCCAAACCACTCGAGTTCAGCAACTCTAGGAGTGTTAACAGAAGATATGGGGGACACAATAAAAGCTAATGTTCTGCCTGTGTGTTTATAAATTAACAAGCTGCGCTAGGTAGCTTTAAATTGGTTAGCTTTTTATGCGTTCTCAACAAATCATGAAAAGACTGATAACAATCAATGTAAGCCCTAATCCCTTCATTCTAATGAATGCTATTCAACATGGTTTTATAGTAAACAGTTCATTTATTTCTTTGATATCGGTTTTAATTAAATTACAAATCTGTTTGAGAAAGGCAACACTGTTGTCACGGACTCCAGTAAAACATCTGACTTTTGGCAGAACAACATTCTGATTAGAAAAATAATTACTGCCAAGTGAAATCAATATAGCATATATTAAATGAATTAAAATGTAATAATTAAGATGCTTCAATGAGCAAGTTCTGATGCTCAGTTTGAAATGGCTATGCTTGTCCTTAGCGAGGGTGGGAGATGAAGATGGGAGGGTAAGGAAGCCCACATTCTTGTCTGCAAATTTTTTTTTTTATTTTTACCAGCACTGAACAAAATAATTGCTGATGAAGTTTCAGAGAACAAGAAGCTAATGAAGAGTTAAGCAAAGGCAGAGGAGTTATTTAAAAGTACCAGGGTCACCATGGGAGAAGCTGGGCTCCCCAAAACGATGTATGAAGCACAGCCAGAGTGTGGAGATGCCCACCAGTGAGCAGTGCTGGGCAGACTTGGGGGCAATCGCTGAGGGTCTCCGGAGGCGCAGTGACTGCGAGCTCGAATTGAGCTCCCATTATGGGGTGGTGCCAGAAATGGTAAATGAGGTCCTAGCAAATTTTAGTGGGCTACATATTGAATGAAAATATAGCAATGCTATTACTGTTTTGGCATTAATGAAAGTACTGCCAGAATACTCTGTGCAATTGTGTTGTCCACATACTTTAACAAGTATGTTGGCTAGCTGGGACGAGTTCAGAAGAAAACTACAAGGCTCTTCACTGCCGCTTCATCATACTCTGTCTTGCAAAAAGAGAGAAAAAAGAAAACTAGTTCACTGCAGAGGACATTTAAAAGTAGACATAGTGCCTTTGTAGCAAGAAGCAGTCTCACAGTAAAAGTCTGATGAATTTAGGAGTTACACTGGGAATGGGGGATTGGAAGCTGAAGCTTCAGAATTGCAGACTGAAGGGCAAGTTTCTAGCAGTGAGGGTGTCAGCTGGGGTAACAACTTACCGGTCCTTTCAAAAAATTGCATTTTTATAGTAAAGACTTCCAGACTTCAGCTTTAATTATGAAATCATCCAGCAGCTCTCATCCTGACATTGTTTGTTTTTTCCCCAGGGCTCTAAGACTGAAGCCTGCAGTTCCTATTTTCCTGCCCATTACCTTGAAATGATGTAAAAAAAGTCATCCACTCTTCTTGATTTGTGATAATTTCACATGCTTTTTTGAAAATTATGCAAACTATTTATTCAGGTATCTTGTACTAGTGCATAACTTGTCTGTCTAACAACAGAAGTAATTTAAAGCTAATACAGTTACATCCTTTCTTTTTCTCTGTTGATTAAAAACCTAAAGTTTTCTCATTTGTTTTCAATTTAGTGACTCTCTGAAGAAAATGGTAATAATTAATTTGTGTTCACCAAAGTGATTTAATTGCCATGGTTTTCATTGTAAGTGTAATTGCCATGGCATTTCTATTTTCAAACGGCTCAGATGCACTGTAACCTTCGTGTTGTTTCCTTGCCTCTTTGTATTCTGCTGTGGTTTTTCAACGGCGTAGTGGGGATACTCTTTTAAAAGTAAATCTTAGGAAAAAGCTCACGTATGTGCGACAGCTTCTCCTTTTTACTGATTAAGGGCCTATGTAGGTTCAGCATGTTGCCACCTTTTGCTGTATGAACAGGAGAGGAAGCAATTCCATGAAGGACTTGTTGGCAGCTGTTGCTGGTGGTCGGATCCGTGTGCTTTGCTTGAGTGATACTGTACTTGTGTAATTTACAGCTTGGGAGAAGAGGGTCTCACGTTCAAGTATGCAGTGATTCATGCCCAAATGAGAACAGATTTCTCAGGGAAGAAAGTGATGCCCTCTTCCATTATTTCATGGCAGTTTTGCAACATTTTTTTAGCATCTTTAAAACATTTCTGGCACAAAGCTTATCTGCCAGCAATTTTCAGTCCCTGACCCTGTTGTTTATCTCTCAGATTTACTGCAAGTTTTCTGTGATTAGTATTCCCAGCCTCTGCCTGCTAATACAACGCCCAGAGTTCCACAAGCTCCAGCGTTAGCATTTTTTATAAAACTGTGGGACTCTGCAATAAACTTGTCCCTTCTGTCTTATCACAAATATTTATCCCAATTCTCTTCATAACAATTCTGAGTCATCTCTAGTTTTGTGCTTATAAAAATTCCACTGGAAAAACACACACACACAAACCAACTAAACAAACAAAAAACCCAACCCTTCCAAAGGGTTTGTAGGAGAGATGTTTATTCCTAACTAAAATATATTCCTTTATGCATAACACACTTATTTAATTAAATTAATAATAATGGCAATTATGTACTTGAGGGGAAAAAGCAACTATATAACCTACCAGTTTTGAAATGTTTCTTGTATAGTTCTTCACCATTGTTACTGGGCTTTGCTATTGTCCCTGTGATGTATTGGAAGGATGCAATATACTTTTCGGATCACTGGCATATGCTAATTACCCTGTTTTTTTCAGAAAAAACTGACCCAGCTTCTTGTTAGGCACTTAGACTTTGTCTAAATCAGGGATGCAACTCTTGCCTTCCTTGATTTCCAGTGCTTGGAAATCTGCAGTGAGAAGTTGTACAGATCCTGCTGATTCACTCTGGCAGATGCTAATAGTTAACTGCATCCTGTCTGCAAGGGTGTGGGATGGTCTCAGCAGGATGCAAGCAAAATTAAATTAGGTATGGCCAAGCTTGGATAGAGGGGCCTCTTTTTGCTTCTATTTTAAACACTGGAAGAAGCACAACAAACATGAAGGCTTTTTGAATTGAATGTGTTAAGGGCAGGTTCAGTAGGACACGTTTGCAGGACCCTTCATAGCTAAATTAAAAAAAAATAATTGTTTAAGGATATCCTGATCCCATTGAAGACAATACTACTGCATCCATTAAAGCCAGTGTTTTAGCCTTATGCTCAATAGGAGTACCCATGCAGTGTTATGCATCTTCTGGTAATGATCATCAGAAAGAACATTATCTGCTAATCCAACGACTGGTAATATCAGTGCAGTTGGCAGCAACTGCCATGGTGTTATACAAGATTGGCTATATAAGAAGCCAAATCAGAACATCAGATCTCTGTGTTCTTTCCCATTGGAGCTGGTGGTGGAGCTTTTAAATATTTATTATTCTTAATAGACGCAAAAGTCTGCAGATGAACTAGGTATTGGCCCAGATACCAGATCACTGCATAGCAGCCCCTGCCCAGCTTCTCTGCATCATGCTTCTGTGCTGCACAGGCAGGAATTTTTAAATGTGATGTTTGCGATTCAGGATCGAGGCTCGGCCATGCTGCCAACCTGTTAAAAATGTAATGATAAGGAAGCAAAATTTCCTGTGACTTCTTGTGAATTCTGGAGTTTAAATCACTTTACATTTATGATCATGAACTCAGATGATGGAATGCTTGACTTGTTGATCAGCATGAAAGAAAAAATATATATGCCCCTCAAAATATCCTTTCTGTACACTTGAGGTTAAAATTCAGTGTCTTGTTGCCCAGTGATGATTTCATCTTTATTGCAGAGAAACTAAGTGAAGTCGTCTTATCCAGTTTAGCTATGGCCTTTTTTTCCCAGGTGGGTCATGAAAGCAGCTCTACAGTAGCAGCTATTTGAAAATATTATCTCTTTTCCCCACCCCAAAATGTTACAGAGGATTTACTGGGTAGTTTTATTTGCTTCAGCAAATACCTGCTGCACTTAAGTCATAAGACACTGAAGAAATACTGGAGTAGAGCCCTTTTTATATCACCAACAATGTAACTGCATTGTCAATTACTCCTGAAGCAGTGCTGGGGAGTTTATGGGAGGGTTGTGAATCGTACTGGAATCACTGTTTTGGGATTAATTTCTCTTTTAAATCCCAACAGGGAAGGATTTTCATACACCAAAAAGGGATTAAAATGTGTTGTGCTCTTTTGTGGTACAAAGAGAAAAGAATTAATTTCCAAAGGGGCTACTGCTGATTTTCTAGAGAATGTCCATGCAAGTGTTGCAAATATATGATGTGATGCTACACAGCCAACAGTGGATTTTGGAACAGCTTTGATCCTTTTGCTGTATCTCTGGGAATGGAGAGTAGGGTTTGCAAGATGATAGCACTCCTGTACTTTGAAATAGCCTGAATTTTTGAAATAGTTCAGAATGTATTTTCTTCCCAGCATGGATCAGAAAAGAGCTGCCTGTAACTCAGTGGTTAGCACACTCGGGAGTGTTTGGAGAGATCTGTGTTCCAGTCCCTATTCTGAATCACGTCCCTGTGCGACGGGCTACTGTGAAATCTTTTTCTCTCTTCCTTTAGGTTCACAAGAAAAGAATGTATTATTTGGGGAAAAAAACACTTAATTGAACCTGATGTTTCCCTGTTAAAGGTGGGGCTTTTTAAGCAGTCGCCATTTTTTCATAGTAGAAATTCCAGCTCATTCTAGCTAAAACAAATTTAAGGCTGTGCAAGTTGTTTTCATAGAGCCTGATTATTTGTTCTGTCACTTGAAACCCTGTCTCCTTAATTCATGTGAATATATACAGAAGGGCAGCCACATTCTGAAGCGAAATCCCATAATAAAGGTATGAGTGGGAGGAGGCGGATCATTTTCAGTGATCTTTTTGTCTCTTTTTATTTTATTGTCACCCTCCCTTCTGCTATAGCAACAGTGCTGAGAGCTGATGCCATAGCACATTGAAGAGATGTTCTGGACATTAAATTTGGTTCAATCTGTCTTCATTTCCTGTAGAAAATGGATTGTTACCTGTGAATACTTTTGTAACCTACTCCCGAAGTTGCATTTTATTTATATATCTTACCTGTAGGTGGCATATTTATCATAATATTTTCGTTCATGTGCAGCCAGCTCTCATTTTCTGTTTTCAGATGCCTCCATTAATATTTCAGGTGCAAAAGAATACGTCGCACTTGGCTGAGGAAAGGTGGTGTCGCATCTTTCGTAAAAGTCCATCAGCCATTCTTTTCTGGGATAGTCTGCCTAGTCAGAAGCGGTGGACCCTGCTGTTTCAGTCTATCATTTCTTCTGTTTCCTTATTAAACAGCCTGTCTTTACCTAATAAATTGCAACATATCTACATTTCCATCACGGATAATGGCCCTGATGTGGTCTATGTCACTGAAACCTGGCAGAGTGAAATATTGCCCTCCCCCCAGTTTTGACTCTATCATCAAGTTTGCATTATGTCAGGGCATCCAGGAGCTACTGCAGTAATCCTTCATTCTTATTCTAGCTGTCCACTAGTGGCCTCTTATGTTTCATCAGGTGAAACATTGAAATAACAAGGTGTGTGTATTTATAGCCTCATTGTTGATTAAGTATAGTAGCTAGTTTGTGAAGTAGCTGTTGGGAAACAGGATCTTAAATCAGAGCTCATTTTCCCCCTTCAGCTAGGATGACAAAGGAAATGAGATATTCCTAGAAGTGTTGTCCACAACTGGATATAATAAGGAACAGAAGGTACAGCTATTTGACTGTATTAATTAGCTCTTCTTCAGAGCTACACATCTGTCAACGGGTAACTGCAGCAGCTTCTCAACTTCATTACTTTAAGAAGGTATCTTTCAGTAGCATATTTCTTTTTTTTTGTTGGTTTCATTTTTGTACCGACCCGTCACATGGAATGATAAGTAGCAAAATGACTTCTTATTGATTTATGAAGTTGTAATTTTAACACCCCCCCAAAACAAACAAATAAGAAAAATTAACAGAAAAACCCTCAGAGCCTTTGCTACCAGTGAAGACAGAGTTCACAGTAAAAGAAAATTTTACAAGGTAGCAGTCATCAGACTGGGCAAGACATCTGTCTCCTTCATTTGGAGGTATATCTATGTTGTTCACAAACTGTCCTTTGGCCTCATTTTCTCGTTTCTTTAGCCAAAAGTCAAGCTAAGATCAATGGATGCTGCAGATGCTAAAATGCCTTTGCGAATCCTTTGATGGGGCTGTCAGCTTACAGCTACAGAACAGCATCGATGTTCCTCAAGACCCAGAGCCAGTGCTGATACTGTGCCCCTTCTGATATTAGAGTGTGTTGTAACTGTAGGGAGGATTACATAGTTGCTGCCTCCCAATGTGGGGATTTGGGGTGAAACGCCCAGCATATTCCCTTCTCTCTGGGAAGCTGATGCGACAATGGCCTCAGGGTGCTCCTCAGGAGGTTTCCTGGACCATCTCTCCACCCCTGCTCAAGGAGAAGGTGCTCAGTTCCACCTGTTTTTTATTGCTCGCTGACATTACTATTACATCTCCTGCCTCTCTAATGAAAACTCAGGTTCCCAGAAGCTGTTCTTTTTTTGTCTGAAGACTATTTGCACCTTGCTGAGAAAAGTGCCTGACCATAGAAGGCCATTTCCCAACAGAGGCTGCAACAGTGATCTGTCTGATCACTCTGCAGTCTCATTTCAGGCCTCGGTAGAGCATTAGTTGTCCTTTTTTATACTTTTTCCAGTTAGCGTTTTCCGTCACTGCTTTATATTATCATGATGCTTGTGGTAAACGCGGGCCTGAGGCAGGAGTGGGTGGCTTTTCATTTTTCATCTCTGAAGGAATGCTCATCATTGTTGGTGATTATATATGCCTCTCCAAGGGTCTCTCTTGGTTTAGGCCTTTTACCTACTTCGGATGACAGTTTTCTCTCTGTATGTCTCCTCAAGAGATTTTGAGGGAAGGCATCTGATGTGGCTTTACCTCTTTGTGTTTTCTTTCTGTTTGTGACAAGAAATAAGAAATGATCACCTCATTATAAGAAAACAGGAGGTCCTGATTTAATCTGTTTGGCACATACTGTTCATTTAATTATTGCATGATAGCTGTATGACAGCAGTGTAGGAGTAACACAGCTGCACATTACTGCTTCAGGCTCCCTTTTTTGTGGTCTCGTGGAAACAGAACACCAGCACCTTCTCCAGCCCTCCTTTCTGCTAGCAGGTTCAAAACCTGCCCTGCCCTGCCCTGAAATGCATGGCCAGTCCACTGCAGATCTAAAACCTCTTGCTGCAGTTCCCAGAGCTCTAGTAATAAACAGGCAGCCTCTTGATTTAGTTCTCAAGTTTTGAAACTTTTTGTTTATTCTCCAGGAAACTTTATTTTATACTCTTGTTAAATAAAACTAAACCTGAGGGGTGCTTGAACCACTTTTTGAGAGTGTTGTTTTGAGTATCGGTTACCTTGGCCTGCCTAACATTTCACTGCAATCGAAACATTTCTATTCTTTTACTGCTCTAGCAACTTGATGTTAAGTTTGTTTTTAACATGGAGGATGTAACACCTTCTGGCATGGCATGAATAGTTTTCAAGGCCAGGCTTCTCTGTTGTTGGGCTTTCTTTTTCTGATCAACAAATACTATTTATTTCAGGTTGGAGCTCATCAACCTGAAGATCCAGAAGGCTGGGATGAAATGAGCATTCCTGAGAACTGATTAAGTATTGTAACAAATGCAAATGAAATTTCTGCTATAAAACATTGCTTAAATTACTGTAAATCCTCATTTGATTAACTGCTGTGCTACAGGTACACACTTTTCTGTAAGTGAACCCGAATATATTAGAATTTTTGCCTTCTGAAATCGGTTGCTTAAGTGATATCTATTTTTTAATGGAAGTAAAATTAGACCATTATCCCCAGTAATGAATGGGAGACACTGGGGAAAGTGCTGTCATGATTGTTCCCATGTTCAGTCAGGTTGTGTAAATATTTCACAGGAAAGGAGTTGCCTAGAAGGCTGTAGGAGAAACATCTTATGAATCATAAGCCCTTAAGGATATGGCATGAGAAGAACAAAAGGAGATGAGTGCAATCTGAAGGGGCAAAAGAAGGGGAGAGGTTTACGTCAGCACTACAAGTTGAACTACAAGTAAATGCAAAAGGACTACAGTGAATGCTCACGTCAGCTCAAAGTGATAAAATATGAACTCGGGCTGAAAATGAGGCAATATTCAATGTGTTTTGGGGCCACATGGTTATTGATGGACTGAGGAGAGAGTCTTCTTTTCTTACAATTATGACCTGAAAGATGGTGTTTCTTGTCCCGTCTTCCCAAATAGTAATGTGCTGATACTGAGCTCCTTGTAGGACAGATTTTTTAATGTGTTATCTCTCAGTAATAACAATTACTCTGCCTCTTTGTTTTCAGTATATACTCTTAGACTGAGTCACGTCAATGCATGTGGGCTTTGACTTCTCTTACCTTCAGTAGAATAGTCTTGTTCAACCAAGATCAGACAAATACTGTTTAAGGAAGAGCAGAGAAAACACAGAAGAGAAAGAAGAAACACCTCTGTATTAACAGGATATTTTAAACGGGATCTGGGGAAGCTGCTGACATAGGAGTGCAGGTTGTGGTCTCAGCACAGACGACAAAATGACTGTGTAGTAGTGAGGTTTCTGATGTTCGTTGTTTCACTTGGATCAGTCATAAAATGATTCAGTGTGTCTAGGGCAAAAGCAGAAATAGTGAAGTAAAGGTCTATCAGCAGCCCCAAATGTGACACTCAGTTGAGAAAAACGTATCTGGTTTTGGAACAACTCCTCTAATTGTATTTTGGCTGATCATGGAAAAAAAATCTTTCCTTTTTCCTTTGTTTTTAAAAGAATAAGTATATATAGACTTTCTATTACAATTCATTAACTGTGATGTCGCCTTTCTTTTTATCTCCTCAGCCAGTTTAATAAGATTCTGTGCATGCTGCAGAACAATTACACTCTTGTCTGGTTGAAACCACATTTTATATCTTCTGGAAGGAAGTAATCCTTACGTAAATATGCTGGTTGTGCTGTTCTGTTATTGGGAGTTTGCTGGTGTGCTGAAGAATCAAGGTTCCTAGCTGATTGTTTAGAAGTAATTAATGCTTCCAGAATTATTTGTCATGCATACACTAGTGTAAGAATACTAATATACTGTAAGTACAATGCTTCCAATTCCGATTCAGTGGCAAAATTATACTGTAAATTAGTATAAAATATCCTTCTCTCTCTCAAAAAAAAATCATCTATGTTGGTAAGAGAGTTGCTATATGTAACTATATCCCAGGTACTTCTACTGCCACAAGGCTTGCCAGGTGACACATCTTTTCACAGCCTGGCTCACAAAGAAATGGCAGTTGTAGGTCGTAGTAGACATAGTAGTCATTACAGTTCATTAAAAAAAAACCTAATAAAGAACTTTCTGGAGCTCAGCTCCTTCCCATTGAATCTCTCTGTCCAAATGTGGGATAGTGGCACTTGCAAAGTCTTCTGTGCAAAGGGAGGCAGTAAAGAGGAGCCAAGAAGTGGTAAGACCTTCCAGAAATAACTCCTGTTTCAGCTTGAAACTGTCATGCTAGGAGGATCTTTTAGGACCTTAGCAGCCATTAAGGCAGAAAATGCCATCTTGTAACTCCTTGTGAAACAATTTGATGGAGCTCATACACATCTGCTGGACATGTGGACTGTAATGAACAGTGCCAGCCATGGGCATTGAGTCATGTTCTCATGTGTAATGGATGTTTGTCCCGCTGACCTTGTGTGGCCCACTACAAGGAAAGAGGCTGTGTCCAAGAGAAGGACTGGGGCCCCTCTCCTTGCTCCATATTTGCATGCGTTGGTCCAGCTTAGAAGTGGTTGTGACTCGATTCATGTAATCAATATGACTTACTTCGGTGTGCCTATTTAGATAAACAAAACTTGAGCTACAGAGTAGGAATTACTGCAGCTAAGGAGAAAAACATCTTATATGAAGGTTGGACATTGCTTAGATGTTGGGTCTGAAGAAATGGCCTTGACTTGGGCTCCTAACACAGAATTTTTGGATCACCTTGGATAATGAAACTCTCTATGTCTCTACTTCCATCTGCTAATGGGAATAAACCTTACCTTATCCTGCTGCTGTCTTATCTATTCAGATGATAAGCTCTGGGAACAAGACTGTCACTTAAAATAATAAGTGTGTTCAGAGTGCAGTTTGTAGGTGGAGCCTCTAAGCTCGGGGGCCACAGTCATAAGGGGACTTAAATGCCTGTTGCCCACTGATTTCAATGGGAAGTACGTTTGTTGGTCTTTGTCCTAGGTAATATAAATACACAGTAAGTGTCAGAAAAAAACTTGCAAGACTATATTTAAAGGATTATGTTGGAAAGGAAAAAGGGACAGCAGAAAGAAAGACAGCAAAAAACCCCTGAAAGAATAAAGAATTTAAAATAACAATATGTAGGTTTTTAAGATTTATACTTTAAAGATCAAAAAGGCCATGCAGTAACTTACAAAGTCGGTGATGCTTAAACTGCATAAAAGGTTAAGAAGCTAGTAGAATTGTTTAATTCGTTTGTTTGCTTCTTTCTTTGTGATGAAGAGCACTAAGATCTGTGTTATTCTAGGATGAGAAGATGATCTAGGCCATGGACTATAAGTGGATCACTGGTATAAGGAGGCTTTCTCCTGGTGCTCTGCTAGTTTTGGGGCGAAACCTAAGACCAGATCTTAATCATGTTCATTGATTTAGATCTTGCTAACAAGTGGATTGATTGTGTAGAAAATCTCAGGCTTCAAGTTTGAGCATGATACTGAAAAGGATGGTGCGGAAGATAATAGAGATCGTGGAATTTCTCTTTTAAAGGTTTGTGTCATTGATATGACTGAACCAGCAATGGGCAAATGCATGCACTCTGATAAAGCAAAATTCTTCATAACCAGAAAGGATCGGACTGAACTTACTCTGTATACTATTCAGTGTTCTCCGGCATCACTATTGCTCTGCATAGGGAAGCAGGGGAGGGCAAATACAAGGGAAATACATTGCCAAACTACTGCTCCTCTGTCTGGCTGAGCTGAGGAGGAGTGACTCAAATCTGTGACAGTACCTGTCTCTCATGCCTTGCTTCCACTCTAGTCCTCACTTGCTTCTAGCTGAGTATCGTGGAGAAGGAGACAGCAGGACAGAGCCTGAGTGCATGGCCCTCATCTCCCCCCCTCCTATAGCCCTATGCACAGTTCAGCCCTGCAGCGGAAACCCAGTTCATGTGCAGAAAGGAAGGAAGGGAGCTGTTCCACTCCCGTGGGTACAGACTCCAACGAGTACAGACTAACATGTGCGGCCTTTGAATGGGAAGACAACCATGTTACTGCTTGTGGGTTTTGGTCCCTAGTGCTCTGGGGAGGACAGGGAGACTAGTGAAGTCAGCTGCTGCAGGACTTTGTGTGCGAGACATTGACACAGAGTTTAAACCAGAAACCTCGAGAGAGATGTACAGTTATTTTACTGTCAGCCAAGATTCTGCAGGTTGATTTCTGGCCCTGTTTGTTTGATTCTCTCTAGCTGGATATTAGTTGTTTTTACTTACTGCCACTGCCCTCACCTTTTGGTTAAAGAGTAGGAATTTAAAAGGGCGTCCTGATGATGAGAAGGCATAAATTTAACTTCAAACACTCTCTTGGGGAACTAGGAATACAAATCTCATCATCTTCCATGAGAATTTATATTTCTATTTGAAACCTAAAAGCGCCTTCTCCTCCCATCACTGCAAGGCTAGATCTGAATTTTTGTTTGAAGAAACCTGCCTTACTGGGTGTTCAAAACTTGTGTAAAACTGGGCAAAGAAACAGCTGATGTGCTGTAGTGGTATTAGAAACAAAAGCAGTTCTCTCATTTCATTTAACACTGTGGATCAGCAAAGAGGGAATTAAAGGTATTCTGGTTGCTATTTGATTTTATATTTCCCAAGACATTTAATTAAACTAATGTTTTATTAAATAATATTCAATTAAAAAACCCAAGGGATTGTTTGGATTGTTCAGCCATTCAGGTCTGGAAATCTTATTGAATCACCTTTGAAGTCATTGTAGAAGCAGACCCTATGCAGAAGGTATCAGGTAGCAAGGCAATTCTCCATTTTCTCAGGTGACAATTCAGCATTGAAAAATAGCATTATGTTAAAAATACAAGTAGTAAATTTGCCACCGTAATCTCTTCCGTATCTACTTCCCTTTCCATGATTACGGTAGATATCTATTTAGGTCTCTTTCTGAACTACTGGGAAATTATCGCTGTGCTGTACTGGTGTAGTTCAATGAAGCTGTGACTGAAGTGCATAGGGTCCCTTGCTTAATTACTTTCATACAACACATCATGGCTATAGAAATCTGACACTGGTGAATAACATTAGCATAAGGGAACAATCTTTATTTCAAAATGTATAGTAGAAAATGTCGCATTTGCAGATAAAGTGAACATTCCTATCTATGCAGAGAGAACTGATTTTCTTCCTCCACATAAATATCACAGTTCCTTGGGAAACTGTCTTTTATTGATGTATCCGAAAATAGCCTCCCTAAACCTTTCAGTCAGAATGGTCTGATGTCAGATCTACAAAAGTTATGGTGCCTAAATTATAAGCTTGATTTACTTTTTGGACGTATGAATTCAAATATGTTCTTTGCAAATCCTAGCAATTTTGGTGTAATCAGAAGAGATTATATGCAATTTCACTGTCACTGAAACTAACATCCACAAGCCTATGAAGCACAGACAAGACAGCATTCTGTTCTGTAGGAATAATAGCCCACTGTCTGAAATAGATGTAAGATTTCCATGATATATTGGGCTGTCCAGTGGTGCCTCAGGTAACATCAGTTTTAGGCATGCAACTGAGGTTCAAAATCTTCCTCACTTCATTTCTTTCCATTTCTGATTTTTCTTCACTAACTAATCTCTTTCTGGTTATGCTTTCATCTTTGCTGGGAACCCAGTCAAGGAATCAGTTCAGATCCCATTCTTCTGGGACTTTTGAGGAAGAACTTCAGTAGTGATGAAAAATGATTAAATATTAAAAGTATTTTAGGTTAATGATGTGCTTTTATAAACTTGTTTTGCAGTTACTGCATTTTGCAGAAATTCCTAGTCCTTACTCTATCTCAGCGTAACAGACTCCAAAGTGCCAAAGGAGGGTGACAGCAGATTTTTTACCGCAAAATATTTTTGTGACCTGGGAAATGCAGGTTTGGGTCTTCTGATTTGCTTTGGCATTCTGAATTGCTTTCTTGCACATGAATCTTTGAAAGGTGATTGTGCACTTTTTCGTCTGTGTGTATGTGGAATGGTTTGTACAAAAATCGCTGAAAGTATTACAATGGCTACAAGTGTTACAAGGGGATGGTGCTGGAGTTTTTTCCACCTGAGTAGAGGCACTTGGTGAGACAAATGTAAGGATGGGAGGGTCTGGTTTTGGTGTGGTAATAAGACTGAAATGTCAGGACTGAATAACCAGATACATTTGGCTTTCAGGGACACAGTCGGGACTTACAGCTCTGAAGAAACCTAACACAGTTCCTGGCCAAGTATGGTACCTTGCATGTAGTCTGTTTCCTGGAAAAGCAGCTTTTGCCAAAAAGATTTTTAAAATGTGGAGATCTGACCTGGATGAATTCCCTAAGCCTGTGATACAACAGAAGGTAAGAAGGGATTTGGGGTCCTTCTTATTTGCAGTAGGAGGATTATGTCTTATAGATAAGCACCTAGGTTCTGGCTACTGTAAATCACCTTTTCTTGCATTTTAATGACTTGCTCAGAATCATGTGGATGCATCCTAATGGAGAAATTATTGGAGGACTAGTCTAGAGAGGGTGTTTGTAGAACAACAAAAGCTACACCACTGCTTGGGGTAGACTTATTCCTAATAGCTGCAGAGCAAAGAAAAGAGTATCTTTGCTCTGCAGTCTTCATAAATGCTTCCTTTGGAGCACTTGTGGTCAGCAGATTTGTTTGTTTACAAAGTCGTATCATACTTGATGTTCTGTAAAAGATAAAATGCATAAACCAGGTACAGTGCTTAAGTATTTGTGGCTTAGGTCTTGGTTCATCTGGGAGGACATTGTTCTAACCAGCTGCAGCACAGGCTTAGGATGTTCTGAACATGAGTTCATGTCATGAGTTCATAAAATGATTGAAGAAATCAGTGCTGGTGAGACAGTGAGCACAATATAATCATATCACATATTTTTAAAACAAAAAAAGGATTTTTTTATCAAACTGGATAACACTGAGTGCCAAGTTGGGAAGCTATTTCATAAAGTCATGTTAGACCTTCTGATGCTGCCTATGGTGGTCTTCTGAGCTAAAGCCTACCACTGCCCCAAATTTAGGTTTTATTACAAGAAGGGGAAGTGTAGCATCCTTGCAGATATATGGTTTTATCCCAGTCAACCAGCATGGCCCAGAATCTGTGAAAAGGTTACCTATTCAATACAGGTGAAAGGTGGGAGTTCTTGATCCTGAATGCACTTTACACTTGGAAAAATTTACAGAAAAAAAGCTGCAGCCTACTCTTTGAGTATTTCAGTGTCTGTCACCTTTTGCATGTTGTCAGAGACAATGTACGGATGGCACATTTGGAATTAAATGGAAGAAATATCTGCAACATGTCCCTTCACCTCCTAGGGAAAAGCATCTGTTCAAGTCTTTTCAAGAATGTTAGGAAAACTGCAGTTTACAGTGACTTATCTTGTACAAGCATAGGCACTCTTGGGCCTTCACTGAATAGAACAGCTGAAGAGTTGGGATGTGGTGGATTAGGACTGACCCCATGTTTCCACGTAGAGGGGGAAAGATTTTTCATATAAAGGCACAATATGTTCCGTATGTACCATAAATGGCAGTTTATGTTCCAAAATTACCTCCATAGGGAAGACAGTTTAAGTACAAAGTGGAAACACTGCATAGGACAAATAAAATTACCTGGAAAATATTTAAAATAGAAATTACAGTTCTTCATCTGATTCTATATGTTTCTAGCCCAGACAGTTATGAGACGTGATTCTTTCAATGCAAATGAGCTACTAGTTGAAGAATGCAAGATAAAATGACTTCACTTTACCCACAGCTCAGACTTCCCAGTCTCCAGAAATCCTCCAAGACCGATCTGGTAGAGCAGGTGTTTCTTTTAATGACTTCAAAGCAAGTGGTATTGGATTCCTTTAGAGTAGTCAGCCGCTGGGTCTGAGATTCTGCCTTGCTGGACCACCCCACATGATGAATTCCATATCAATACTGGTTCAGTGCTTTGCTGCCTATTCAGATGCAAAGTGTAACTTTCAATGCTGTTTAATCCCCACAAACAAAAAAGGAACTTTTCCAGGTCTGCCCTTACAAGTATATGCTTGTATGAAATACTGCAATGATGGTTATAATTGTGTGGGAAAACTGACATTACTGTCCTTCGAAATCTAAATGAACCCATTTTCTAAAAGTTGCATGCTGACATTGAATACGTGTATATTTTGCCAGACTTCTGGTGCAAATTCCCAAATTTATGCCACATCATTGACTCAAATCCACTTGAAAAGTTGATGGTGCTTACTGAAGAAATTGTCATCCGCAATAATTTTAAGAAGTTCCTTACTTTCCTTTAAAATCTTCAAACAATATTATCAACTGAACTCTAATAGTTTTATCTTTATTAAATTTTGTAAGAATATGTAAAATGAGGGGTCATTCAAACTATTTCCAATGAGTCTCTAGTTTATGATAAAACGTATAATCGTGTAATTTGAGGTTCACCCAGCTTCTAAATGCTGTGAGCAATTCCTTTCCCATATTGCATAAACCTGCTGTCAAGATTGAAGAGGCTGCAGTGAAGAACTGTGTAAGTGCTTAGGACTGTGAGGATATGAGTTATGAAGACAGATTAGACAGACCTAGCTACAGGCTGTAGTATCTTAGACAGCATAGATAAATTGAGGCGAAGAGGGCATCTCACAGTGGGATAAAATATACTGAAGGAATGCTATAGATTGATACCTCTCTGTGGTTTAAAACTAGTTGCTTCAAAAACATGAGGTCACATATGATGAAGTTGACAAGTAGACTTGGAAACTAGTAGACAGGCCATTGAAGTGGAGCATTTGTGTTCAAATAATTGCATCAGCAATACATAGAAATTGTTTCAAGAGGAAATTGGATTAAACAAACTGAAAAGGGGAAATAAATGCAGTTTCTGGTGAAGAAGGGTGAAAGGACTGGGATAAAATAACCTAGATATAAACTGAACCTCTCTTTAAGAAAATACATTTTCTTTCTCAATAATTAAGAGAGATCTCACTTTCACCTTGCCTTGCTGGCCTTGTACAGTTTCTGTTCATGTTTCAATCAATTTGGATGTGCTTTCTGCTGTTAAAGCTTAGGGCTCCCCCAAGGTATGTAAAGTAACTCAAAAGGATTGTGGGTTAGAAAAGTTTTTGAAGTATTTTTGTTTTTAGTTTACTACTATGTAGTAGTAGCATGTACACACATCTTAGACCCAAATTAAACTGTACCCTTTTGTCTGTTTACTAAGGTTAGCTTACAGATCTACAAGTAGAAGACTTCGTCTTCCACATTTGGTGCTTTATAGAATTTCAAATTACAGTTATTTGTAGAAAAAGCTGCTTCTATTATATTACCATAGTTTTTCTGTATCCCACTAACTTGGTTAAAACAAGCATTGAATCTTAACCTCCTGCTGTACTGATCTCTGTGTGGCTTCAAAAAGTTCTTCTCATCGGTAGTACTCATGGTACAGAACTAAAAAGCAGCTGTTTCTTGACAATAGAGTGCAATTTTCTTTCCTCAGAGGTGTCCAGCCATAGGAATGGCTTACACTGCTTGCTGTTACCTCAGCCTGCATTAGCAGGGTAAGACATAGCTGTGGTGTGATAGGATGGAAGCTAGGATGTGGCAGCAAGAAGTGTTCTTTGATGCCTCCACTCCGAGTGTGGTGGGTTATAATGCCTTGGCCAGCGGCCGGACGCCCACGCAGCTGCTCACTCACTCCTCCTGCTCAACAGGACAGGGGGAGAAAATTAGATGAAAAAACTCATGGGTGGACATAAAGACAGGGAGATTGCTTACCAGTTACTGTCATGGCCAAAACAGACTTGACTTGAGGAAAATTAATTTGATTTATTGGCAATTAAAATAGATTTGGGTAGTGAGAAACAAATACAAAAATTAAAACAAGACCTGTCCCCTCCCCACCCTTTTCCAGGCTCTGTTTCACTCCTTCATTCCCGACTTCTCTACCTACCTCTACCCAAGCAGTGCAGGGGGCTGGGGAATGGGGGTTGCCATCAGTTCACACCCTTGGTGTCTGCAGGGCTGTTTCTCTCACTGATTTTCCTCACTCTTCACAATGCTGTGTGGTGTTTTGCCCTTTCTTGAATACTTTTTCCCAGAGGTGCCACTGTCTTGGCTGAGGGACTCAGCCGTGCCCTGCCGTGGGTCTGCTGGAGCTGTCTGGAACCAGCTGTGTCCGGCATGGGGCAGCCTCAGCCTCTCCTCACAGAAGTCGCCCCTGCCAGCGCCTGGGTACCTGCACCCAGTACCCTGAGATAAATTAGATATATTAGTCTTTCCATAGGATCACTGGAGGAAGAGAATGGCCCATCTATTCCCAGCCTGTTGTGATCCAAAGGTTCAATAGCATTTTCGTCTCCTGGATGTGCTACACAGTAATGTACACATGGCTGTGTTCCCACTGCCTTCGTTTTTGTAGAGGAAGCTTCAAAAGTATTTTTGACAATTTTAGAGTTTTCTTTTATGCAGTCTATTTTCTGAGACATTCCTTTATTTCCTTTAGGATTCAACCACAGTGAAATTTTGATGTAAATTAACCCGAAAGGAAATCCTTTTCTATGTCAAAACATTATTTTTAAAAGTTAAATGATTCTTAAAGACTTTAGTTTTGAATACTCATTAAAGAAAACATTGCTACTACTTTTCTCATTTCATTGGAGAGGTGACCCTACTCAATCTGGCTTTTTTTTTTTTTAAATTAGTTGCTTAAGCACTGCCAGATATCTAATTAAGTTCCCAATTATTATAAATATTCTATCCTCAGATGGCTTCTTATATTAGTAAATAGTTCTTGCAAGGTCATTAGTTCCACCTAGCATATAAAAAACTTTTCCCTGTTTTTTGAAGTGATGATAGTAGGAAATCGAAGTATTACACTGCGTTCTTGCACTGAGATTAAAAAAAATCCAGTTAAGTCTCTTGAATAAAACCATAGTGATCACACTGCCCACATGATCATCTGAACAATATGATTGCACTGGAGAATAATCTTGCCGACCGTTCACCTATGACAGATTTTACAGCTGGCCCAAAATCATGCCGAGAAAGGAAACTATATGTTTCCCTCCTTTAAGAATACAAACCTCAGAATACAGTAAAAACAAAGTAGAATTTTTCATATTGAAATTATAAAGCCAAAGTTTGCCACCGGTCTTGTAACACAACCTTCTTATCCTATCGTATCCTGTTAAGATGCTGTACCTGCGTTTTCCCCAGAAAGAAGCATTTAATTTCTTTTCTTTCAGCTAAGCCTGGAGTGCAAAGCACAGCAGCTGCGGTCCAAAGTTAGTAGAATTACGGGTGTGTGTTTTGCAAATACGGAAAAAGAAGTTCAGCCAAAGATGTTTCTTTCCATTACTTTAGAACTTGCTACTCTAGCAACGGGAACAGTCTCCCAGTTTCCCTTCTGTTTTTTTTTTTCCTAGGGTATGCAAATACTGAACCAAATATAGAGGCTCTCTCCACACATCCAGCATTCTCCTCATGTACATATCCTCTAATATAAATATCAGTTCCCTTGTTCGTCTCTTGGCAGAATATTTACATTAACACTTGCATTTTTACTTGCATTTCCAACACCTTCATCTCAACAGTCAATTGCATCTGCAGAGTAGCCTTTTTCCTCCCACCAATCTGAATGAAGCAATCTCTGCTCCAGAAAAGTAATTTTTTTTTCTGTTTCTACAAGTGTATTCTCTTTTTGCTTGTATATAGCATGTGATTTGAGACCAAAAAGGAATATGTAAGGAACATAGAGCTAGAAACAAACTATTGCAGCATTTGAGCAAATATGGAAAATATAGCTTAGGGGTAGCCCTTTTGAACTATCATCATGCTTTTTAACAGGAGGGATTTGAGAGATACTAGAAGTTCGTTTAGGAAAAATACCGCAAAGACAGCTTTCCAAATTCTTTTTGTGTGACTGTGACAAAATATAGGCTTTTTGCTGTAATACAATATGGAAATTTGCAACTGCGTCGGCATAGTATCTAGAAAAAATTACATACCCCTTCATCCATACATGTCCACTATCAGTTCCTCAGACTGGTTGACATTTAGAGTTTTAAGTGAGGTCTGAATTTTCAAAGAAGGTGTGACTCAAACATATAGGCTATGTATGAAGTAGAATTCTCAAATTGTTGTTTGTCAAATGTACATTTAGTATAAAAGTCAGGGGCCAAAATTTTCCAGCTTGGCGGCCTAACAACTTGCCCTGCTTTTCAAAACTGGCTATTTTCAGCCCAGCTTTCTATGCTTCCGCCTGAGACTGAAGCACTGGGATTTATTTTCACTGTTGCCTTTCCACCACAGTCTTTTTCAAATTGAATATATTTTGTGTGAGGCGAGGGAAAGAGAGGACTGGTAAATCCACAGGTGCCATTGCCTCCTAAGCGTAGAGACTGAACTTCATTGAGAGCTGGATGCCGCTGTGGCATCGAAAAGGAGGGCTGAGCCCCATCAGGGACACTGTTGTGCCAGGAGGACTGGAGAGTGCCCCCTCCTTGGGCAACGCTAATGTGGGAGAGGATAGAGGAGGATCTGTGTGAGTGCTGCGGCTTAGATAACCTCCTGCTTCCTATCTAGGATGTGAAGGCTCCTTCCATTCTGTAAAACACCAGCTTTCCCCATACCAGATATTTATTTACACTCAAGAAAATCGTGCTCTCTCTGGGCTCTTTACATGACTCTATCAGGAGAGAAAAGTCACTCCAGACCTCCCCAGTAACTGAGAGTGAGTGAGTCTTGTCTATGACTAGTGTTTTGACGTGCTTAATGACCAAGAAGAGAGCTTGTGATGATGGAGCCCAAGCTAGAGGTACATTTTTTAGTTGAGTACAGTCTGTGGGATGAAATCAAGCCTCTGTGTGAAAACTGACGATTTTTCCCCAAAGTGAGAGACTTAGGCAGAATACATCTGAGCAGTGACAAGAGCTGTGACTGATAATGTTGCTCAGCATCTTAAAGTACAGGTCTTCTGTACAACAGGCTACATGCTGCATGTGTTGTTTCTTCTTCTATGAATTATGCAGTTACATGCATATCGAACCTCTTCTTGTTTCCTCTTCTGTAATTCAGACTTCTTTCTTTTCCACTCAGGAGCCCGTCTCCTTTGAGTCAGAGTAACTTGTTTAAATGGAAAAAAGACTCAATTTATTTTGAATATGAACATGATATTGATTGTTCCGTGGTAAAATACTGTGGTTAAAAAAAACCCAAAACAACAACAAACAAAACACAAACAGCAAAGCACCTACATTATGGTTCCCTTTGCAAAGCTTAAACAGCCCCTGGCTGGAAGGCAGAATTTAGGGTCCTGGTTTATAAATTGCTATAGCTAAGACAATAATACTTCATTCTCTGCTATCACATAACAGAGACAAATCAGATAATGCAGCTAAAATCTCCTTTCTGCAGCTTAAAGTGAGCAAAAAGCAGAGATAAATTGGAATCCCAAAATCATTCTTAGTGGCAATACAAACTAGACAGGAACCTCCTACTAAGATGAATATAATTGCGTCTTGATTTCAAAGGCTCCTAAATTTGTAGTTCCTAGAAAAATTCAACAACAAGTTTCACTTAAAGCTATTTTTAGCATCTACAGGTGTATTTTGGTGATAGTAGCAACTGTTGATACGTCAAAGGTAATTTTTGACGGGAAGATATTGAAGGAGAGCACCAAATTGTATATATTATCACATTTGATGATGAGCAGCTGTAAGCACAAACTAACATAAATTAAATGTGTATCACATTTTTCTGCACCCTGGGGAAGTGCAGAACAAAGTCACGCAGTGATTACACTTCCACCAGCATGCCATTAACAACTCCAGATGGCAGCACTTTAACTGCAAACATTTCCAGGTGTAATGAGAAGGCTAAAAATAACTAAACAGCAAGGCATGACCTAGTGACAGTCTAATTTGTGAAAGGAATGAAGAGACAACAGCACTGTTTAGCTGAAGGCATGTGAGAGAAATGGCTTAAGCCATGAACAAATTCATGTAAATATAATCTTTTCTTAAGGAAGGACATGTGCGCAATCTGTCTTTTCTTTCTACGTAATTCATAATGAAGATGAAAAGTGTATGTTCATCCATGTGCTAGCTTATATGTATAACCTGGTAGGAAAGCACTAAGTTCCTCTCAAAAAAGATGAATCTTCTTCATTTAAGACTTACTGTCAACCTGATCGGAAAGCAAAGGAATTTGTGTGTGCCTTTCAGCAGACTTGTTCTCCGGTTGGTTTGTTGGTTAGTTTATTTGTTTTAAGGCAAGATACTGGAATTTCAATATATGCATTAAGAAGCAAGGATATTTTCCTTTTTTGCTTATTGCCCACAAAGTGCCTTGGGATGTCTTGAATAATTACCATCCATTTAAGACTGAATTTTACAGGATAATTTTATTTACTCTGTCACTTAGGTGCTAACAATCCTTGTATCTATGGGCATGAAGTGGATGGACTGCTATTGGTTTTAAATAAAAATAGTGATTTCTGTCAAATACATTTTGCATCACGTTCAGAAAAGTTACTAAGCCTAGAACAGAGGTGAGGGTGCAGAGTGCTACCAGTGCAGAAGTGAATGACAGATGTAAAGCTCTTTCAGTGGGAAACTGTTATCATTTATATAAAGTTCAGGTAAATCAATCAGAAGTGACTGCTTCCCAGTTGTCCTTCACCAGTGGATGTGGCTGTATGGTGGAGAGCTCCTTCTAAGGAAAAAATAGTATCTTGAAAAAAATCCTATTTTCTCTGATAATCTGTAAGTTTCCAATCTATTTTAGCACTAACATAAATCCCTACAGACTTAGGTGGACTGATTTGTTTTTACTGCAGCTGATAAAACTTGGGTGTCTTTAAATTGTCAGTGGTGACGTTATTAGTGTATTTCAGTTCAGAACTGTTCACTGTCTACAAGGATCATACTTGCACATTGTAATGGAAACAGCGTTGAATGTCTCTGGGAACAAACACGGAGAAAAGTTATCATAATTGCAGGAATGCTGAGGGTGGTTCAGGTGAGTCTGGTTAAACCACAGCCTGAACCTTGCAGCCAGCCCCTGAACTGTGTGTTGTAAATTGCCCCCAGTATGCTATAGCTGTGACGCAGTCCTGTCTTGTGAATTTTGCCTTCATCATTTTGCTTACACTGCTTCCTGCTGTTGCTGTCATCCCTTCTCTAGCATGTCTCCCAGAAGGAGGGTCTCCCTTCTTCTCTCTCTCAGGACCAGACCTAAAAGTCATCATTTCCCTCCCCAAGCTGAAGGGGTCAGTTCCTGCTGTGCCCTGCCCACCCCTCCTGTGACCCTCCCGAACTATATGACAGCCAGGACAACATGCTCATGATAAAATCACCAATATGTCTCATGGTCAGCATCCCTATGTTGAGAAGGAAGAGAAACTTATGAGAGAAGGAAGAGAAACTTATGTCTGTCAATAACCTGAGGTGCGTGAGATTAACTTTTTGAGACAATGGGGAACAGTCATTGTAAAACATTCGAAAGATGAGGTTAGCAGTTCATCTTCCTTGGGCATCTCTAGATTGCAGATTTCAAAACAGGCAGGCAGAAGAGATGTCATTCATGATACCACCGTTCCAAAAATAAAAAAAGGCACATTAAAAATGTGATTTTTCTGTCCTGAAGAGTGGCATGGTAGAAAAGTGACTTCTTCTGCTGATAAAAACATCTTAGACCAAAAATCCAGTCTTGCAAGGCCTGTACATCCCCTGCCTGGGGCACGAGGATGTCATGAACTCTCATTCATTTCTGCGTGAGCTAAGAAATCAGGAAAACCTTGCTAAATTAAGCAAAGTTTCAGGCTTATGAGGCTTATGGTTCAGACTCAAGAGATAAATGAGGCAAACACCAACACTTTGGCTGCTTATCCAAATTAACCCTCATCCCTTCTGAAATTTGTTCATAGATCATTTTCCCAATGCAGGAAGGGAAGCTGATGAGAGACTAGCTTATATTAATCTCACTTCAAGTTTGACATATGTGGATAGCTAACATAATTTTAAAGATACAATAGTTCAAGCACACTGTTGTGATAGGCAAATATTTATACATAATCATATCGTTATATTCAGGAGTTTATTATTCAAATATGTTCTGCCTTTGGGGATGTAATAATTTTTTAAATATCCAAACGCAAAATCAAAAGTGATTACTTTTAAAGGTTCTTTCTGTGAATGAATGTTCCAGTATCAGAAAAATGTGTTGTTTGGGATTTATTTGTCATAAAGACCTTGTGTCTTTACTGGATATTCAATATCTGCAGAGGCATTTCTATTTGGAGTTCCAGCCATGCCTGCCTTCCCTTTCACAGCCACAAGCCTAAATATAGGAAGATGTTTATCATTTTCCATTTAGAAATTAGTATTCCAGTCCCTCTGCAATGCATATAAAATGCTCGTTATGCTGGAGCTTCACTAAAGTAGAAATGATTGTGTCACGGGAAAAATTTCTCTCAATCAGGTTTGAAGTGCATGCCTCAGGGACGGGGGCATCATCTTCCTTTCTTGCACACAGTCACTCTTCTTATATCAACATCAATTACCAGGTAAGGTTCAAAGCTTGCCTGTGAGTTTGTTCATATTCAAGCCTGCTGAGAACAACCTGTCCCCTGCTCTCAGCAGAGTCTCTTCTCACACTAGAACTCCCTTTCCTTTTCATATCTATGTAAAATATGCAGAAACTATCTATCTCTTTTGGCCAAGGAATTTGAAAAGACACAAGTTCTGGTTAGTTCTGAATATCCTTTTGAGGTATTCCTCTGAAAATAACCTTCTGTGTCTTTTCAATTAGGCTGTAGACTCTTTGGAGTTTGTGCACTGCCATGCAAAATTTTGGATGGGGAACACTGGCTTGTTACTTAATGTGCATAAGAATCAGGGGAAAAGCTCTTACATGAGATAACCTCTCTCTCTCTAGGAAAAGTGGGAGTGGATTAAAAATTTCCTCTGAGTTTCTGAGTGAGAACTGACATTGCTGGAACTATCTTAACCTCTAATCTCCTGTCCTCTCTGATAAAAGCATTTAGGAGCATGCCTCTTTGGTTCAGGTCATTTTAATTTACAAATGATAATATGCAGCAGGTTACACTGAAGAGAAATAAGGCAGATTGTCAACATAGGCTTGTGTTTTTTGGCTGTACAATGGTAATCTTCTGTTTCTGCAGGAAACAAAATAAGTTTGTCTCTGTTGCAGCACAAGCAGTCTCAGTCAGTAGATTTGTTTCTTGACGCCTTCAGTTATTCTCAGTTGCTTTTCTGTGCTGCTTCGCCTTGAGTTCATGCTGTTAGGAAATTCCTGGTAATCTTCTGGGATAAAGGCAGTCTCACATTGGTTAACAGCTGCCTAATTTTGTGCAGGTAGTTGCACATTGCTGTGAAACGGTGTGTCTGGAAACCTTCCTGGGAACCTCAGGAGAGAGGTCTGTGGAAGACTGTCACGGTGCGCTGCTATGTTGTAGTTCGGCAAAAGTATATAAAAAATTGGGTACTTTTTTGTTGTTTTTTCAAAATTCACCCAGATCTTTAGCAATCAGAAAAAGGTTCTTAAAATAGCTGCTTGCTTTGTTTCTCATTTGGTGGCTTTAATATAAAATGAGTGTAACAAACCAAACCAAACTGAAAAAGTGCTGTCCTCCTCCACTTCTGATTTCTGTACTGGTATTGATCTACATTATACTACAGCTCTAGTGTTTGGCAGAATCACAAGGTGACACACCTATCTGACAAAATGTGCCCACAGCTTTACAGTTTCATTTATTTTAGGAAAAAAATCCGCAACTCTGAATGCTCTGAAATTCCATCAGGCTTAAAAGGAAAACATGGTAGTTACTAGAAGGTTGGGAGGGAGAGTGAGTTGAGTGGAGTTCAGCTAGTTTCAAAGTTGGCTAGACTTCTTGAACTTTTAACACCAGAATAAAAATTTCACTGAGGAATGGGGGAATATCTTCCCCTTTCGAGCTGCATGTAAACTATTTTACTGCACATGAGGAGACACTGCCTCCCTTGCTTGACACCATTGCTGTATTAGATTTCATGCTTACGAACATGATTTCAAAAGACATGAGGATAGAGAATACGCTCAAGATCCAGTAGGATATGTTCAAGACCCAGCAATTCATTTTCGTTTCTCATTATGCTTAAGGCAGTTTAAGAATTCTCATTTTACTCTGCCTCTTGCTACACTATTAATTCATTTCACATGGGGCATGGGAAGGTAATGGAAGGGTAATACCAGATTGGAATTTAGACAAAACTGATTGCTAAGTTTACACTGCCACTGAACAGGTAATCTCAACAGGTTTCACATATATAAATAAAAAAAGATAAAAATAAATGCAGAATATTGATTTTTACTTTTTTCATATACACGGTAAAATAGAGCCATTTATCTGAAAAAGTGGATTTTCGCAGTTTCAGTAAAATGCCTTCTTCTTATAAACAAGAATAGTACTGTTTTGTCTTTGAACTGTACAACAAAATCCTACAGGGTAAAAACTCTCAGTGGTTTAGAAGCACTCCAATGCTTGGACTTCAAGCTAAGAGAGAGTTTCTACAAACTACTGATGAAGAAAAGAGTAACATTACCCTGCTGCAGGAAGCATTTAGGCTAGCAGAATGCAATTGCTTTGCATGTGTTTTCAGAAGATATTTTCACAGTTTAAATTTCCCTTTATTCCCCAGGTGAAAACCAAATAACTAGAAATGATTTCTATCTTGGAGAGCATTTTCTCTGCAAAAGTAATTTGGGTGACCAATGTTGACTTGGTCTTGTTTGGGGAGAATAGTGCCTTGCAAATTACCATCCTCAGACTTTAGTCTGTCCCCTAGCCAAGTGCACTCAGTTTAGTGCAGTGCAGTATCACATTTGAGATAAGGGGACTTGGGCTAGAACTGAATAAGGACAGGAGGAAGGTGTCAGGAAATTTTCTATTATTTGGTCTACTACTGTAATGTTGTTGGGTTTTTTTTCCTGTGAAAAAAATAGACACTGCTAATGGATTGCCTTTAGGGGTGCATCTCCATTAGCATTTTTCTTTGTGTCAAGAGTGACCTTTTGAATTACATCCCCACTTACTGCTTACTGATTCATATTACTGCGCTACATTACAATACACAGAATGGGTTCCCTTCAGATAAAACTCACTAAAAGGTGGGCTCCAGGAGCACGTTTAATGCGTGTCAGCCACAAATGAGCATTCAGTCCCTGGTACCAGGCTATAGTTAGTTTGAAATAAAATCCCCAAACGTGTATAGCCTAGGCATCAGGTCCTCAGCAACATCTGTTTCTCTCTGTAGATCCACTGTTGTTGCATCGCACTGCTTACTAAGGTGGACATTTTAATAATCTGTAGGAGAACTTAACTCTGCAGCAATTCCAACACCTTCAAACTTCACCAGTAAACTGAGTTAAAAAGTAAACTTTGCAGTTGTGAAGAGACCAAGCCAGAGCCAGAACTGAATCTGTGCCAGGCAGCACCTACTACCTACTGGGGCCCATCATAGGAAGTGTTCAAGGCCAGGCTGGACAGGGCTTTGAGTAACCTGATCTAGTGAAAGCTGTCCCTGCCCATGGCAGGGAGGTTGGACTAGATGATCTTCAAAGGTCCCCTCCAACCCAAACCATTCTGTGATTCTTTGATTCTCTGATCTTGGTTGGGGAGCAAAGAAGAAAATCCCTGGCAAGCTGGGCTTTGCTGCTGTGCTGTCAGGGAAAGGATATTGCTGCAGGTCTTAGGAGTGCTGCCGTTAGGAAGATCTCCTCTGCCTTCCCACCCACGCTTCCCCAGCAATAGCTGCTTTCCTACACGTATCTTCCTCAGACTCAACAGCCAGCCTACAAGGCCATGTGTTTTGCTGGCTGTAGCAATCTGCTGCCTCAGATACATTAGACACTAGAAACACTGTTCTCATGCCTAGAGCTGGCCCTGTCATCCGCACAGTAGTTAGAAAGGAAGTCTGTGCAAAAGAAAACATTAACTCAGTACCAGCACTCTTCAAAACAGCCCAAATGTTCACCAACAAATCTTATTTGGAGATCCTGCTTCATGTCTGTTAGCATCAAAGCAGCAAACACTCAGCTGTGGAGAAAGCCAGATTATGCTTTACTATCTAATCCTTGGCCTAAAGCTACATAAATAATCTCCCAATCTGTCAGGGCCTGAGGGCACCACCAGGCTTGCCTGCCCCTGCCCAGCCCCCGGGGCTCCCCCTCCCCTGCCCAGGGCCCAGGACCCCACGTCAGCCTCTCGGGGCCATCAGTCCCTGCCCCAGCAACGCCGCAGCAGGGCCGGCCTCCCGCTCCCCGCAGCCCTGCCTGGTCATGGGCCCTGCCGAGCCAGGCCCATATGTGGGTCCCCATCCCAGTCCAGCCTCAGCCCATTCCTGTCCCTCTTCCCAGAGAGGTGCCCGATGCCCGGGGCTGGGGCTGCCCTGATGGCCCCCAGCTGCCCTGCTCCTGGCTGGGATGGGCCCTGGCTGCCAGGCCCTGCCCTGCTGCCCCCAGCGTGGGGAGCCCCCGATGGTCCTGGCCTACTGGGAGCCCCTGGTGCCCACGGTGCCCTGACATATGTAAGTGACAGAGCTCTCCCACAAGTAAATATTGAGATACCGTAAGTTTTTTACTATGTTCCTTAAAGAAACAAAGGTAAATGCCTTGGGCCTACTTGTGTTAGAGGGAAGGAAGTTAAATTCTTCAAGTGAGATGAACTGAGAGGTTGGCCAAAGGCTTGCTTAGAAAACCAAAACAACCAAAAAAAAAAGGCAAAGCCTCTCTCCCCACTACCAAAAGATCATCCTCCAATATTTGGCAAGCTTTGGGGAGAGGTGTTGAGGGGTGTCTCCATATGAGGTGAAGACTGTACAGCTTTCCCGGCTGGTGTGTGCTCAGAAAGCTTGTGGTGCTTCTGACCTGCCAGGCTCCCGCTGCTGGGCCCGGATGGTGCCCGTGCCGTCTTTCCTTGAAAGTGTTGGGAGTCATTTTCCAGAGCAAGTGATATAGAAACTAAGGCCAGTGCTTTTCCTCCATATGTCCAGTGATTGCTCTTTCACTCTCTAACTATTCACTTCCACTGGGTTTTAGTTTCAGCCTGATGTTTCCCCCTTTAAACTGCGGTGTTTGTCTCAACCTGCAGCCCTGCAGGGAGATGATCAATGGCAGTGGGTCTTCAAGGGTCTGCAGTACATGCAGCATCAGATCCCTTGAAAGTGCATGAGGTTTCCCAGGTTAAGAAAATACTACAGTTGGCACCAGTATCAGCAGAAAGTGTATTTTCATCTTTTGTGTTACTATGGTTGTATGACCCTTGTGATCAGCGAGGTTTATGATGCGATTTACAGCTTCTCACAGTGTGACCTGAGGTAGTGAGGGAAATGCATGTTTTCTAGGTGTCAGAGGAGAGGTGTTGACCAAGCTGTATGCTCGGCAAGAGGTAAATGCTGTCTATTTTACATCAGCGGGAAGACAGATAAACTCAAAAAGTTTTGTCCATGATGTAAAATCCTGTGTAGGGGATGCTGTAGCCCATTGTTTATTTCTTAGTGGATGATATATTATGAAAAGGTATGCCAGCAACTGGTGGCTTAAAGCATTCAAGATGCTTGTAAAACTTACAGGAAATATTTGCTTTGAAACTATAACTGGTCATATTCCCTATTCAGAATAGTTTGTATGACGAATCTTGGCATTTTCTTCTAATACATTATCTCCAAATTATTGTTTTTTTCATCATTCAAGCAGGACCATGTTCATGTCTGATGCAAAATTATTTTTATATCTATAAACAATAGATTTCTGATTTAATGTTCCTCTGGCTTTAGAAAGAGCCGGTTGATTAAACATGTACAGAAAAGCTCACATTTGCTCTGAAGCATCATTTCACTGGTATGTTTGGTCACTTGCATTATTTCCTCCATTGTGCATGAGAATCTGCGTGTGCATGTGCCTAGAAATCACCTTGAATAATTCAAATTCTGGCAGAGAACAGCCTCTGCATAAATGATAATGCACAGCTTTTCTAAGCTCTTAAGAACTGCAGGGCTATAGATAAGTAAATTCAATAAAATGAAACTCTCAGCCTTGCCTCCTTCAAGTAATGGAATCACCACTCAACTTGCCATTTTTGACACTTCTAGTTTTTCGAGGCTTTGGTGAATTATATTCCCCAATTCTGTAACAAGAATCTCATAGGAGACAAGCTGTCTCCCCTGACCACTTCCAGACCCCAAGGAGATGTGCGTCAGGCCTGACCAGTGCCAGGCAGCAGGAAGGCTCTAAGGAATATTTTAGGAAGAATAGGAACTGAGGAACAGTAACAATGCCAAAAGAACAGAAGCTCCTGTAAAATGCATATTTGAATGCATAAATGTAGTTGAGCTTATCTTTGGCTGCCTAGCCTCATTCCTGTACAATAAAAAAAGGCCTAGATGACAAAATAATTTTGAAATCAGAATTGTGAGTAGGAAGAGGAGGAGATGAAGTCTGTGAGGGAGAAAGAAAGGTGTGGTGTCCAGTGGGTATCCTGAAATGTACATTCTAAGTATTATAAAATTTCCTTTAAAATACTTAAAAAAAAAAAAAAAAAGTGTTGCCACTGATTGATTTACTCCTGAGACTTCTTGGTTTTACTTTGTGATCACTCCCCTACTGCTTACACAAACAGCCTGAAGGTTTGCTTTTGGTATTTTACCTCGTGGTCATGTTTAGAAGCTGCTCCATCAAAACAAGATTTTATTATTTTCAGAGGTTTATGAAGCAAAGAATTGGAATAGCTTTAAACATACAAAATATTCTAACGTCACTCAGTGACGTAGTAGTTCAGTTATAAACCTGAAATACGTAAAGTAATAATAGAACATAGACATTTACCACGCAAAAGAGTATCTACTATGCAAATCAGATTTTCAACAGGACAGAAAAGTTTAAAACCAAATAAAAATACCTCCTGGGACCTCCCCAGGCAAAATTCAAATAGCCTCTGAGAACATCATTGTAGGTGAAGCCACTGAACACCAATCAATAGAAGATAATCACTGGCAATCTTAAAAATGCATCATTTTACAGCAAACAATTGAGGAAACATCAGCATATAAGTTTGCTATTTCATTCTCATATGTGTAGAACTAAATGTGTTGCTACTCTTTATTTGCTATTGCTGTTTGAAAGAATTCCTTCAGCCAAATTTCAATTTATTTGCTGTTGCAGTTTAAGAGGATCCCAAATGGGAGCAATTTATGTCCAGCTAAAGTCAATTTTATTTTTCTCAATGGTATAAAGATTCATCAACTAGAAATGAATTTAAATGGTTCTTAATATGCTATTGATCTGAAGGCACCTTCCTTAGAAAGAAGCTTCATGTGCACAATCATGTAATTTTACATATATCTATACGTTCGTATATAGCATTTTAAGTATTTAACATTCATACCTGCTTAGTGTTTTGTCCTAGTTTGGTGAGATTTGATCTTAAATTTGGTTTTCATTCTGGTGTAATATAACTGTAATAATATATGGCTGGATACAGCAGAATGGGGACATGTGCATAGCTTGAGTGTTGATCGCATCAAGTTTGCTAGCGGGTGGGGGGACAGGATGCTTCTTGCCCCTCAAGCCTATTTTAAGGGATGGGTCCCTCACCACAGCTGAATTGCAGCTCATGAGAAGGCGCCGACTGGCCCTGCAGGTTAGCCCCCAGGAGATTACAGGGGAGTTATTGAGCTCCCACACTGTGCAAAGTGTGCAGCTGCTTTGCTCTTTGCCTCCCCACAGCACTTTAGGGTCTAACTGCAAGTCCCTTGAACCTCCTCCACACAAGCGTTGATGGTTCATCATATGTGTTGATTTTGCTGGGAGCCAAACTGAGGCTGGCTTCCAGATTTAACAGTTTTGGATGACTCACTCTTTCAGAGAAGCAGCTGCAGGGTATTCAGGAGTACGCAAAAATGGCAAGCCAGTGACAAACATCGTGGTAATGACAGCAGTTGCTAAATATGGTGCAGCACCTGACAGGTGAATAGAGGTGGTGAGCTGATAACATTAAAATACTTGAGCATCTTCCTGCCATTGCTAGTATTCCTGGCAAAATAGATCTGACCCTAGCACTTTATAGATAAGTAATTACCCTATTGCATTTGGAACATAAATCTAAATGTGTATGTTGTTGTCATTACCGAAGGTATTTCAGTCTTTAATGTGAGTTTAGGATCAGTTGTATCCTTAAAGGTGAAGTATTCTTTTGGGGTGGCACTCTGGACTTCAGCAGAAATCTGCCAGCCACTGAAGTAGCCTTTCAGTGCATAAATTTCTGAAAGAAAAGGTCTTTGCTATTTCTTTAGGATGTGAACTAGTGTGATCAATCTACCTGCATGCCACCCTGCCATTTCTGTCATCTCTACTGTGCTGCTGTTATTCAGAGGAATGGGACTAAAAGACAGGCACTGAAGTTCCCCAGCCAGATTTATAGAAGAACAAAACTCAAAAACTTTATTTTTCTCGTGTTAAGGTTCTGCTGTCCTAAGAGACCACCTTCTTAGGGGTTGATGGTATCCATGGTGTACTGAGATTTCCCTGTGAAGATTTCTGGCTTGGCACATGAGAACACATTAAATCTTCCACTCAGCCAATGACACAAATTTATGCAGGCTTCACTGGAATAAATTCGGAGACTTGTAGCCTCTTTGCCATGTGTAGTGCGTAGCCCCAAGCTCCCATTGGAGTATCTTTCCCCAGTAATCTCTAGTTTCTTGTGCATTTTCCTTTTCTTGACATAGCTATGTTTCAGATATGCAAAGTCACCCCTTCCTTGGAGACAAGGGTCTTGTTTTGGGGGTGATGTATTGCAATTGAGTCTCCAGCCAGGGGCCAGGGCAAACAATTTAAGCCTTGTTCTACACAGACTTTAAATAATACAGATGTAGGTGTATAAGATTTGGTATCCAGGTAAGTATACACAGAGAACAGTGGACAAGTTTTCTAGTATGATCAGAAAGCCTCTGTGATTTGAAGCCCCTTGAGGCAGCGATTTGATCTCCTTCAATCCCATCTTCCCTCTTCTCCTTTCTCCCAGAACTGTTTCTCACAAATCTAGAATGAGGAGATACCCAGTGAAAGCTGTTTAAAATAAACGATGCTAAGCATTCATCCATAAACTGAAGCCTAAGTTTGTCAGTGTGCAAAATATAAGTGGATTAAAAAGCAGTTCAAGAGATTTATGGGAAGAAGGTGGCTGACAACCTATTAAACATGGTGATATGGATGTAACATCCTAGTTTGGTGGCCCCCAAACAGCTAGAAGTGAGGAAGCCATATGAGAGGGAAGCAGGGTTGTGTGCCTTCTCTGTCCTTACACTCCCACACCATGTCTGCTAATGGCTGTCCTCAGAAACAAGACATTGGTTTGGAAAGTCCTATTCATGCGACCCAGTATGTGTAAGCTTGTCAGCAGTCTTAAGCAGAAGGCTGAGGAGTGCAAACAGCACTTAAAGTAAATAGTCCTTTCTCCCTTAGAAACTGTCTCTGTCTTTGCAGTTTGTGGAAAAAGTGTTTGCTTTCCTTTGCTGTATTATTCCTCTTTTGTAGATAGTATCCTGTGTCTCAGGTACCAGCCCAGACCTTTCCTGGACACAAATGGAATTTTTCTTTGATATAGTGCCCATTGCATGACACAAAGGACTGCAATTAATCTAAAGCAGGTAGCAAGAACATCTATTAAAGATTCCTGTATTTCAGGACTTGGTATTTAAGACACAGTAATAACGGCATATTCATGGAGAGATACTGGTAAAGAGAGAATAATTTGGTGTAAACCTGTTTGGAAAGAAAGAATTATATTGCTATTTTCATCTAATATGAACATAAACCTCAATGATCTACTAAACTATATACCTAAATATTTCTAAAGTTTTCTAAGACAGAACCTTGTACATTCTGTGTGAATTTCTATTACTGTAACTGGGTTGAATCCCTTGGTTTTAGACTCTTTTCCTTTCTTGGTTCTCATTACGTAACATCATTTCTTAAAATGATGGCTTAAACAAAAGGCAGACTTTAAAGCAATGAGGGCTTTTCCCCCACACCCACACTAATATCTAAAAATACTCTTGAAATTATTCAGGAGTGAAGCTTTTTATGGTAGAGTGAGTCAGTTTTTCATACGCTGTAACACATTCAGTTTGCAAGCATTGCTTTCATTTTTACATTTGTGGAGCATTGCAAAAAGCTGTCTGCTTATGATTTGATCAATATAACTTGGCTGTAATGCTATACTTTGGGGAGGGAGTATGCTTAATCATAAGACCTGAAAGGCATACCCTATGCAATACATGAAAAGTCAAGAAACATAATAGTTAAGTTCCTGTTAAGTAGGTCATGACTGACCAAGAATCAGTGATGGTAATATGTGATGGTACCATGAAAAATGCATTGTAATTAGGTACCACAGCTTGAATATAAATCATCAATATTCAACAGATGTATGCTTCTGTTGGTTCCAAGTATCAAACAGATTTTCACTGAAATGGGAAATCAAGTAATAACAAAAAAAAAAAGGGAAAGGAATTGATACAGTGGTCCAATATTTAAATATTTAAATTTTTAAGAAATATTTAAGAAATAAATATTCTTATTTATTACTCATTATTCTAGCCTTCTTTTAAGGACGACTAAAGTACTGTTCCAAACAATACACTTAATTTTAGGAAAGAATGTTTAACACTGAAATATTTTTCCTGGAAAGCTGCCTGTCTTTTTGTCTCTTCTGTATGGCAGAATCTATGGACATAGCTGAATGTATATGAAATTGATTCACCTCCAACCCATACCTCTCCTGAAACTGTCACCTTTGTGCTACAGAAAACATGACAAGAATTACATGCCTAGTATGCAGGGACTAATGCTTATAATAATGGCCAGGAGCATTTTTATGTGTACAATATGCTCGAATTGTCTGTCTATGTGTCACAGTTACTTTTATATTCCTTGTCCCTATTACATTGCTGTAAAACTGTGCAGAGGGGTAATACTGGAAAATCTGTGAACACCCATTTGTTCAAATGTTCACTGGAGTTAAAGCAATTCCTATCTCAAAAGTTTGTTTTCCCAATTTACTGGTTGTGATGTACAGGTTGGCACCAGCAGTGTATGTATGGTGTACACTGTTGTGTGTCTAAATGAGCAGGTGGGGATCATCCTGCAGAGGTAAGCAGAGAATGCGGGAGACCCAACATCCATACTAACACCTTCTTAGAGATACACTTCCATCCCGCTGAATGAATGCCCGTGAGCAGATGGAGAACACTCAGTGCACCCCAGTTTAGTTTCATCCGAAATGAATGCAGTCTGTGTGCTCTGAGATTGCCCTGCAGTGAAAAGCAAAAGAAGTAAGGGGGAATGCTCAGGAGAGTCCCTTCACAAGTGCACTCCTGACCCCACCTAAAATGCTAGTGGAGATGCATCTGTTGAAGTTGGGATTTTCAAACTGAGGTAAAGAGAATTACTTGCCCCAAGGGCTGTATTCAGGCACCCGGAAAACAGTATTTCTCAACAGTGATAGACTGCTGCATCATTCACTTGCTTGAGCTGGAACAGAAGGTCTGTATTTTGAATTCTAGAGTCCAAGATTTTGGTTAAAATGCTTTTAGGTCTTAATATATCACTGAAGTGTAAGACCCAGTGAAGTTTCATTAAAGAAAATCTTTTCAGCTCCAGCTTCCAGCCCTACCTATCCTGCCATTTTTAATAGGAAAGCTAACTATCTTACCCTGCAGTAGAGGCTTGAAGCCCTGGAGATAATGCTGCCTAAAGCTAGAATAAACATGTTTTCTGCATATTGTTCCAGTCCAGGCATGGTTCTGGGAGAGGGCTTGCATATCTCTTACCATATGACTTTGTATAGGGCCAGGTTGGATATATGCTCTGCCTGCTGGCTTTCACTGGGAGTTAGAACCCCGGTTCTCTCACGTCCCTCAAGTTGAAAAGCTCATTTTCATTTCATTACTATAGCTCTCTAGCCTCCTGCTGACTCAAGCCTTTCCTCCTGCAGTAAGAAATGTCATGTGGACACAGTCATTTTACACATATCCTTATTCAGACTTCATTACAATTTATTATTAGCTTTATTAAGTGTCTCATACGTAAGTCTTGAGCATCTTAGCTATCAGTATGGTGTCAGAGTGAGCAGCTGGAAAAGTATGTCAGTAATTTCTTTATCTCATCTGATTAATATCAAATATTAAAATCATTGCAATTCATTCATGGAACCCACATTTTTTTCATTAGCAACATACTTTTCACACCTCTTTCCTTGGTGAAATATTTTTGCTGCCTACTTTAATCAGAGAAATGAGTAGCTTTTCACTTATCTCTGCATTGTAGTAGAAATGAGTAAAATGATCAAAGTTTGGGAACTGCCGTTATACATGCATGTAAGTGAAGCATAACATTATAATTATACTGACAGAAATAAGACATTCCCAGACAAAAAAAAAATTATGGTTACTCTGAAAAAGACATCTATTATGTCACAACCGTGTCATAAACTTACTTTTTATTGTATGAGTATTTTATTTTTTAAGCCCTAAATCTTATGTAAGTTGTACAATTTTAAATACATGCTTGATTTTAAAAAGAATTTTAGATTTGAATTCCTTTTAATATTATGGATTTTTGTGCATGCATTTTTATTTTAAAACAGATTATTGCTCAAAGGGGATCCCAGCTTCACAGCACTGCTGTGAGGCTGAAATCTTTTCTACATGGAATACCTAATTGGGTCAGTATTAAACTCTGAGTTCAACAATCGTAAAAGTTCAGAGAAGGTCAATCTGAAAAACAGTACAATTTTAACTTCAGTAGAACTTAGTTGTGTGTCTTTTATCTTGAGCATGATTTTGAGGTTGGTAGGTCTTCAGAACAGGTTCTTCATTTTGGCTATATGCAATACCTGCATGTACTATATAAAAGGCAGTCTACAGGGTCTTCCTGTTTCTCAGCAAGGTTATGTCTCAGCAAGTTATGAGCAAAAAGCTTCAGAGTCTTCCAGGTGCCCTACCTCTTAGGTGAGATATTCCACTTCTTTCACCTCTACAGTGTACCCGGGGGCAGAGCCTCTTCTGCACTGGTTCAGTGGGTTGCAGCCTTAAAGTTTATGCATATCTGCTCCACTGTTGGGAATCAGCTCCTGGAAGAAGCTTCTTGCCTCCTGGCAGTGTGATCAGGCCTCATTACATCCTTCAAGATAGCCCTCTTTTCAGAACCTGGCGTATTTTGTATCTCTCCCCAAACTATACAGATAAAAGATAAAACAGCTGTAGCAATGAAAGCCTATCCATCTAAGTCTTATTTGTATTTTAACCTTTCCTTGCAAGTCTTGGCTAGTTCCAAAATTGCTTCTGGTTGGTGGGTAAGAGGGAAGGGGCAAAGAGCCCTGCTGTAGATTTTCTTTCCCTGAGTTACATAACATTTTCCTCCTTCCTCTCTGATTTAGTGATCACTTACCCCTGAATGCAGCAGCTGTAAATGGTGGCTTTAATGCGAACCCCATAGATCTGGAAAAAATAAGTCAATAATGTGTCTGAAACCAGGGAGACAGATATTTCCCAGGTGGTTACACAGAGATTCTTCACATGAAGGTCCTTTTTCAGGTCATTCCTTAATTTCCCGTTGGGTTTTCAGAAGATCCAAATGAAGATAAGATGACTCTACCTACGTCTTCTATCATGGCTGTCTGTCAACTGTCTTGGAAGGTAGGCTATATGTTGCATTTATTGATACATCCCAAGTAATTTGTTTGGTAGAAATACTGAATATGCTACAGAGGTTCAGCTGAAGAGATCTAAATACATTTAGAGGCTGTCCACAACAAAGGTGAAAATTGTAAGTACAGAGTAGTAATTTAGCCACTTGCATCACTTGTAATTAACGTTTCTATAGTGTTGTATGTGTGGGTGTGAATAATAAGACTGCAAATATTTGCATTTGTTTCCTTCTATATGGTTTTCAAAAAGCAGCCTGGGAAGCACACATCCAACTTTGTTTCAGATAGTTTCGCAGAGGAACCTCCTCTGGAGTCTGCATAAAAATATCCCTATGGAAAGCGAGGAGGGAGCAATCCGGTGGGCCTCGGGGACATGAACACCCAGCTGCCATCATAACAGCACATGGTCTGGGTGTCTCACTGAAGTCCCTTTGAAAGACTGAACTGTGGATTTAGATGAGAAAAAGCTTTACTTGATGCTATAATTCACTTCCCTGCCATGCAGTGGAGAAGACCCAATAGTATATCTCAATCAGCATTAGCTGTGTGGCAGCAGGATCAGAGTCGCAGTCACGAGCCGGGCAGTAGCATCCCATTGTGCTAGGTTTTGGACAGGCATAAATGAAGAAGCTGATGGCTCTTCCACAGTACATGACTTCCTTGGCAATAGATCTATTTCCTGCTTTGCTTTTCTTTTCTCAGAGAAACACTACATCATGTATTATGGAAACATCAAGGATACTGTCTTGCCTGTGCTGTTCAGTAAATGGCATAGTGCTTCTTGGTAGAATATAGATGTCAACATAAATATTGAAAATGTCCAAGGGTGTCATGAGTCCTTGCATGCAGGGGAGAGATGGCATGCTATTAATGATCCTTTCTTCCACAAGCAAATTCCAGTCATGTTATATAAAGCTGGGACAGAAATAAAAATAGCCCTTCATTAAAAACAGCCTTGTCTGCTTTACCTATGGCATATTAGACTTATTTAAATAACACTGTGAATTCTTGGGGAAAAAAGAACCCAGAGATGCAGCTGTTATTTCTGCTGTAGTGTGGCAAGGGCTTTGCTGCTGTGAATAATAACAGCCATGTTGATGCATAGACCTAAATTAAAAGTGAAAGAGGTTATTCATTCATTGCAAAAATCCATCTTAATGTGAAGATGAGGGAGTTTGGGGAGTTTTTTATTTCTATTTTTGCTTTTAGGCCTACTATATACTATTCAGGGCCTTTTTGAAGTTGGAAAACTGTTGATAATAATATCACAGATCAGCAAAGTTTTAAATGATTTCTTCGAGTTCGTTTTTGAATTGTTAGGCAATTACAAACTCAAGGGATTTTCCATGGTGCAAATTGCCATATCTGATGCCTAAAAGAAAGTGGTGACTTTTTTCTTCACTTTTTTGCATATATTGGTCAACGTTCATCAAAGTGTTCCCTTACTGTAACATCTGAGGTCCTTATGTATGTGGAATTAGGAAATGTCCTTGGTATTTGAGATACCAGAATGCTAACCAGTGGCAAACATTAACCGATACAGGGACTTAAGGGAGTATAAGCAGCATATTTGAATGGACTTGGTGAATGAGTGTGGGTCAGTGGAACAAAGTGGCGTCCTGAGCTATTCTGTTTGCTTTGGATGGTTTCATGGCTTCAGGGACTACTCTGGTACTGATGCTCAGTGTGCTCCTTGTGGCCCACATATGGTTCACTGAAGTACTACTTCTTTGGAATTCCCCCCTGCCCACACCCACAGGAATGGGCTGTGCTTAAAAAATGTTTCTCAGTTTGCTACCGTCAGGAGGTTTAAAAGCCCCCCTGCTGTCATGTAGCCCCCACTTGCAAAGATGAACCTGTGTACTGAGCATCTTTGGCAGCTGTTCAACGAGGCACATAGCTGAGATGAAGATATATTTATTAAACTCAGATTTTCCCTTGCTGCCTTTTCAGCGAAGATGGCATTCCCATGACGTATCAAGAGAAAGGTGGCTGAGGAACTAGCTTATGATTTGGGTGGCTTGGGTTTCTGTCCTGAAGCAGGGGGCTTCCTAGGTGGCAAAGGACTCAGGGCATGGGTATGTGAACAACCTCTGGAGTCCTGTAGCCACAGAAACATGCACTGTGCCTGAGGTAGCTGTCTAGCTAAATACCTTGATTATTTAAATCAAACACCCTCGTGCATGAGCAACTGTAGAAAAAGTTTTCCACTCTACCTACCAAAATGTAATAGTGTGACTGACTGCAGGTGTAAAGAGGGAGGGAGTGATTTGCCTCTGCTATAAGGTGTGAGTAAGGAGAAAAGAATTTGCTTCCATCTTGAGTTATGTAGAAAGTAATTAAATGAAGCCAACTTGCAGAATTGGCTGATTTGCCTGCCTGAGGATATTAATCCAAACACAAATAATGGAGAATGGATCCTGGAATATCCTTGAAATTAGGCTCTATAAAAAGGCCTTTTTCTTTCTTTCTTTTTTTTTTTTTTTCATGTTGAAAAAAGTAATTTTCTTCACTTTTCTGTATCTAAATGCATACCTGTATGTTCAGTGGTCCTGACAGATTTACTTTGCTTTCATTGGTGTCATTTCCTGAGGAGGGGAATATGAATTTTGAAACTATTTTGAACTTTGTGCATTGGTAATTTACTCAAGAAGCTGAACTGTTAAAAAGCTTTCATCTTCCATCATTATGGGTCCTTGAAGACAGAAGTCTTCACAGCAGCATGCTGAGAATGTCAGAAGGAATCTGTCCTTTAGTCCTTCCCCTGGATGAATAGCTGTGGTGTTCAGGAAAATGCAATCTGAAATCTGGCTAAGGAAATGAAAAAGCAAACAAGTAGGAGCTTTATTTTTAAGGACAAATGGTACTTGGAACACTTAAGGACCTGCAACAAGAAAGAGAAATAAGGCTAATGTTACAAAGTGGTAAGATTGGCATCAGCATCCAATTAAAAAAAGCTGAATGTAAAACACCTGTAAATAAGATCACATTTTTCTCATAATAAAAATTACCCAGTGCCTTTTGGCTGTGAGGTACATATATTTAGTCTTTCCACCTGACTATTTTAGGTAGAACCAGGCCAGCATTTCTAACAGGCAGAAACATTTCTAGGTACTCTTGGATTTTTATCATCACATTTTTATTCCTTGCAGAAGAAGGTAAGTGAAACATACAGTTTCCCCATACTAGGCAGTGATTCTGAAGGACACAAGTGAGGAAACAGTGCAGGAAGCTTTAGGTGACTGTGTGACAGGAAACACATTTAACATTTTCTGTAAATTCAGGTTAAAAAGTTGGTGCATGGTGATGTGAACAGGTTGGGATAGAATGAAATGCATGCTGAGTTGAAAGTCAGGGATGCAGTGAGGGCACTGCCAAGTTATGTTAATCAGGTAGGACATATATTATTGAATGTATTTTATCCTTCCTTTTTCTTCATCTCAGCCCAATGTTTGTTAGATGCCTCTGGTGCCTGAAAGTTGGTCTATGTGCAAAATCACAGAAGGAAGAAGTAGATTGAAAGCTCTCCAGTTGCAAAAAGTTTCTGGTCCGCAATGAGAAATGCAGGGTGATGTGATACTTTAGTGAGTTCAGACCTAGTGCAACATCTTCAGGCTGGGGTCTTGTGAAACACAAGGACAGTTGAACCTGAGTGTGTTGCGGGAAATCTGTAATGATGGCAGAAATCTGTAATGATGGCAGATGATGGGTACATGTCATGGAACTGCATGTAAACCGCAAGTAAACTGCAACTGCAAGTAAAAAGAGTATCTCTTTGTAATTTTGCCATGTGTTGTGAATATGTCTTACTGTCCTACGTATTTTCCTTCTCTGTATGCTTGTGCACAAGTCCAGGACTAGCTAGCTGCCCAGACTGACAGGGTATTTCTTTTATTCCATCACAGCTATGCTAACAGCAGATCTGAGATCTGAGGACAAACCTTGGCTGCTGCTTGGTAATACTAACAGAAGAAAAGTTTTGTTTTTTTTCTGGGTCAAATCAATTTCCATCGAGTTGATATGAACCCATTTGCACCTACCTTATAGATATGCATTTCACCATTTCTATTTTTGAAATATTGACAGTGAATTTTTGCTAGTGAATGATCTGTTAATGTACTTGGACATTCCATGAATGTGTCATAACTATTACTCAATAAGAGGCTTGTATTTAAGCCTGGTAATTGCTCAAATGCTAAAGGCCACAATTATTTCTTCCGTAATTCAGGACTGATTGACTAGATAAATCATGTGGTACTGTTTCTACTCCAGGATTAGATGTTTTCTATATCCGCAGAGAGTTTTATCAATTAGTGCATCGTCATTTCTGCCGTAAATAGTCATAAAAAAGTGATACCATGGATGTGCAAACTATTTTTTCTTCTCATAGCCATTCCTGGAATAAAACATTGTTTGCAAATTAAACTGTAGGGTTCTTTGGGAGTTTTAATTTACAGGCAAGCAGTTCCAGTACCTTTAAAAAAGCTGGAAGGGATAAAAAAACGAGTTATTGCTCCACCTTTAAGTGATTATATAGAAACTTGTGTTTCTATAGCTAAAGGTGGTTATTTCTGTGGTGTGTGAACTTCAGCTGACAAATGGGGTTCATGCATGTGAATGCCTACGCAGCCATTGATTGTGACACCATTGCAGAGACAAAATAATCCAGCGACAGCTTGCTATCTGGAAACAAGAGTCTCAAAGATGAGGCTTTGATTCCAATGACAGAAGGATGTCAGTGGATTCTAAGTAGTCCCACAAGACTTGTCAGACATGCCACATTAAAATTAAAATTTAGTGAATGAGGATAAAACTTTAATGTAGCTTCAATGCCCTGACCTAGATAAAGTTGTTAATTTTTGATTTATAACTGGGTACAGAATTTTAATCTGCTTTAAAAAGAGAAATTTTTCCATTTCTGTGAAAATAAGGGTTTTCTTTAAATACTGAGACTCTTAGACCAAACTCTTGTAACATGACATAGTAGCACCAAACCTATTCTACCTCAGCACTGAGGTCAAGATTTGACGTACCCTCCAGACTCTGACCGTACAAAACATGGTTGTTTGCTCTCTCTCTGGACAAAACCGATTGTGAATATATGCAGTTTCAGATGTCTAACAACTACTATGGTTTTCGGTCTTAAATGGGATTCTTGCTTGCTTATATGAAGACTCACTTTTTCCTCAAGCTCTTGCTTCTCGTCCGTTATTGCCTATTGTCTCCTACAGTATCACCTTGCCAGGAAGTCCAGTTATATACAGATGTCCCCTGACCTAGTTAACAGTCTTCCAGTTACACACCAAACACGACATGTGTTTTGCAAAATCCTGCATTCCTCTGTTTAATTAAACGGATTATTTTTAAGCAGTGTCTTACCCTAGATTGAGAATGAGGTTGGTCTCATTTACACTGCAAAGTAGAGCCTCATCCGGTTTGCGCACAATGCGCAAAACCACAGGCACCGTGTCCAAAGGTTAATGTTGCTGGTTCATATCATGTGCTGCTGGCAGGGTCACCCTGGTGACCCTGACCCATCAGCACCCTGACCATTGGTGCTGGCCAATGCAGCTGGAGCACACCTGGGAGCGTGAGGCTCATGGAGAACACAGGCTAGACAGGCTACACGAGGAAGGAGGTGACAGGAATGGGACAGCTACAGTGTTGCATTGCCCTCTAGTGACAGGCTGCCTAATTAGGTTGTTTCTCACCGCATCTTTTCAAGTCGTGCCAAACGTTGCCTCCATTGGATTTCTAGCCATCCAGGCAGGGGTAGCACAGCATTATGGAGTAACGACGTGGCTCTGAAAATGGACTCAGGAGTCCCTAAGGTGAGGTTTGGCTGTGTAGAGACACTGAAAAAACTCAGGCCCGTCGTAAGTTTCATGTTGTTGGTTTCCAGACCAAAGAAACATCCATTTCCGATCTGCCAACATCACAAATTCAGTCTGCCTGGAAGAAGGGGATTTGCCTCCTCTGTGCTCATCCCACCATTAATACATGTTTTTGAAAGCAAAACTGAGCTTCCAGTTAAAGCCTGTCCAACAGCAGTTACAACTCTGTTCTCACCTACAGAATCGTAGTTAATGAAAACACCAGATTTTGGTGGTATTGCCAATAATAACTTTTTTTTTTTTTCCTTTTGCTAATTAAAAGTGAGGAAGCTGGATCTGACATCACTAGCAATTCACAAACATCTAGTAGCAAGCAAGGATTTGTAGGTGCACATAAGGAGGAAAACAGCAATTTAAAGTGGCCATGAAGCCAAGGTTTTTACAAAATCAGTCAGGGTACATTTTAAAAAATAATTACCTTATTTTTTGCTTACTTTCATAATGTCTTTGAATTGTGGACATTTCTTGACAGCTTCTTAAGCTATATGATATAATTTCAGACAATTAGAGAGCTGGTCAAAGGAAAAAGATTCATTTTATCATGAGTTTTTGAAGGTTATACATCTATTTTTGTTCCATACTGGGACAAAGTTACAACCTTATAATTCTGTTATTTGAAAATGTTTGAATCAAAATGTCAGTTTTCGAATTGAGAAAGGAAGTGTTTTGATTCCTTTTTTTCTTCCTTGTTTTCCTTCTGAAATTGACATGGACCCTCTTTAAAATGTCATTGAAATGAATGTTTCTCTGCAAAACATTTTAGACTTACCAAAAAATAGCCTGACCTTCTTTAATCTACACGGCTATTTCTCCATTCAAAAATCCTGCTAAAGAAAAGGTTCATTTTCTAATCACTGGTTACATTTTTCTGATTTGTGACTAGTTTTTTTTCTCTCACTCTTTCCAGATTTGTGCCTGAAATGTCAAAAACTGAGTCCTCCACACTTTGGGAATAACACAAACAATGAAATCATAGTCCCCTTGCAGTCAGTGGCAAATCCATGCTTCATTGGATCACAAATTTCAGCAGTAATGGTATCCCAAAGGGCATTAAATTTTTGATCCATTATTTATATTTGATTGATGTTGTCCTGAACTCATCCTGCAGATTATTTTACCTTGCATTCTCTTACAACATAGCAGCTCAATAAGACCTTGTTTCTTTCTTAGTAATGAACTACTTCACAGTGTGCCAAGTTGAAACTTCTTGCTTTCAGACAAACTACCTGGGGGAAGAACCTCTGCATAACAGTTAAAATTTTGATTTATCCATCCTTGCAGTATCATTACTGGAAGGGGGACTTTTTCAGGTACTCTGCTCATGACTGAGATGGAAAGGAGTGTGCATGACAGGAGCTTTAAGTAACAAATAAGCAAACTCAGGATCTGGAGCAATTCAGTTGCACAAAAAAGCAAGAAAAGAAGAATACCCATGTGCCAGCTCTTCCTTTCACCTCTGGCTTTGTCTGTCCTTTCTAGTTCCACTGATTGCAGAAAGCACTCCTCTGAGCATGTGGAGGTGCTACTCAATTGTTTCAAACTGAACTTATGGGAAACCATTTGCTTTCATGTTTTAATTATGAAAACACATATAATTTTAAAGCTATTTCTATTACTTATCTATTTCTGGTTGGTCATTATTTTCCTAGCTTCAAAATAATACATTTAATTGGATGAAATCGTTACTCTGGCCAGATGTGCATGTGACATATTTTTATGTGTCTGGGGTACTCTAAAGATAAATAGAAAAGTACCCAAGTTTGGAAAAATTCTCCTAGCTAGACTATTTTCAGTAGACTTCAGTTTTTCTTTCCAACCTAAACAATTCTATGACTCTAAGACACTGAGAGCAATTTGCATATGTTCACATTTAGCTCCATCTGAAGTACTGTTTTAAAGGACTTGGCATTGTCTTTCAAATAATTTCTTCACTCTGTTGCTCTTTACCTGCATGCTATGGCCCTCCATTGGCAATATAATATAAATATAGCTGAAAATACTCAGAGAAACTACTGCTTAAATTTTTTTGAATTAAATTCTTCTTTTAACATGCAAGGATTAAGCTTTGTAAAGTCAAAATCAGAAAGAGGAGCAAATTGCCACGTGTATGGTGACTGTGGATATTGTCATGTCACTGATGGGCACATGCAATACGTTTGAATCAGACCACCCCCTTTGCAACACTCAGAGAAAAGAGGCCAGTGTCTGAAAACCAGGGATGTCCATCCAGCAGCACCACAGTTCATAACGTGTGCCCACCCTGCAGTGATGGGTACGAACATATTATGCTGAGGCTCTGTGACTCGCTTTTCATTATAAGCAGCAGCAGGTAGTTTAAAGCTACCTCAGATTTGCTCATGACTCAGCCAAAAACCTAGTGATTGCAAAGCAGCCTTACCCCTAGAGGGATTCTGGTCAGAAAGGTGGAAAAAATGTGTGAGGAACTGCAATCCTAATGCCTACACAGTATAGGTTAATAAACTATAGGTTAATACCTATCCTATGCAAGTTGTTAGTGCCTATACCTGTACTAACTCTTCTGTGGGGAGTAAATTGTCAGGTCCTTATTCTGTTTTCATTTGGTCCTTACTGGAGCCTTTAAAGCTTTGCTTGACTCTAAGGGTGGGGTAAGGGCAGTCTCAGCTCTCCCTGTTTCCAACCAAGCACTTCTTTTTTTCTCCATCAGTGCAAAAACTCAGCTTATTAGGAAGGTCTCTCTTGCAGCAGTGTCTGAATGTACAAATTTGCTCACAATCACAGCTGGAGTGGCTTATAGTGGAGACAGGTCATGCTGGGATCTTTCACTTTGGCACCAATTAAATGCTCCTGTGAAAGCAGAGGAGGAAATATGAGTTTGCTGTTTAAAGTCAATAGAAGCTGCGGAGCACAGAGCAACTTGTCTTTTCGTATGCTGTTCTTTGTAGATACAATACTGTTAAGAAGTCAAAGTCATGCCTAGCCCTAGGGCTTAGTTGCCTATCATCTGTACTGTCAAATCTGTCCAACTAAGAGAAAATCATCTGAAAATAAGGCCCAAGAATATTTTGAAGAAAGTGCTATTAGGGTAAGCTATGGCAAATCTTTGTAATGATCAAACTGGAACCTCTTAATATGTCATGTTTTAAAACAATAAAATGAGATGTACTTCATGGGCTTTTTAAACCTTGCTGCTTAAGGTAATTCAGCGAACATACTGGACCTCAGTGAGCCTTGGCATAATGACCCTTGAAACTTCAAAAAAAAGTTAGAAATACAATTATACAGAAATACTAATGAGCTGGTGGTGAACTTGCTCAAGAATTTGGCTACTCAGGACATATGATTTCTTAGGACTTTGTAGCATATCCTGAACTTTCATTATAAAACATGACATTGGAATCAGTATGGACTCAGAACAGCTAATCTGTTAAAATTTTTACTCAGAGTTAATAGGTGCTGAAGCCTGGTTTATCATTTCCCTTCCTTTTGCCTACAAGCAGAGGTAAAATTTGCCTGCTTTGATTGTGGTTTTGCTTTGAATTCTTAGGCTCATTTTAAACTTCAAGAAAAGCTGAAAATTTAGCTGAAGCTCAAGACAAGAACCCCATCAAGTCAGATGTAAAATAAAAGCTCAAGCTTTTTGCATGATTGACAATTTGCGATATTGTACTAGATCATGCTAGTTACCACTTAATTTTCTGCAGTGACATGGAAAAGTGTGATATTTTTTTAAATAGCTTTGCTACCAAATTAGTGACTAGTTTCAGATCAAGAGAAGGAATCTGAGTATTCATCTGAATGTTTCACAGAAATTGGCCTTGTTTGCTTTTTGCTGTTAGCAAATGTTGCTTTAAGAGAAAGTACAGGCAGTGCCATACATAGTCGAGTGGCATTTTGGCTGGATTAGATTTTGGTTAGTTCAGACTTTTTCTGCCACAGAGTCAGAATGTGAAGTGTGAGCTCACATGTGTGATATTTACACCACCTGAAGTTAGAATTAGTGGATGTTTGCTCTAGAAGTAGTTCCCAATGGAGAATTGACAGAACAATACATGACTCATTTGATCAATCACAGCTAGCCAATACAACTAAAACAATAAATATTGAGCACTTCATAGAATAGCTGGTGATGCATCTGGAGATAATCTCCCTGCTAGATAATTGTTTGGATAATTGCGTTGTATAATTGTTTCGGATAATTATCTGAGTAATGAACATATTCAGAGAAACTGTGGTCTTCTCTTACTGTATAATGAACATAAAAGTTACCAATTAATATGATAATCTATTGGTTTTGGTCAGTGAGTCATTTATTTTAAATTGCAGTGGAGGAAAAGAGTGCTAATTCTCTTTTTGAATTAAACTGCTGTAGCAAATTTGGTGCACAAGCACTTACATATGAACCCCTGCTGCCCTGTTTTCCGTTTTCTTTACCTTTAATTTTCCATGGAGGAGCTTAAGGCAAATGGGCAGTTGTGCTTTATCGTTAAATGGCAGTGCAATCTCTGCAGTAACGTCAGCTTTATAGAGGCATGTGCTCAGCAGAGGTCCAGACTTCGTGCTTCGTCTCTCCTTTGTGTGAGGATTTTGATTTTGCTGTAATTGTTTTGGAATTAGATTGTGCTGTGGAATGAGTCATCTCCACAGACCATAGACCGTGGGCATCTTTGCAGCTTCTTTTCTCAAATAATAGCCTCACCGTTTGCCTTTTTTAGCTTGTACTGATCATTGCTGTGGGGTGACAAGAGGTAAAGCAGCTATGTGGTGCTGCTGCCAGTTACCCTGGAGGAGCAGAGGAGGAGGGAAAGCTAGAAGCCCCTGTTCTGAGACATATACCAAGGTCCCCTCAAAGCTCCACTCAGTCCAGTTTACTGGGTTAAAATCGAAGTCAATGGAAGCTCAGCTGCATAAAAATACACATGAGAAAAAGCCATAAGCTTGACTTTGGAAAAAAAGCCTTTAGAGTTTAGTCTAAAATATCTCTCTGCCATGTATAAAAATAAAAGAAGTATGAAGGAAAGTAGCTGGGCAAGTGTCCTGTTTTTGCAGAGCTTAAAAGACACGGTGTCTATCTAATTCTCCAATTTACTAGCAGTGGGAGGACTTCTCTGCAGTGGTTCAGCTGAAGTCGATTCATTTCCTGTCATTATGAAGCCCGCTGATGCATGGTTTGTGTGGTCCACACTAGTCAATGTCATTTGGTTCATTTGAAATAAAAAAGAGGAGTTTTAATTGCTCCTCGCCTCTGTGCAGCACCAAATGGAAAACCCTGCCCAAGCCTCGCAAGCTGCCTGGGGCTGACACCCCTTTGCTGTGCCTTGCCTTCCATCAGCAGAAGCTCCTGGTGCTGCGACAGCTGGCGGCTCACGGAAGTCTCCATCTTGGAGTGCAAGGAGCAGGATATGTCCTGCCTTGGCTCAGGAGGATGGGAGATGGTATCATATCTGCTGCCTTCCCCCTTGCTCTGTGCTGGGGATGGTACCCCCCTGGTACAAAAGTGACTGATGCTAAAAGAAGGTAGCACCCTCTGGCTGCTACCTCCTGCGTGAAACATGCAGAGCTGCTGTTTCATGAGCACAGTGCTGGGTTTTGTCACCTAACAGTGTCACTGAGGTCCCTTATTGCTGTGTGGCACAGTGGTACACCACCTTGCACTGCAAAGTCACAACATGAGTTAGCTGGGTATACATGTACGTAGAGATTTGGCATGTTTACATGGTAACTGTTTCCTGGCTTAGTTCAAAAAATAAGACAAGGCAATCTTATGGCACTGTGTATGCTGAAGCATTAAATACAACATTTTTCCAGTAATATGAATAACTAAATTACTATTGCCACATATTTATTTACTGCTCTTTATGCTCTCTGAACAGCTAAGTTTTTCCAGAAGAAAAGGTTTGAACAGAGAAGGTAATCTAAGCACTGTGAGAAATAATTATATTCTTCTGTGTTACTGCTAAGCTAAGCAGGTTTTAATTGTGTTTGGTTCTTTTAAATTTGCAATGTATTGAGAGTATTGATTCCCTCTTTTTGTAGGTATATATTTGTATGTGGGTATTGTTATACCCACCCACCAGAAATTTAGTTGCTAAACAAGCTAAAATCAACCTGTGAATTCATGGAAGTTTAATACATTTACAATTTAATTCAGTTAATATGCACTCAGAGTCCCTTGTGCTTTGATCCCTGCTGGCATCATCCATTTCTAATAGCAGGGCAGTTGACTGAACTATTGATGAATGATGGGCACAGTGGGACATCTGAGGATTTATATATAAAAATCCCTACTCTAGTTGCTGGCTCAGTTCTTAACAGGGTTGTTACACATCTCAGAAACTGAATATAATTTTGAACCAATGGAGGCCTGTTAATGCTTGAGCCTCAGAAAAGAGTTGAGGAAACACAACTGCCAGAATGCAAATCAAGAGAGTAAAGTTCCAAAAAGCTTTCTAGTGCATATTTTAGAGGAAAATGTGAGTATCCAGGGATGTGAAGGAGGAACGCTGAGAGAAAGGAGACATGTCCATGTAATGCCTGTTTAAAAATATCTAGTATTCACATAATGTAACTATGGAACTATAACTGAAGTACACTACCCTCTGTAATACTGCTTTGGACATTGCTCCAAGGTACTGGGGAAAACATAGAAAATTATTGGACAGAAGGACTAGGGACCAGTGTTCTGGCCTTTCTCCTGAAAGTGGAGGGCTCCCTCTGAGCAACCACACCTCCACATCCAGGTATCTCACTTCTGAGAGGGCTTCAGAGCCCAACTGAGGGAGGAAGCCAGGCGGGCTTTTCCAGAGCTTCTTCCAAGGAGACCTCAGAGAAGATTTGCTGTTATGTGAGGCAGAAGCTAAACTAACTTGTTTGAATTCCAGCTCCGTGTTCTGGATACCGAGAAGTATCCTGTATGGTTGTATGTCCACTCGATAGCTGTTTCAGAGGGAGCCAATGCCTCTGGAAATGCTACAGTGACCACTAAAAGCTGGTGGTTACTGAAAGGGCTGAGAGACTTTGACAAAAGTGGCTTTCTTCACAATCCAGAGAACTGGTACTGAATTCCCGAAGATGACAGCTCCCTTCTTCTTCTTCCCCCGAGGAAGAAAAATCATGGGCTTGACCCTTCACCTCCTTGCAGAAAGTACACAGAAAAATAATTGGATTGACAGTGTGGTATTCGTTCCTTCCTGTGCTGATAGGATAATACGAAACCCTCAGAAGCATTCTGATAACATTCAGTAAAGCTAATTTAATAGTCACTGAATTCTTCAAAGTTCTCATTAGGATGCTAAAAGCAAGCATCTGTGTAATATGAGTATGGTCAGCTTCACAGTGGAGCATGGGGAACTGATGTTTGAAGCTGCCTGTTCTTCATACAAACAAGACTGTATTTATTTAGCTTCTTAGTGACTTAATGCAAATATATTTGGAAGGGTTGCACTGGGGGAAAGAAGACTGAGATAGAAAGAAAAAATGTTCACATTGTTTTCTTTGCCAGAAATCTAATGGTGTATGTGCAGCTGTATATATTCTCAGTCATATACTAGGCCTGATCAAAAGGTATTGTACTCCCTCTAGCTTAAATTCAGCTGCTTTATGTTGCGTTGCTGGTATTGTTCCAGTTCATCATATGCTTAGATGACTCGTACTGCATGCATTGTGGTATTTAACATAATATGTTTTCCTCTTTTTAAATTAGTCTGCAGTGTATGATGTGAAGTACAATTCACAATTAGCATTTCAGCACTATTAAATCCAGCTTGAAGTGTTTTGATGGAAACAGCAATCTGTTTTATTCTTCAGATTTCCCTAAACAAAGCAAGTGTATCAATAGCTAATAGTGTATATTATACGGTATTAACTGGTGTCTTTCAAATACAATAATATTTAAGAATTGCTCTTTCATAAGCCACTAGCAGTCAAAGAACCCAGTCTCACCTCTTCCAACAGTATTGAATTATAGCGGGTTTGATTTGCTTTTGGTTTATCCCCATCACTTCTGTCAAGTGCCAAGAATTGAGGTCATATCTCTGTCTGGAGATGCTTGGTCATAACCTACAACAGTCAGGCAACAGAAAACTAAGTGGGCTGACTGACGTGGTGCCGGATTGTTTTTGTAAGTGAGATAGCCAGAGTTGTTGCCATGTCCATGTTGATTGTGAAGCCCTTCCATGTTTGGCATTTGAAGTAATGATGTCTGACAAGGCCTCAGGGGCAGAAGAAACCCCAGCTGCAAGAGCTGAAGAGAAAGCTAATAGCACATGTACACATTTTAAATGGATGCAAACTGTGTTGAAAAAAGGAGGCATGGCTCTGAAAAATGCTACAAATAGAAGGAATGGAGGAGGCACACGGGACAGAAAAAACCAAGCAGAGGGAGGGTCAGGCAAAACAGCGAGGAAGAGGAATAGAACAATGATCTGATTGACCATGCCTCAAAAGCAACATGAAAGTCAGATGGAGGAGACACTGGTGGGTCATCAAATGAAGGACAGAGGTTAGCAGGACATTGCTCTCCTTCATTAGCACCGCCATGTGCAGTGATGTTAATGCAGCAATGTGTCTGAGCAGTAGTGCTGACAGAGCTGTCTGATGATCACACATCCCATATAGAAAGTCCCTCTCCCATCTAAGATTGACTGTGCGTACACAGTAGGTGTGATGCCTCGTGGAAAGTTTGGACTAACCAAGCCTATGTGGATCTTCTGGTAGAATTTGCAAAGTATTACATCCTAGTGTATCTTTTTGTCATCTGCTGTGCAAAACTATGGGACATAACAGGCAGACTGCAGGCTATTCAGCTGAGCTGTGTCTGCCATCTGGACTGGGGGTTCTTTGCTCCAAGCCAAGATTCCTCTACCTATGATGTTTCTGATGGTTTCAATCAAACAGTGCTTAAAACTGTGCTGATGGAGTTTTCATCACCCTCCAGAAAAATTTATTCTACTGGCTTAACCAACACTGAAAACTTCTCAAAGTCCTTTGCTGCAATCTAAACTCTTAGTATTTCATTGGATTCATAGAGAACATATTTTCTTTTGTGCCTTGCAAGCGTTCTTCTCCAGATAAAACAGTTCCAATCCTTTCAATTTTTCTTCAGAGATCAAATCTCTTTGACTTTACTCAACATTCTCCTCTGGGTTCTCTTTTGCTAGTCTACATCTTTCTTGAAAGGTGATAGCCAACACCTGACACATCAGACCTGTTCAGACTCCATGGCTGGTGAAAAAAGTGGGAAAGAGGATTATTTCATACCTCTTAGAGATTATATTCCTGTTTGTATATCCCACTGCAAGAAGCACTAATTTCCACAGCAGTAAACCATTGCTGAGTCATTTTGAGTCATTTTCTGTTTGCATCCCCCAGATCTTTTCCAGCATGGCTGCTGCCATGGTTGGTTGTTTCCCATGTTGTATTTGTGTACACTAATCTAGAGCTAGAATTTATGCTTATTGAATTGCATTTTTCCAGACCATTTCCAGATATTTAATGTTGTCAAGAACATCTTGCATTTTAATGTCTCCCAGTGTTTGCAGTCCTGCACATCCTGGTGTCATCTAACAAAGCATGACCTCTGTTACAACGCTTGGGTTATCAAGAAAATGTTGAATGTACAAGGCCCCTGTAGTACTGACGAGTGAGGAACCCTACTGGGAATCTAATTCACTTGCTCTGAGACCTCTCTGATCCACAGAACCAGTGAAACAGTGTAAACCAAAGGGGAGAGAGAGAAGATTCACTTTTGATCCTAACTAAAGCAATAATGTAATTGCATGCAAAGAAAATTGTAAGACAGGGAACGAGATAAGAAGAAAGTGGAAATTATTGTCTAAGTGGTAGGATGTAGTTTTGCTTTCCAGTAGTTTTAGCAGCGAAAAGAGCTTGTGACTCCATCCTCTGTCTTTTCTTCACTTGCTTTTAATTTGTCCTTATAATTCCTTTTGTCTATAATGTTCCATGTTTCCTATCAAGCAGTTCAGTCAGAAGGAATTGCAGATTTAGAGATTCCATAAGAAAATCTGTTTCCTAGCTCTTTCAACTAATAATTGACAAGCCCTGAGTAGGATCTTCAGATCTTCAAATGATCATGAGGGTCTTTCTTTGCATATTAGGAACTTGAGTCTCTGCAAAGTATTTTTTGATGTCCTGCAACCAGGTAAATGCAATAAGAGAGTCATTTCATCCATTTATGAGATCAGCTTGGAGCCAGAATTCAGTAAAAAGATAACACAAGACATGAGTTACCACAATTAGTATGACAATTAAAACCCTATGATGACTCAAACATAAAGTATCAAAAGCAGCTACCACAGCCTTGAAGCAGAGAAAAGATCAAATTGCTCAGGAAGCAGATAATAAATTCAAATTGATGTCATTGCCTGGAAGAGCTGGGGATACTAAGTGGTATATGAACAAAGAGTGAATGTTCTTTATCTGCATTGTGTAAGTCACAGATCAAAACGTGCTGCAGTTCAGAACATCTTTGAGGTATATAGGCTCCCTACTCTTCCCCTGCTTGATTTTGCTTTAGATCCAACCCCTTCAGAGGATTCCTGTAGTTTGTTTAGTGTATTATGGATGCTTTCCTCTTAATGGCTAAAGCCTGTGTCTAGCTCCCTGTGGGCTGGGGAACCTCCAAGGATCTGGCTGAAGAAAGAGTTTGCCCTTTCTGTTCGATGATTGTACAGTCTGATACAATGAGAGCCATATGAAAACTCTTGGTTTAAAAATAATTGTTTGTTATTAGTAGTAAATAATATCAATTCACTAATAGCACAAATAGGATGAGGCAGTTCCGTATGTCTCAAAAATAGAAATATGTCAACAAATGGAAATGCAAACAACCAGCAAACTTGTGTTACCGTTCCAGTCACCTTGTCCTTCCACTGTTGTTATTCTTCTGGTAATGTCCTGTGAAGCTTTTTTTCCTTGTCCCTCTCCTGCAGAGTCAGATAGTCTTTTGGGTTCAAAAAATCAGGTGCTTTAGTCCATGCTAATGATTTGGCTTCCATCTATCACTGCGGAGAGAGAGTGGCACCTCTGCAGGGCAATTTAAAGGCACATAAGATGAGTGAATTGCTGCCTGGAGGTGCCTGTGGCTTTCCCATCCCCTTCTCCAGGTTAGGAGAGACTGAGTCTGTCCTTGCTGCATGCCTCTGATCTCCACCTCACACTGCAAGCTGTTCACCTTTCTCTGTTCAGTAGCTCTCAGCATTCATGTTAGCTGATTCTGAGATCCAAAGCTTGAGATCCAAAGCCTTTTTGCTTTTAAAGGCTGCCAAACGATCGCATTATGCCCATGCTGAAAAACTGAGGGGAAAAAACCCAAGGAAGTTATACCCCTCATACTTCAAAAGTCTTGCACATCTGACGATACATGTATATATAGTAACAGCTTAGTAAACAATATATATAAAGTAAGAATAAAAAGACTAAAGTATAAAATGTATTCCCTCAGCTCTGAGCCTGCATTTCATTTGGGGCATTAATTTTCCGGAATTATCTGAGCTGATACTTACACTGTCATTTGCAAAATGGCTTTGCTATTACAGTAATTTCAGTGGAGAGAGGCATTAGTCTGTCTCGTAATCTGCATACTCTGTGTGTGTGAACATTACAGAGCATGTTGGTGAATAGAGGAGCTATTAAATATTCTTTCTGATAAAAATCAAATAAAAATTAAAACCTGAGGTAGAGTGTTTCTTTGCCTGAGCACTCCAGGTCTCAGGGGCTGAGTGCCTACGGTTGTGTTGTCTGGTGCTGGAACTTGGCTTGGGAAAACTTTGTCTGCTGGCTTAACATTTCTTTGTTAAGCCCTGCTGACCAGTAGGCATCAAGCACGTTTTATATCCATCCTCCAAAGCAGCAAGGTTGTCAGGGTTTGTCCCACAGCTGGTAAAGAAAAACTTGCTTGTAGCAATTCCTTTGGAGCTGATCCCTTTGCCCCTCTACCCCTGCAGAAACCCCCAGTCCATTCTCCTTAGCTTCCTCACCTGTGATCTCCTTTATCATGATATTAAACAACATATTGTCTGACAGCTCTGACTGCTCCAAGCAGCGTTTTACAACAGTCTGCTGTACAACCATTTCCTTCGTTTCGCTGGATTGCAATTTTTAATATTCGGTGGGTAAGTGTGCGTAGTACAGTGCATAATAAATATTCTAATTTTGAGATTTATCAGCTTCATCACTCATTTTTTGGACGTATTCTTAGTGTTTGGACTAATTCTGCATGAATGAATAAAGGCTAAGTGGATGGTCTTTATTTTTTGAGCCATTGCTTGGTTTAATCCTTTGCTGAAAGTGATTTTTTTTTTTTTTTCCTGTTTTTGCTGGCTGATACAAAACTGAGCATAACCAGGGACTCTGCGGACTTTTAGTTCCCCAAACTGATTTCTGAATAAAGACCTGTCTGCAAGATATAAAATATCTTGATTGTTTTTTCTTCCTGTTTTTAAATGGTCACACTTAAAATCTTGGTGCATACTCGACTTTTTCCTTCCCATGGTGTACTGCTGCAATAGCCTCTGACTAGAGCATCTTTTTTGTTCCCATTATAGCATATTTGTGTGAATGGTCTGTCATTGCTTCCACTTCTTGACGACTTCTTAAGTACATTCATTGCCTTTCTCTTTCTATATCTGCTACCCTTGACATTTAATGCTCTTCATTCTGTAATATTATCTTACCTGCTTACTGGGTTTTCAATGTATACAATATACAGGATACACAGTTTGCACTTAATTTTTGGCTTGTCTCTAGTATCTACGCTTTTAACAGTCTGTCAGCTCCAACAAGTTGTTTTTTGCCTATGTGGATTTCAGTTTGATTTGGTTCTGATGAAATTCTCAACCTTTTAGAAGTTGTACTATGGACTAATAACACAGTCACATTATTTTCTCAGTTGTAGAAGTAAGAACTGGAGAGTTTTCTGAAATTAAAGTTTCTCATTGGAAAAAAACATTTCTATTTATAAATAGTAAACCTTCATGTAAAACATCACTTTCAACAAAATATAATTAGAGAAAAATGATAAAAATGTCTTTTTCGCTCTTCCCGTAATGAAATGTTGCAGTTTCTCGTTTAAAAATGATTCTTATTTTCACAATCTATAGTCTAACTGAACATAATATTAAATCAAAATCTGAACAAAAATATTCTTTTTTTAAGTGGAACATTTTAGTTTATCCAATTGTTTTTGTTTTATTGAATTTCCTTACAAAATAAAATTCAGCTTTTCCTTTTGTCCCTATTCACAATGAAGAGAAATCTGGTGTTTTCCAGTAGAACAGAAAGTCTGTATTCAGACCAGCATGCACTGACTTTATTTGCTTAGTAGTGTAGGTTAGTTTTATCTGTCAAGCTATGTGGAGTAGATTCAACATAAAAATGGTCACTGTTTTTAGATATATGTGTCAGCATTTGGAAGGAGGGAGAAATTCTGCCCATAGCTGTAGTCTTCTGGATTAGTACCTCCTGACTTTGCGGTTAGCTGAGTGCCTTGAGTGTATTGGAAGTTATAGGTGATTTTTGGCTGCTCATTATGTTCAATCTACTGCTTCTTTTATTTATATGTTTGTAGTTTATATAGCTGCACGAAAGTTATTCAACTTTCTGTTATTTTTCTGTAACTGATTGTGGAAAGTAATTTATAAGTGATCATACCAAATTTCCATTTGAATTAAGTATTAGTGATCTCCTTGGTGAAAAAGAAATTAACAATGGAAGGAGATATGTGATGAGAACCAGAGAAGGTAATGTGCAGCTCAACAAAAAGCACTGATTTTTGGAGACCTAGTTAAAAATTACAGTATTTAGATGGTCTGAAAAAGGAAGAAAAAGGGAATCCATTTAGTGAAGTAGATGAATGTGTCTCCCATTCTTAGTAATTAAAGGCCTGGCCCATTGAAACCATTTTTTTAAGCCTACATATTGCAGTAGGGGAACAGTCAGCCATGACGTTATGGGAGATGTTATGACATGTCAAAAAGAACCCGAGGCTCTTAGTAATATATTGCCTCATGTTTGTCGTCACAGTTTCCTACTTTTCAATTTTACATATCCACTTGAAATTTGCATCTTCATTTCTATGTAAGTCTGTCTTGCTTGTAAGAAAGGATTCAAGACTTTCAGTGGAAAGTAGGAATCTTGTTCTGGCCAAAATAAAGCTGATATCAAACCCACCCTCTCTCTTCTCTGCTTCTGGAGTTCAGTTGAGATACTAGAAAGTCAGATATCAGTGAAATGCAATGAACGCAGATGACCATGAATCTAATAAAGGAAAAATTATAAGCTCTTCATTGGAAAGATGTAAACCTAGCTTTGAGAAAGGATTAAGAAAACCGCCCATGAAAGAACAGTCCAGCATGGTAAGCTCTGAACCAACAGACCTGTAATAGCTTTTGTTTTCATTGCAAAATTATTATTGTTTTACACATTGGGAGCCTAGTGCTGCCATTCAAATCACTGCACCAGAGCCTGTGCCTTCCATACCTCCATGCTACTGGTACAATTATGAATCCCCTGTTTTACTTGCCTGTATTGAAAACATCTTGCACATTTCCATCAGAATCCACCGTTCAGTGGAATTCAAAGTTTAGTTGTTTTGGGATTTGTCATTAGCTGGGCAAATTGAAAACCCTCATTATAAGGTATAGAGGTATCAAAGATTTTGCTAAAGTTTATCCTTACAAAACACCGTCTGTTAAGATAAAGTCACTTAGTATCTCCGGGCTATTTCCCTCTGCTTTTAGCATGAATGTTCTTAGACTGATGCCTGGAAAATGAATGTGCAAACTGAAACACGAATATTTATCTTCAGCTTTTGCTTTGTCTTTGTATTATATCCCTATGGTGGTGCCCTTTGTGAAGCTATCTGGGGAGACATTCTTTTCCCCCCTAATTTTTTCTCATTAATATCTTCAGTTATGAAAACTGCTAATTCCCAGAGTGCAAGTTTTTTTAAAAACAGAGTGGCACTGGGATAACTGGAAGCCGTTGGTAATGAAGTATCCAGAGAACTCTGGCCACACTGCAATTGAATGGCTGTGCAAAGTGTTGACTGACAGGAAAATAATGCTTGCTAAAGGATAGTCTGTTCTTCAAAGAGAATTATGTTCACTCAGATAAACACAATTTTCAGAAGCAAGAGCAATCAAAAGCCTTTCATTTTGAACCGTTATTGTGGAGATATTCTTTATTGTTATTATTTCATTGTATATTTTGTTAAACAGTTGGTGTCTTTAACAAATGGCATTTTCTGTCTTGCTCTCTTGTTCTCATGCCTAGACATTTAATACAGGCCCTGAATCATAGATTTCAAAAAGTCTGCCATTGTTCTGACACAAATCATATTTTACGGGATAAAATAGCTATGACTTGACTGCAAAGAACAAGGAATGAGGCAGTCTTTTGAAAACACAACACTGCCTTCTTTGTAACCTGTACCATTAAAACCTGTTCCCAGAAGTATATTTCATGACTTTTTCCTTAGATTCCTTTAGCAATGAACAAATTCATCAGATTCCGTGCAAAGATTTAGCCACTCCGGTACTTGTTGACTCAGTGGTGCCATTTGCATATTTTACCATTCAGGAGCACAGGATGGCATTTTTCTTCTGAAGTAGTATAGATTTTCTCCCCTGTTAATATTATCCTTAGCCTAGTATTCATGAGGCATCTTCTCTGTGAGGTTCTTCAAATCTTTTGGTCATGTCCTCAGTGGTCACATATTGAAGTTTTAGCAACCCATAATTTCTCTGAACCCACTAGTTCAATGTCAACATGAAATCTCACATATTACTTCTTACCTTCCTGGCTCAGTGTTTGTCTACATTCCTAGCCAAATTTGATCAAGATCAGAGTGTGGAAAAGTTACACACTTGAAAGAGACTGTTCTTAAATAGTTTATATTTTTCTCTCATTTTTGAAATTCAGGAAGACAAAAAGAGCTGCAGATATTCCTATAAATAGTGTTGGCGTCCGACAAGGAAAGAAGCAGCATCCTGGGAAATGATATAGGAAATTTATTGCATTTATACGTACATTGACTCTTTTACTCCTCAGGATCTTTGTATGGTAAAATTGTAAAAAGAGTGTCTAGTTGGAGACACAGCACCATAGGGGGTATTTGAATGGCGCATGCAAAGCAAACACAATGTAAAAACATAAATTACAAGGTTTCTTTTGTTTGTTTTTATTTTCTTTGTTAAAGAAGTGAGAAAGTACTTTAAAATATTATTCTTCATTTCAGACTTCACTAGGGCATTGGCAGAGAGGCAACAAATGGAAGGCCAGCCTAACCCTGTGGTTAGAGGAAGGTGTGAGTTTGTCTGCTTTCACACATCTGTGGATTGTGTAGGAAACCATAGGCCTTGAAAGAAAAAATGAAAAAATTGAAAAATTTGAAAACCTTATTTTTAAACTTCAGCTAGTAATGGTGGTGTTTGGTTACCTCTCTATTGGTACAATCTCTACTGGTGCATCTCCAGTGGTGCAGGGCAGGTGGTGGCCACGACTTATCTGTCTTTCCTAGACCTACGGTGGACCTCATACTGATAAAGCAGAGCACCCTATGATGGTTATGAAATTGATAACAGTGGAAACCACTTGGGAATGTGATTTGAGACAAACTGCAGATGCTGTAAGGCTGTCCAATAGGACACTGCAGATTAGATACAATAGTTACTGTGTAAATGTGTGCCTACACATACCTATATGTATGCTTTCACTCTTTACCAGAGTACTGAATTCAATTTAATCTAGATTATATTTTACTGATGCCTTTTATATATATACACCTAAGAAATGCTTTCCTGAGAGCTGAGCCTTATTCTAAGGCAATTCAGCTTGTCTTACTTACTGGAGCTGCACTTTGAGTTGAATTGGCTATAGACAGTTTTTTCTGGAACAGAAGTATTTTCCTTGTAATTCCGCAACAATTTTCCATTAGATAGTGATCTCTTCCTTGAACTTTTTGCCCTCTTTCATGTGTGTTGTTATTTATCAGTACTGCACTGCATATGTATTTTACATATTTCTGTTTCTGATTGTATTGTTCTTTGCTTATTGTTAGCCAGAATTTACTATCAGGAGCAGACAGCAGAAACTTACTTTTGGTGCCATCGTTAATATAATATTGAGAGGCTGAAGATCTACTGCTGATCTCTATCACAACCCCTTATAAATTCTTTTCCTCTTGAAATTCACTTCCTCTCTTCGGACAATTTGCAGCCCACTGAGCCAACTTTTTGCTTATTTCATGTTTCTGCACTTTAACCTTTGATGAAGTGCTTGGCTAAATGCTTTTTGAAGATGTAAGTAAGTACTTCACTCTATTTTTGCCGAATCCTGTAGGATTGAAAAGTCTACAGAGCAAGTCAGGCTGTTTTTAACCTTTTAATAGTTTTTATTATTTGTATATAGATGCTTTTCTCAAACAAAAAAAATATTAAGGACTTATGTATCTATCATCAGTAACAAAATTAAACTTGAATTAAATATCAGGATTAATTCTTGGGCCAAGAAAACTTCACGGACACAAAAAAAGCTCAAACTTTGCATTTCTTCTGCAGAAAAAGATGGGGAAGAACATAGACAAGCTGCAGAGGAGGGCATAGCTGGGTTTTGCTGGAGAGGCAGTGTGATGCCTGGCACCTGCTGCCAGGCCAAGGCTGCGGGTCCCCGATGCTGAGCGCAGGGCCTGGGGCTGTTTGCCTCTGGCTGCTGCCGCAGTCTAAATGTTTAATGGTAGCAGTGGCCACAGGGGCATAGCCCTGCCAGGACTGACACGCTGGTTGCAGTGCAAGTTCACAGGGTGTTTGCTTCCTGGCCCATGTGGAGCGACTTCCAGTAGCTGTGATTTCTAGTGACAGGTTTCCAAATGGCTGGGAGACAAAGTCAGGACTCTCTTTATGCAGAGCTGATTAATTTGGTGGGAGATTTTCTGTGGTAGGCTCTCCTTGTGGCTACAGCAGACTGCAGACCCCTTTTGGAGGGCAGGTCTGGCTTTGCTGCCTGTTCCTGCCTCATCTGGGGCTAAAACAGCGCGAGGCAATAGCACAGAGCTCAGAAGAGCGGGAGGCTGGTGGGTTTGAGGCGGAGGCGTGCTCATCCCTGAACTGTGTTAAAGAGCTCTGAGACATGGAGAGCTCAATGATAGTCATAGCTTTTAAGTTGCCTCTGATACATTTAAAATCCTATTAATCTAAAACTGATGCTATTTATTAATGACTATCTTCAATCCTAAGCCTACCTGAGGCCCATCTTGCCTGTTTCCCCAAATGGCAGACATCAGCCCGGCAAACTAATGATCAAGCAGGAGGGAGAGCTGCTGTATTGCAGCTAGGGAGAAATATGATATGCCAAGATTGGGCCACACTCCCCAAAGCTTAGAGGTGGTACGACTGTCACCATCACCAGTCCAGGTGCTGATCTCCTCCAAGCCTGACCATGCAAGAGTTGCAATGGGCTAACAAGAATCACCCCCATGCTTAACGTTAAGTCCATGCTTCCTATTGCTATTCTGAAACGTAAACATGTGCCAAAGATGTGTCCTTCCTTGTATTCCTGAACTGGGCTCCAGCTTCTGGAAAGAAATGTTTTGCATGCTGCTGTCAAGGTATGAGCCATCTAAAAATTACTTTGTGCTGGATCCATCAATTTTGTTCTGAAAGAGATGCTCTAATACCTACCTGTCAGTCCCCTGTTTAGAGCACCCTAACTCTCAGTCATATTTGTCCCTTCATATAGTTTCTTTTCCCATGACAGGTCTGGCACTTTTTTTCACCACAGTCTGTATGTGGGAATGAAGAAAGGAAGGATGGGGAAGGATGGGTGCAAAGGCTCTGCCTCTTCTGCTGTGAGGTTTCTTGTCGTCCACCTGGCTATACCTCTGTCACACAGCCTGGAATATCTTCAGCTTCATTTTCATGTGGTACATACTTTTCTATATTCTCTGTGTCCAATAGCTTGCTCTTTGGAGAGATATTTGGTCCCATGAAGGACGCTTTTGCCTGAGATCAGGGGATGCAATTGCTAAAGCAGCTGCATGACTGGAACCACTGGGACTTGTGGGAACTGAACTGCAGTCCTCAGCAGCACTTCCCAAGGACACTGCCACAGTCTCAGCTTGTGTGTTTTAAACCAGGTCTTTGCTCTGGAAACCAGTGTGACTTGATTTCAGACTATATGTTTGAGGTTTTTGGAATGACTTATCTTTCTTTCTGGAAACAAACTATGTCCCACCTTCCCTGAAAACATGCCAATTCAACTCTTCTGGTGAAGGATCATGGATATGGTGGCTATCAAAGCTTGTGTCTGAAGCTCGTTCAGTGCCTCGCATCCCGAGACAGAACTGGAGGGATGCCAGCAGAGGGTGGGCTGTTGGGAGGGAGTGGGGGAAGGAGGCAGAGAAGAGAAAACTGAGATTGAATAAAAGTACCAGTATTTTAAAAGATTTAAAATTTTGCTGAGTCTCGTGAAACAATAGGGATTGTGAAAAGAAATGATAAATCACTAAGTTTTCGTTATTTGCTGTTGGTCCCACTGGCTTTTGTTGAAAGTAAATATTCATAGTTAATTTTGGTACAGCCCCAAAACAATATCTTACAGCAAAGCATTGTTCTTATTACAAATTTTAGACTGTTTATGAAAACGAATCAATTAGTCAGCTAGCAGAATTGAATTTCAAATGTGAAATGAGCTACCCACGTTAGGCATAGCCATACATAGAAATTATGTGCACTCTGCCATAAATTACGCAGGCGTTCAATGCTGAAATGCAATTCATTGTATTTGGAAGATTCGAAACTCCATTCATTTACATACTTTGAAAGATGGCTAATAATTCAAACCTATTCCATGGAAAACATGGCTAGAAAGAAATGTATAAATGCCCTAACAAGGCAGCTTTTGTCACTATTTTGCTACTGTTACACAAGCTAAAAGTTTACCGTAAGAAGACGTATGCAGGTAAATCTTCACCCCCATAAAGGCGTCTCTAGATAGGCAAACAGATCAGCCTAATACTTTTCAAATTCCATGGACTAATGATGGATTTTAGACCTCATTATTTTAGAGAGGTCTATTTAATTTTGTTTTCAGTGAAAATATTTTGTAGTCGGTAATCCCTTGCAATACTGATTCACCAGCAGTGACCTTAATTCCCTCATGCATTTGTCCATTTCCCTTTTTCCTCCTACCTTCCATATGAACAGACAACTCTCAAGAAAATAAAAAATCAGTTTCCTGAACAAAACTTCATGTCTTCAAGAAAAGACATGCTCTTGCTCCCATCTGCTGTGAAAAGAACAATTTTTCTTTGGTCAATATAGAAGAACCTCCTATATCGCATAGCTGAAAATTAATGTGCTGATCTATGCAGAAGAGGGAGTGCATTTTTGACAGGTTGTGGTTCAGTCAAGAGCAGAGAAGCAGTCAGCAGTATATAGAGCGGAAAGCAGTTCACAGCAGCATAGGAAACCACGGTGATCTCTTAGGGTGATGTCCCTTGCCATCCTTGCTATCTCAGCATATAATCTGTCATGGTTCATGAGGCAACATTTTAAAACCAGCAAGGGATCTTCCCACTATTGTTCCCACTGACAGCTCTCCTAGAACCTCCCTGGCTTGACTGTTGGAAACCTTTTAACTTCAGGCCTGAATACATTAAGGAACATAACATAATGTAAGGATATAAAAAATGGCTGTTCCTGATCAGCCTAGAGCTCTTTCTAACTGACCAGTCTGTCTCTGCTGCAGCCAGCAGCAGGTGCCTCTTCTTCAGGAGCACTTGAGCAAAGCAAACAGAAGCTGATGTTTCCTTGGTGTATTCTCCCTGCTCTTTTTCTTTTTGCCCCTGGAGAAAGACACGGGCTTGGGCAGAGACCTCCTGCAGACTGAATCCACCCAGTGGTCCAATATTTGGGCAATACAGTCCAGTGTAATAACTGTGGAAGAAATTGTCCTTCTTAGACTATACCACATAGCCTTTCCTTTCCTAGAGGCCAGATGGTGATCTTCGTGCTGACACTGAGTGCTATCTTATTTCTAGCAGAGTACCACTGAGGTCACTAGCAAGTCATATAGGTAAGGGAGCCTTAGATGTGAATTTTGCACTCTAAATTCAGGATTTATTTCACTCAGTGTGTTGTAGCCTCTCATCTTTCTAAACAGGGTCCCACTTTTAATGCCACAGTGTGAAGCTAATTATTCTCAATTTATTTGCACAGCCCTGCATTTGCCATCTATTATTCCTGAAATATAAAATGATCTCATTTCTGTTATATCTGGCTGCACTACCTAATTATTTCTCATTTGTTTTTATTCTCTTCCAATTTAGTATCATCTGCAAAGTTGGAAATCATGTTTTCATATCATAATTAGACCTCTAAGAACCTAAGAAAACTGCTTGGTGAATAAGCATGCAAAGGGCTTGGGTTTTTTCCCCCTCCTATTCTCATTTTAATGGAGATTTAAAGTGAGACAATAAATTAGAAATGCATGAAATTATGAGCTAAAAAATTCAAGTTGTTTGCCTGTGGGCCATAACGTTGCAGCAACCAGAAGCAATATGAAGAAGTAGTTATGATAAGGAAGTTGGTTAGGAATGACTGATAAGAATGTAGAAGCTGAGCTGGCACGTGCCCATCTTCTCACTAACCGTGCTGCATTAGAAGATTTGGACAACATATCTGCATTGCTGGTGTCAGGAGCGTAAAAGTTCCCTTCCTCTTCTGTCCTATCCACATGTAGCCAATGTGCAGAGGGAGGTCAATTAGCAGCTGTGACTTCAATGCAGACATAATTTTCTACCTTGAGCAAATTGTTCTCTATCCCCAATGTTAAAGATTATCCCACCTTTAAAGTATGGCTTATAGTATTTCCTGCACACCTTTAAAATGTGGCTTATAGTATTTCCTGCACCTCAGAGATACACATATCTCACACCTGAATAATAGAGAAGATATTAGCACACTTACAGTATGACAGAAGGTGGCTCCTGTAATTATGTTCCTTAGCATAGTGCAGCAGAAATGAACCAGTTTGTCATTTTCTAAGACTAGCAAGGCAGAGCAACTCAGGAGCCTTTGCTTCAGTCGTATGTATATCTGGCAGTCTCTGTCTTAAACAGAATGAGCGCCATATAGTATCAGTCTTCTTTTGTCTCCCTTTGGCTCAAATTGTAGCAGTCAAATGCATTGTTTCAAGATGTTACAGACAATTCAAACCACTACACATTTTCTCAAATGTGTAGAAACAAAATGAGGGAATAACTGCCCCATAAACAAACAAACAAAAAGCAAAGTACACAGAAGAGCTCTCTCCACTGTACATATTTCAGTCTGTGTTCTTCTGAACAAGACTAAGGTTGGGATCTGCAGCTCTCTCAGAAGAGGAGCAAATCTGATGGACCAACCCAGTACAGAATCAGCCCTGAAGACACAGATCCTGTTCAGACCCTGGATTGCTCTTCCTCTTCATTTCCAGGTGGAAGAGATGATGTTCTGCTTCTTACACTAGACAGGCATGTAACTGTCCTCAGCTGATTTCCAGCAGGGCACCACAGAGCATTCCCTGTGTGAGCTCAGGCAGGTGCAGCCTTCGCATTTGTGCCAGTAACTTTATGTAGACCATAATACCCTCCTCTTTCCAGTTCAGGCAATGCTTAGAACAGGCACCTGCATTAAATTGCCCCCTCATGCTTGCCCGTGCCTTGGCTCCATTGTGAGAAATCATAAAACTAGGGGACAGGCCATGGGAGGTCAGCTGCACCTTGATGTTGGCTGCTTTGTTGCTCTTGAGAAACGAGGCGTGAAGAGTGAAGGTCATTTTCCAAGGACACTGCCATGGGCGGCGGGCGTGACAGATGCTCTTGGGAATGAGGCCGGGCAAGCCATCACAGTTGTGGAATCCATCTGATGATCTGAGTGCCTCTGGGCCTGATTCTGACTTCCTCGATGGTGTCAGCCAAAAATGACCCCTTCATATTCAGAATAGTTGCACTAGTGACAGGATTGTCGGTTAGCACGAGAGATCAGAGTGACATCAGACCTGCCAGAAGGGATAGATATTTTAATTGCAGCCTGTGGTTTTTTTGGCCCCCACTTCGCAGGCACATTCAATTACAGGTGCAACCTAAGTCATTTATATGTCTGCCTGACTGACAGATATATTGGTTAATGTCCTACCTGCAAAATTATGCCCACAGGTATGTGCAGCTGTTGTTCTGAGCAAGCAGAAGGAATGCATAAGTACGGTACTTTAGCAACTTCCTCTCTTCTCTGTAGGATGCCAAAAAGAAGGAATACATTTTTAAAAAATCCAATTGATCCTAATAGGATAGGCTATTTAAATATAGTTATTAAATATCATCTCTGCAGGGCAAGGTTAAGGGCATTTGTGTAATGTAACTTCATATTTTTCCCTAAATCTATCAGCTGTTACTCTTAATTGTAGCTTCAACTATAAATTTACATGTTTTGGAGTGGCTTGGTTTTAGATGATGACATTCCTGCAAAACCCATGATGTTGCTGGGCGATTGAGTCATTTATCTTGGAAAGTAAAAATGTTCATGAAATGGTTGCAATGAACACTTCAAAGTCTGACTCTGTTTCTGTAGAGATCACGCTGAATATGGATTAAATTGTTCTTTGAGTGCATGGTTAGTGTACTAAATCTAACATAGACTTTTTATTCCTGCATGAGATGATTCGAAGATTTCAAAGGGAGTTAATTAATTACAAATTACAGATTTTAAGGAAAATGCTCTTTAACATTGGAACACTTTCAAGCATGCCCAGCATTTCTTAAAATATTAAGAATAACTGACAATGAAACCCAATGCATTACAGCAATCTGGATGTTATTCCTATGCTATTAAAATGATGAGGCAATTCTAAGTTTAAGAATTGATGTGCAAAGGAAAAAAGGAAGAGGGACAAAGACACTTGAAAATACCATCTGAATTATATAATTTTTAAGCTTGGAAATAGGAACTGTGATTTTTATTATGAGAGACCACATCTGAACAAGGGATTGTCAGCAGAGTCCTCTGTTTTCATTTCCACCATTATTCTATAGCCTATTGCTTTTCCAGTTTACCACAGCCCATACTTGCAGGTGTTTGTGAGACAACACTGAAATGTGGATAAGGCAAGCACCCATGTACCCAATGCCATCTTTTAAAAGAATCAGCACACCATTATTTCCCTCATACCTTAACCTGTAGTAGCATAAATGTTTCCTTAAAGTCCATGCTCCATAAACTTCTTGTAAAAATTGACTTTGAGATAGTAAAAAACTGAGTTCAAAAGGAAAGCTTAAGACGAGATTCTTCCTTTAATCCAGTATGCCCTAACCGTGAAAATCTTCCAATACTGGCTTGGCCCAACTGAGTCCTAAATGTCTCATTTTCCTTCTTCCCATGTCTCATTGAGCCAAAGCAACTGGATGAAGCCTCCTAGTCCCTGTGAGTGACATGGTCCCCGCACCATCCCTGGGGTGATCGCAGTGCTGGCCACAACCCTTCCAAACCCACGGAGGAGCTGAGCATCTGTGGGCTCTTGTACCCCATACTTTCCTATTACGATCAGTACAGATACCTTGCTGTGCAGTATCTGGTGAAAAGCTGGCACAGAGATATTTTCTGTAGCAATTGTTGGTCCAAAAATTCCAGTCACCTCTTTGCCTGTATTCCGTCAGCCTCCTCTATCCAGAACTATCAAAAATGTAAAGTGCTGTAGAGAGTCCTGAATCTCTACTTTGTATAAATTTTATCTGCAAACAGCATTCAGCGTAATTAAGTAGGAATTACACTAAATTCCCACATTATAGCTGGATTCAGTGGAGAGGGCTGTGGAGTAGTTTTGAAGAAATCAGTGTGTTCTTGGGCTCTTTGTGATGCAAGTTCCTTCAGATTTCATGGCTTTGTCATGCTTGAGATCGTGTGTACTGCGCTGATCAGCCATAAAACTATCCTTTATTTGAAATTAAATGTGGAGAAGTTTAAATTGTTCTGTGTATATACAGACATAAGTAGCTCATCTTTGGCAGTGCTCAGATTATTTATACTGCAGCTGCAGTAAATTTGAGTTGCACCAAATGTAGCTCTCTAAATGTCAGCTTGATTTTCTCAAGACCTACTTTTCACTTGTTATAAATATTACTTGTTACAGATGCTAAAACTCTTCAAAAGAGGAATGTCACTTTGGGTACGGTCAAAGCATTCAGAAGTAATAGGGATCATGACAGGACATTTATATATTTTTTTCTAAAAAATTAACAAAGTGACCTTTGTATGCATTTAAGGATTTTTTGGGGTTGTGGGAATTCACCTGCTCCGTAGGTAGGTACACACAACTTTCCCGTAACTTCTGATTACTGAAGTTAGTGTTAATGTAGAAGTTTGGTACATATGCATGGAGGCAAGTACAACTCCAAAAGTTGTCGTCTTTTTTTTTTTTTTTTTTTTGTATAACAAAAGCAAGAAGATAATTCACTGTTTATAACTTAAGACCTTCAGTTGCTGCCAGGCAATGAGATGGTCCATAATTCACAGTTTAAAAGTGAAAAGTCCCACATCCTTTTCAGAAACTCAGAAAATACTGAGCTCAGGCTCAGTTCAAATTTTTATTCATTGAGACAAATAAAAGGTTCAGCACTACATATAAGAGTTTAATTACAATAATATTGTTTATAATTTACTTGATTGAACGGAGGGACAATTTTCTGTTTTTACATCAAATGACAAGAGAGAAGTGAGGAGAATTTGCGTGTACCTGGGACAGATTAGCCACATTTGGAAGAAAAATGAACTATCTTAGAAGACAGTTTTTAAATAGACAGGTAACTCTTAAACTTCAAAGGGTGTTCTGTCTCCAGTCATGCAATTATAGCCAAATATTTTTGTTTTGATCAGGTAAAAAAAAAAAATCTGTGTTCTTAGCTGTAGAGTTTTTAAGACCCCTGTCGTCTTGCTTATTACTGTGGATGTTAATTCCACAATGGGGCAGTGGCAGTGTGACAGATCTTGCTCTTCTGCAGCTTTGACTGTCAGATTGCATTGATCCTAGTTAGTGTGTTACTATTTTCTTTTCTGACCAGTCACCTTGAATTACTCAAAGTCTTAGCCTCACTTCGTTGTACATCAAGAAGCTAAATTTCTAGAGCGAAAAGAGTTATTTTCCATTGGGTTTTCACTGGTTACAATGTTTGTCTAAACCAGGGACTGTTTGAGAGGCATGGTATAATAGGAAGAAATGTCAGTCTGGGCAAAGCTCCACAGAAATTGCCTTATCTATATGTAATTTTTTCTGCTTCATATATTAATTTCTAAAATATTTTCAAACCATTTTATTTACTATGTTAAGAGTCTAATTTTTATTGATCTCACAGATCACTCATTGAAATTTTCATGAGTGTCATCAGCGCATATCATCTTATTGCCATGGTTTTATTATTATTATAACTTCAGTTATGCTTCATTACTAGTCAAAAACAATTCTAGCGAGATAAGAAATATTGTAACTTAACAAAATTATTACCAGTGGAGTTCTTTTGAAAGAGTATTAAAAGGAGGAGTGTAATGCAGGTGCTCTGAATCCATTTCTGGAGCAACAATTATTTTTCCATTAACTGTAAAGGGAGACTTGGAACTGTGATTCCCTTGGGTTTGTGACTCTCCTTGGCCATCCCCAGACTCCAGAGGAGTCAGTGGTGGCTGCCTCCAGGGCCTTCTGGAGGGGTGATGCAGGGTGATGTTGAGACTGTGAATTTGTGGTTATTGATATAGTTAGCAAAGGTATCTGTACAAATTAAAGCAGAAATTGTTCTTTGCTTTAGGTCCAAGCACAGAAAAGAAAGAATTAATTTCTATTGTTAGCAAACATTCTGATTTAATTTATGAGAATCTGGGAAGCTTGTCATGTATTCAGCAGTACCAGTCCTTTTACCTGTGTGGAGCTTAGACATAGGAAACCTAAAAATAGATGGGAAGAATATATATGGGGTAGAAAGGAGAGAGAAAGAGAAATCAATTCAGCTAGAATATTCCAAAAGAAATTTGTGCTCTGCTGGAGGAACAAGTACAAGGACTTTGAACGTTTGGGTTGGCTGGGGGACATAATCTGAATTAGATCCACTTGAAAGGGTGAAAAAGCATCACTGCTCTATACAGTAATGCCACAAATCTTCAGCTTTTGTGGTTGTTATTAATGCATCATCTTGCTTTCAATAAGGAATGTTTACATTTCAATTGTAGCTTCCAGCTTGAGCTCACAATTCGCATTTTTTTGTAAAAGAGTTAAGTTCCATTGCAGTGAAGCCCAGTTTAACTTTTCATCTTGAGTTTCCCATGTAAACTTGAGTTCTTAAGCATATTTTCCAGCTCTGGTATTCTCTTACTAGACTCAGGATATTATGACATTTTCAAAATGCTTTCTATTTATAACTTAACATTATACAATGTCAAGAATAATCAAAAGCATAAAGAGATGACAAGAAAAATCCCATTTATATGATCTTTCCATGTCACAGTTCTGAGTTTCACTTAGAGAATGCCTGTTTTAGGAGCTAAAATTACCTTTTTTAGCAAATGAAACATGCAAACAAAAGTTAACAGAAAATGGACATGATTACTCAATAACTTTATTAACACCGGTTGACAAAGTTCAGAGCTAGGTGATTTCATCACAGATGTTTCAGGACCAGTGTCCAGCCCTCAGTGTGACTCACTTTTTCAGTGTATGAGGAGATAACCCCAGCTGACAGTTTCTCTTTCTGTTAAGCACCATTTTCTCTCATTATTTTTTCATTTGGTCTTCATTTTTGTTGCCCTGGGAACAAAGTACAACTGTAATTTCAGTATTTCTTTACTCTTTGTGTCGCTATTTAAACTGTGTGTGTTTGAAAGAAGTACTACCTTCAGAAATCTAAATAATTTTGAGACAATGACTTTATGACAGGCAAATTTTGATTAAGTGTATGTCTGTCATTTGTATATATATGTATCCTCTTAAAATACATCCTATTTTTATTTCCCTCAGCTGACTTCTTTATTGTCTTTAGTTTTAGGATTAGGGCTTCATTAAGCTTCAGCCTCTCAACTTTTTGCATAAAGCCAGGCTACTCGACAGATAAATGCTGAATCAGATGATGGCAGTACCTGTTTGTGCTCAGAGTTGGCGATATCATTTGAATCTTTCATGATGCTGATACAATGAAAGCAAAACGTGAGGAGAAACTATTAAGGCCTTGGGGCAAAGCTTCTCTGGGGTTTTGAGGGGCTGTGGAAGAGAGAGAGTCAGCATCTCGCTGTCTTGCTGACTATGGAGCTGGTGGTGCATCTGGCCAGGGAGAGGAGAAAGAGACCTCTAAATCACATTGCAAGTTGCAGCATAAGGATGCCAGGAACCTTGAAACCTTCCTCTTCCCTCCGCTCCTTCTGAAATATAGACCATGTACATAGACATGCTCTTCTTGCAGGACCTACAACTTCCAACCATCCCCATGCATCCAGCCGCTCTGCTCTGCTCCTTTCCCCTGCCCCCTGCTACAGCAGTGGGATCATGCAAATAGCACTAGCCTGGCTGTGGTGAGGGGAGCAGTGGATGAGAAGAAGAGAAATTCAGAGCTATAGCAAGGCCGCGAAAGACAGAACAGGTCGAGGCATGAATTACAATGTGTCATACATGGGATGGTAAGGCACACATCAATGGTGTCAGCACCTACTAAATTTGGTTCCCTTTGGTACATTAAGGATTTCAATACACCACATCAATATGTTGCCCGACAATGTTAGTATGCATATACCTGCATGTATATCATGAACTGTTCCAGGTGCTGAAATGTATCATGGGTCTGGATGATCAAAAGCATGCAGTGTTATATGTGTAGAAGAAGTAAATAAATGTTATTTATAAGTCACAGACATTTAAGCTTTGGTTAAACAAGGACTTTGATACTACTTAATATTTGGAGACTCATAGCAGAATCTGTAGCCTTGAGTTGGAGTCATAGGCTTCCTATACAACGTAAAAGAAAGACTGTGTGATTCATAATGGTATGCACAACCCTAAGCAGTGAGCCATCTGAGATAGCAATAGCAAAGCCCTGAGGACTTACTCGTGTTTTAAATCCCCACCCTCTCGGAGGCTTACATGCTTAACTGTGCATTTCTCTCCACGCATGATTTATAGCCATGAAAGTAGGCACTTAATCCTCTTCTTCACAGAAAAACAGATAGAACAAGAATCAATCTTTTCTTTTTAAAGGGAACGAGAGGAGAAGTAGGTGGTGATTCCTCTCACCTCCTCCTCATCTCCTTTTCAAGAGGACATCTTGTTTCAGTCCTTTTTTCTGCTAGTACAAGCTCAGTCTGACCCAGAAAGTTCCCCACTATATAGGCTGCCGGGGAGGATAAGTACTTTCAAACTCTGCCCCAAAAGATATGGCAGATTGTACAGAAGATTTAAAGATTCAATGACCTAGGGAGTAGGAGTAAGAGTAACTCTGATTTTGCAATGTAGTGGTTAGGCCACTTCCATGGGTATGGAAGACTCTAGTCTATGCTTCAAGGACAATTTAGTTATTTTCTATTACATAGGCAGTGGATAATGTACGGCAACAGTTGTTGTAGCAGGGACTCATATTAAGGACTCTCCCTTTGGAAACATTTTCCCTAGTCAGCTACCCTACAGAGCCAAGCTTGCTTCTTTATCTCTGTCCCAATAAATGCAAAAAAGCTCCAAAATGACCTAAATGAAATACCTAAGAAAATTATAATGCAAACTTATGCATTATGCATTTCCTCTAGAAAATTTTGGAAATTGATCAAAATAATTTAATTAATTACTTCATTGTGAAAAAGATTTTAAGAGCCAATTAGACAAAGCAAGCAGGGAGAGCTGTAGGCTTGAAATATAGAAGCAATAAAGTGAAACATTCTTCTAAGGAAAAAGGTGGGGATGACAGTACATGACAGGGAAGTTCTGTAGATGAAAGGCTGTCGTGGTTTAACCCCAGCCAGCAACTAAGCACCACGCAGCCGCTCGCTCACTCCCCCCCAGTGGGATGGGGGAGAGAATCAGAAGGGTAAAAGGGAGAAAACTCGTGGGTTGAGATAAGAACAGTTTAATAATCGAAGTAAAATAAATTAGAACAGTTAAATAGGCAAAGCAAAAACCGTGCACGCAAACAAAACAGAACAAGGAATTCATTCACTACTTCCCATCAGCAGGCAGGTGTTCAGCCATCCCCAGGAAAGCAGGGCTCCATCACGCGTAATGGTTACTTGGGAGGACAAATGCCATCATGCCCAATGTCCCCCCCTTCCTTCTTCTTCCCCCAGCTTATATATACTGAGCATGATGTCATATGGTATGGAATAGCCCTTGGGCCAATCTGGGTCAGCACTCCCCCTGGCTGTGCCCCCTCCCAGCTTCTTGTGCACCCGGCAGAGCATGGGCAGTTGAAAAGTCCTTTACCACTGTGAGCGCCACTTAGCAACTACTTAGCAAGAACAAAACGTCAGTGTATCCTCGACATTGTTCTCATCCTAAACCCAAAACACAGCCCCATACCGGCTACCAAGATGAAAATTAACTCTATCCCAGCTGAAACCAGGACAAAGGCACAATAGCAGTAGAAGACACACAAGGAGGGTGATAGCATGAACTGATGGGGCGTGCAAGTGGGATCAGTGCAAACTCGTGTAGACTCACTGAATGACATTGCTTGGAAAGAACAAGCTTGCATTGCAGCAGTCTTAAACAAGGACCTGCTACTGCTCAGATATGATCTTCCTGTGGAGAAAGCCATGCAAAGATAGTTATCTAACATATATATAAATGTGTATGTATTTTAATTTAAATAGTCAAATGCTTGTCTTGTGCCGTGATGTGTCATGTTGTAAGACTTTCACAACAGCGACTGCCTCCTCCTGTATTTGGACAGGATCTAATTATCATTGATAATGTAGTTAGTTTCTCCAGCCCCTGTACACCGCACATATACATATGTACACGCATATGCAGAAAACATTTTCAGGGAACATTTAGGGAAATGATACAGAACTAATAACACAGGATCTATCAACAGGCCGTAACCTATGTTGGAGAGCACCAGACAGGTGCTTGGTACTTGGGCAATGTGGAAAAAATCTGAATTGAAATGTTGAGGTTTGCTCATGTGTGTAATATCATACATATATACATTGGCCCTGGCAGCATCTTCAAGCTCTGTCTACGGTGAAGAGTTTCACAGTTGCCAGTTGCATGACACGAATGAATGGGCTGAGCGGGGCATGTATGTTGTGCACCCTCTTACTCCAGTGCTCTGCACTGCTAGCAGCACTGTTCAAAGTGCTGCTAGGCCTTCAAACTCTTGCCTTCATCTTATAAGGCCCAATATCACAGGCACAAGTCTGGTGGTGTGAAGCAAATTTAGAATTTCCCCCTTTCTGTATGTGTCATTACGGATGGCTACAGATGGTTCTGTTCTGTACAACAGTCTGTTGCAGAAGGTAAGAGCTATGAAAGTATATGCTTACATATGTGAAAAGTATGTGAATGTCAAATGTAAGCTAGGTTGGTTGGACCAGATAACCCAGAGTTTACCTCAAGTTCAATAAAATTACTTATGAAGGAAGAAAATGCTTCACATGAAAAAGGGAGATCTCTTGTAGCTGCAAGGAAAGCTGAAAATATTGATGATAAATTGATGATGAGCAAAATTTAGACTTTAATGTTGGTAATAATAATGCTAATTAATGACATTAATATGATAAAAAGAAATGGTTTCAAAAGCATATAATATGTACAGAGTTATCTGTCAAATCTAGCTTGCAAGGCCATAAAGCAACATGAATGAGAGCTATTGTTAGTGAAGAATTTATTTCAGAGAACTCATTGTGTTTTCTCTTCCGTAGTATAGACATTTCTGAAAATAAGCTGAAGGTCACATCTGGAAGACGAGAATATATTTTCCCACAGAAGATATTAAAGGCTTTATGAGTATGCCAGAGCTCACAGTTAAGTATATGGAACCATTAAAGTTTGACAAGGCACCTGATCTAGATGAATAACATTCCCAGATTCCAGAGGAATCATTAAGGTAAAGTAAGAAAAGCCTTTAGAATGTCTTTTTTTCACATCTTGTTAACAGCTAGGGAAACATCAGAAGACATAAAGAGGGTAGTGGTGTTTCTGTATTTTTGGGAGAAGGTTGAAGAGAGAAGTCTATGGAATGTGTAATAGAGAAAGAACAGTTGCTGCTGTTTAAAGACCAGGTGATCAAATTTGATGAATGAGCAAGATTTCTGTGTGGACAGTCCTGAATAGCTAGAGAAAAGTAAACTAAAGGACATATTTTGCCTGGACATGAGAGCCTCTTGAAGCTATGCCATATGTACACGTACACAAAATAGATTGCTCTAAACAGCTAGGCTGAGATAAACACAGAGGGCTGGTGAAATGAATTTTACATTAATTTAGGAGGAAAAAATAAAGCATGTAAGCTAAAGGGAAATGCTTTCGAAGAAGAGATGAAACAAATGAGGCAGAACTAGTGGTCAAAGCTGAACACCACTCTTTGGTATACAAGACGGGGGTTACTGGAAAGAGAGCTGATTTTGCAAAAGAATCAATGGAATGAATGAAAAAGTATGGATGTGTAAAGACAAATAATGGTTTTAATACTATGCTGCTAGGAAAGCATGACTGCTTCATTTAATCTAAAGTAGTAGACGAATTCAATTAACCCCACCCCCAGCAGCAGAACACTGAATGTCAATCAATAATAAAAGCTGGACATACAGATAATAAACTATCATAGAATCATAGAATAGTTTGCGTTGGAAGGGACCTTTAAAGGCAATGAGCAGGGGCATCTTCAATTCATCCTCCTTGCATCTCTGTCATGTTCCCATTCTTCGAGCAAATAATCTTCAGGTAGAACTTGACAGTTCTTTAATGTAGCTGTAGTTTATTTTTGAGGTTAATCAGCATCAAGCTTGTACATCTCCTTTGGTTTTTTGATGGTAGCTTTAGCTTGTGGGCAGAATCAGAAAAGCATGTGGCACAAATGGTGAATCAAGCAGTGAGTAATGCAGGTCAGTCCAAGTGAAGTAACAATAAAACCTTCAGAGCATATCATATTTTCATCTTCATGCCACATATGTCACAGATAAATGATTTTAAGAATATACAAGAGAATTTTACCGTGTATTTTAGCATGCATATCTTTCTGCTTGTAAAGCCTCATACTTCTGTACTGTAAGATCAGTTGTGCTGAGTGAGTTATCCCTGTGAAGAGGGAAAAAGACATAAAGCTCTGTACAATTAAGTAGAAGACCAGCTTTTCTCTCATAAAAGTGTCAGAGTTTTAAGTTCCAGTTTCTTGCAGATCTGCAAGGTCAGAAAAAGATATGAAGTCCTACATGGGAGCTGGGAATCAACTCTTGTGAATATTGTCCTGTGAAGCCCTACTTGCTCCCCCTGAAGGACTATGCATTATTGAACTTCATAGCTGTGGTGGTTTTGGGTATAGGAGGGATGCTGCAGATGGAGAAGTGAAAGCTTCTTATAGCCTCTGTGCAGAACTAATTTGGTGGTTGCCATTTTTGTAAGTTTTAAGGTTGTCTCTGGCTTGGACTGTTAAGTAAATCCCAGATAATGAGATGTGGGCAGAAGAAAATAATATGTATTTGGAGCTGTAAATGTGGTTGGCAATACCCACGTGCTGAGCTGATGTATCCACAGGTTTAAATTCTCTTCAGTGAATTTATTCCATAGCTCATATAAGTTTCAAATATATGTTATTAAAATTGCTGTCCAGAAAAAAAAAAAAATCCCTTCTTTGTGGTACATTTATCTCACAATTACAACTGCTCAGGCAGTGTGCTTGCCCACTGCATTGTCTTTACATTTTAACATGTTTATTTATAGCAACACAATTTTTAAAAGGACCCACAACAAACAACATCATGCTCCCCAGGCAAATGCGTAAGATGGACTAGAATCTCCATTTGTCTGTGCTGTGTATGCTCATTTAGATTATGGTAAAGTGAGTATAAAACACTACTGGAACACAATGCAAATGATGTATGCCTCTTTGCAATGAGATAAACGATTATATGTGGTATTAGAGCCGTAATTTTATGCTTGTTAGTCATCCAATTTTGATTAAGGGATCATTTATTTTAAGAATAAGTCTGCATCACTGTTCAAGCTTTCTCTTTCTACATCAAGTTGTATGTTAAAGAGCAGGACAAAAAGCAACCCAAGGCTAGGACAGTTGGGACTGATGCGGTGGAAATAGCACAGCACAGAGCTGAACACTCCTCTTCCCCGTAGAAGAGGTACCAAATGGAACCATTGGTTTCTGGCTTCAAGGGTGATCTGGGTTTAAAGGTACTTGGGCTCTCAAGGTAAACACTAGGAATTTCCACATTGCTCATAAAATGCTAAAACTGACACAGAATGTTTTCCTTCCAAACACCAAAACCTTTTCAGATTAATTCCACAATTGCACATATTGCAGGCTTACAATGGAAATAGTGGGCACAATTCAGATGTCTCAAATCATCTGTCATTAGTGGCTTTAAATTCCCAGCTCCAGTATCAGTCACTGTTGAACTGCTGCAGAGGGTCAGCCCAGGGGCAGGGGGATGCGTGCCAAGCCCCAGGCTGCTGTGGCTGCCCGGCAGTGGGGAGCCTGGCTGGAAAGTGAGCTCAGAGCTCGCTTGGGCGGCTTCTGCAAGCAAGGCTCAAGCCTTTGACAGCAGGATACACTGCCTGGAAGGTGTGGCTTCTCACTGAAGGGGAGTGGGGTCCCCTGCCACCTACTTAGTGGATGCAGGTTGCTGGGAGATTTATAATGCCAGAGTTTTCAGTCCTTGCATAGTGACTTAATATATATTTAAGCCTGTATTAGCTGGGACATATTTCATATCACGGTTTTCTTTTCCTCTGGTTGTTGCCACTGTTTCAATGAGCCCGCAGGGCACATTTTACTGAAAGACAGATATGCTTTTTCATGTAACACCCCATTAAGTAAAGCCCTTTAGCAAGGACAAAGAGCCTCTGAAGATCCTCTCCTGCTATAGGATGTTTACAGACTGAAACATGAAACCAGCTGTTTCATTAAAAAAAGAAAAAAAAAATCCAAAAGTTCCTGCTTAATCTGCTGATTGCCCTGAAACATTGTTTGTTTCAGTTTGATATTTCCCCAAAAAGCTGCTGCTGCTGCTTCTTCTTTAACCTCTTTATAATAGCTTTGTCAATACCTTTCAAGCATTTTTCTGTCAAGTTTGCATACTTCAGATATATGTAAATGACAAGGGTGTTGGAAAAGAAAAGGGGATCCAGGCTGCTGTAGATGTGCAAGGCTCTAAGAGCTGCAAAATTAGTGAGCTGCAGGTGTGGAATACTTGTACTGTGCTGGATTGTGCCTCCAGCTGTGGAAATTGGGGGAAATATGCACACAGCTGGAGTGTGCACACAATAGTGTCAGGTAAATCTTCTGTAGAGAATGGCAATTGGGGGTCAAAAGTATGGTGTTGGTGCAGTGGAGTGGTTTCATGAGCCGTGGCTTTCGGCTTGCATATGTGGATTAGTAAAGGGCAGCAGAAGCAGTCAAAAAAGCGTGAGTGACAAGTTCAATGTATTGCATGGCTGCAGAGCTATTCAAAACAAGTTGTGCATGTGGAGCTAGTGGCTATGGGTTCAGTATCTTCCTCATGGACATTTTGCATGTTCTTAGTTTAAGATTAGCCTTAAACAGCTTTTTTCTCATTTTTCTCTGCCTGCCAAAGTGTTCCCGTCTGCTGTTCACAACTTCAGTAGAATTTATTTCTTTCCACCTACCATGCACAGGAAATTTGACTGAGAAAGATGAGATGCAAATATTATGCAGGGTTGACCTTTTCATTTACAGGGTAACTAATTAGCTTGACAAGTAACACGTTTAGTAAAATACGTATATGTCATTAGATAATCTTGTCTACTGCTTTATGGTTGCTCCCTAAAATACATCTTACTTTTGTTGCAATTAACTGCAGGCTTGCTATTGACTTCAATACGAGCAGGACTACAGACTTAGATCAAATGCAAAATAACTTAGGACTCAGTCTCAGATCTGGCAATCTTGTAGTTACTTCTTTAGTCATACTTTGGCACCACAGTGTAGTGCTGACTGAGTACCTTTTCCAGTTCTGCTTCCTTTTTGCTGTAGGACAGAATGCAATGTGTGGTGTTAATATGGAAGACAGTAAAATATAAACATTTTTAAAGTAAACTTCAGGGAAAGGTAGAAATTTCTGAGGTGGCCTAAACTCAAGCGGCAGTCTGGGCATGACTTTAAGGTGAATCTGTGCAACTGGCTGGACAGCTTCCTTTAGCTAAGCTATGCGATGGTATTCATGTGTAGACCGCTATGCTGAGGTCTGCACTGTAGTTGTAATTTATATCGTTACTTCACCAATCAGCAGCTAAGCAAAGAAAGAGATGGTCGTGTTCATTATTTACTGTGAGTGGCATCCTGGTATTCAAGGGGTCTGAGGAGAGGTAGTTGTGTCCTTCATTGAAGGAAGGGGACAGAAGAGGTGGTTACATAGACGCAAGGGGTCGAAAGAAATGGCCAAGAACTTGACGCAGGTCTTCTAGGTCAACAGAAAGAGGCTGGCCATGTCAAAACACAAAGCCCACCACAGATTGCCTTTGGGAGTCATTTATGGCCATGAACAGATGCTCTCAACCAGAGTGAACCTTGAGTCCCGCATGGTTTTGGCTCTGATGTAGGATGATTAGCATTCCCTAGCTCTGGATTGCAGTGTCTGGTTTTTGGTGCCGCCTCACAGTATGGTGTGGCAACAGAGATGAATGGTACCCTGCTCCAAATGGTAAGCAGCGATACTTTGCAATTCTAATGAACCCATCCTGTGCTCCTCAGTGTCCTTTAAACCCTGACAATTAGCAAGAGTAAAGAAGGGGGAAAAGTCTTCCTAGATGGGAGGTAATGGGGAAGCGGAGCCTACAGCAAAGAATGCACATTAATTTCATACTGATATTTTGAATTGTCCTGTTCCCTTTTCAGATTTGTTTTGGAAGATGCTTATGTTTTTGTTATAAAATACATCAGTTAACCGCTTCACTGTTTTATATGCATTTTTTCTGATCCAGAACTGAGCCTGTTGTTGCCATTAAATTATCTGCTTTGTGCTTCTTTATGACTATATTGTTCCTTGTCAATTTATTGCCTCTTTGCCTTTAATGAAGCAGAGGTGGCAGCTTTACAGATGGGGAACTAAATCACAGAGGAACTACGTGACTTTTTACCTGACCTATGCACACAAAATTAATAATCACTCTTAGTGACAGGTGCAGGCACTACATGCAAGTGTTGTAAGTAGTTTAGCTATGTTGGCAGTGCTGATTTGTGAAAAGTTCAGTTTTTATGAGAGAATGTATGAGATATCAGTGCAAATTTTCTTCTCTTCCTTACATTTTTACTCATGGTGCACCCATTCAGTGAAGGCTTTATGTACCTCCAGGCCCTCTCCTGGCTACCATTGTGTCTGATTTCTCTCCTCTGTTAGTAAAGTGCCATTTCTAAAGCTGCACCACTTTTGGCTTTTGGCATGGTCCCTCAGCAGAACTGCTTCTTCATGGAGCTCTCTTTATCCTCCCTGCTTGCTTTTGTTTTCTTTCATGCTAGCTTTCTTTCATCCCTTACGGCCTTTTCTCTTCCTTTCTCCTTTTCTTTTAGCAGTGTCTCCCGTTTGAGGTTTAGAGCAAGTCTTCCCTCTCTGTTGAAACATTTCACTCCCCTCTGCCATTCACTTTGTTCTTTCCCTCTCCTAGGAGCAGGTGCCAGCTAGTGCTGACATCCTTGCCTCCCAGGAATGCAATAGATTGCTTTGCTAATTCCTACAACAGAGAACTTTTGGTTTTTTGCTTTTGCTTTTTCTTTCCATTTTAACTGTTCTGCATTGGGCTGATCATTCTCTGGTGAGCTCAGCACAGTCACTGGAGTCATTGGCAGGCTTGTATAGACGCGTATCCTATATGATCCATATGAGGCATACAACAAAATCTGTGATGTCTATTAGCAAAATCCAAGAGTTTGTAAATACCAGCACTTCAGCTGAGTCCTTGTTATTGTTAATTGTCAGAACTGGAAGGATGCTTACCATATTTTACCTATGTAACTGTACCAGGGCTTACATGCATACAGAAGTAGTCCTTGGGTAAATCATAATGTTACTTAGCAATATAAGGCTAAGGGGTCAGGCTTGAAAAGGAGCTTATGGGAGGTTGCCTGGCTAAGCAAGACAGTGTTAAATCAGGTGGCCTGTATGGATGTCATTGCAGGATTTTTAACAGTGGGATGATGATATCTGAAAGCCTTATTAGCAGATATCTTTGAGAAATGAGGAGGATGGTGAGGTGCCACTAGGTGAAAGAAGGGCAGGAAAAAGAAGAGCAGGGAGAATACAGATCTGTCAGCTTCTTCAACACCCAGATGAATGACAATTGATGCTAGAGGCAAAATCATAGTATATATGCTGTCCAGCGGTAAACTCCAGACTCAAGTGCTACTTGTGTAGTAGTTGGGCCCCCTGAATGGTTTTGGAGAAGATGATTACAGGTGAGGTTCTCACTCTGAATAAAGCTCTGCAGGAACCTATCTCTAGTCCTTAACTATACAGTGAGCCAGGGGAAGTAAAGCTTTGAATTCAGGCTATGTTAATACCCTGCAGTGAGACTAAGTCAGTCTGAAAGCAGTGACTATATTCTATATGCTTTTCTATATGAAGTTTTCAATATTAATCATAGTGATTTGTTTTACTAAACTTTGTCATCACGATTCCTCAGTAATAAGAATTATTGGCCATGTCTTGGGAAGGAAGAGATTGGAAGAGCCTTGATGGCCTGATGTGTCATGGGCCCACCAAGCTAGAAATAATTCTCTATAAAAAATTCAGTAATTATGTTGCCAGTCCAGATCCACCTGAGCCACTTCAGTCCTAGCAGCCTGATCCACCTGCTGGTTGTTTTGATGTTCTTCAGTGGCCCGACTCGGGCGTGTGAGCATCTGCATGGTGTACTTTTACATCAGGTTCTCTACCTGGGCAGCAATATCTTGCCATAATGCAGCAGCCCAGATGGGTTTGCCTCTGTGCTACCAGTTGCTCTACTTCTGTTGCTGTAACCACCTCCATAAGGCATTTGCCACCATCCATGAGTCAGCGTAGAGACAGAGCACTGGCCACTTTTCTCAGTCAGCAATGTCTAAAGCCAGCTGGACGGCCTTCACTTGTGCAAATTAGTTAGATTCATCTTCTCCTTTAGCAATTTCTGCAACTTGTCACACAGGACTCCATACAGCAGCCTTCCACCTCCAATGCTTTGCTACAATACCACAGGACCCATCAGTGAACAGGGCATATTGCTTCTCATTTTCTGGTAGTTTATTATATAGTGGGGCATCTTCAGCACACGTCACCTCCTCCTCTGGCGATATTCCAAAATCTTTGCCTTCTGGCCAGTCCATGATCTCTTCCAAGATTCCTGGGTGACTGGAGTTTCCTGTTTGAGCCCTTTGTGTGATCAGTGCGACCCACTTACTCCACGTAGCATCAGTTGCATGATGTGTACAGCGGACCCTCCCTTTGAACATCCAGCCCAGCACCGGCAGTTGGGGTGCCAGGAGGAGCTGTGCTTCAGTACCAACCACTTCCGAAGCAGCTTGAACCCCTTCCTATACTGCCAATATCTCTTTTTCAGTTGGAGTATAGTGGGCCTTGGATCCTCTGTATCCCTGACTCCAAAACCCTAGAGGTCAGCCTTGAGTCTCCCCTGGTGCTTTCTGCCAGAGGCTCCAGGTAGGGCCGTACTCCCTGGCTGCAGTGTACAGCACATTTTTTACATCTTGTCCTGCCCGGACTGGCCCAAGGGCGACTGCATGAACTATCTCCTGTTTAATTTGTTCAAAGGCTTGTTGTTGCTCAGGGCCCCATTTGAAATCACTCTTCTTCCGGGTCACTTGGTAGAGAGGGCTTACAATCAGGCTGTAATTTGGAATATGTGTTCTCCAAAAACCCACAATGCCTAAGAAAGCTTGTGTTTCCTTTTTGCTGGTTGTTGGAGACATGGTTGATCATATCCATTGGGATCTGATGACATCCATCTTGCCATTTTATTCCTAAAAACTGGATCTGCTGTGCAGGTCCCTTGACCTGATTGTGTTTTATGGCAAAAACGGCTTTCAGCAGGATTTGGACTATTTTCTTCCCTGTCTCAAAAACCTCTTCTGCTGTGATGCCCCATACGATGATGTCATCAACGTATTGCAGGTGTTCCGGAGCCCCACCCTGTTCCAGTGCAGTCTGGATCAGTCCATGGCAAATGGTGGGGCTGTGTTTCCACCCCTGGGGCAGTCGATTCCAGGTGTACTGGATGCCCTTCCAAGTGAAAGCAAACTGTGGCCTGCACTCTGCTGCCAAAGGGATTGAGAAAAATGGATTAGCGACATCAGTTGTGGCATACCACTTGGCTGCCTTTGACTCCAGTTTGTATTGAAGTTCTAGCATGTCCAGCACGGCAGCACTCAGCGGTGGCGTGACTTCATTCAGACCGTGATAGTCTACTGTTTGTTAGTCTCCACTCTGCAGAAGACTTTCACACGGGCCATATGGGATCGTTAAAGGGTGCGGGAGTCTTGCTGATCACTCCTTGGCTCTCCAGTTGACGAATCAGCTTATGGATGGGAATCAGGGAGTCTTGGTTGGTGCGATATTGCCACCGGTGCACTGTTGTGGTAGTGATCAGTACCTCTTGTTCTTTGACCCTCAGTAACCCCACAATGGAAGGGTCCTCTGAGAGACTGGGCAAGGTAGCCAGCTGTTTAATATCCTCTGTCTCCAAGGCAGCTATACCAAAAGCCCACCAGTATCCTTTTGGGTCCTTGAAATACCCTCTCCTGAAGTAGTCTATGCCAAGGATGCACAGAGCCTCTGGGCCAGGCACAATGGAGTGCTTTTGCCACTCATTCCCAGTTAGGCTCATTTCAGCCTCCAATACAGTCAGCTCTTGGGATCCTCCCGTCACTCCAGAAATACAGATGGGTTCTGCCCCTTTATAGGCATTTTTGATGGCATTAGGGTACACTGTGCACCGGTGTCCACTAGAGCCTTATACTCCTGTGGGTCTGATGTGCCAGGCCATCGAATCCACACAGTAGGGGATGTATATATTTATATATTATTATATATTATATATTATTATATTAAGGTGTAATAAATTAAAATTTAATCATATGTATTTATTATGACAGCCATCTTATTGGGATGTAAATTAGGCTTGTATTTCATACAGACATTATGAATATTAGAATTATTCCTCTGAAACTTGTTGTTCTCCAGTGTAGTTTCCTGCCTATAAAGGTGCATGAGTCTGTCGGATGTTCATAGGAAAGTGGGTAAGAAACACAGAAAATGCTATGAAAAGAGTTCCAGAGATGTCCTTAGTGCATCCCTTTTTCCCCACTATACTTACATTATTACTTCAGAAATGTTTGTCTGTTCTTAAAGCAGTCCCTCTATTATAAATTCATACCTTTAATATTGTCGTAGGTAATTTGCAGTTACAGTGGTGCTAATCACTATTAACACAAAATGCTTAAAAAAAAAGATTTTTTCATGTGGCATTTATTTTGTGGGGATGTAAAAGGTTTTTCTACGAAGTGTGACTTAAAAGTTAACAAATTAAAGTCTGAGATATACTTCTCACCAAAGATATCATATGGCTGAAAAGGCTAGAAAGATCCTGTAACAGCAAGAGAGGATACGAATGAGATGGGAAGTACAAAACAGACCAGAACTTTCACCTGCAAACTGAAATCCACATACCCTTTTTTTTCCAGAGAAAAAGCCTTCCTTTACTCGTATGTTCATTGGAGTGCCTGGCATTTAAGCTTGCAATGCAATGCCTTTTCCATGTACCAAAGTGCTTAAACTAAAATTTAGCCTAGGCTCTTGGAGATAAGAATTTACTAATCAGCAAATGTACTGCTTTGCAGATGTGGCTAATTGTGTGACCCATGCCTAAAGTACCATTTGAGAGTGTGAATTGATTTCATAGACCTTCTCTCATTTTCCCTCATAAAATCCAGCAATGGAAGAAGCATCTTAGGGCCTATGACAGCCAGGGAGCAGTCTATGATATATCTTCACCATTAGACAAGTTTGCTCTGAGCCCAGCCTACAAACCTTAAATTGTCTGGTAGGTATCCAAATACTGGCATCTTTCTTTCTTGCATACCCATAGTCACTAGTCCCCATCAATGAACCACTCCTACCAGAGGAAACACTCCTGTTTGTTAGAATGGAGAAGAGCTAAAGTCTTAGTCTTATACCCCTGCTACAGGTCGAACAAATCACCCTGAATTTTTGGTACAATGAGAGTGACAGCTGGGAAAAACAATTCATTAAAGACAATTGCATTATACCGAAGAACTGTTGTCTGAAATAAAACAAAAGATTCAGTGCAGAAAGAAAAGATTCTAAAATAGGGTTGGAATACGTTGGTTTTTTCAGATCAAATGTTAATATTATTTGTAGCACTGCTTTTAGGAAGTCTGCAGTGCTCTGGCTAAGCACCACCACTGGCCGGTTACCCATCTCATCCTCTTCAGCAGTGGGGGGAAGCTGGTTCCCCAAGGACCACTTTTACCTCCACCTCCTACCCATGGGGCAGATGGAGTGCCTGGGGCCTTGATACTGCTCCTGCAGAGCCAGTTTTAGTGAGAGAGAGAACTGGAGAAGTATCTAACCCTACTGGGTTTAAATTTTCACATTTTGTGCCATCTGCAGAACAGGAGGAAAGGCAAATTGAGAATCCTTCACTTCCAATCCTTGAATAGGAATCCCAAGGTCATGCAACAATATACTGTTTATTAACCTGGGCAGGTGATAATGATATAGGCTGACCCTAGTGTCATAAGTATTTGATGTGTTTTTTAAAAGAGTGAGAGACAGTAGATTTAGCATTCTAAGCTAAATGTATGGTAGCATATGCGTTATGCATTTAGTTGGTTCTGCATACATCAAGCATTTCATAAAGTGATGGCAGATGTTGAAAATCTCTTCTGGATTGCAAAATACTAATATGCAGCATTTGGGTACTGGAGGAAATTACATCATGTTTAAATTCCAGAGTTCCCTTTACACAGTCATATAATAGCATGACAAATTGTGCATAACACATGACAAATTGTGTACCAATCTCTACTAAGTAGACTCTGCTCCACAAAATATGCACGATACCAACACTGGAAAAGAAGGGGTGGCATTTGTATGGTGAGTATTACCTGCTCTTCCTCACTCCTGCATGGATCGGGGATCTGGTCATGGTATAATTAACTCACTTCTTCTTGCTTCTTGGCTAAAACATCTGGATCCCTTTGGATAGTCATATGATAAATCTATTGGTAACTTTTCCATTGCCTTTCTAAAGTAATTTGGCTAATATGCAGAGCTGAACTTCCAGCCAAGTCTGAAAGGTTTTTTTCCCAGTTTAGAAAATGCAACTGTTCCCTATGTGCAGCAATATTTTTCCCTTAGAAGAGGGTAAAATTACTCTATTAGAACAGCTTCTGCTTTTCAGATACCTCTCTTGGGTACTTTTACACAGAAAATGGCCACGTTGAAGTACTTAGGAAAGGGGAACCCTTTTACCTGGCTTGAAGCAGGCATGGTGCACATTAGGTAGGTCTGGATGCCTGTGCTTCGTCTGCCTTTCAGTGCCCTCCTCTCTGGGACAGGACAGCGTTGAGCACCATTAGAGGCATACCTGCCTCGTTGTAATGGCTGTACTAGCTTTGATCCTCAGCCTCTGAAGGTGAAAAACTAGTTGGTGTCAACTACTGCAGTGACTTTTTGCTAATTGCCAGGCTGGATCAAAGAGTGGAACCTTTTTGTTGGGATTGCATCACACAAGTGGGATGGAGGCAGGCTGGGCGCATAAGGAACAGCTTTGCCCCAGTCTGCTGTGGGTCTCTGTGACAACACGATGGCAGAAGCAGGCTGCTAGGGTAGATGTTGGGGATGAGCCAGAGGAATTAAGGCAGCAGGCAAGAGGCTGCAGGCAGCATCCAATTCAAGCTGGTGTGTTGGTCTGGTCTGCAAGATGCCCAGGCTTGGTACCACCAGGCCTAGTGCATGTACAGCTGGCTGCCAGGGGGCAGGGTTATTTAAGAAACTTCAAGGCTGGTGCAGTGATGACTGGAATATTTTCCCATAAATATCCCTTAAACATAAATGATGGTGATGAAATCATGAAAGTAATTGGCTCTTGTAATTGGCTACTTGGCAGTGATAGGTTGATGGTTGGACTTGGTGATCTTAAGGGTCTTTTCCAACCTCGACAATTCTATGATTCTATGATTCTTGTAACTCCTTTTTTGAAAACAAATTACACCTAAAAACATGTAGCGACGTCCTTCTTTTCCAGAATATTATTGAAAATTAATAGACCATCTGAGTCTGCAGTATCATAAAGTCTGTATCCGTTTTTTCATATACCTGCAGATTCACCTCCAGCAGCTCTCCATCTGTTTGCAGGCTGTTTTCTAAACCAGTGTGATGCCTCAGGTGCAGAAGAGAGAGACAATAATTAACAATGTGGCCTACAGCATCTTGGGGAGCAATTAATTTTAGTGAATGGATGGGGGAGGAAGAAGAGGGAAGGTAGGCTTTGCAGATTTGTCTGCTTGTGCATACGCAGCTGTGCATATTGGGTAGATGTACATACAGATATGTATGTATCTCCCAAGAAGACTATTTTCAGCATTCAGACTTTCACTCTTTTGCAACGGCTGTTGTGCACAGAAACTACTTGAAAAAGACAGTGCCATCTGCACTGAGGAGATTACGGGGTGTCAAGGAATATTCTTTTTCACTTCTCACATTCCTGCTTCTCTCCATCCTGTCCCTGGAAAAAATCCCAGCTTTTAACCTGTCAAAACAGTTTTAAAGCTGGTCTCTGATGTATAGAAACCTGTGAGACTGAACCATGACAGCTACGTACTGTCAAAGGAGTATGACTGCATTAAAAAAATAACCCCCCAATACTGCTGAATAAAAGAACAGGGAAATATATGAGGCTGCAATAGCACATGGGGTAGTTTTTTCATGCATATCTATGTACATACACTGATCAGGGAATACTGAATTTATATATAGGAAGACCATTTCACTGATTTATACATAGATTATAGTGTGTGTACACATCACTGAAAATTAAAAATCTGCACATCTACAGGGAGGTTAAAAATGAAAACCATATGATCAATTAGACTTTTTTTCCCCAAAATTTAGGTCCTGAAATTAGAAAACTAAATCCATTTGTAAGATTTTACATGCAAGTGGCCTCATTTCAGATGTGCTGAGCAACTACTGCATCTGCCGGCTCCTGTTATTAAGACTGGCTCTGTTTCTGAAAAGCAGCTGTGAGGAAGGAGATCCTATAGGATCTCCTCTGACGTGTCTAGCTAGCAAATAGCCAAGCATGACTGCAGTACCTACGTGCCATATGAGTACAGCTGGAGATACAGAGAAGTGGTGCTGAGCTTTCTGACTGGCTATGTAATCTTCAGGGAGGAATCCAGCAGAGATGCTGAGGGAGAAACCCCACCACACACTAATTAAGTATTCTTCTGCTTTGACTTCTTTACTCCTTTTTCATACCCCTTTGTTCCTTCTCCTTCACACACTGGTGCCCATGCTGAATGCAGAGATGATTGGAACCAGCAGAAGAAACTCTCGCTGTGTTAGTTTTAAGAGTGGGATATCACCTATGTGACTGCTTACTTCTGGGTGCCGCACAGGCAAACTAGGTATTTCGAAACTGGTTCATCTCACAAGTGCATGGGCAGATCTGGCAAATGGTTACGTTAATAAAGGGCACCTGAAAGCTTAATCGTGACCCCAAATAAGGTGGTTTCTAAACCTTTGACTTTATTCTGCAATTTTGTAATTGCACAAGCATGTGTGCTGGAGACAGAAAATAGAGTGTACCACTGGAAAGCTAGTAGTGCATTCATCCCTTCAGAGAACAAACTCATTTGCCCTTTTCTTTTTATGTCTGCTTATTCAAACAATTAAATAAATTAAAAACAAGAAAACGTTCTGCTCTGAGCCGCTCTCAAATGTTTTCAGGCAGTAAAATAAATGATAATCAGTAATCTAATGCAAAACTGATTTGAGCATGTTTACATGTTATTAGGAAGCTAAAAGGTTTATTCATGCCTTTGGTTCTGAGTTGATGTAAAAATATGTACAATGTCTGTAGAAACAGCTGCAGGTAGAGGCTGCTGTTGGCTGGCTGCTCTCTGTGCAAAAAAAAAAAAACTCAGGCATTTGTCTTTTTCTCCTCCAAATGTCCAGGCTATGACAGCAGGGAAGACTACGATCTGTCTTTCCGGATGTGAAAGCTGTCATTTGTGCATCCAAAAGAGGACTGGGCTGTGAAGGTAGAAGTATTTTTCTATAAGGAAATGACATGCTGGGAAAGAACGTAAACTTGTCTGGAATGAGGAGCGGATTACGTTAATATCTGCATATCAACTTTGCCCTCTTGATTCACTTCACGCTACATCAATTATACTGTAACTTTTCAAACTGCTGTCTGTAAGTAGTATTGTTAGCTATAGCCAAAGGTTTGAAAAAGATTAGATTATCCTTTTAAAATTCGATTGCTTGCTCACCAGGAAAGCAACAAGAAGGGAAAAAAAAAGAAGATCCTGTAAAGAAATGGAATTCCATATATTTTCACTTCTAAATACAATTAAAAAATCAGAAATTCCCATGTAGTATTTTAATCACTACATCTTTAATATATTTGAATCCTCTAGTTTTGACAATATAAAAAATGGCAATGTGAAACATGATTTTGATTATCATGTACACATGATATTGCATAAAAGTATAAATACGTATCACACAGAGGTTTCTATACAAAAAAAGAAAACCAGAATGCTTTACTTTGCCAAAATGCAAAATGCAACATTCCACTCTCATAATAGCTTACTCAAAACCAATTTCATATGGGGAAGTTTCGTCAAAATCAACATATTCCCGTGAATTTTCTCATACCACTCAAGCTGCTAACTCCAGTGAAAGCTGTTCGTTTAAAAATTTTTAACCTGCCATAGGTTCCACAGGATTATTTTGGCTTAAAATGTAGTTTTTCACGTCCTGATTTGTGTTACTCCTTTTTTGCATTGTGAATGGAAATGAATGTATGACCTGAAAAAGAAAGCAAATGGTCGCGTAGGGAGCTATTCCATAATGAAAAGAATAGAGCGTGGAGCAGACGAAGCAACTCCCAGTATGTGAGATTTGCACATCTGTAACTTCTGTAATTCAGTGATATTTCTTCCCTTTCTTCCAGTTCTTGGTCAAATGGCTTCTGAACATAAAGGGTGAGATGCTTTTAACTCATACTTTTAAAGCACTTGTTCACAAAACTACTCTTTCTCTTTCATATCAATAGGGGTTAATGTTATTGCTTGAAAGAGCATCAGTCTTTCATGCTCCAAGAAAAGTTTCTCCAGTGCTAAGCATTCACTTGTATGATTAAAGGCAGTCTAGGTATTGACCACCTGATGTTAAAGATAACGCAGAAGAAGCTATATAAATTACACTAGTGAGTAAAGGGTAAGAGGGAGGAAAAGGTAGTGGGAGTGACATCCTCAAAAGATTTACTACAAAAAAATGTTTCCTGGGAAAAGCATACCATCATTAGTAATCAACAAAGAATCTAACAGAAAGAAAACAGTACAAAGGTGGCTGTTGAAAAAAATAGCATTGGAAGATAGGGGAGAATAATATGGAAAGAACTGTTCTGGCAGAAATTCTGTGCTGCCAGAGAGCACAGTTGGAGTCTCTGCCCTCCCTGATTAGCCGAAATCTACCTAAACAGGGAAATGATGCCAGGGCAAGGCATATTCCTCCTGAGAGGTGAGACTTGTGTGTCTGTTTTCAGATCTCTCTGCATGTCACCTGAAGACACAATAGAAAAAAAAAAAAAACAAACCAACAGATGGGAGGAGGAAATCTCATGCTCAGAAATTGTGATTTTATTTCATTGAAATGATAGGAGTCCAAGGAAGTCCAAGGCTGTTTGGTCCTGCAATAACAAGGCATAGAAGAAGGAGAAACCTGTAGCAATACTGGAAATGTTCATAAATTATTTTGAACATGCCCTGTTGCAGTGTTCTTGGTTTCAGAGAGAGCGATTCCTTAGCCCTGTGTAATGATGAGCCTGGCCTAGAGCAGTAAGAGAGGAGAGGAGGCAATCAAATGAATTATAAAACAGAATTGAAAGTGCACTGGTAGGGAGAGGGCTTTTTTTCAGTGCTTGTCTCTTTCGTGCTGCTGGCAGTCCATGATGACATGGTAAAGCTACCATGTACCAAGCAAAAATCAAAGCAAAAGAATATTAATAAGATGACGAATTCTTCCTCCTCCCTATTTACTGTCCACAAGGGAGCTCTCCGTTTACACCTCTAAGAATGGCTGGCAGTTACTGTATTCCCTGTCTCCTGACCTAGAGTTGTTCCTTAGCCATGCTATGCATATTTTAGCTCATTTAATCTTTCCTTTGAAGTCATTCCCTCCAGCTTTTTGTCATTTGTCTTGCTTTTGTCTGAACTCCTTCCAGTTCATGCTGGCATGGCAGTAGCCAGATGGGGGTATTTGGAGTGTGCTTTCAGGAATACATTATCAGGAAGGACCACCCAACCCTTTCCATTTCCCAGGTCACCTTGGTAAGCTCATGGGGCCACTGTGGCCTGGTGCCTCCCTGCTCCCTAACTCTATTTTACAGTCTGCACACTGTGGAGCATCTAATAAAAGAGCTGCAAATTGCACTGGCTGTTAGTTTTGGTTTATTTTTTGTTGTTACTGAATACCGCAATCCTAGTTCTGATCCTTCTTCCTGTGTATACTCCTTAGATCTTTTTCAGCATTGCTACCTTCCTGTTTTCTTTCTCTCACAGAATATTTGTGCTGCAGTATATAATTCATTAGATACACTCTTCTGCATTTTTCCAGTATGTATCTCCTTCAATGTTTCTAGGCAGTATCACCAGGCTCCTTAGTGCATTGCCTTAGGTACTTGTGTTTCTCCTTGGTGGGCTCCTCCCATGAACTAAGAAATTGATCATTATCTGGACTTTATGAGGTCAAGTCACATAATGATGCCCACATTACAAACAGCAGATTTTGGCTCAGTTTGCTGCTCTTTTTCAATTTCCTAAGTCTGTCTCCAGAGCCTTAGTCAAGAAGACAGGCTATGTGGTTTCTCAACAGGTTTCCCTGCTATGCTCCTCATTTGGAACTGAAGTTAATTAACAGTTCTTTTCAGCACTTGTTGACCTTCAGTGATACTTGAACAGTGGGTTCTGCAGCCTTGAAAGTGAAACTATAAATGATAGACATCTCTCAGGCCAGTTTTTAAGAGATTGCTGTCCCATCCCCGAGCAAAAGTAATATTCTTCTTCATAAAACTAACGTGCATCACCTTCATTTTCCCAAATGTGAAAACAGTGTCAAAGGGAAGGGTAGTGGAAATACCATGTCAGGTGTCTCAGTGTGATATTACAGGTAGATAAAGCATGGTACCCTGAGTATTTCCAAACCAATGAATTTAAGAGCATTTCAAAAGATTTCAAATGCCTTATTAAAAAGGCAAGTCTTGTATTTATCTCCTGTTCCATCAACCATGTAGTTTATAGTTCTGCCAAAAAAGCTATCAAGATGCTGTGCGTTATTTATTCATTAATATTTCATGATTCATACAATGTATTCATCTGAATGTTTGCTTGATTCTCTACTGTGCATGCTGCTGATTTCCTGTGCAGTTAACACTTGGATAAACCTGTATTTTGTTCTTTGGAAGGTCTCCCTGCTTGCTACTTTTGTAGTTCCCTATTTCACTACAGCTTTTGAAAAACAGGAATTAAATGATTCTCCAAATGCTAATTTTGTAATCCCTCATCACAATCTCAATCTACTGATTTTGAAACATACAATGAGAGTGTAGATCAAGAGGAAAAGCTGTCACCATTACTGCTGTCCATGGACAGCCAGAAGAGTGGTAAAGCTCAGTCTAGAAAATCATTTGCTCTAGAGATGCGAGAAGTTGGAAAAAATCATGTAGGTGAGAGGTAGAGAGAGAGTTTTCAGAGAAAAGATGGAGACCCACCTGGATAGGTATACCACAAAGCAATCTTTTGCAGATGTCAATAGATCAATGTGTAGAAAGAAAAGGTGTGTGTATGTGTATGTAAGTGTACACACACAAATATGTATATATTTGTGTGTGGATGTCTACATCTTTAGACTTGTAAGTAGCAAAGGAGAATCCAGAAGCAAAATGAGTGTCAACTATCTTTAAGCAACAAAGAAAGAGATGGGCCATTTGGAGGTCAAATTAATCCTCTGAAAAGAATGCAGTATGTATCAGCACTGATTTACACTGTATTACTTGAAGAAGAATGGTGAAAATGTACAATCACATAGATTCATGCGTGTGAGGCTACACAGTGCACACACAAAGAAAGAAAGAAACAGGGAAATTAAAGTATGTTGAAGGAAACCTGGAATAGAACTGAAATCAGAAGACATCAACAGAAGATCAAGACTGGGAAGTCATCGTGCATTCAGCCATGGTACCATAACACAGATTCCACTAAGATCTAGGATTCAGAAAATACGAGTTCATTTGCAAGCATTTTAAAAACTACTAGCGTTGCTGCCATAAAAAGGTTTCCTTTTGATTGCCAGAAATTGTCATACTGGATCAGAGCAATGATTCATCTTGTCTAGTATCTTGTCTCTGACAGGGTCTAGGATAAGATATGTTGGAGGTGTAGCTGAAATTCCATAATAGAAATCATCAGATATCTTCCTCATCATAATGCTGATGTACACATTGTACCTTATTCCAGATTAATTTAACCTGAGACCAACTCTACTCTGATCCCGGGGATTAAAGGAGTGTTAGGAGTTGGAGAGCAGTAGGTGCATTCCTGAAGCTCATCTTCCAGTTTAGTTTCAGCTGAAGGGAATCCAGTCCTTGCACCCTGAGACTGATCCCCAGTGTAAACCAAGGCATGGTAATTGGGAAAAACTGGGAGATTTGGCTTCTGATCGGAACAAAAACCTTAGCGGAGACACATGTGGAGAGCTCATTTATAAAACAAGTGTACTCATAAATACAAATAAATTGTGTGCAAAGACAGGTTTTTTATATCAAACAAAAAGTTAGTGGATTTGATAAAGATCCAGTAAATGACCTTGTTTATGTAACTGGAACTTCAGCTGACAGAAACCATCTACCTTCCAGAGCATTGGTTGTATGCATATTTAAGCACAAAACCACACTATATATTCATGGAAACAGCTACAGTAAGTTATTTTAGATAGCCAAAATATTTTCTGCATTTGCTTTTTCTGTTTCTTTTTTTAAAATGTAGTTTATTCAATAGCTGTTTAGAATAAAAAATGTAAGGGGGAGGCACAATGTAACTGTAGTGATTAAATGCTAAGTTAATAGAATTAAATAGAATTAGATCATTTTAAAATTGTGTTACTGAGGAATAGTATCAGAATTAGTTGTTGTTATCATATGAAAACTAGTAAAAGATTAGAGATAAAAAATGAGGTATAATACAAACACTGCCTGTGCACCCCATCTTTCATAACCAGGCCCCTCCTAAGGGTGGGATTAAGACACCTGAGCTTCAGTGTCTGCATGTCAGCAAGCACATGAGAGTCTAAGCTCTCCTTCCTCACAAAGGAGATCCAGTCAACCCAGCCTAAGGGCCAGGGCAGCTGCAAGGCCATTAAGGACAGGCATCAGTTGCCCACATGTAGCTCTGAGGGCCCTCTGAGATGCCTGAAGGTCTCCCAGGCGTCTGCCCAGGGCTGGCCGGTGTCAGCGTGGGCCAGGGGGCATTCTGCACTGCCTGGAGCACGAGGCGGGTGCCGGGCTGGGGGCTCCACGGCACCCACACGACATGAGGTGCCTGTATTTAGGCATCCGAATCCCAGGCGGGTGTCCAAATGTGCTCTTCCTAAGGAGCTCCTTAGCATCCACTAACTAAAAAGAGATTTTAGACATTTACATGTGAATGCCTAAGTGTAAATATCTTCACATCAATCTGAATCCCTCCCCTGATGTCAAATGTGTAACCCAATATGAATTATCAAGACAAGGTAGAAAAAGATATGACCACATCCAAAGTAATTCTGTTTCATTTTGTACATTTTTTCTTTGTTCAGATACCTGCAATTAATTGCCTCCAATTAATTAGCTATATCATTGTTCCTTTACAGACTTTGAGCAAGCAAAGATCACTAAGCAACTGCTTGATATCATCTCTTGTTCTGCAGCTGGTATTATGTGCAATGCTGTGTCACCAATGAGCAGATCTTGCGATATATTGGTCATGTTGGGATGTGGCAGAGGCTGGTTTTCTGAGGAGTGAGGCACAGAGCTAAGCAGAATGGATAAATGCAGGAATAGCTCCAACGCTCTTAAAAAATTAGCCATTTTGGTAGTCCCTGATCACGCTCTGCTAGAGCCATATTCTACATGTCTATAGCCATACCCTATATATCTATAGAGATTAGTTTTCTTTTAATAGAGATAACGAGGCTGATTAATGTAATGCCAGTCAGAGACCAGTCTATTTCTGTAATGCTGAGATAGTGCCTTTTTAAATAAAATGAGCTCCTGCTTCTGGCTGAATACTGCTAAGCCTCAAGAAATATGTAAGTTTTTATGAACTTCAGTATCATCCATCCTTTCTCCCTGTCTTCCTATCGCTTATTCCCCATCTGCCCCTTAATTTTACTCTGCTTGTGTGCCCTCTCCTTTCCTTCCCTATCTAGCCTGAAGGATGCAGTCCTCATCCATCTCTGACCTGACCTGCTGTCTTTATTTGTGCCGTAATGCCAGTATCTTTGTCCTCTTTGGCCAGTCAACTCTTACATACTGAAGCATCCCAAGATTTTAAAACAGCTGTCACCAGGTGTTAACTGGAGATATGCTGGGGCCTGTGGTTTTGAAAGGACACTGCAGTAAAAAGGATTAATGAAAACCTGTTACATATGGAAAAGACTTTTCCTATCTAGCAACAGAGGCAAAATTCACTCAAAAGCAGAAGGTCAGTGCAAGGGGAATAAATCATCTAATCATAGCTTGAGAAACTAAGATAAAGATTTGTGGTGGCTTTCCACACAGGCATAAATTTCATTGGGGGTAAAGCAAGACTGGGCAGGTCTCCTCAGGTGCTGTCAGGGCTGATGAGACATGAGGCAGCTCTGGCCAAGAAGCTGGATCACCACATTTGCGTGGTGGCAAACCAATGTGCTCAGCTCCGATGTGCAAACTGATGTGCAGCCCTACCTACTATGCAAGCATGTGGCTTTTGGGCAATGTATGACTGACATCTGTGCAGCTCAATGCAGACAGATGGAGTTTGTCTTTCTCTGCGTTCGCTCAGAGAAGTGTACCACAATACCAGACAGAGATACCAAAAATCACATCAGAATATCAGAATTTGTGACTTTCTCACTTTTTTTTTTTTCTTTTTCATATCACATTTCCTGGAGTTTCTTGATCAGCTTAACTGAATATCTAATTATTCTGTGTTTGATTACATTGAAATATACATGCAGCTTTTTAAAACACTGTCTTTTGCTTCAAGGTGGGTTGCTGCTGGCTCAAACGCTCCCTTCCTTCCCTTTTTGCAGTTGCTTAAGATGGGACCTATGAGATCAAGGACATGGACAAGAGATCTACTGAGCAAAGAAGGAGCTGGGAAGGAAATACAATTCTCTGAGCTTTGTTGTTCCTTACTGGCAGTGCTAGATAGTACACTTAACATCTGACCTTATATGAATACTGTAGGAAGGTGTGTGCGCCTTGGAATCACCCACTCTCTGTTAATTCTTGAATATGAACATGCGGTTTAAATGTGTATATCATGGTTGTTTTTTAACATTTATCCTGTCATAATGCCTAAAAGCCATGACCAGCTGGGTCCCGCTGTACTCAGTTATATGTAAAACTACATAGTCAATAGACTCCTTACCCAGGGGTCTTGAAAGTGATGTGTGTTTCGGGGCCCTGAGCACACCAGAGGTTGCTGCAGCCTCCTCCCCCCTCCCCTGGTGTTTGCCTGCCTGTGCTCAAGGCCATCAAGCTCTGATGTGGTGCTGGTGTGCAAGCAGGGGTCGGCCATGGCTGGGGAAACAGCCCAGTTGTGAGGAGGAGCTGTGAGAAGCTTCCTCTGGAGACCACCCCTTAGCTCAGGAGCTGCGCTGCAGCTCCCTCCCTGGCACTGGGTCCCTGCATAAGCCATGCTGCCATAAGTCACTGCTGCATAAGCCATGCTGCAGTCACGCCTGCGCCTGCCCGTCACCTGCTGTTGCCTTCTTGCCTTGGCTCTGCAGCCATCCCATCCCCTTGGCCATGCTTGGCTGTCCCAGGTCTGCAGCAGGCCCTGGTTGCTCTTCCTGGCCCAACTCTGCTTGCCAACTCTGGCTGCAGTGGGATGGGGCTGTGGGGGGAGGTCCTTGCCCTGTCCTGCCCCACTGCTCCAACGCTCCCTGCCTTCACTCTGCAGCCTGCTCTTGCTGCTGTCTGACAGACATGTCTGGTGCTGTCAGCATGTATTATTTGTGCAGATATAGTCTTCCCGTAGTGCCCAGGTAGGCGTACGTGTTTAAAGACATGTATCTGTTGACCACTTGGAGCTGACCACACAAGGGTGCTAAATGAGACTGTCCTGTGGACCTTTTTAACTGTAGGACAGAGGAAATTCTTCAGCAGAAGAGGTTACTCAAAGGGAACTAAAGAGCATCTTGGCTATGAAATAAGCCCCGAGGCGACTGTGAAACCACTGAAAAAGAAACAGTGAAGGATCTAGCTATAATGTGAATGCAGGCACAGATGCCCCTGTTGGAAAGATGTGCTTCAATTCCAGGCTTTGTGAATGACAGTTTAATTGCTGGGTCTCTGTGTTTCTGCTTCATCCACTACAAAGAAGAAAATAAGTGGGAATAGAAATATGGGAGTAGACATGCTGGTAGTAACTAAGCTGTACTGAAACGCTATGTACAAGCTGATGGTTTTATAATGGGCACATCTGCCCACCTCACAAAACCACTACAAAAATTGGCAGGATTTGCAGCATCTGCTGGGAAAGTTTCAGCTTCAGAATAGCAAAAGGTGTTGAATGTTGGAGTTTTGGAGTTCAGCTGCACAGATCTTGATATTCTTTGTTTCTTCTTGTGGTCTGCGAATGAGCCCTAAATCCTGACCTCAGCAGGCACATTTTCTCTTGCCTTTTTCCTGGACCCCCACTGCGATGTTCATTTTTTCCCCTACTACTGACAGCTGTCTTTGAGCCTGTTATGATCTCCTTGTGTAAATCAGGCTCTCCTTACACTTTATCCATTTAGCAATGCTAGCAAATTTAACAGATATTTCCATGAACCTCTCATTCTTTTTCTAGAAGTTCTAGTGGGTTTGGCACTGCATCTCTCAAAAGGTGTCAAATATTCACTGCAAAGCTTCTTTACATAGATTATATTACATTCTCTTGTAATATAGTGCTGAAGTGGTCTAAGCTTTCCACTCTTGCTGTAGATAATGTACATCTTGGAGCCTTCTATTACCTTGTGAACATTTTGCACTCTTTCATAAAAAGTAAGTTATTCCTCAGTATAGGAGTCTTCTCTGTAACATGAGCACGACCAGTTCTCCTCATGGGATATGGCAATTCAGCTACCTCACAGCTACTTATTTCAGCCTTACCTCCCAAACAGTCCTAATGTTCTTTGGCAATTCCATCTACCTCTCATAAGCAACTTCTTCTGCTCCTTCCTTCTGCGCCACTGGACTTGAAATTGCTCCTGCTTTATGAACAGCAGGATTTCTTCATCAGAAAACCAAAAGTTCAGTCAGTTGTCCCAGTCTGGAGTGAACTTTGTACCTGCCTTTCAGCAATAATGTATTAGGTATCTTCCAAGTTCTCCGAGAAGTTTCTCAATGCCATCACTGCTTCTGTATAAACAGGTTTCTGATGTCTACATGTTTATATACCTGACTGGCCCATCAGACTCTGTTTAGTTCATTTTACATAGTGCTTCTCTGTTCATGGTTCTGTAATGCTATCCTGTGTTTTATCAAGAAAAGACTTTTCTAGTCCAGACACTTGCTCTCTGCCTCGCGAACAAGATTTCTTCTGAAAATTTTGTCTTTTTTCTACCCTCATTTATATTCTCCAAATAAAGAGAAAGCAAACAAAGCAAATGGACACTGAATCTCCAAAGCATTGCAACTTGGTCTTGTGTTGTCAGGGAACAGCTATGATTCAAGTTAAATGACAGACAGGCAGAAGTCTTGCCTCAGCTTTGCTCTTCTTAAGAACTCCTGGAGTACCTTCAATGTTCAGGCATACCATTTGCTTCTCTCTTTCCTACAGCTTCCCAGGGTTAGTCCCATGTTGCTGGCCGGTGAAAGACAGCTCTTCCACAGAGGTTCTTGCATTACCAGATCCCAAGATGGCCCTTGCATTAAAATGGAGTGCACCCTGCTGTTTTACAGACACCCTGGAGGATTGTATTGCAATGGTGGGCTTTGTTAGAGCACTCTGCCAGTGTCCTCCTCTTAAAGATGGGTATGCCGGTAGGAATGTAATGACACAAATAAAAGGAAGGTGAAGTATACATTTGCAATGTCACAATTAAGTGACACAGTCACAGAGCCTTATAAAAACGTGGGCAACGGCAACCCAGGAAACCCAAGATTGGGTTTATCCTTCTATGAAATCCAGGAGACCCTGTGGAACTCCTTCTGTTTGCAAGATATGAAAGTGGATCTAATATGAGTGGGCAAGGACTCAAATATGGGCTATGCAGCATGTCCTCAGAGTCCTGGCTGGTAGAAGCCTGCTGACCCTAATGTGCCAGGTTCTTCTTCTGTTTCCATTCAGAATCAAAGACTTTCCCAACCAGCTCATGGATTTCCTAATCCCTCTCAGTATATCTCTGGCTTCCACCCACTGCTTTGGAAATTATGATGTTCTTTGTCAGAGACAGATGCAATTATTGCCTGCTTAGATGATAAACAAAATCAGATAATGGTTGCTTTGGTGTTTGATTAGGCATCCAAATTTAGTTCCTGTAAAGGCAGGAAACCCTTTTCCACAAGGCTTGGTAGTAAGTTTTTCTGTTACAGATGACATATGTCATGCAGGTGTCACTTGCTACTCAAGCCTTGTACAATTACATAATTCTGTAATTTGTGTGTGCTACATACTACTGGCGCTTGTTTGAGACTACATTGACAACAAAACTTCCCTGAGGGGGTGCTGAGTTAAGGGGTGGCATTCCCCCAAACTCTGTCCTTGGGAGCAGTAATCTGTACCTGGCTACATGAAAACTAGCTGTAACTCCTGTTATTTATATCCATGAACAAAGTAAATAAAATCACCAAATTTACCAAAGTAAATAAAATCACCAAATGATATAGATAAGTCTAAGGTCACAGAAGCACAGCTTATACTTGACTATAAGGAGAGCTTATACTTGACTTAAAATATGCAGTTCAACTTCTATGGTTTGATTTAAAATTTAAAATCAAAAGAAATATTTTAACAATATTTTAACATCTCTAGATACTTGACATTGAGTGCCATTATGTATTGTAGGAGATTATGTATTACTAAGGCTGACTGTCCTTGTGAGGCACTTCAGTAACACTGCATAACTTAACTAGAGATGAGAATCCCTAATTGCCAAATGTGTGGACCAGCACGCTTAGCTTTCATGAAATACAGAGGGAGATGATGTTGCTGAATTGATTAGCAGTAGCAAATACAAGTCATAAGCAGGATGGGGATTTCCATTCTTCTCGTATCACAATGATGTGGTCCCTAAGCCAGTGACCTTATGGTCTAAAATAAAGACAAAAGGTAGATATCTATTTCTGGGGGTTTTATGTAAGCCAGCGAATATGCCAGTACATAGGCAATGTTCTCCTAATGACATACCCCAACCAGGTTTGAAATGTCATTAGTGTTTTGTAGGATAATTTTAGGTTAATTGTTATTTGGGAAAGATCAGGTTAAACCTCTCTGTGGTTTAGTAGTTGGATAATTTATGATCTCACTCGTATATCAGAGACTCAAAAACACTTGCCTGGGAAACGCACAGTTCACTGTGGTTGCGATTTTATTTCCTTGTAAAGAGGGGAAGGGAATTTTCGGTGCTTACTGTAGCTCTCTGGAGTCTATACCTACATGTTCAAGAAGTTCAGTGCCATAGGAAGAGATCCAGCCGGTGCTGAGGACCTGATGTGGACATTTTTTCCCCATTTCAGGTGACCTTTGCTTCAAACAAGCTCTGCTCTGGTCCAAAGGACAAAATGGTTGTAGCAGCTGGAGGGCAGTACATGTGTTCCTCAATCCCATCTTCCAGTTTGATTTAATTTGAAAAGAATCTGGTTCATATCCTCTGAGACCTTTCCATCATATGAATCAAAGCATGCTAAGTGGCAACAATTGTGAGATCTGCCTTCAAAAGCATGTTCATGATCTGAACTAAAGTACAAACGTAGGCACACTCTGTATGAAAATAAACACAGCTGCACTAAAAGGATTCATTTTATCTCAAAGTGAGTCCCATACTTTGGGATTTGGCTAAAAATCTACTTAGTAAGCCCAAAATGTTGCAACTTGCCCCATAGCCACTTCAGTATAAATGCCTAGATTTATTATTTCATTGTTTTCAATGTTTTGCAGATTGCTGAAAAAGAAACTCAGAACACCCTGATCTAATTTACTAATTGGCTTAAAAATCACCTCTAATAAACTATGTAATTGTAGAGGGAAATGGTGATTTCAGTCCAAGCGTATTATTCTGTGTGTGTAACTCCTTTTTCTGTGATGTTCACATTCAGATACTGCTGAGGTTTTACAGCATGCTGTAAGTTTATTAAACTGCCTGTTCACCAAGCATTAAGAATATTTGCGTGTATGCAACATTTAAGGAAATATGAATTCATTTTGGCTGATTTTTGTCAAATAAGCAAATCTAATTCAGCTTGCTCTTGGATAACAGAGTGGCAGCTTAATATTCTTTTTGACTTAATGTGACTAGCTTGCTATAAAAAAAGAAACAGTTTAAAGCTAACAGATTTTTTTCCCCAATCTTTCATTGCAGTTTCTATAAATCAATGTAAAAGTAGAGTGATAAAAATTATCATTAGCTGGAAATTACCTTGACTGAAATCTGAGGCATGTAGCTCAGCTAGAGGTGCTGGAACTAGAGCAGTCAAATGTAGTTCCAATTAAAAATTATAAATTAGAGCTGCAAGAGTGTGGGACCGCCTGCCTGATGAACGATCTTGCTTTCATATACATATATAAAAAGGTCACTGAGTTCCTGAACTCATAGAGATTAAAGCAAATAGACTCCGTCTCATAGGGTCTCAAGAGAAAAACAAGCACTTTGAAACTCCTCTCTTTAGGATGTAATATTGTGGCTGAATTTCCTATCACAGGAAAACTTACCCTCTCGTTTGCAGATATAAGAAGGAAGGAATAGCTAACCAGTTTGGAGACTAATGGTCTCAGAAGAGTCAATTAGTCAGGAAAGTTTGAGGAGTCACAAGTTCAAGCTCCCCTTCTCCTCATACAGACTGTCTGTGTGTGTGGCAGTTTTCTTGGGGGATTACGCTCTTCTGGCCTGGGTCTTCCATGCTCGATCAGTCCAGCCCAGTCCAGGAGACAATTTAAATTCTCATTTTCAAGAGGGGATTTCTGTCTGGTCCCCAGACTCCCCTGAATCTTAGAAACCGTCCCTAAAGCTGGTGCATTTTTATGAATGGCAGTGTTGATGGAACAATATATTCCTGTGAGAACACTTTTTGCCAAGCCAACTGTACTTGGGCTTTTATCTTTCACCTCTCAGATATATTTTTGCAGTCTGTCTGATGAGTTGAGCAGACTTTCCCACATAAGGTCAGATTCCTCTGTAGCAATGGTTTCAGGGTCACTTTGCACTTAAATGAACATTTGGTTTCTGAGATACAGCTAGAAACCAGCTTTAATGAAGAATTTGCCATTGTGCAGTCAATAACCAAGCTATCTGAGTACTTTATATCTGGAACATAAGGTTACTTGATGTTTTTATTAGAAGGGACATATGTGATGACGTGAGACTTTTCTAAAGCAGTGGATTCTCTCAGCTTGAAGCTCTGTGTCAGAAATCACTGAATAATCCCTCCCCGTGAAACTTTTCCCTTTGTACCTAGCATTTCACCATGACCCCATGGATTCCCAGACTTGTCTCAGTTTGCATACGGCTTGTCTGCAACATTACTTGAATATGTTACATTCCTAACAGTGATGTACTCTAAATTTGTCAAAATACTGTGGCTAGACAAGCTTAAAATCAAAATAGGAAAGCAAAGAGAAAAGCTCTTGATTACAGAGATGGAACTGCTGCTATGAAAGCATCAAATTAAGCATGGTAAACTTGTGTCAAAAACTAATCTGTTCCCCAAGCTGTAACTGAGCACTTTGCAGAAAGCTGCCTTGGTGGCTGCAGCTGAGGATTAACTCAGCCGGCTCTCCTGAGGTGGTGTCTCCTGGAGGGGACACCCCTGCTCTGGATTGCCTCATTCCTATGATACCTGTGCAGTCTTAGCATGCCCCTGCGTGCAAATGAGTCTGCAAAGCACTTGCTAGGAAGGCCTGCTTTTCCATCCTTCTGGCTAATCAATTTAGGGAAGCTTATTGTAGTGCACGTTGCTGTTTGTGCAAATGCAAATGAAGCCTTGTTCGAGCTTGTCTGTGACTGGGATAGACAAAGCCCTTTTGATGTGTTGATTTTCCATACCCTGCTCATCCTCCTGTTTCAGAAGCTGTTTGAATTGCAATCTTTCTGACTCCTCCCTTCCTGGACGCAGAGCTTGCGCTGTGAATCTTTTCATGGTGCCACAACAATTTACAAAGGATTATGTATAGGATGTTCCTGAGAGTCTTGCAGCATGTGATAAATTGCTGGGTTGATAAATTGCTGGTGATAAATTACAGAGGTTGCATGAGGCATATTAAGAATACTGGTATCAATGTGGTGTTTTGTTTGCTGCCCGCCTTTGCAATTTTTTTGAACTCCTGCCAATCATAATATAGTCTTCTGTCCCTTCCAAGCAGCCTATATGTAAAAGCAACTGTGTATCTAATGTCTCGCGCTCTCTCTGCCTCATTACAATCAACACATCCATACATAATCCACATATATAGGTTCAAGTAAAGCAAGGTATTAAGTGGGAAAAGCAAAGAGACTTGTAGAAGATGAACTGGCCAAATATTGTTCCTTTAACTAAGCAGGAAATTTAGATATTGGGTGCGCTCAGGAGGGACGTACAATGGGACCATTTCCCTGAAATATTGGGAAGAATATTTAGACTGTGAAATAAGGGTTTTGAAAGGTGAGTGGGTATAATAATGAATAACATACATCATTGCCCTTAACTAGAAGGTTGTGTAATGGTGGTAGCTGTATAGAGTTGGAAGGTTTTTTGATAGATGGATGGATGGATGGATGGATGGATAGATAGAGAGATAGATAGATAGATAGATAGATAGATAGATAGATAATGGGGAAAGGAAGCTAAAGCAGATTTCCAGGCATTTTGGCTCTGCTGCTTTTTAACAGCACAATCAATAGTTCTGAAAAGGGAAAGGCATTTGCAATGCTAATTGCAATTCACAAGTGGGGGTGTACTGAGTGGGTGGAAGAGTTAGTTGTTTGCTCGCTGAGGGACATTTCAGAGCTGCTGAAGTTCTGATACTCGTAATTCTTTTTATAAAACAATTATCAGCTGAGTCCTTGGCTGACTAGAACACAGGAATAATTTCTAAATCAAAGAAATCAAGGAGGGTGGTACTTCCTCAGGTAGTGATTTTCTGGCAAGTTTAGCTGGTTGGCTTAGTGCTCCCACTGAGGGGAGAGATGCGACAGAGAGGTGCTGACCATGGAGCTTGTGGGACCGACAGTTTTTGCTAGCCTTTAGAGGTTTACAAGGCCCATCTCTCCATCCAAGATTTTGTCAAATATGTCCTGTCTTTTCCTATTTTCTGGTATGTAGTTTTTTGATTTCTGAATAATAAATGGGTATTTTTACCTGTAGCATGACCTGAATCTGCCAGTCTTATTTACCCTGATTAGTGCACTACTTTGTGCATGCAGGTTTGTTGGCCCCGGTGGACATACTTGCAGAATAAAGTACAAATCAGTGATGGAGGATGACAAAACCGAGCTCTTTTCTCCTCTCTCCCTCCTTAGGCTGGGGTGAATGTTCCCTGGACTCCACAAACTGACTCCCCACAGTGAAAACATATGTTTGTGTGTGTAAGACCAGAGTGCAGAATCATTTTGGGGAAGAAGAGGAAGAAAAATAGTGTTCTGATGCCAAGTCTTGTTAATGCCAATTCTCAAAAGTGCCACTGATCTCTAAGTACGTGGGAGCAAGGAATAGCAAAAGCATCTATCTCCTGGCGCTCTGCAGTCTGCTGCTGACCTCCCAGTATCCCCTGGGCTGTGCCGTCACAATGTGGGGTCGGATGTGGTGTTGAATGAATGTTACCTTGTGCACACAGATGCAATTCTTAATTGGGTCTACGTGAGAATTTCTGCTTTACGCAGGGTAAAATTTAAATGTCTGTGGCACTTAGATGTCACAGACATACAGTTTTAAATACCTGAACTAGGAATTACAAAAGAAGATAAAATAGTAATACTGGGTTCTTTTTTATTTTTTTTTCTTTAACAACTAACAGAGGAGTGGCTACTATTGTTATATATGCTTTTATTATTAAGAAATGGAGATAGGAAATTTCCTTTCTAAGTCAATTCGGAATCAGAGTGAAATTTTTCCTAAAACAAAACATTTTCTCGGGAAAAAAAAAGCCCCAAACTGAAACTTCTTGTTACCTTCTGTGAAATTCAACAAATAATTATTGGACAAAAAAGAAGGAGAACCTTGAGAAGGTAATAGATTTTCTCTTTCCATTTCAATACAGTGTTCTGAAGCTAATTTTAGAACATTCAGCTTTTCAAACCAGTAAAAAAAAGGTCATAAAATAAATCAAATAATTCATCTCAAAGCATTTTAATAATCCCCAGCTTTGCCCTGAAAAATCTTATCATCTCTTCAGTCACAGTAAAATGTATTTATTACCTGCAGCAGTATGTGAACATGATAACTCTGTGATGTACAGGAGGTATCTATTATTATAATTTTATAATGTCTGCATTGCCTTGCACCAACACCTTGCATAGAGGTGGGTCCCTTTCTGTAATGTCTGGGTAAAGCTGGAATAACTCAGATGATTCCAGCGGGGTTGCTGAGAATATTACCCGGAGTGGCTGCTAGCACAACCCAGCCATAGACCAATACCAGAAAACCTGCCAGTTGGTGACAAAACAAGGAACAAGGACTTAGGATGACTGCGTGGTAGTACATAGAGGTGTAATGCTATGAACAGTCTTCCCTTGCTTCCCTTTCGCACGGTTTCAAGAGTCTTGCTGTTCATATTATTTACTTGTATTGCAGTATTGGTTAGTATCCCTCAGGAGGACTGACACTGGTTGTTCTGGCCATGAAATGAGGGTGGCGAGAAGAGGGACCAGGCAAATGGGAACCACAGGGACAACCTAGCGCAGGGGTGGTTCAGTACCTGCGCTCTAAAGGGCCACCTGCCCTGCAGGCTCCAGGTGGAGTGGTTAGATTGTGCTTGTGGTTTTAAAAATTATGGCTTTCTCTTGGATATGTAATATGGAACTGAGGAGTTTTGGAAACACTGGTCCTGCATACTGACCCACAGCTGATAAATCTCTGGCTATGAGCTCTTGTGAAACAGTTTGGAGATTTCCTAGTTTGGTTTGCAATGAGATAAATGAACTCCAAGCACTTAATGAACTATTAGTGGATCATTACATCCTGTGTAAATATTAAAAAAAAATCAACAAATAAATACAATGGGTGGCAGTTTAAAAAAAATCAACATTGATGAATTGCAACAGGTACTGAAGCAGCAGTAAGATTCCTATTTTAGGAAATGCTCCAAATGAGCTCTAATAAGGTGTGTCTTACTATCTGTAATACATGGCAATGTGAGACTCCTTTAAAAGACTCATCAGTGAGGGCTCATCTGTTTTCTCAAGGCAGATCCAACAGTGACGGGGGCAGCTCGGGGTGGAGGCGGCGCATCTGGATTGCAAGGAACAGGCTGTGCCATGTGGGTCTGGGCAGGCTTGCTCAAATCAGAGGGCCAGGTAGCTGCGTTCATGTGATACACAGCTGGAGTTAATGAGCTGAGGAGGCTTGTAGCTTGGACGTGGCGCAGATGTGGTACTCCTGCTCCTGGACATGAATTGTCTGGAGTGGAGTGCTTGAACGCCAAATGAACTTTCTGAGTGAAACCCCCTGGGCGCAAAATGATATTTTCCAATGAAGGTTTATTTCCTCTGAAAATTTCCAACCAATTATTCCAATCTCCTGGTAGTTTAAGCATGCAAAAATGCTTATATGAGAAGATATTATTCCAGTGGCTAGCCAGCCACCTCAGCCTGAGGTTTGGCATGCTTTCCTTATTTGCATTTAATCATAATTTCATTATTTCTAACAGAGTCTTTGAAAGTTATCGTTCGTACCAATTGAAAGATCTGTGGAACTCATTACAAGATTATAAGGTTAATCTGCACACTGGTACAGAGATTCTTCTTTCTAAAAACTCTGATTATTTCTTGTGTCTTTCACAGACATCCATGCATTACTGAGGGTGTGACTAATGCTCTTCCTGCCTAACCCTACTGGCCGGTAATTTCCCTCACCTTTCCTTAGCTGTATGTCTACTTTTAAATAAAGCAAATTCACCGTTTTGACAGCCAGATATTAATATTTCATTTAAACAACATCAATGCTGTGATATAAAATCCAGGCAGTGCTAAGATAAGGTTGACACTGTCTCTTTTAATCACATGGCTTTGTGTCTTGGCACAATACAAAAAAAATGTACAAAACACGTGTACACCAGGTGGAATAACACATCAAAGTGACTTTAAGGAGTATAGCACATGCCGATCTTCACTTCTGGCTACTTTCTGTCATGACTTGGGAGGAATTTGGGAAGACAGATTCAAGTTTCTATATAAATATAAAAATTAAATGAAAAATGTAAGAAGCTGAGTGAGATTTGAACCTTGGAGAATAAAAGCATACAGAAATACTTTTAATGTTCAGATATTAGAAAAAGAAGTAAAACTGTTCTGTTTTATTTCCTTCAAATAAATATGTCAGCTTTTTAAGAGCTAAGCCATTAAATTAAAAAAATAACAATCTCTAAACTAGCTCAGATTCAACTTGACAAAAACTGGAAGTATCTTGAGAATGGGAATAAGAAGAGAAATCTGTTTTTGTCAGCAGAGTGACAGCAGCTTGTTTTATGACTTTAGAGATGAAGAAACTAAAAATGTGTTGCATTATGTTACAAAAGAAGAAGTGAACTCAGAGTCCTCTGACAATTTTGTTTTGCAGTCACTGGTTAGGAGGCATAGTTAGAATTTGAAAATTAGAAGGACTAAATGTTCTTCATGTGCTCAGTTTTTTCCGAATATATTGAAAAAATGCCTAGCACAGTCAAAGCTGTGTGAGCGTGAGGGGTGTTAGTAGTTTTGGAGTACGGGTTTTACAGTATGTTGGGTCGTGGCTAACATAACAAGGTCATAATCAAAGTGGTTCAGATGTTGTCCTGTGTAATGCATAACTAGGAACTGGTCCTGACAACTAGCGTTTAAGGCTGTATTCTTTTACCCTGGAAAAAAACATATCTCTGGGGGAGAGGCTGTGAGATGCCCTCCCCAAACAGCAGAACTACAACCTGCGACTGGGCGTGCTGGAGATGCTAAATTCAACCCAAGGGTTTGCGGGATGCCTCAAACCACAGGGTCACTCTGTTCGGTTTGATTTGCCCAGATCATCTTTCCAAATACTTGCCTTCCCGTGCTACTCCCTTAATGCCTGCCTCTGCGTTTTGGCCTCTGTTCTGCAAAGACTTTAATGCAGCTGTGTTGCAGCACATGGATGGACTCTCAGACGGCTCCGAGCATCCGTGTGTGCCATGCAGAGCTGGCAGGCAACCTGGGGCACTTTGATCTACCTCTGGCATCCGACATTTGTGTATCCAACTCAAGCACTGGTGAATGGACTATTGAACCTGTGCAATTCTGTGTCAGCATGCCTCTATTCCACTTTTCCTGACTCACAAATTGAATATTTCATTCTTGAGCACCATGAGAGGCTCCCTCAGCAACTGACATCTTTGACAGTCACACTGCACTTCAAAGAACTTCACAGGGCTGTTAGCAGTAACAGGGATTTTAGCAAAGTTCTATTTTTAGTGCAGAGTCTGAAAGAATGACTTGACATAAGTACGGTGATTATAACCTTACTCTGAGCACGATAGACTGCTTAATTTATGACTTCTTTTGGAAGAAAAAAAATCAGCATAGAATATTTAGCAACGTCAAAGTTTCTGTATAAGAAACACAGAAATGATGGATGAGCATTTATTAAAAGTAGCTCTGATTGCGTTTTTCATTCCATAGTATGATTGATGCCCTAGTCGTCCCTCCATTGTTTATTTCATGGATTTTTGGCTGCTATCATTACAGTCAAAGATATAGGGTTATAGTGAAAATAATACACTAGCAGACTGGTTTAAACTAAATATTTTCTGTAATATTTGGACCAAAGGAAGAATTTTCTGTTCTGGAACATTCATTATCTGAAATCATTTCCAGAGAACAATGACAATATGTTAAATGTCTCTGTCTGATGAGTGCCTATGTGTCTCTTTTTTGACTCATCCAGGCATGTGGCCAATGATGAGTATTTTTAAAGGAAAAAAAAAGAAGTATGTATTAAAAAATCTAACAGAATATACCAAGGTCAGTGAATTGGCAACAGTTTTTCAACCTTCTCTTGATTGCCTCCCTTCCTCTTCTTACTTTCCTCATTTTTTCCTTTTAATTCACCTATTTCTGCCACAAGGTACCATCCATCCTTTCTAACTACTTAATGCAGTGAGAAATAGGAACCTGAAGCAAGTAGAATGTGAGCGTGCTATTATACTAACTCATTGGCTGGCATGGTATTGTGTACAGACTTCTCGGCTTTTTGTTTCTTGTTCTTTTTTAAAGCATTTTCTTGTGTAGGTGTGCCTGACCCGCTGTGTTACCTAAAAGACGGGAATTGACTCCGTGTGATAAACCTGCTATCTTTTTTGGCCTTCTCTAGATTGATGTTCATGGCTCTGTTGTAGTTTGAGCGAACTCATGGTAAATTTACTCAGTTAATACCACTGCAAATGCTTGTCTAGACACTTGGCAAATGTTTGTGGTATATATTCAGACTCATCTGAGTATGAGCAGTGAGTATGTGTGTCGTGGAACAAATCTTTCAGGCTAGCATTTATATGGTTGTGGTTCATCTAAATCGACACCTTTCTGAATTGTCATAGAGGCACTAACTCCGTTCTGTGCACACCCTCGGTGGAGGGGCTGTGCCGCTGCTGGACCTCTGCTTTCTGCAGCGTGCTCTCTGAGGTGGCACCTCCTCAGGTCTTGGGGGGTTTCACCGTCACAGGTAAGAGTGTGTGTCTGATGTTTCTAAAAAAAGACATTCAGTTGATTTATGTTCATTAAAACAAGCTAACATGAAATAAGCCTGCTGAAAATTCAAATGCTGCACTAGACAATTTCTAGAGAGAAGCATTTTTTTCTAAGTGAAGCTTCCTAGGGTTGCTGAATGAGTGTTGTAACGTTTCCTTTTCGCTTACGCCATGCATATTTGTCAGCACTACTTCCTGCTCTAGAAAGGGGTATTAAATGATATTTCTCTTACCACATTGCCTTAAATTTAATTTTTCTGCACTACTGTGAACGTGAAAAATTAATTTCAGGAACACTGATTTGTTAATTTCAGTCCCCATACCTAATGGATTTCATGTCTCTTTTTTTCTTTTTTTGTTTTCAACACTAAAAGGCATACTGAGTCTTTTTATCTGTTTTTCTGGTTTACCCTGAACACATGGAAACACATTTTTAAAACCTGAATAGAAGTATATCAACACTGTTTAATGCTTTCTATGGATTTATCCACCACATTTTATGTTAATATGAGGGATTAATTTGTGTTGCATATACTTTCATTATGTGAGTTTGTCTACACGACAGAAAACATCAAAAGAAATGTTTTTATTATTTTAAGGAATTATTGTGAGCTTTTTTCCTTTCCTTTCGCAAAGGATATGAAACAATGAAAATCCACAAAGATTAAAAGCTGTTAATATGAAGAATATCGTCTCTTTAAAATCTAGGTAGCATTTTCTTTCATCTAAATCCATATTCTATGAATCTTTGATGTGACACAAAATCATAACTGCTGAAGTGGGGAGTGGGACAGAAAGCCACAGAGAGCAGCAGCCGTCTGTTATCTTTACTAATTTCTGTTGTAATACTGATGGAGGGAAACTTCTTTTAGAATTCTTTCATTCTTATTTGTATTTTTTCTGACTACATTTTCATGTATAAAACCCATAGGTCAACTTAAAATAAAGAAAGAAACAGAACGGACCCTGTAAGTGAGCAATGGTGCAGGTTGCAGGTGTGTAGGCATCAGAGCATTTTCCTTTCCATAGCTGCCTGACTCTGACCCTTCTGCAGCCTCCTCAGCCTCTCCCCATCTCCTTCCTGCCAGATATGTCTCCCTGCCTACTCCTTTGCTATTTTGTGATGGTTATATCTCAGGCTGTAGGTAGTGGAGACCTTATTTTCCAGTCCTGTCACCTTTAAAAAGATCTGGGTTGCCTGGGTTACAGATTACGCTGTGAAAACATGGTGCTTTTACACAACAACCTTGCGGGCTCCCAGATAACTACAGGATACAAGTTTTTCTTTCCTTTATCCCATTCTTACAAGCCTTATGTGTCTTTTTGCATGCTGTTTGCCTCTCTAGGTGAAAGTGGACCCTGCATTGCTAACATTTTCACCTTAACTACAATCTTCTTAGTATATATATTTTTAAAGACCATGGGTTGGTTTTTACCTACTGGTTTAGGAGGCTCAGTGGCTGTGCTCCTGATTTGTGCTGTGCTAATGGAGTCTACAGTAAGAGATGGCATCTCTGTATGGGTCTGGGGAAGCGATTAAGTTAGAAGGGTAAAAAGTTCCCTCTGCTGCTGGGCGCTGTAACTGAAGGCACACTGTGAGTCCATAATGTGGTTGCTTAACCATTTTCCCTGGCCACTGAGGCAGACAGGGAGGCAGTGGCTTCAGCTTGTACGTTTGACTTAGCAATTAGGTCAGAAGGATTTATTTTCACTTTGCAAACTGAATGCAATCCACCAGCATAGATGGTGATAGGGAGCACATTCAGATGATGAAAACTGATTGTCATGGTCTGTTTTGGGCTCCTCGGCACACCCATGCCTGGGAGAGCAGTGCAGACACCAGCTCGAGATCAGCTGATGTCTGGAGCATTTTATTAGCATGGGCCACGTGCCATCCCGGCTTGATCCATGATCTCCAAACGGCCTCTGAAAACAGTGCAGCCCTGTTGGTGCAGCACTATATGCGAACGAGCAAAGCCCACCAGGCTGGGACCTATGCCACTGGAGCTCTGGACCAGCTCAGGTCACTTTCCACTGCTGTCAGAGCAGCTGTGGGTTGAGTTATCTACCCCTGAAGTGCTTTTGAATTCATCCTTTATTCATAACATGGCACCGAACCTGAAGGATGAAAAGCTACTGCTATGAAAGCTACTGCTATGAAAAGCTAGTGCTCTTGATGCCAAAAGGCCTCTGAGTTGTTGTGCCAATAGCTGGGAGAGGGAATGTGTTTGAATTTCTTTTAATGATATTTGGTGAGCTGGGATTTGGATTCTGTAGGTGACGAGGAAACCACGGAGAGGTTATAACGAAGTACACTGGTGCTTCAGGTGGGCCCATAGACGGAATAGCTACAGCATAGTCCCTCATTAGTGATGGACCTTGACTTACGGGCTTTGATGCAGAGAGGTTTGCACAATCTGTGAGTATCTGTCCCTAAATATGACTTTTTAGCTTGAAATTTGTTGAGAAACAACCAAAAATTATCAAGCAAAATATAGCAAGGAAAAAACTTTGCCTTTGAATCAAGTGAACAAGGAAAATTTAAACCAGCTGAGCTAGTAATATTTATGTTCTCCAGCTTTCCCCAGGTATTATAAAAACTCTGCCTAAATTCAAAACCAGCAAAAAATCACATAGATTACCATAATGGGAGAAAACTTTCTTTTTCATGATGGGGGTCATAACTTCGCATCTTGATTGAATATTAACAAATCAAGTAAAGAGTATTAACTAAAAACTAAGTCAAAGTTTTAATTAAATCCACAGCAGTTTCTATTTTTCAATGTACATGGGAAGAGGCAGGGTTGATATATTCCTCTGACTGAAGAATTTTCAAGTTCCAGCCGGACAGCACTTTAATTAACTTAATTTTCTCCCTTTTCTCAGCTGAGGTCCCACTCAGTTACAATTCTGAATCCATCTTAAATGTAATGTTTTGGAAAAGATGTGTGTGACTGCTAAACATTTTTTTCAGGAGGCTGAAAACCTGCAAACGTGGTACTCTAAAAGTTGTGGTGGCAAGGGGGATGCGGGGAAGCCAGAGTGAAGATTACAAATGTGGGAAGTGTGTCCCATTCGAAGGCTGGTGCACAGTGCGTGCTTTTAATGGAGCTACTTCTGTTTCTGCTGTTTGCCAGCTGTAGTGTGACGCTGGGGATCTGCTCAGTAAAATGATAACACTTGCACAAACAAACTGTTTGTCCCTGGCTGGTTGACAAACTGAGAGCAGTGGTATCGTTACTGAGCGAGAGCCCAGAGTCTCCTCCTTGTCATCCTGTCACACTGAGCTAATTGCTAGCAGTCGAAAGACAGCATCTATTTCACAGGTTAGAGTTGAAAGAATTTGTAGAAGTACCCGAGAGCCCAGGTTGAGGTTTTCCTCAAGTCTGACTTCATGGGTGTGGATAAATCTTCACGGGGGCTTTGCACAATTCAGGCAAAAGGCTGGAGGAAGGGACCTGTCACTGGTAGCAGCCAGTGCCAATCCTTCTTTCCCTGCCAGTCATTGGAACTGTATTTTATAGCACATTTCAGTGGGCAAAATATGCCAGGTGTTATGCATGTAGTAACAATCATTTATCTTCTCAAACAGTTTGGTTTCCAAGAGAATGGTACCAGCCAAATGGGGTGGGCCTTTGTAAACTGATCATTTGGGAAGGCTCCATTGGAAAGACAAGTGCAATGCATGGGTATCTACACCATATTTTATAGCCATGACTTTATTTTTACCTGGAAATGGCAGAATTAAGACACACAGGGTGTCAGTTGGCAGACTAAAAACATCTAAACCAGGGAGTTTTCTGGGAGTTTGGCACATCAGAGAAGCCATGCCACAGCATGTCACGTGTAATGTTAGGGAACATGATGTTTCAATTATTAAACCAAGCTTGAAACTTAAAGATTGCATTTTTTTGGTTTAGTGAGTTTCCCTTTTCTCCCCTTGTCAGTATTGTATATAGGATAGCTTGGATCTGAGTGGCTTTTGTGAAAGCTTCTACTGGGTCTTCAAATGATCTAATTTATTGAGATTATTACAGTTAGAGTTACTGAGATATCAGAGGCAATACTACTGCCAATTTATTTTTTTTTTAATTTCTTTTTGTTAGTGCTGCTTGTAGTGTTACCTCTAGGACAAAAGAACAAGAGGAAGCTTTGAGTGGAGGTGTAGTTGTTTAGCTCTCTGTCTTCCTTGTTGAGACAGAGTATGGCAATGCTGCAGTGCAGAGATACTCGAGCTGGCATTAAACGAATTACATTGGGTACTGGAAGCATGCTGGCTACAGCAGAATGGAGTCCAGTATGTTCTGATTTTCCCTGCCAAAAATCTTAGCAGCTTGGGCACCAATGAACCAATAACAATAAACAGCAGTGTCTGGATAGGATTTTATGGGGGAGTTTGTTGTTCTGAAATTTTTCATGTTCCCTACACTGCTACCTCTCTTGCTTCCATAGTCTTTTATCTCGCTTTCCTAACTTCAAAGGAAAAAATGAAGCAAACAAGGATGACAGGATGCAGAAGCTGTGGGCAATACATCATCCAACAGAAGATGCCTGACTGCAGCTATTTCTCACACGAAGGGTCCGTGCAATAATTCCTGTGTTAGGCAACGCCAAATCCTTACACAGAAAATAGTTAGGCATTGAGTTGAATGAGAAGATAGGATGGGTTGTGGTGATCGGGCACAGGGCTCAAGCATACTGACCAGCAACTCAGCTGGCCTCTTTTGTCCTCCTCCTCTCCATTTCCCATGCCCGTTCTCCCATTCACCTTGATCACCTCTCTTTGTCCACCATTGTCTCCTCTCAAATCAAAACCCACCCTGATTACTTTTTCCCCACAGTTCTCACTTTCGCTACCTCTGTATCCAAACTTGGTGTTTCTGATAGGGTTATCTAGCCAATCATTTACTCCTCCCCGGTTTGCCTACCAAGGTTTCACTCTTCAAAATGTCCCCAGTTCTCCCCTCCATTATCTGTGAGATTTAGCCATCTTCATATCGCTCCCCCTTAACCATCTGTGAAATTCAGTCATTCTTCATGGCATTATCCATAACGCTTGATACCTTCGCTCTCTGTTTTCTACCATGTCCAGTAATTTCTCATGGTCAGTTCATTGAGCTAAACCTCAGGGCATGGCCCAATCATCTGCCAGTATGCCTTCACAAACTGGAAGGGAGAAAGACAAACAGCACAGTCACACAAATGGTGGCATTCAGATGGCCACTGAAGAAATGATGTGGGAAAGAGGAAGACTCAGAGACCCTTGTTGAACAGGAAGATGTGGCAGGTTGATCCACAGACAGAAAGGACAATCCACAGAAACATGCAAACAAGGACAGGGAAGAGACTGGCCACGAGAGGAGAGAGGACTGTGGAGTACATCAGCTGCTTTGAAGTGCAATGAGAAAGAGCAGAACTGGGAAATGGGGTGGCAGGAGAGGGGAGAAGAACCACTAGCCTGGCAAAGGGAGCAGATACAACTCCTACAGTCAGGAGGGACTACTTGAGGAGTAAAAAGGACCATATAGGAACCAAGAGAGAAGGTATAATGATTTGGAGACAGAAGGAAGGACAGGGGAGTGGGATCAGATATATATACCAAAATCAGGCAGAACTAGAATTTGCATGACCAAGACCTCTTGACAGATGTGCCACCAGGATAAGTCAGAGAACAGAAAGATGAGCTTTCTTGATATCTCACTAACATCTCCAGAAAGAATGACATTAGATTGGTGATGAAACTTGTTTATGGAGGGGATGACTGTGTGTCAGAGGGGCCAGAAGATCTTCAGGAACAGGGCTGTTGAAACCTGATGATAAAGCTCCAGGAATGCCTTTGGAGACTAATATCAAAAATGCTTGGTTTGAGGTTAGGAGTTTATTGTCTGGAGATTATAAGTGGAGAAAGGCAGGTGCACAGTAGTCAGTAACAGGTTGATTACAAACTACAAATGTCATGCAGCCATGAAAGTGATTAATGAGATTCTGTGAATGTGCTGAATGGTGTACTGCAGGAGAGAGAAGGAGGTCTCACTCATAGTGTTGGCAGTGGTTTTGGATTACAACGTGTTGTTCTGGTCACCTGCCTTTAAGAAAAGCAGACTTAAACCAAAGGAGCCATAGTCAGGCAGCTTGTCCTTTCCCTTTTCTTTTCAGGAGTCTAAAAAAGCTTGACTTCCTCAGTGTGGCCAAAGAGGTGCTGAAGGACACATGCTTGCTGCCCATAACCTAAACCCAAAGTAATAAGCAGAAAATGTTGATACAAGAACAAGTAAGGATAAATTTGGCACAAATATGTTTAGACTGGATGTGAAGGATGTTTCTAATCAAGAGAGGGGTGAGTGTCTGAAATGTGGTCCCAAAAAGTGTTTTGGCCAAAACAATCCCCAATAACTAATGTGGTTCACAAGACAGCTTGATCAAGTGTAAGTGAATGTGGTTGCAAGTTCAACTAATCTTTTGATTTGCCTGTGATTTGGTACCTAATGTTAGTGCCAAAACAGAGCACCAGGATTCAAGAATAAAGCATTTGTAAAGTGGCTATGTTTTCCTCATAAATTATAATAATAGCAAATATAGAGCAGAAAATAAAATGCACAGTTTCATTCCAAACTGCTGTTTGTTTTCTGTGATTTTCATAACACTTTTTCTTTTTTGTTTAATTTTGAGGATCTGAAGTGTAGAAGGAAAGAAAAATTTTCTTAAAAGTTTGACGTTTCAACATGTTTTTACTGTTTACAAATGAAGACCAAACTTTTGAAAAGTGCTGGCAAGAAGGAACAGTGAGAGAAAACTTTACCTTTTCCCCCACTGCCCCTTCCTTTATTTCCTCTAAACACCACCAACAGAAAACCTAATAGCCTTCTGTACTTGCCTGAAGTATGGAAACCTTAAGTTTAAATTCCTACACAAAGGAGACTTGACCAGAGTTTTCTATGACTAAATGTGTCTTAGGCATTCAGCCATTTTACCGTTCTCATGATTTTGCTTTCTCCAGAAATTGCATCCAATATCAGAGAAATGTGTTTAGTGAACTATGTTGTTTTAGGCAGTGGAAGAAGAATTGATATTTTAATAAAAACTAAAAAAAAAAAGATAGGAGACTGTAGAGAAAAATTATTTGCAGGATAGCATGCAATACCTAGAAACTTTAAAACTACCTACCTTAAAACTAAAAACTTTTAAACTTCAGTGAAATGGAAGACATTCATATTTAGTCCTAGCTCAAGCTGTGGAGTACTGAAAAACATAAAGCCTTTAAAAAACTTTATTAGTATTTAAAAGATCTCCTAAACACATCTGAGTTTTAAAATTTTTCTTTGTTCTTAGCAGAAAAGAATGAAGTGAGAGAACTATAAAAAAAAGGAAATGCAGAAATTTAAAACTCATGTGTTAAGCAGTTTGATTAAAAATTTTAGGATAAGATTTAGAACTTTGGCATTTAAAAGTCCAGCTCCTTCTGGTATCCTTTGCAGAAGGAAGTGCTGGATGTGGGTATAAAATGAGGATAAAATATGATATTAATTTGCACTGAAGTAGCAAATATTTTACAGTAGTTTCAGGTCATTAATCTATCTTCCAGCTAAGGGAACTACATTAATAGCTTATGGGATTTACAGGACAAGCATCAATTTAATGGTTCACCCTAAGTTTGGGGAAAATAGGAAAGGGCAGGATACTAGAGGATACATTATATCCTGGTGCATTAAAATCAATGGCAAAGCTTTCTTGACCTAAAATGGCCTCTAGATAGTTTCTAATTCTGGTGCTGCTGCTGAACCTTAATTTCCTGTCTGCAAAATGGAAGGAACCATATTTGCATGACATGCGTTGAAACTGACTCTTCCCCTCATAGCTCTGTCTTGAATAGGAAAATCATCTGAATTAACGTTAAATTTTACTTGTGTTTTTGGAGATGGATGGGATGGGGGTTGGTTTTCTTAAGTGTGGCCTCAATCTAGGAAAGGAAATATATCTGCAATGAAGTAACAGAAGATACCTGCAGGGTCACACAGTTTCACTTGCGGTATTTTCTAAGCTGCTCTCACCATTGGAGTCCTGCCTGTGATTTGTCGCTAGTCACTGTGTTCTTTGCACTGTAATATTTCCCTGTTCTCTGATGCCAGGTGAGAAACCCTTTTTTGTTCCTTGCTGTTGGAGATAGGGGATGATACCTTTGTAAATGGTGAGAAGAGTGTATTACGCAGTTTGCAGCTTATTCATGAGAAGGCTCAGAACAAGAACAGGTAAATAATGTCGTAACTTAATAGCTGAAATACTGTCTTCACAGGGGAGAGTCATACTAGTACAGCACCTATAAATCAGTGTTGGTGCAGTGCATCATCAGATATGCAACCTTTTTCAAGGTGATAATTCTCGTAATTTGGGTATTGACCTTGTTCTATGTTGTACAGACTTGTAATCTGTGGTTTTTTGAACGATCCCCACAGGTGGGACATTTCTAATGTGAAGTCACGCTGTGAGACACCTCTGAGTGTGCTGGGAAGATGGGATTATAAATATTCATTGCTTTTGCAACCTTGGGCTATGAATGTTTCAAATTTTATAAGCTAAGCAGAACTGGGCCTAGGCAGAGAATTAAAAAAAACCCCCACCTTACAACTTTGGTAAATCCAGGTGATGAATAAAGCAGAACGGGTAAGAAAATGAGAGTTTTTCTGCTAGGTTGATTTTGAACCAATATGCCAATTTGATTAGGAGAGATACATAAGCACAATATAAAATCTAATCAGTCATGACAAAACCAAGTCAGGCTAGATTTCCCCTCCCTTGGAAATACAAAAACTGCTTTGCGGTCTGGTTTCATCACTGAAGAACAAAACACCGTGAGCTGTAGATTTGGTCATCTCTCAATTTACTTCCCAGGTCTGAGGAGCAAGCGTGGGTGCTGTCAGGTTCCCCCATGCTGTGCCATCCCTTCCCACAGCGGGACCCTGAGCAATGGCCATGGGAAATATAATCAGAGCAGCCACTACATCATGGGCCTGGAGAAAAATCTGGCTCAAATCCTGTGTAACGCTACTAGCAGTTTTTTTTCAACCACATGTCTGGCAAGCAAAGGATGAAGGACAGTGGGAGCTCCTTTTGTTCCATTCCTACTTAATTTGTCCAGGCAGAGAAGAAGGATTCATTAATGCTTGGCCTCTGCGTGTGCTCTGCAACGAGATATGGCAAAGTTGAGTCCTGAAGACTTCTTCCTGTGACCAGGTACAAATGTGCTTTGCAGATAAATTATCTCAACGGAAACTATAATTGTATATGCCTCCCCCTGACCACTGATGGATTCCTCAGGTTTATGTGGCAGAAGTTCAACATGTACCCCTGCTGCTGGCAGGTTCATGGGATCACCCTGCTGGAGTCTGAAAATCATAACCCTGCGCAACTCAGAGCATAATGGTTTTCCCACTGGGTTGTACTCACACAGTGTCCCTTGTGTCACACGTGAACCTCTCTTTTTTTTTTTTTTTTTTTTTTTTTTTTTAAGCCATGAAAGACTCTAATATCAAAAGATGAACACATTTTCACAAAATGAAATAAATGTTTTCCAGTCAGGCTTGGAGTTCATCTCTAAAGTGCAAAAAACCCCCCAGAGCTCAACCACCTTAAAGCCTCTCCTTGTTTGTGATTTGTTAAGCAGCATGAATTCAGTGCAGAAATCGGGGATGGCTGCCCCGAGGGTGACTGGCAGGAGGGGATTCCCGGTATCTGTCATGGTGGAACATGGTAGCACAAGACATAAAAATGGGTTCCAAATGCAGATCCACCTCTATGCAGAGTCTACTGATGATGCCTTTTTTTCCTCTCTACATGAGAGCTTGGTGTTGCTGGGGAAAAGCAAGAAGATAATTTTGCAATTAATTTGATAATCCCTGATGACCTATTTTGTTATAAGATTATGGGATTGTGTAAATCAGTGTGTATTTCGTAATGATTAGAGCATAAGAGTGCTTAGATATGTATAGCTGGGGCAGCCAAGGCAGGAGCTGACTCTGGGACTCCTCCCTCTGTCTCTTTCTTGCTATTTCTTTTAGAGAAACAGGATTTTACTGAAAAGTCCTGGAGTGCATCTTACTGTCACCTGCACTTCAAGTTCCATCATACTTCAACTGTTACAAGGACTTACCCCTCAGCCCAGGGGCACGCTTCTTCAGATGGCATCCTTGGGGTTATCACTGTGAGACACAGGGTGTAGTTCTTCTATTTCTCCCACTACACCAATTTTCTATTTTTTCCCAGTGTGCCAAGAGAGCTATTTATGAATCTGCACTGGAAAACAAATCAGTGAAATGTTGCAAATTATAAAAATTATCCTTTTAACAACTTTTATTATTACCATGAACCTAAATGGCAGTCAGACTAGGTGAGTTGTAGGTCCCTTCCAACTGAAATATTCTAGCCTAGTCTAGTCTAGTCTAGTCTAAAAGGAGAGGGGAAAGGGAAAATGTTTTAAACTACTTTCCCTGCTGGACAGACAAGGATGCTGGATCATCTGCTTTTTGATGTAATAAGCCCAAAGCATAATATCTCTGTAAGATACTTTCCTGGTGCCGGTGGCTCTTTAACAGCGCTTAAGGACACCTTCTTCCAAAAAAAAAAAAAAATACGGTGTACTTGAACAAAGTACAAAACAAGTAGAGAAATGGTTAAAGCCACGAAAATCTTTCCCCTGAGAATCTGGCCTGCAGGTTCCCCCCCGCCCCAAGCTTATGGGATGACTCATATGCATTTACATTCCCCACGCTTCACATGGCATCTGCTGCTACACATTTGTTGCAGGATCTTGTCTTTGAACAGCTGGTGACAACCCACTTCCTCTTGCTTTCTTCAGCAGAGATTTTTCAATTGTTTCTTGTTGTTTTGATGTGAGACCCAGTGTTGGAAAAACAAGCCCATTTACCCTGATTAGAACCAGCCATTTAAGCACTTGCCAATTAACAACCCATTTGTTATTCTTCTAAGGACCGAGGAAATACTTTCCCTTTCTCTCCTTTCACTTTCTCTCCTTTCACTTTCTTCAGATGTGATTCCACATGAGCAGAACGAAATCAAGCCCTTTTTATATAAAATGGTATTAATATTTCCCTTGTTCTCCCTCTTCCTTTTGTCCTACAGAGTTGGAGACGAAGGCATCCTTTGCTTTCTTCAAGCTAATTGTAATTAGCTCAATGTCAGGATAACCATGCTGTCTCCTTAAACACAGATAAACTGCCACTAATGATGGTATTAGAGACATGACCTTTCAAAAACCAAACAGGAGAACATCACACTCACATTAGAAACAATGATACAGAATGTGATTAATTTTAGTTATTTGGTGCCAATTCTATTAACAGACATTAAGAAAAACAATTTAACATGCATGTGCTTTTAGCAGAATTAGAGACAGTGTGGTTTATACTAGTCTAGTACATTCAGTGAAACAGAATCCTTCTTTCAAGGATTTGATCTCAACTATCTCTATGAAAACATACACTATGTTTTTATACTTTTGGAAGAAGTATGTACTAAAAATTGAGCTTAATGCTTAGCTACTGTTTTTTCTTTTTGTCCTCTCATTCAACACATCTAGATTTCCTTGCCAGGGACCACTTTTATTACACAAATATTTTAAGGAAGTACTAAACTTTCAAGTGAGACCATCTTGTTTCCATTTCTGAAAATACAATTACTTATCTCGGACAACTCCAGTAGCAGTTACTTGAGAAATTGCATACAATCCTACCAGACCTAAAGGCAGTAAAGGTAAGGGCTCTTCTGCTTTAAAATGCTTGCTGTGTTTATTACTGATTTGATGGCTATACCATTCTGCAGGAATTTTCCAAGAGCTTTTTTTTCCCCTTTTCATAATTCAAGTTGAAGTTACAATCTGTATGGTTTAGACTATACTGTACTGTTTATTCCCATAAGTAATATCTGCTTGTATCTTCACCTATACTTTGCCTGTCTCTTAATACATAGGTATACTTATGGTACATGGCTATTTAGGTGTTCTGCATCTCTCCGCAGAGGTATCTTTGACAACCAACGCATACTCTGACTTGAGTTTTCTGTTGTAAATGCCACAGAGTGCCTGACTGCAGAGGAAGGTTTTTTTCTGGAGCATCACACCTGCTTCCTACTATTGCTGGATATGTTGATTGGCCCTCTCTAATACACAGTTCTTTGGGTCCTGAATTTAAATACTGAATAAGCACATATATTTACTGAATAGTTGCCAAATTTGTTTTTTATTTCTTTGTTTTCTGTGGCAAGGAAGGATTTCAAATCACTTTGCTGCTTAGGGGAAATTGAAAACAGGATCTATTTTTGGTTCTCATTTGACTTCCCAAGATAGATCAGTTGAAACCTGTTACAACACTAATTTACTTAAAGAAGTATTATGTACACTTCGCTAACATGCTGAGGGGAAAAAGCTTTGCTTTTGCACTTGTTTGGCCTGAAGCCACGATTCCCCATGAAGCTGCATGAAGAAGCCAGAAGAGAATTATCCACATATTTTTATGCACACAGCTTTATTGAACTGATTGGCTTGTGAACATGTGCCCTTCTTAAAATATATTTTAAAAGACAGTAGGGGGTTGTAAATGGGCTGAAGGTGCACCCTTTCTCTGTAGCTGTGCAAATCAAGGATGCGATGTGAAGCGTTTGGATGAATCTGCTCCCCTGACCTCCCATCAAAACAAAACATTACTGCCAGAGATGAAAGGTTTCTCATTTCCTGAAATGCAGTGCAAGTGCAAAGAGATATGCCAAAAGCCATGATGTTCATTTTTTTTGCAACAAACCGTAAAGGTTAGTTACACATAACTGTTAGATAATTCTTACTGTATTAGCTGTAAATTCCACTTGAGCACACCTTCAGTCTGTGGTGCTCTACAGCTGAATGCATAACATCTCTTGGTCCCTGGGGCAGTATTGGTAACAATTTACGGTGTGGCAACCTGTGTTATGCCTGCTCTATGAATAGCAGTGTCATTTGTCATGGATTTGAAAAGACTGCTTGTTCAACATAGCTGATGACAAATTTTAGGTTGAGATAGATTTGTCCTGTAGTTCACAGACTGGCTCTTTTTTCCCCTGCAGTGTTGTTCACCACAGGCTAACCCTTCTGTGCCCTTTCCTTTCTCTGAAAGAAGACAGATCTGCAGGTAACTGGATATTCAACACCCATGTTTCAATTATCATATTATTTGAAGAATCTAGTGCTTCACTTAATGTTGCTCAAATAGTTCTCTTGATTATTTACTATTGCAGAGCTGGGGTAAACTTGTTTGCTTCTCCTTTTCTCTCTGCCTGAATTTGATTTCAGAAAGCAATCTCAGATAAAAAGAGATTTCAGAGTCCTAATCACATGCTGCAGTTGTTGGCTTTGTTGCTGCAAGAGGCAACATAGAGTATACTTTACCTTATGCTATATGAAATGCCAAGAGCAGAATACATTCTTTTTATTGTGATGTATTTTTTTTTTTGTGAGTTTTTCCAGAACGGGCATATCTGAAAGCCACGACAGTTGTATTCAGCAAGGATTTATCTATAATATTTAATTACAAGAGTTCTGCATACATTTACATAATGTATTGGAGGGTTTTGTGGTGAGAAAACAGCTCAGGGCACATATGACAATATCTCACTTGTTTCTCTCTCTCCTGTCAATTACCCTTGAGTCATCCCACTTGCTTAAGCTTCAGGTCAATAAAACAAATTTCAAAGCAGAAGCCAGGATGTGCTGAGACAATAACTTCATCACGTGCCTGTAAAAAGGGCATATTTTTTCATCATCCTTTTCTCCTAATGTGGTGGTTGTTCTGATTTTATTCTACAGAGGGATCCTAATGCACATTCAATGTGGTTTCATTTAAAGAATTTCTGCATGTCCCTGGTTTCCATCAGCATGCACTTTATTTCTGTTGCATGTAATTCTGAGGGAGAATCATTAGTTTCATTTGTACAATTTGAAAAAATCATCAGGTCCAGAAGGAGCAAAGTTTATCGTAGAAGTTTGGTAAGGTGAATAGACTCTCATTATGGAGAACAATAGTAAATATTTCATCATGTGTTCTAGAGCTTACAGAATAATTTTATTTATTTTATTGTTAGTTTCAGTAATGCTATAGTGTACTATGTGTCCTAGGCAGTGTCAGTTATTATGAAACTGAGAATTTCCATCCCTTTTCATATTTGGTTTTGATGTAAAATTAGGCAAAGTGTTGAAATGTCAGAGTTCCATTAAATTGGAACAGAAATGCTTGACATTTTCAATCAAAATAAAATATTTTTACATTCCTGAAATGGAAGAGAATTCCTCTAGCCTAAAGAGAGCTATAGTACTGGTCCTTATTCTATTTCATGGTTCCCAGCTGCTACTGGAGTTTCCATGTTGAACCATAGGATTCTTATACTACACCACATGGAAGAAATACGTGCTGAGAGATAGAGTGCATTACAGCTGAAGTCCTTTAGAGATCCTTGCCCCAAAAAGAGCAGGGACTGGAATTAAAAAGTAAACAATGCAATGTAAATACAGGGAAATATAGGGAAATGCAGTGTAAACTACAAGCATTTGGATTTTCCACGTTTTCCAGTATATTTCAGTTGAGTGTTTCTACTAGGCTCTACTCATTACTCTATTTCCAAGTATGTGGAATATTATATTATATATAAGAATTACTCTATTATAGACAAAAACTTCAAAGTATCACAGTTTTTTCCCTTATTTTAGAGAATACCACACTAGAGAAGGCTAAAGTGGGCGTACAATCTTTCATTCACAAGTACGATTTCTGAACGTGGAGAGCAATAGTTTAGTACAGATTTTAGGGAGAAACACACTGCATCACAGTGGCCCACTGCAGAAAAACATGCTGACCAAATACTAGTGAAATCGTTCAATGACAAATTGTCCTGAGTGCAGAAGTGGGTTTGCAGTCAGGCAGGGTAGTTGTCCAGGTTTTCCACAGGCTAGGTCAAGTAGTGCTGCAACTTATCCTGTGCAGGGTGAGAGATGAGAAGGGGCCCAGGCTTGAGCCTTAGCCTTTTTTGAGGAACCTCCTGGGTCTAATGCCATCCCTGAGCACAGTCAGTAGTTCCCGAGAGAGAATGTACAAAATTCATAGAATCATAGAATCATTTAAGTTGGAAAAGATCTTTAAGATCATCAAGTCCAACTGTATTTGGACTCTGGACACTGTATAACTGTATTTGGTGCTGGATACCATACCTTCCATTTTTTTTTAGGAAATGGTTTCAGTTTAACTCCATCTCCAGTGGTAGCTGCCAGATTTAAGGAAAAAAAAAAAACAGGAGAATGGGAATAGATGAAGAGAGAGATAGATGTTCTTTATCATTTCTCTATGGTTATCCCATATAAAATATGGTGCGTCTGGTACACTCAAAACTTTCATCTGACACATAAAGAACAGATAATGCCAGGTCTTTTATTTTACTTGATTTTCTTTTTTTCTCCCAAATAATCTTCTTACTTTTCAGAAACATGGAAGAGAAGCTAAGTGGGCCTCAGTTTCCATTGGCCAAAACTATTTTGAATCCTTCAAAGGAAAGCATATATTTGGACACGAGAAGGCACAGGCGCCATTTCATTTTCTTCTTTGAACGTACTCTGGTGAAAGGCCTGCTGACCTTTTGTGAGAGATGGCTTCCTGAGAATGCAGTGAATTTCCCTTCCATTCTTCTCTCTCTCCAGAGCTCAATCCGTCTTCTGTTTATAGAGAGTAAATCATCCACATCATACCCCCTTGGATTCAAGAACCCAACTAGCCCTTCATCTCTTCAACTTTTTCTCCTCCACCAGCTGTTCATCATATGCTTTGGTGGGCAAATCTACCCATCAAAGCCAAGGATTTAGACACCTATATGAACTTAGGATTGTAATCGTATTGCAAGCTATTTTATAGATGCATATGAAGTGATAGGAAAAATCATCTGCTGAATTGCATTATATCAAGAACAATTCAACAGGTAAAACTAGGACATTCTGGGAATTCAGATACATACAAAAAGTTGGAATATAGGTTTCATGTTTATTCTTAAACATACAGAGCTTTGTCTATTTTTTCGTAGATAAGTATGCACACAATTTTGTTGTGAGCATTAAAAAGTAATGATCTGATCTTTCACTCCCCATATTTCTATTTGTTCCACGTCAGCAGCCTCATAACAGATTCACTGGCCCCTAAGCTACAGCTTGTCACAAGCAAGAGACAAATGCTTAGAGAGCTTCTTTCCCTCTCTTTGATCCTTGTAATCAACTTTATTTCCTCCACAGAATTCCAATTATCCCATTAAACAATGAGTCAGGATGCTTATATTGATACAGGTGCTTTAATTGGTTAATTTATACTCATGCCAGCCCCAGCTAAGAATTCATTTCCCTGAGGCCTCCTTAGATAACCACAGTTCCTCCTAAGCCGTAACGGTAATTCCTAGCAGGCATAGTACTTAAGCACAACGTTTAGACCTACACACAAGCACCCCTCACCACACACTAATCCGTGTTTAGCCATACGTATACATGCTGTTGAACTTTTATTTGCTTCTACCTTATAATTTCTAACTTATTTAGTTTTAATTATAAGACTACGGTTATACAACACTGACTGTATGCTTTTAAAACCAATTTGCAAGAAAAAGGTCCTAATAATATTGCTTTTTTTAGTAGCACTCCAAAGCAATTAAACGCTTATTAGATGCCAGCAAATTCAGCTGCAGTCTACCATATACACATTTATTTGCATATGCTGTCTGGTGAGTGGCATCGTTTTCATTATTGACTTATGAGGATGGAAATAATAGACAGATTATTTACTGAACTGTCTTTAACTCTGCATCAACCAAAATAGCTAATTAAATGTGTAACAACTTTCACTGACACAAGCTGGGAGATTTTAAAATCAAGGTGAAGAGAAGGACAAGTGTTAGCCTGTGCTCTGTAAGACTTGTTCTCACCATGGCAAGAAAATAGGATATCTAGTCTTGTAAATCATCAGAGAAACCAAACAGAACTCAGGTAGATTTTAAAAAAAGAATTCCCCAGGAAATCAGTTTTTCAGGACCAGGCAAATCTGCTAGTGAACTGTTTCCAAATTTATGTTATTCTTCCAAACTTACATCCTGATGAATGTCATGAGCAGGAGCTTCTGGTATAGTCCCTAGAAGGAATTTTCCAAAGGAGCTACAGAAGAATTAAAAGTACCCCACTCAAGAGACTGTAATAGTTGTTCCTTAACTTCATTTCCAGTTTATCTTATTTCACCAGTTCAATTTCTTTCCCTCTGCTGATGTAAATGAAGAACTCACCTCCCCTCCTCATTCTGCTATATTAGCTGGCAGCTTGCAGGCAGGAATGGCTGTAGAAGGTGGCAGTGTCATCTCTAGTTCATAGACGTAGTGCTCTACTTGCCAAAGGCAGCAGTTTGTAGAAAGCAAGCAACTTAATTTGCATCTTTTGAGTTGCAGACTACCATCCAGAATGTGGGATGATTCTGATTTCTGTTCATTGGAATGTATCTCTGTTTATACTTTCAGAAGATACGTTCAGTTCATATAAAGTAAATTAAATAAGCAGTTTCTACCAATGGCCACGTACAATACCTATTTTGCATTTTCTCTGTTGTGGCTCAACTGTATGATCTGATAGCTCCTTGAAATGTGCTAAAAGCTTCACGTGCATATAATTCTAAATGATAAAAAAAGTAATGTAGTTTAACTGGAAAACCCCCATTCACTCCAACAAGATAGTGGTATCTGCAGATGATACATTCCAGCAAAGCATCTTTTTATACACACAAGCTAAGAGGAAAAATTTGTCAGTGGCTTAGTCACCATTCAGCTGAATCACCAATCTCTTTTAAAAAATAGCATGGTTGCGGGGAGGGCGTTCATCTTCCCTGTAGTAAATTACATTAAATGCAATACAACAGGTACTCTGCAGAGGTATCTTTCAGGATAGGAAAGACATCTTTTTCTCCTTGTGGGCATTGGCTAATATTTTATATTGCTCAAGTAGCATCATTGATAGACCGGGGTGCCAATTGCTGCTATGCAGCAGTATGAAATGTCATTTCCAAATGAGCCATCCTCAGGGACACTGCTTCTGGAAATGATCACAAAAACAGTGAGGCTTCTCCTCCCAGGCATAAGTGAACTGTATAAAACAAGTTCCTGTTCACAAAAAGCTTAATCTCCACAAGAGAATAATACCTGCATTTAGGACACTTGCCTTAGAGAGGGAACCACCTAAGGTGGTGACTTAGTCCCCAGACTAAGCTGCCTTTTCACCTAGGCTCCCCAAAGACAGCAGCTGGAGCACCCAGACTCTTGAGCACAAAGCAATTCCTAGAGAACACAAATACATTTTGCAGTTTTGCTTCCTAAGAAATTCAGCCAGGATCCATTCCCTTTTTACAAAAGATCCACTGAGATGTTAATTCTGTATTTCTGCAGATGTACGCGGTAGTATCTGGTATTTTGTTTCCTTACGTACAGTGTGTGTCTTTAATGTCTTTCATGAAAAAATGTGTTAAGAAAGAGGGTAGAGGAAAACAGATGAACCAGTCTGGGTTACTTGATGACCTATCCAAGCTTTCATCTCAAAGTCAAGATGCAGCAGTTCTGAAAGTCAGAGCCAAGTAAATTCCAGCAGGTTCAGCATATTCACCAGGAATATCAGAATTTGTGAATTACTGTCTCTCCTCACTGGTTATGTTTGAGAAAGAATGTGAAAAAAATTGACAGAAGTTTTCCCTATCTCTGGAACTTCTACAAAGTTTCTTCCCTGGTTTCTCTGGTATCTACAGATATATGAATGCAGACTGAAGGTTTTTCCCCTCAGGTGGGACACCTCTTGGATCTCTCTGTTTTGTCTGGCCACTGTTTTCATAAAAGATGGAGAAATTTTATTTCCATGCAACTCTAAAGATGCTTTTTTTCTTTTATATCCATCTTCATTTCCTACTGTCAGGAGCAGGCCTCAAGATAGCATGAACTGGCTTTGTGGCATCACAGGCTTGAATTGCTGACCTTGCAATGACAGTGCTTGTGAGATTTCCAGATCAGTTTTATGCCATCAGGAGACTGATTGCTGTGAAGAAGTTTCCAAACATTTGAGTCTTTATTGCAAGCAACTTCAAGCCTTCTTGAAGTTTACTTATTAATTGCTAGGATTTGCTTTATAGCATCTACAGCTAGGAAGAAACACCCAAGATGTGCTGGGGATTTGAGTTCATTCAGCTTGCAAAAGCCACTGGAACAATTTTATACTTCTACATAAGTGTTATCGCTTCATATGTTCTGTCAGAACTGGAATAAACCCAATACAGCCACGCACTTACCAGATAAGAAGGGGATGTCCTTTAATATTAGAGCAAGGATACCCACAAGCCACAAAAGGTTTTCCATATTTAGACAAGTTGTTTCCAGACCAAGAGTTTTTGTAAAGGAGTCTGTGCTGGAAAATAGTGGGGAATCTGCAGCGAAGAAGAGGGGAGATGGAGAGATCTTAGGTAACCATAAACTAATCTTATCCTTTATTTTTCTTGAGTTTAGTCTGGGTCTATCCTGAGGTATCCACTATAAGCCGATAGGGCAAGTGAACAAGCATACTGCTGGGACAGCTGGATGGGGAGTACCAGTGAGAGAGAGCTCGGCAGGACTGTGGTTGAGAGAGGCTGGGTTGCAATGCTAGGGGTAGTAACACTGCTGTGTTTCCTGAACAACATGTAGAGCTTAATTTTCAGGGTCTGAATAGTTTTAAACACTTCAGTTGTATGGAACAGTACACATCTTTTTTGTTCAGCTTTGTTTTAATGGTTCTATTAGCACTTGCCAAATTTTGTACATTGTTCATTTCAAATATTTGCATCCCACTCTAATGACTCTTTTACAGCTACTGTAATACATGCTGGGTGTGTATCATTGCCAACTATTCCATTAAAATTACAGGTGATCACATCATGTGCATTATTTGAAATGTATCGTCATCACATGTGCCATAAATTATGAGCTTTGGATGCATGCTTTAGCAACAGTGGGATTATTGGCAGAATATGATGTGGAATAATCATAAATATTCGTGCAGAGACTGCACTTCCTGTGTTCATGAGTCGTTTTCAATCTCAAGGACTCCATCAGTTGCTAAAATTCCTAAGGGATGGGAACTACACAGAGAACTCCCTGGACAATTAATTATTCATTCATTTTGCATAGGGAAACAATAATCTTCAGACTCAGTTTGATTCAATGTTTAAAATGGAAAGCTGAGAAAGCCTTTCCTTCTGCTGGAAGTGAATAGCATATGAAAAGCTTCCTGGAAGACTGCACATCCTTTCCACATGTTCTGAGCAGCGTGGGTTAACAGGGTTTGTACCAGCACTGGGGGACAGCCACCACAGCAGAATTATCGACTCACTGCTCTCCATGGTTGTTGTCCAAATGCGGCCTCAGGAGAAATGTCATAAATAAAATTAAAATAGGTTTGTGAAGGTCTGAATAGACTGACATTTACCTTCTGGGACCATGAAAAGGAATGGTACTGCTGTGGCCAAGCCCAAGCTGGAAGGAAGCTGTAGTACTTGTCCACCTGACTGACATGAAGCAAGAGTCTCCTCCACTCTCCAGCTGTCCTCTAGTGCAATCACTAAGTTGTAGGGGACCCCCCCCCGTTACCACCTCAGGGTCAGCCCTACCAAAGCAGCTCATTAGGGGTCTGACTGCCATGCATTTCAAGGGGGAGTACACCTAAACACCTAGGCTTCAGCGAGTTTGAGGTTTTGCTTCTCTTTCAGCCCACAGCATCTAACAAGAATCTGCTGCCAATGGTCTTTCAAGTGGCCATAAAATACTGCAAATAACCAGCACTGTGCTCAGAAAGTCTTTCAGAAGATCCACATAAGAAGAGCACTGATGTTTTGAGGCTGAATTAGTAGTGGTCTCTGGAGCAAAACAATGTATATGTATAAGTCATAGCACTTTTTTTCATATGCAAAAAGTTATGAAAAGACATAAGAAAGATTTCTGGTGGGTGTAATTCCCACTTCAAATGGGGCTTTAGGCAGTACAAAAGGCAAAGATAAGGCTGTCCAGAATCTGCCTAAATGGTTCCATTATTTCTGAGTCTGTCTGAATAGCTATATGAGAGATTTATCTACCAGCTACCCTGCTATGAAGAAAGTTTTGATGGTAGCCTAAGATTTCTACGTGTCTCTTAGGCACTCTGCACCAAAATAGAGAGGATCCAACTCACAATTTCATCTGCCTTCTGCAAATCAGAGCATCAGCATGGGTAAAGCAGAGCATCATTGTAGAGGTCCCTTAATTTTAGTGACATTTTAGTCAAGAGCCAGCTTGTTAAGCAGAACTGGTCTAACTGGTCAATTCCAGATACTAATAGGAAAAAATCAGAATTTGGGAACTGCTGCAATTTATCTTCAAAGATGGGGATGCTGAGCTTGCTTCCGCTTTCTGCCCATGGTGGAACATGTTGTGATTGCAGCAGGGCCACCTACACATTCGTGGGTACCGAAATCAGTGTCCAGAGGTGGAAGCTCTTTCCCCAGTGGCAAGGCAGACAAGACCTGGAAGTGAGTAATATTCTCAGTCTTCTCAAGCAGTGACTCCTTTTATCTGTCCCTCCAAGGTGATCAGCGTTATTGGCTAATTTGAGAGCCCATTTGTGCCAGAGCAGTGCAAAAGGAACAAAGCATGACTGAGAGATACATGCAGTACAGTGCTTTTCAGAGCTTACTTTTAGACTGGAAATAATGTTCGTTTTGATCTTCCGTGACAGCTGTTTTCCAAAGCACACGGAATGGACATTGCTATTTTACTTGTCAATTCAACCTTGTTTACAAAATCAAGGAAACATTTAAATGTACCAAGATTGTAGATTGTAGCTTTCTTTCCAGTTCTTTTTTTGACTCAGCTAAGAAAATTTTCCAGTAACTAACTGATTTTCACAAAATATGACATTTTCTTTGCTGTACACAGGGGAAGTGGGTTTTTGGGATAGAGCAGATTTCCTGTGATTCACTTGATCTGTGTAGTGGGCCCCTGTGGAAGACATGGTAACTAGGAAATAGTGATTTCAAGCCAAATCTAGGCAGAGGATGACCACAGGCCTTGGTTGTAGAGACCCATATGTTAGCAGGAGTAACTGATAAATACCCTGAGCCTGTCCCATGACTGTCCTTAGCTCATTCCTGTGGAGATGTGTAGGAGTGTACTGCTCTCAGCCACCTTGATGACTGCTGGACCAACTTAACTGATGAACTGTAACAGAGATGCTTCTGTGTGGGTCCCACGCAGTACATGTGGACAACACCATCTACATACTTTGTCTTATCTTGAGATGAAGCAGCATGTCTACATGAGCATTCCTTTACCTGGCAGCAGAAATCATAAATAGAATTGTTTACTTCTAATAAAATCCTATAGAGCTCTACAGACCACAACGACGATGAACCTGGCCACACAGGGGACATGTGCACTGTGCCATGATCCCTGTGAAGGGGCTCATCCAGTGCTGCAATAGCTGGGGTTCCCACCATCAGCAGTGAGGTAAGATTGCTATTACCTTTTCTAGTACACCTGTTAGCATCGGAAGTGCTATCATCTTTTCTGTTACTGCTGTCACCTTTTATGGTACTTCTATTCTTTAGCCAATAAGCTAGTTATGCCTTTCTTATTCAGATCCCCAAAGAACCGGCACCTCCTTGGTGCAAAACAAGATGTTGGGTGGTCCTTCTATTTTCAGCATCATCTTGGTTTCTTAAAAATCCACTGGTGAGCTACCTGTTCTGGTGGCAGAGCATACTTTGCTACTGATTTTCTGAACTTCTAGAGGCTACTGATAAATCCTTTGTCAGCTTCCTTCACTGGCTGAGAATGATTGTTCTCATGGTTTCTATGCTGAGCTGACTTATCTTTGTATGTTTCCCTTAAGTGTTTTGGGAGTGCATCCAAATCCACGTTTTCTTATGCAGAAAAGCCAGACATTTTACAACTCCTTGAAGTGTGATGTGCTAATCTGAGCCCAGCCTGTTAGCAGTGACAAAACTTTCAGTCCCTGGGTGGTGAGGAGGAGGGGGAGGAGAGCAGGGTGCACACACTCCAAAATCTGGACTACCTGTTTCTTCTGCTTAAATTTGACTAGCATGGAGTCACTTTTGGCTAAGGCATGTGACCCATAGGTCCAACAGATGATTAAGAACCAGCCATAAATGGCCAAGGCATCAGGAGCTGCAGCTGCCCTCCTGTTCCTGGCCTGTATTCGTGTTCCCACAGCTCTACAGGGTGAGCAAAGATGCAGCTGGGGAGGCTCTGTGCCAGGTGACGTTGCATTCACCCAGGAGGGATTCCTTCAACCCATACCTTCAGGCTAGGGCTGCTCTTGTTTGGTTGACCAGGTCAAACTAGCTGGAAAAGGGCCTGGTTTGAATGTGCAGCAGTAGCAAAATAGGTAATCGAAGACAGGGAGAGAGGACACTCCCTGGAGAATCAGGGTGGGTATGGTTGTTGTAAGCCCTTGTTAATGAAGATACCAACGCTGTAAATGGCTAAGGGAAAGAGAGACTCAGGCAGAACAGCAGGAAAACAGAGGATAAACACATTTTAAACCTTTTCCTGCTATCTCAGTAGATGGCTTTGATCCTTTCACAGAAACCAATGGGGGAAAGAAATGACACCAGAGAGGCAGAAAATCCATTTCATCCTCCTTTTTCCTCTTTTCTCCAATACAGATATGGCAAAGGTACAAAACAATAGCAGAAAAAAATACAGATAGGTACAAAACAAGAGATAGGTACAGATACAGAAAGGTACAAGGGGGAGGTACAGATACAGAAAGGTACAAAACAACAGCAGAAAAAAATACGGAGAGTAATTGAGAGAAAAAGGGAATGCACTAAATGCTACCTGCTCTCTACCCCTTTTCAGATAAAAAGTAATGGTTCTCAGTGCACATATTTTAATCTCAGGAATTCAAGTTTTACATTGAAATCTGTGATTTCACTGAAATTTTGGGGTAAATTTAAGGAAAGGCATATATAGAGAGGGGAAACAGGCAGGGACTAATCAAGGACTAATTTCTTTCAAAGACTGTTCTATCCAAATATCAGAGAAGTGCCTTAACAAAAGAGATATTCTATCAAAGGAAAACCAATATGAGATCATAAAATGAAAGATGAAAAATGTCTTAATAGAAGATTAATAGAAACATAAATACTCTCAAATTTGCTAGAGAAACAAGGGAAAGAGCCTCAGATGAGACACTTAAAGGAAAAAATGGTACCTAGTAATCTTCAAAGAATGGTAACTGCAGTTATGCCAATGTAAGACAGCTAACTCCAAGTTAAGGTTTTCTATCCATTCTTTCTCCCGTGCTGCTCTAGGGTTGTCATCAGAGGGTCGCTAGCTGCCATTGATCTAGTAGCTGTTCAGAGGCTTTGCCAGTACTGGTGATACATTGAAACTTCAGTTCGCAAAGGGTGAGGTCCACACCACTGAAGAAACATCCCCTGAACTTTGAGTTTAGACAACGCCTACAGCTCACAGGAATAAGAAGCAGCAGCACAGAGTTTTGAGAAGGAATAGGCATGGTGGAGGCAACCACAAGTCACGCATCTTAGGGTGGCTATACCTCAAACCACAGTTTATCAGCAACTTCCACAAAAGCAGCCCAGGAGCTGCTGGTTAATCTGGAGCACGTTTCTCTAAAGGCACTTGATGAGCTTTTCTTATGCTGCAGTTTAATTACAAAGTCTTTTGCTCATCTCTACCTGGCTTCAGCCATCTCAGATTCAAACTGGTGGGCCCTGTTTTAGGCTCTTCCAACCTCACCGTTGTGGGGTACCCTTGAGACAGTGGTGTACTTCAGCATTTCAGGGCTTTACTGTGCTTAACTAAAGGTCCCAATTCTTTAGAGTTTTAAGTAGAACCAGGTGGTAGTTTTCTATCATATCGACGTTTAGTGGACAATGCTAAATATGCCACACAGCTTAGATGCCTCTGAAAACCAGAAAGGGGTAGACCTTCTAATCTTTGAAATCAATATAGTAGCCAGCTCCTAGAATGGGTCACTTAGCCACTAGATTTGTTTTTTTCTTGTCTATGTGTACAGATTCATAGTACTTCCATTCTACATATCAGTTATGTAGAGGAATCCTACTTTATGGTGCATCTGAAGAACAGTGGAATATATAAATGGCTCACAATTATTTTTATACAGATGATAGGTTCCATTTTCATGAAACTTTAGTCTGCTCAGATAGCAAGCACTAGTACCAAGGCCTAATCCAAAGTCCACGTGAGGCCATTAGAAAGACAGTTGTTGGGCAACTCTTTGTTATGCTTTGTTTTTGTTGTTGCTAAAGATCACTCTTGAACATACTGCTTTAAAGAATGACCCCCATCTATGTATTTATCTCTCTCAGTCTGAAGGGATACATAAGGATTGCAGGCAGAGAAGCCACCAAAGTAGCTCTGTGTGTGCTAAACCTAGGACTGAAAGCACCAGGAACCCAAGCAGACCTGGAAGCAGCACAGTGATGAGAAGCAGGGTTTACTAATTCAGCCAGTGCCACAGGAGCAGACCTCTGCTCTTTCTGACCTCAGCAGATAATTTTACATGGCACTGAGCTGCAGTGGTTGGACTTGGGCCAAAAACTTTCAGATATGGGGGATTTCTGACACCTCTTATTGTGCTTTAGAACAAAGATCTGCCAAAAGATCTATTGTATTTCTCTAGTAAGTCAGTGTTTCTTTTCTTACTAAGCTAAGCATACGTGATTTTTATATAGGCATGCCTAAAATAAAATATCACAAGGTGGAATTTACTTCAAATACTGTATGGACACAAATCTGTAATGTGAAAATCACAAAGGTGGCTTTTCAACAAGTGTGTTAAATGGCTTTTTTTGTTTTGCAATGATGTTTTTTCCCTAGCGAATGTTCTTCGTAGTCCCTTGCAATGGTGAGAACTGGTTACATTCATTTACGCGTGTCAAAAGCAAATACATGGGGGGTCTTTTTAGTCAGCTATACAAAGGTACCTGCTGCTGGTCTTGATTTGATAATTGAGAGAAAAAAACTCACATTACTAGATCTCCATAGCAAGCCAAAGAAACTAGAAAGTTCATTGAAACAAAATGCCATGACCTGAGCAGAAGCAGGATGTAATATTAGCGAGAGAGGTCTTGAGCATGTGTGAATCAGTATTAGGTCGCCATGGTCAACAGCTACATGCTGATTTATATTGCCTTAAGACCTAGCCCCTTGCTGATAATGAAAGAATATCTAATTCTGACACCCCTTTTCTCTAACCAAACCAGAGCCTCAACCCTGACCACTTGCCTAACATCTCACCAAACAAATCACCGTATTCTCATCTTCTTCCCCTTGCTCATCCCAGGCCCTCAGCCTGCCAAGCCTTTCTCACTCCCTCATCCCCAACTCATACGCTCCAGCACCTCAGGGGATCCTGCAGCCCTGCACTGTTTTGCTGCAATCTTTACCTTCCCTGTTGCTCAAGGTCCCCATGGGACACCTGCAGCAGCATCACCACAGCTCAGGGAGAGGATGTGGCTTCATCATGGGGACCACACCACAAAATGTTTGTCTGTTCCTCTCTTTTCTCGTGACCCTTCCCGCACCTCCTATCTCAGGTAAAAGGCAATGAGGTTCGATGTTTTTTTCTGATTTCAACAGATAGATAGGTTCAAATAGCACTAATTTCATGGACTTGGGCTGGCCTCTTTACTACAGCAGAGTTCCCAATACCCCTGGTGTTACAAGAATATAACAAATATGTTACATCATTGAGAACCACTGAGGTGGAGTTGGAGCAGCATTTGTCTCTAAAAAATAAGCCTTCAGGCTAGTGGGTTGCACTCCCTCCCTCTGTTCCCAATAACCTGTGCTCTTTGGGTGAAACGGTGGATGTTAATGAGCCTGGAAAGCCTTCCTGAGTATGGGACCCCAAAGCAGCGCAGGCATTTTATATGTGAAATGCCCACTATGGCAACCTGTGAAACTCAATGCCACTTTGGTACCGTAGTCAGTTGGTATAATTTACAGCTGCTCTTGCCTTAGGGCTCAAGGCAGGATAGCTTTATCATGAAGGTGCCAGAGCCAGAGTCACAACTAACATCTTGCTCTTCCCACACCAGTGGGAAGACACCTGTCTTGAGGGAGAAACTGGGCTGTGAATAACAATGTATCCAAACAATTGGTGACTCACTGAAAGTCCATGGTCCAAGACATTGACAGTCTGCCAACCATTTTATCATAGTTGTCACTGAGGGGCAAGATAAGAACAAAACCACAAAGTGTTGTTGATTTTTAAAGGTCAGCATACTTACAGTTCAAAGTCACTGTGGGTGGAATCTTCCAGATTTTCACGGAGATTTCACTGAGAAAAGGATAAATAAAAAATGTGGATTACCTGCTTTTAATGTAAAATACCTATAAATTAGTATTCTGAATACAGGTAAAACTAGTCTATCAGTGGTCCAAGCTTAACTACACATTCTTCTTTGTATTTCCAATTTTGATTTAGTTTTAACTTCTAAACATTTTTCATCAAAGGAATGCCAAATTTATGGAAGTATTTGCTTGTGCATTTTATTGTCTCTCACCCTGAAGGTGGTGTCAGATAAGTTTGTGCAATGGGATTACCGAGAAGCAACCAATGAACCACATGTGCCTGTAGTTCCTCATCTGTATTGAGGAAGGTGGGAGAACTCCAAGAGCTAACAATTGTGTCTGAAAACCATGCTTTCTTCTTATTCCCAGTCTGGGCAGATTATAGGTTTCACCTTGCTGTCCTACTGATCTTTTCCAAATTGACAAAATTACATTCAACTAGTTAAAAAATGCTATTTATTGTATACATTAATACAGATAATATCTTTGGGGTTTTCACTTGACACAAAACAGATTTAACGAAAAATCAAATTATCCTCAATACAAGTGAGTTACAGTATGTTCACAGTGCTGCAACTCACAGAAGAAATGGAAGATTACAAACCAGCTAAAAAAAGTCAGAGCCCATGGGAGATCTGTAGGTCCCTGAGCTTGAGATGGTTAGATGGAATAACTTATCCTTCAGGTGAGTCTTTCCATCTCTGACACAGGCTGTCTCATTTGTTATTCCTCTGCCCCCTGCTATATATGGCTCACAGATGTTATCTTCGCCACCTTTTTTTTTGTGAGCTTTTTAACAAAATATTAAGATCTTTTCCCTTTCTATCTCTTGTTCTGTTGAACTACTTAGCCAAGAACATTTATTAATCAACCATATTTTCTACCTTTTGCTCCACAGATTTAAACATTAATTTTTGCTTAAGATACTGGCTCTTTGAAGAGTAACACGAATAATGCAAGTATGCTCCATTTTAGATAGGTAGCCCAGATGATCTATTAGATATCTCTACACTGTTCGTATCTTGCTTTTCTTTTCAGACTTGAAGCAGAATCATTAATATCAACTTCTAAAATATGGGCAAAAATAAGAATAGATACTGAGTCTAAACTGACATAAGCCAGCGATTCTCCCACACTGAGAAATTCCTCACCTTCTGCAGAAAGTTTTGCAGCTTTTTTGGCAGAGGAGAACTGAGCTTAAAACTCAAACCTCCCTCGCTGTCATTGCATTGTGCAGAAGATATGCTCATTGCAGTTGTGGAGCTGCTTTCTGTAGAGGTGAGAAAAGGCATTGTTCATCTTCATACTTCCATGCATTGCATAAATCCCTGGCAATGAGACTGAGATACAGAAAAGTAATGATGAGCAAACTTACATTGTGCAGCTGAGAGGACCACTCTAGTACAGTCATGAGGTTTCTTTCTTTGTGTTTCTTTGAGAATTTTGTGATTTCCTTAGGTCTTCACTGCCTTGCATAAATAGTATTTTATCAGCAGAATAACTGATGAATAGCCCTTCTAGGGTTATCCTGACTTAATTTAGCAAAAAATGGGTGTATCTTTTGTTAAGGAGAGACTCAGCATTCCCTGAAATACATTTTTCTATAGCCAATAATTTATGGCAAACCTAATTTCAAAGTTACCAGAATAATGCATTCTTACTGGCTCTTGTAGTGTGTAGAGTTTTTTTTAATGTTAAAATTCTTAGAATTTCTTTTCTTTCTTGGGAGCTTGTAATGCTAAAACTCAAAGTGGAGGACCATTTAGCTAGATGGCTGACTGAAACAGTAACATTGCTTATTAGAATAAGCTTCACAGACTTATTGCTTTGCCTTGCCTTTTGCTATCTTTTTTTATGCTCATGAACTTGTAATACCATGCTGAAGATGAAAAGCGGAACTCTCAGGAAAAGTATTTTTCTGTGTTTTTTCCATTCAAAGAATGCAGGACTTTCTAGGAAAATGTCCAGTAGTTGAACATGCTATAAAACTTATTTATGTGGCTCCCAAAGAGGACTTCTTGTCATGCATCACTTCCTCATGACTAAGTAAGAGTATGCCATAGTAAGTACATGTCAAAGGATTTGGTCTTAGCCTGGTGTCCTGAAGGAAAAGTTTTATGCCGTAGTCGTTCATACGCACATGTGTCCTGCCCATCCTTAGTAACTTTGCAGCCTCCAGTCACTCAGTGACATCTGACAGAGCAGCAGAGTAGTCAGAGAGATTAATTCTGACAAAATTCATGAAGGTCCACATGGCAGAGACCCCTTTTAGGGGAGAGAACTTCAGATGTCCACTAAAGCTGGAGAATTTGGGTAGAGTGTGGTCAGGTACTCTAATGCATGTCTTCTCCTTCTTGTCTCCTCCTCTGCTTGTCCTCTCCTCCACTTGTAGATCTTCTTGTGTCTAATAAGTGGTAATAAGTCTAATAAGCTCACACTTCAGCCTTGACATAACACAACTGAAATCTTTGTCCACAACAAGATGCAAAGTAATTGAAACCCAGGCTTCCTGGCACCTGACTGGAGACATGGGGTCTTCAGAACGTCTCAGCAAATTTAATGTTTTTGATGCTCCACTAACTAAACCCTTTATTTTATATGTATTAAGTCAAAATTTAAAAAATAACCAAACCTTTCAGGGATGTCCAACTGAAAAGACAATAATTTGTAGATTGTAGTATTCATATTCCTTTGAAAAAACTCTTAATGGCATCAGGCAATCCAACTCCTGTAGTTTTTTTCAAGACCCTAGGATAAAAAATTTGCCTTGCCTTGTCTTATTGGGTCTTGGTTTGTTGGTTTTGTTTGTTTGTTTGTTTTTGTCTTGGCCTTTCTGTGTTTATGGCATTTTGCTCCTTAATCCTCCTTAGATTTAGGATTAAAACTCAATTCCCACGCTAGGTGAAGAAGTTTGCTGAATTAATCCATTGTTGCTTGGATCCCTGAAGTGGGTTCTATTTTATTATTGAATGCTTAGGAATTACTGAAACTTCAGTGGAGACTGTTAATGAGAAGCTGGAAGTCCACTGATTAATTAATATGTTGTAGTCTCTTTCACTTGGTTTTAGTTCTATACCACTGCCTGGGGGGACATATCTCTTAGGTTGTCTGGCAGCAGCCTCATTATTCACAGAAATGGGCAATAACTTCTTCAAATAAAATCTTTTCATTGATCTTAAAAGAGAAATTTTAACTTTGAGCTCTTTATTTAGTTTCATAACTATCTTTTTGTGTCATTGCTGTAACACTGGGACCCTGAGGTCTACTCTAAAAGGTCATACCACTTTGTGCTATGTGTCATTAGGACTTGCAGGTCGAATACACTTGGGTCAAGAACTACACAGCTGTAAAACTCTAAAACAACAGCAAATATTGAAGTTTAATTGGATGGCATTCCTCCCTATCAGTCACTTCAGAGTAAAGGCACACAATGCCATTTTGATTCTGGAGAGGGCAGCTTTCAGATACCTTTCACAAAAACCACAATTCTAATTTATAACCTACAGTCACTAGAGGTCAGATCCATAGACACTTCTAGATGTCCAGTTTACACCCAGAACTTCCCCTTGAAATCAAGAAGATAATGGACACCAAAATAAGACCCAGTGGTTAGTTTTCTAGAGGCAGTCAGGTTCAGAATTTGTTGTTGGTGTCTGATCTACAAAAATTCACCAAAAACTCCCAGCTGGGATTTTCTGGCCATAGGAATGGCTGTGGGGATGCTAACTCTGGAAACCAGCCCCAACTCCAAGAGCTACCTTTTGTCTAATTAAGTCCCCTTGTAGTTTCGGGAATGTAAGGACTCAGTCTGTATTGTGTGAAACTATCCTGATTTTTTAAAAATATAAATTAGTCAGTGTAATATGAATCTATGAGCTTATATTTTCAGGAGAACATCCTCTGGAGAATAAAATAATTTTTGAAAATTTTTGGATGCTATACGAAACAGTTTTAAGTCATGTTATGTAACATTCAGCTAAAAGATTTTGACAACATGCAATGATAATTATGCTGTAAGAAGGATAGGATAGGATAGGATAGGATAGGACAGGACAGGACAGGACAGGACAGGACAGGATGAACAGAACAGGTATTCAAACATGTTGGTGAGTGCCCTGAAAGAACACAGTCTTCACAGGGCTGAAATCTGTATTCACACCGGCTAGTAGAATAGCAATAGGTATACTGCATGATCACATTCATTCAAAGAACTGTTTGCATTTCTGAGGGGTGTGAAAATTGCTGTAGCTTATTCAGCAATCTGGGGTTATTCCATCTGTCTTATCAGTTCTTTGTTTTCCCCTTGCTTATTTCCCCAGTAATTTTCACCTCTGGTACTTCACATTAGGAGGTCTTTGTCTTCACTGTCATTGACTTTTGGAATCGTTTGTTCCCTGTAGTGTAAACTGTACTTATGGGAATGTGCCATCATTTTGCACATACCTCCTGCGATCTGGAGAAATCATATCAAATATACCAGAATTTTTCTATATTGGATATTCACACTAAGACATTTAAGAAACAAAGTGAAAACCAAGTTGAAAGGCCTTTAGTTGCTTGACTCCGAAGCTTCCAATGTAAGTGCCCCACAGCAGAGTGTGTGTGCCTCTGCTGCATAAACATGTATTAGCTGTGAGTAGCATCAAAGGCTTGCTTTGACACGTTCCTCTATAAACAGCTATTTTTCACTAGGGTATTTGAAGATCCCTCATGTTAGAATTTGAATTTTGTGTTTCTATGACCTAAAAATAGATCAGGTATGATCTACAGAATCAATGGATGTTATAGAGATGTTTAGGAAAGGAAAATTGTGTCAATGCTTGGAAAATTATGGAAAAATCTCCAGTTTCCTGCCTAGGTCTAAGATTTATTTTTCCCACTGTCTTCCGTGTGAAGCGAATACACATATACACATATATATAATTCCTCCAATAACTTTCAAGTGGGTTTGCTGAATTTGACATGGAGCTAGAGGATTTAGATACACCATTTTCTAACAGGTTTGAAGTTGATAAGTGACTGGGTAAAACAGGGGCACCAGTAAGGCACAGACTGACATGAGCTCATCCCCAATTGCACGAGGCTGGCCACATGTGAAATAGGTGTTTTGACTGTTTCAACCGGGGGAAAAGCATTGGTCAGATCTTAGTTTGTTAGCAAATTCAGCCATAATTCGTCTGTAATAAATCAGGCTTTGCTGCTTCTACTGCTCTCAGAACTGTTTGTTATATATTTATTTTAGGGCTCTGTGCCTGCTATAAATTAGGGGCTGTTTTTCAAACAGTGACAGTGATATATTAGTATAACTATGCTGGCTCCCAGAAATGGGACTGTAGACATGCTGAACAAACAGAAGTTCGTGTTTCCATTAAAAAAAAAAAAAATCACCTATCATGAAATTCATCTGTGGTCAGAGTCCATAAACGTGGTTTACTGTTGACCACAGGGGCTATGAAAGACCTCACTCAAGAACATTTGCTGCAGGGTGAATTTCAACAAGTAGTGTGCTCCAGTCGAATTTTTTTTTTTCTGATGATATAACTTAAGCAGTATCAGGATTTTCTGAGCAACATGAGACTGGATCGGATCTTCTAGGCAAGTCATCAGTGTAAGGACAAATGACTAAGAGCAGCCTTTTCCTTTCAAGACTTTTTCTCTATTTCAGCTGAAGTGAGAGAGCTGTTTCCAAGAATAAAATTAAGGAAAAAATATTTTGTTTGCCCTGAAAGTGTAGTGTCAAAAGAGTGTCCATCATTGCTGGGAACAAGGTAGGGGAGAATGGGGACAGGGTCAGAAAGGTAGTTCAGAAACGGGGAGCTCTCAGAGACTGGTGCTTCCTCTGCGGGCCAGGGGGATTCTTGTGTGCAAGTCTTAGTGATCAGAAAGAAAAAAGAAGGGGCACAACATAGGATGGAAATAGCAGGGTGGGGGGAGCAGGGGGAGACCCAGGAGGTGAACCAGCAACACCCCGGTGGGACAGGATGACAGTGAAAACACAAGCCGGAGCAGACTGGGCACTGGAGCAGAGCAGGGAGGGGTCAGGCACCAGGGCAGGTGTACAAGGAAGAAGAGAAAATGAGTGACCTGGAAAGCAGTGAGAGGGTGAACGGCAGGGACACGTGGATATTGAACACCCCACACCCAGAGGAATGGAGGACAACGGCGTACATATGTTTCTCTGTTGCCAGCAAATACTTGCAAACCCCACCAGCCAGCCACATTTCTTATCCCTGGCAGTAGCTGGTCCATATAGAATATCCACACCAGTTACTTTTTAGCCAGGGAGATTATATACCAGGGTGGCTCTGAAAGATGTTGCTTCAATTCTATGCCCACTGATACTAATTTTTTAAGACAACACGCATTTTGCTGTTCCAGTGCATTTGACTAGCTGACTTTGTAAACCTAACCTTGTGTTCTTCTCATAATGTGTGTATGTTTATAATAGAGATATATGATGAAGGGGAAAATGCTGGAAAACCAAGCCTCAATATAAACAATGCAGCTGGCACAAATCCTGAACTAAGAGAGATACAAGGTTGTTGCTACCTGTTCCTCTCCTCCTTCTCTACCCACAGTCGGATAAAATGGCATGTTTTCCTAAACTGGTACAGATTATGTTTGTTGGCAAGGCTAATGGAGAATAGAAACTCAAGGATAGCTTTTTTGTTGCACCTGCTGGTTAAATGGACCAACAACTCCGTGTTATAAATACAGCTGTAGTCTTTTCATCCACCACAAATGACTTTTTAAACTGTGAAATGTGGGTTTGGAAAAAAGGAGGAGCAGAAACAGTTGTGAATGCTGCTTATATTTTTATGATGAGGTAAGGCTAGAACACCAAAGCTCTGAACGCTACAGTGAGAAACCTCAGACTGAAACAATTTTAAATCTTCTTCTCCAGACCCCTTTACATCCTTCCCTGTCTATGATAACAACACACCCTCTGATCTCCCTTCAAGCTGTACACACAAAGATTGCTAAAGCCATCCTTTTTTCCCTTTTGACCTGATTATGACACTTCCAGCTTTGAAACGTTATTTATTCTGTCTTCTCCTCTCTGTTCTTTTCTTCTCTGTGCTATCTCCTTCAAAGACCCACACAATTCTCTTATTCCTTATTTAATCCCTCTGACATGCTTCCAAATGCCCTCACTCCTCTGCAGGTCCTTCCCAATCTTTTCTGACAGCTTAGACAAGAGTTGACTCCTATAGTTCCAATTATTTGCAAGATTTTGCAGTGTTTGGGGATCAGATCTGGACAAGCAGAGAAAATATCTCGCATTGCATAATCTTTTTTTAGGAAGATTTTTCTAAAGCTTCCTGTGAACCTTCCTGGTTCACAAAAAGGAAAATATGGAAACAAAATGGAAACATATGTGAGTTCTTGTGCTGATTGTGGAAAGGCTGGATAGCAGCCTGTTGGAGAGAGATGGAGTCCACACAGACATTGCCTTTGCCTGGAATGTGTCTTTTGTGGTGTGTTTATCATTGGCATGAACTACGTTTTAAACCAATGCCAAAATTATCATCCCACACTTACCTGGATCTCATGATCACCATCTAGAGAACAAGTTTTTCCTACCACACGTGAAAACAAAGCATGGTTGGTTGATAAAGATGATATTTGAGAGAAAGAATATGGTTACTAGTCAGATACCTAGTAATACTGAGATAGCCGTTTCTACCAGAAACCCCTTCCTTCCAAACCATTAGGTGCACTATGGACGTAATGGTGTTATACCATGTCTTCTAATACAATGGAAACTAAAAAAAATTAAAAAAGAGGAAGAAAGGTTTTTGAACTTGCATTAAAGTTTGTCTATGCATGACCATGATCTTTCCTCTTTCTACCAGCCAAATGTGAAATGAAGGGCTTTGCTTTAAGGGACCAGTTTCACAGGCACCCTACTGGCAAGGTAGAAGGTGTGCACCTAGGTCAGTGGACTGGAACCCGGCATTTTCACTGCAGGTCATATCATACCTGATCGATCCCCTTCGGCTGCATGATTCTGCAGGGAAGACAAATGTTTCTGGAATTATGGCAAGCCGAGTTCCCCAGACACGCATACTCTCAAAGTGTGCCTGATTCTAGAAAGTGGAAAAGCTTTGATTAATAGGAAAAGCACTAGACTTTAAGGCACACTTTATTTCATTGATGAACTTTGAGGTGTCTCCTGCAGTAACGGTTTTGTAAACTGTAATCGTTAACATCGCTTATTCAGGATTTACAAGCGAGACTAACGCCTATTTTTTCAGGCTGCTACAGGGATAAATAACTGATGTTGAAGAAGCGGATCAGAATCTCTGTGAAAAAAATATAAAATAAAAAAGAAGAATGGTATGTGGGTTTTATAACCAGCAAGGCATTTTTCTGAGGTGCCTGTAAAAGTACGTGGTGTGATGTGACTGTTTTATAAAAGAGGGAAGGGTGATGTGTGGGCTCCATTACATAATATTATTGCAGAACTTAATCGGCGAAGGGGCACAAGGGAAAAATGATATCATGGAAATCAATTCACATCATATACCACTTAGAAAATGCAAAATTAAAGTGTTTGCTCAAAACCTCCTCTATAACAGGATTAAACTGCCAAGGAAATTAAAAATGATGTAAGAGGAAAAGCTGAAGAGATAATCCAGGATGATCCAAAGGATTTTGCAGATATCTCTGTACTGTTAACAATCTTGTCATTAAATCTAGCAATTTAATGAGCTACATTCTCCATTGGTGCAATTAGGTACAGTTCCATGTACATGCTTAATGCATTTTTTACTTTGACGTAGATCTAAGCATGATATACTTGTTTTAGTGTATCATGTTGTGCATTAGTACACGTGTATTTAACAGTCTACTCCTGCTGAAGGCAAGGATATCTGCGTTGATTAAAAAGCCAAGGATGTGGTTCATAAACCATTACTTTCAGGGATGTCTGAAACAAGTGCTTGAAATCCTGCTTTGTACTTGCGGTGATATATAGCACTGGCTTGTATCTGCAGTTTCATCTCTCTGTTGGTGTTTCGTGTTCTCAGACATTTTGACACATTCTGCTTCTTTTATTGGCTGAAAAACAATGTAATAGTAAATAAGAATAAAATGAGGCAGTTGTCTTCACAAGAAAAACACTTTAGGAACAGTGCTGTGATTTTCTTGATGGTTAGGTTGTGCCTGTTGAATTTGCATGAATATCCTTGTGGAGTTATATGTCTCTATGAATGTAGTGAAGACAATTTCGGTCCATCTTCATGTCACGGGTCACATTAGGAGCAGCATGTGACAAGAGCTGATTCTTGACTGGTTTCTTATCACGTGCTCTCTTGTAGTTAGTCTGATGCAGTAGGAATGTGTTACAAAAGTCAATGAGTTATTGCTGCCATCCCCTCTCCTGTCTTTTGCTTGCTTTTTTTCACCTCCTGCTCCTGGAGCTTTCTTGAAGCAAATTCAGTGCTACGCTTATCATCTCTCCTTGAAGTTTGTTGCTCCAATCTCTTCTTCCCATGAATAATCCCCACTTGCTTTTTTAAAATATTAATTTGTGCTTCACTTTGGGCTTGTGTTGCTTCAGCCACTTCTCTTTGCAAAGCAGCACACGCCTCTTCCTCTGAATGTGAAATGTACAGATCAACTCAATGTTTTATAATGTCCTAATTACTATAGTCACAGGTTACAGTATGCCAGAGGGTCAATGAACCTTTTAAGTAGAATGAGGAGATGCATCTTCATGGTACCTAATTAAAAGGTGAAGTTAATAAAGACAGAAGGGGAAAAAAAAGCAAGTTAGAAAGTCAGATAACTTCAAAAGCTGTCAAAGGAAGTAATCTACTGGGGTCTTTCTTAGTATTAGCTGGGCTTTCGCAAGAGGTACAGTGTGGGGATCTTTGTGAGAGCCCCTTGGCAAGAGCTGGAAGTTCCCAAGCAGCAGTTCCCTGGGGAAGCCAAGGGTCTACAGATGTACATCCTTGTGACACCTCCCAACAGGAGGGACAGGAGGAGCCAGAAGAATAGCAAGAAGCTTGAATGACTGATTGCATGGTGTTGGTAGGCTCAGCAGTGGCTGGGAAAGCAGTAGAAGTATGTTTGCTGACACCTTCTCCATTAATGCTACCTGGGGACCATGTGCCAGAAGAGGGGAGCCTACCTGTTGACGTGCCTGTGTTCAAGAGCTGGAAGTAAAGACAACTTCTAGCGCAAATGAACCCAGAAAGCTTCTGTTGGAGAGAACATGGAGTCTGTTAGACCATAGACTTTTACTGCTGCCATATACAATGGGACTCCTACATTTTTATAGGGGTTTTCTGTTGGGATTTTCAAACATTATTCTGAAGTACTGGGAAAAATAATTGCTCCAAGATTGAGTATTTCTGAATCATTTAATTACAAGAGTGTTTTTAAGGGTTGTACACGGAATGAAAATAGATGTTGTCCTCCCCCATGCAGCCTTGGACAGAAAAATTCATGATGACTTTGGAATGGTGTTTGTTGACACCACTGAATTGTATTTGAAAAGAAAATTGCACTGCACTGATTTTCTTCAGTATTAGTGATTAAGTACTAAGAATAGAAATCTATTATTCCTATTATTCTGTGTTCGTGTTCCTCACTGGAGTTTATATAAGCAGGTCCCCATGTATATGTGTAGGAGCCTACTGAATTCTGTGTGAACTAAGTATTGCAATGTATTTTTTTCCCACAAATGTAGTTTGCTTAGAAGGGCAAGACTGTGACTTTGACTTTCACTCATAAATCTCATTTCCTACTTTAGATATGTTCATTTTACTCTCAGATTCTTTCATCCTTTTGTCAACAGTGCATAGTTCCTAGATCCTCTCTGGACCCTAAACACAGATAGGATTCCTCTTTAGTATGTAAACATACCTACTCCGTAGTATTTGGGTGTTTGCTAAGCACAAATTTAATCTTTTATATTTATGAAATTATTTGTATAAGAACTTTACATCCCTGATCTTTTTTCTGTGTTTGGTTTTTTTGGGGGGTTATTTTTTTTTGTAGGAAGAATGGGAATTAATAAAAGTTCTGTGATTTAATTTTCATCCCTTGTTGGCCCAAAAAAAACACAGAGCAAAGTGTGTATATTCTTTTTTGGGAAATTAATCTCTTCTTGGAAAAATTCTCATCTGTTGTATCTTTGTGGACCACACATCATAAAAGGATTTACCAGGCAAGTTCATGGCACTGTCTGTCAGGCTAGGCCAACAAAATTATTACTGCTTTGCCCAGTACATGAGCCTGCTACCTTGATGCTTTGAAAGCGTGGGCTTCTTGCTTGGGTGGGTCACCCATGGAGAGAAGAGCAACCATGATGCCCTGAGAATGCCAGATGCACCTACAGCCTTCATATAACCATTGCAAAACTCTGAGTGCTTGAGGACATTTAGAAAAACATCTAAGCAGCCCGTAGGCACCAGCACTACCCTGAATTTGGGCATTGCTACAGGTGGTTCATCTCAGCTGGCCTCCCAGCAGAAGCACTTTGTTGACTTCTGTTGGGAAGCGAGGAGTGCAGAGAGGAGCATGCCAGGTTGAATTTCCTTGTTATTTTGGTGTGCCTCAGGGTGTTGCTGTGAAACAGCGATTCCCCACCAGAAGCAAGGAGCTGTTTTGAACTTAAGGTGAACAGAAGTCAAAATATAAATGTCAATATTAAAAGAAAGAGTTTTACTTATAATGTGAATATAATATTCAGAATCATGTAGAAAAATGTTTGGGCAGCCAAATTTGCCCAACTGATCTGGAATTGAGAGGTTGCCTTAGGTGAATGACATTTGCCCTAAAATAGCTGATGATAGGGGTGTGCAAGGAGATGATCAGGCACTGTGGGTTTTTTCTTGTGTGTTTTTTTTTTGTGAAGAAGTAGGAGAGACTTCAGCAAGTATCTCATCCCCGAATCCTGTGCATGACTGAACTCTTTCTGATGGAGCTGAAGCACTTCAGGGCCTGCTGTGAGATAACATAGCCCAGCAGAGCAGCAAACACAGCCAGTGGGAATGACTGTTTACAGAAAATTAAGATAAATCTAGCTAGACCTATAAGATTTGTCCTTCAGAAAGATGCTTGAGATGATACCCACATTTGTGAGAAAGCATGGAGAAATGGTAGAGTGAGAATGAAGAGGACTGAGGAAATGATGCCAGGCTGCCAGGAAATGGGGATGGTTTCTGTGGATGTCGCACGTGTGTCAGTGTCTTTGAAGCACCCTGCCATCGCTGATCAGATCAGTTCCTATGCAGGAGGTGCAAAAAAACTTCTGTAAATCTAAAAGAGGGAAGTTGAATTTTTTTTCTTATTATAATGGATGGGAAAGAATTTGGGTAAAGGTTGAACAAAAGCAATTGTGTCTTGTGTGTGGAAGTGACCTATGGAAGCAAAGTACTCAGATGAAGAACAGAGTCAGAACACGACACAACATTCCTTCATAAAACAATTTTCTGTAGATTTGATTAAATATATTTTTATATTGCTGAAATATAAGTTATACTGCTATAAGACTTGCACAGCTGAGATGTCTGTACTCTTTCACGATTATCTTTCCTGTGCTTTTGCTAGAGTTTTACCAGTCTTCTGCACAGCAGCACTTTTATTGGACTGTGTTACACAATTCACAAGACTATATTTATTGCCCGTTTTATGATACAGCAAAGGGCCTAGTCTCATTGTTCTGTTTTCCAGTTGTTGGTGTAGCCCCACTAAAATTATTTGAATTAGGTTTGTAAAAAGATTAAGAGCTGAACTTCCACTTATAGGGGAAGAATGTGTAATAGTTTGTGTATCTGAATTTGTGCACTGAATTTGACCTCTGAGATGAAAAAGATGCTCTTTTGAAGTTATTTGGGAATTTGGCCATTCATTTCTGTGGACCTGCAGTTTCAGACCAAATACAGACTTGATTCCTCAAAAGTTTATCCCTTTAGTGTTCATGTTGTCTGTACCAATATTCTCAGGGCATACGTTTCCCCATTCATTAATAACTCATTTTTCCTTATAAAGCAGGGCCAGCTCAATCTTTAAGGTTTTGTGGACAGAGGAGATGATGGAAGACCGGTTAGCAAACAGTGAATGCCAACCCTCGCTTGTACTGAACTCATTGAAAAGTCCCGTTAGTTGAATATTTAATGCTTAGCCTTAATGAAATGGTGGTGTCTGTCATTACAGTGTCTGAACAGCTCCCAGGGCTTAATGGCTGTATGGGGGAGGATTACTACCATGTCTTTTTTAGTAAGGAAGAAAGATAAGAAATGAGGTTGTCCTTTAGTGAGCATGATTTGTCCTGAGGAAATTCGTAGGCAGGCTGGGAATTGAGTTTACCTTGAGGGCCAGTTAGGTATTTTAGCAGAAAGATCAGGCATATTGCAATTGTACAGTCAGAGGAATAAAATGAAGTCAAAAAGGTTTCCAGTTCATGAGGGTTGTATCAAACATAGCTAACTAACCTAAACGTTCCAGAGTCATTCTAGGCAGAACACCTTATTCTCTTCCACAATTCTGCTTTTCCAAATTGCAGACAAATTATCTGTCCCTCATTCAAATAGCCCTAACAATGTGTGGGCTGATGGTCTGAAATCAAAATCAATTCCACTGGTTAATTATCAGTTAATCAGTTACAGTTCTTTCAAAAGTGCACTAATGAAGTTGCTCTGATTAGAAATATATGGATATTGCATCCCTGGGATTTCCAAAGTGCCAGATCTTTCCATCCCCTTAGTCATACAAGGAGCTCCTTTAAATTCCCTTGCTAAGGTTACTCAAGACAGTTTACTGAAATTTCGAGCCCTCTATTTCAAGCTAGAGGCAAATTAGTGCCAAATTATATGCTTTCTCTGTGCTTAGCTGATGGATAATATTTTAAAATATCATTTTGAAAAGACTCTAATTGTCACAACAAATCTTTTTTTGGTAAACAGAATCTTCACATTTCTTTTAGTGCTTTATTTTCAGGCAATGCATGCTATTGAAATGCATGAGAGGAAATTAAATGCCTGTGATTTAGTAAAATGTTCACTTAAGGAACCAGTGGTTTTGCTGTTAGCATTTTGTAACAATTAGAATGTTTCTGGGTTTCAATCAAGGCAGTATATGCTTGTTCCATACACCTGGATTTCTGTTAAGTTTAATGTATCTCATTCTCCCTTTTGATATTGGCTCAATACTTGGGTAATTTCAATTTTCTTTCTTTTTTTCTTTTTAATTTTTTTTCTTTTTCCTTTTATTTTGGCATAGATTCTCTAAGCTCCAGCCAAGATGAAAGCACTGCTATAACATGCAGGATTAGAGCATTCCTTAGAAAGCCTGTAAGCTCTCACAAAATTTTGCAGGTGTAGGACAAGGAGAGAGGAAGCAAGTGATATGAGAGAAAATTAGAAGAAAACAGAAAAACGTTCTTTCTGTGAAATCAGATGTTTCCTTGTTGCTTTTTGTTTGGGCTAGAAAATCAAATCAGCATGAAAGATTCCAAAGACATATAAATTATGTGAGTTTGGAAAATTTCATCTTTACACCTGCAATGGAAATGATGATATGAATCCCTTTGTTGACCTCAGTGTCACCTCCTGCAGTGCCCTGGAGCCTCTGCCTGTGCTTGGGCCACCGCTGTGAATCACACAACTCCTCAGACTGGCTGCTGCGGCCCACATACTGTGTCTCCAGACGTGTCCTCTCCTGGGGAAACAGGACCCACGGGTGTCCTGAGGGACTACTCTTCCCATAAATTGAGCTGAAGCTTTGCCAGCAAATTGATTAATGTCAGCTTGGTCTGAGTCTGTATGTTGGATTTTTTCCCAGTGGAAAATTCTCCCTTATCTCTATCTTCCCCAAAAGCAAAATGACAAGCAAAATAATAATTATTGAGCAATCTTCAGATTATGCTATGAATAAGCATAGCTCCAAAACCCAGTTGGCTTTAGTTATTGCTGCCAGAGTCTGAAACACAGAGTTAAGTTACTTGGCCAAGATCACATAAAAGGCAATAGGGCAACTGTTGAGCCCACACATCTTGAAGGTCTTGCCTGCACAAACCCTTAGTTTGGTATAAAAGTTGGAATTCAGCTGATGCCACCTCCAGCAAGGTGCATGGAAAATGATTTTGCAGTTGTATAGTTTCTACTTTGGGCTTGAGAGAGAAAAAAAATCCTGAATAGATTTTTTCTTTTCTCTTTCTCTTCCTTTTTCTTTCCTCTTCTTTTTCCTTTAGTTTTCCTTTCCTTTGTTCTTTTCAGATGCAGGCAGACTATGGAGTATTTACAGTCTATTTATTAGCAAGGGTTATCGTCCATCTCCGCTAATACATTTAGTGAAGACAAGTTTACATCATTTCTGCCAAGAGATTTCATATTAGACAGAGGATAATGTTAAACTTTATAGATGCCAGTGATCATTTCCAATGGGAATTTACTACATTGGCTTGATTTTGTGTTTCTGAAACTCTCATTACAGCTGTGCCAGGCTGTATATGGCAGTTCTGGAAAAGCAAAAAGCTCAGCGGGGATTTCACTGTTCCCAGCTTAATGGTTTTTGTAACAAAAAATAAAAGCAAAGACAGCAATCAAGGAGGAGGTTGGAGAGCTGCAAGGAGTCTAAGAGGGGATACCCATGGTGGGGATGATTTGAGTTGGCTTGTTCCCCATGGCAACATAAGACCTCTGGGAGTCCTGCTGCTGCCCGGGCTGCCCATGAGTGCAGGCACGGAGGGCTATGGGGATGAGCTGGAGGCAGGCAGGGGAGGAAAGGAAAGAACCTCTAGCAGGGGCTGCATGGGGGCTGCCGGGATCACCAGTTAAGGCCAAATCTTAAAAGAGATGTAAGTAAAGCTTGCACCTGAATTATAGGTGTCTTGTGAAGGAGTCCTCCTAAAGTAAATGTTCAGGTTCTCGAGTTTAAGCAGAGGGACAGCTGGGCGCTTTTTGAAGGCCAGCGGAGAGAAATCCTGGCTGCCTGTATTTTAGGCACCTGAGTCAAGTGTCTGCTCTCCCCCCCCAGCTAGATCTATAACACTCTCCTCTTCAAGCTTTAAGCTACACTGAATGGAAAATAGGCACAGCTGAAGGAGGCAGAAATAATAAATTCTCCCCTCTGTAAGGAAGTGCCTGGTACAAGTACTAACCGAGGAGGAGAGAGTCCTAGGCTCTCGTGCCTGTTCCCAGGATTGTATCTCCTCTTTTGCTTGTTGGGTTGCAACCCACAATGACTCTTTGGTGTAAAACACATAACCAGTTAAGGGCCAGCTGCAGGTTTCCATCTCTCAGGAATGTGCCCTAACCATTAGTCTCTTAACCACCCATGTGAACAAACCCATGAAACATGACTGAGGAGAGAGCGTTCATTAACCAGATCTGTCATCCACAGGCTTCAGGATTTTTAAGTATATTCCAGAATGAACCACTGAAATCACTTTTGTGCATTCCTTACATTTAAATTGTCCTTGTGATAACCATGGCAACCATTACACCTAAAAAAACTCAAGTGGAGAAAATGCACACTTGTTTTAATTTAATGGATGGAAACTAGAATGTGGTTAAAAGAGCCTAAAGCAAGTAACAGTTACTGCTCATGATCACTTTGGTGTTTAATAGAATATTCTTTGTCCATTGACTTTTATTTATAACTATATATTTCTGTACATTCCAGCTAATTTTCTGCTAGTATGTCAGAATACTAGAGTCATTTATGTAGTCTGCTTTCTTTAACTGAAAAAATCTGAATATAGCCTAATAAAGAGGCTCCAATTTCTGATTAGATTCATGCGCAAGAGTCCAGACACTGAAGGCTACAGAATGAGATAGGTATAGAATTCCACATGGCTTTCAAGGGGTGAGGGAGCAGAGAGATGCCTACATATCCTTCAGGAGGTAGTCCTACCACAAACAAAGTTCAAGTGGTTGTAAAGAGATTTATGCTTTAATGGAGTATGGTTTTAAAGGTATCTAGAGATCTGCCAATGTAGGTACACTTCGAGGAGTGTGTATCAAAACAGTTAAGCAGCCTAAGTACCTAACTTCTGTAATTTCTGTGGACGTTCGGCACCTACCATATTGAACCAAGTTAATAAATCTCCCTAGCTGCTCTTTGTGCCTTGAGATGTCTGACATGCCTGTGTACTTAGAGTTTCAGCCTTAAATATTAATATCACCTATGACAACAACATTTGATTATGATTGCAAACTGTAGCCATACTGCATAGTATTTACCATGGAAATGATTGATAAAATTGGGGGCAAAACTACGGCATTGTCACTGAAGTGAAAATACCTTGTATAGCTGAAGATGTAAGCTACCATTTAGGGTTATTTAGGCAGCGATGACTCACCAGAAATCCATGCCAGTGACTATGGAGTGGTGAGGGATAAGTCTAGTTGTTCTGGCAAGACCTCACAAATGCTGTTCTGCATGAAGGAGCTTTTCTCCCCAGCAAGTCTTTTGACCACAGCTGGCTGAGAGGAAATCATAGCCAACGCTTGGAGGGGAGAGTACAATTTGTGCGTCTCTGAGTCCCCTAAGAGAGTTACTGGCAAAGGCTGGAGGCTAGGCAAAAAATGAGAAGCAGAAGAGCTGAATTGAAATACTTTACCAGCAGGCTATTGTCTTTAAAATATTCAGGGTTTTGTTTCATTAAAATTTTCCTACTTCTAATTAGAATTGGATGGGCAAGTTCTGTAAGAATGATTTTGGTATAAAAAGCCGTTTCTCCATCGGCATGTTACCGCATGGGAGTCGCATAAGTCTCCATTCTCTCACGTGGTCTGGGCTCACCAGGAGAGACAATAAGATCATTTGGATGCTGAATAAAGCAGGGTACCATGAAGGAGAAATACCATTTGAGGCTGAACTGACATTTAACTAGTGTTTGAGGAGTATTAATAAACCAGAATTAATCTATTTTTTTTTTTCCGACTTGGGAAATACTCTGTCAACACAAAACATTACAACACTTGATTTTTTTTTTTCTCGGTATTTCTGTTCAGCAGCAACCAAAGAAACTCTTTTCACTACAGTGTTAAAGAAACAGACAGATTTGAATATCCCCCAGGATGGCGATTCTGATATTACAAACTCCCAAATCACTGAAGAAAAAAGACCCCTTCCCCAAACAGACCACGCTCTGAAAGTGTCTCCTGTTCTACGAGCCCTTCTGGTCTTCTGTGAAGGGAGAGCTCTGAGCGAGCGGCTCTGTAGCCCCAGCTGGGAACACATCAGTGCAGGCTCAACAATAGCAATGCTTTCTTTGCTTTTTTTGCAAATGAAAACTAGGAATTTTGTTCCTGGATAGCTGCATGAGGAAACTGTTGCTAACTCTTGTGATTTTTAGTTGACAAATCTCATAAAACATACAGGCACATGAAGTGTACCATGAGTTCAGACACTGGAGTGAGAATATAGGCCAGCTGAAGAATCAACCTTTCATTTTTTTGGTAAAACTTCAGCTTTCCCAAAAATATTTGAATAGAACTATTCTAGATAAACTTGTTATCTGATCATAATTTACCTAAAAAGCCTAGTTGCAAATTCAGGATACTTGCATCCAGAGATGCAGGGTTTTTGTATAAATGGTTTAAATATTTTTTTCAGGTAATGAATAGGCTCAAAAAATTACAGATTATTTTTATAAATGATAAATATAAAAGAGGCTAAATGCGTATAATATATTCCCTAGGAATTGTTTGATGCTATCCACCACTATATCTTCCTTTCCATTTGTCAGTGATGGTGAAAATTATTGAATTGAAACTCTTGCAAAAGAGTTTAATCAGGAGTGAGATTAAGGCAAAGTCACCAAAGGGAAATTGAAATAGCCCCTCCTTTATATCTGTTTCTCTGCAGCACAATTACATTTCAGTAATTTTGTTTAGCGTGTTTTTTACATATTGCTCATTTGGGGACTGCTGAATAATTACATGGGAAATACTGTGCTGTTATTAGAAGAAGTTTCTTGCAATTGCAAACAGCAGGAAAACATGGTTATTAAAACCTGATAAAATATCGGTATTTTTACTGCAAAATAACTCGCAGCTATTATTGGCACTGCTTAGGATTCATTTAATTTACTTTGCTTTCAATTAGGGTTGTGCATACAGAAAAGTTTGCTTTGGGTTTTGCTGCTAGCTGAAAAAAAGCAGAGTGAGAGATACAGAACTTCAGTGCAGTATTTATGGAAAAAACACCACATATTACTGCTGGAGCTAATAAACTGCCTGTGGCTAAGGTTGCTTAATATTTGCCATTAGCCCTATTTTCATTGGTTTATCGCTACACAGAATTGCTTAAGCTGAAATTTGCCATGCTTGCCTCTGCCTTAGGTAGGGTTTTTTGAAATATTTCAACAATAACTCCTCAGCTGTTTCCAAGAACGAATTTAGGAAGAATAAGTGTCATGGTTTAACCTGGCAGGCAGCTAACCACCACACAGTCGTTCACTCACTCCCCGCCCAGTGGGATGGGGGAGAGAATTGGAAAAATTTACAACTTGTGGGTTGAGATAAAGACAATTTAATAGGACAAAAAAAGAAGGGAAAATAATAATAATAACAATAAAAGAATATACAAAACAAGTGATGCACAATGCAATTGCTCACCACCCGCTGACCAATGCCCAGCCAGTTCCTGAGCAGCAGCCGTGCCCCCCCGCCCAAATCCCCCCAGGTTTTTCTTCAGCATGACGTCATGTGGTATGGCATAGCCCTTTGGCCAGTTTGGGTCAGCTGTCCTGGTTGTGTCCCCTCCCAGCTTCTTGTGCACCTCCAGCCTCCTCGCTGGCAGGGCAGTATGACAAGCTGAAAAGTCCTTGACTTAGTGTAAGCACTGCTCAGCAACAACTAAAACATCAGTGTGCTGTCAACATTATTCTCATCCTAAATCCAAAACACAGCACTATACCAGCTACAGAAGAAAATTAGCTCTATCCCAGCTGAAACCAGAACAATAAGTAACATTTAACTGGTTTCTGCTTCTCTTTGGCAGTATGCTGAAGAATAAAAAAGGGCTAACATTCGAGCTGTGTTGCCTCTAGGAAAATGCTACTCAGTACCTTCTGCCAGGAGAGCACATTGTAATACATCTGTCTCTCTGGAGGCCACATCAGGATCTATAGAATCTAGTGAGGATAGGGGTGCACCTTGGCAGGACCAAATGGGCAGAGGGTGTGGACCCAGCAGCCACTGGAAATTCAGATTCAGTTGGGTAGAGGGGGGCTGGCAGAAGAAGAGGGAGGCCAGGGTGACCTTCCCTTCCTCCCCCATATACAGTGGCAGAGCGGCAGGGACCTCCATCCATCCGGCACATACATACCCAGGGGAGTCGTCAGTGTGGCTTCGTGGCCAAGGTGCCACACGGTGGCACTGGGTTCCCGTGACCGCTCGGGAGCGCAGTTAGTAACAGAAGATTGCTTTAACAAGTCAACTGAAACAAACGGCGTGGTTATCCTCAGCACAGTGATTTCAGCTGCTGCATAAATACGAACCAAGCGCTCAGTCCCACAGGCAGTCACCAGCTTCTCAGTGTTAGTGCCACAGCTCTTCACGCCAGGATGCCCATCACTTGGAGTGAGTCACTAGCCCTGGAAATCATTGGTATTCAGACCCATTCGTTGGCATCCTCCTTGAAAGCTGCTACTACATATTCACTTGTCATTCCTGGCAAGACTCCTCTCAGCAGCAAGAAGCTGTTTTCGACCTCTCTCTGCTCCTGGCACACAGCCTGCCCAGATGACACAGAGGTTTGAGGTCAGAGACTCCTGGCCTCTCTGCTCCTGCCCATGGACCATTCCTTGAACAAGGTCCCAGAATTATGATGATGGAGGTATTATTAGTCCTTCTTCTCTGACCATTTAATATAGCCAGTGGGTACACTGGGCCAAGATCTGGCTAAATGGTCAGTTTCTGAAAAAACTTGCTCAGGTCCAGTTTTTAATGCTTCTCTAAACCATCTTAGAACAAGCATGTTCCTCTGTGTCTTGGCTCTTTCTGCAGGCTGCACAAAGCTGAAATGTCATGTGGGATTGAGCACAGTGTTAAGGCAAAGTAAGGCAGTGAAGCTCTCAGGAAGGGTCCAGAAAAAGTCCTTCCACTGCTTGTTGCTACTACTGGTGAAATTAGCAGCTTTGTATCTGTCTCCCAAGCAACTGAGGACTCCTACTTTTTTGACAGATGGATAATGGAAGAGGCTGCAGACAGTCAACTCTGACATGGTTAGGGATATGACCTGGTGCCACTGTTACCCCGTTAAGCCCATTGCCTTTCAGAATAAATTTGTCAGGGCTGTGTTTGCGCTGCAGTTGTTTATAACCTTTCCAGCATGCAGAAAAAACCCTCATGAATTCAGAGTCTGCTAGCAAATAGTTGTGTAAATCACTGGCAAGGCATGAGCTGTTTCCCGCCCCACCTGTAATGACCATGACCAGTTTGTCTTGTTGGACCAGGAGACAGCCTAACTGCTAATTAAAGTTCCTCTTCACATGACATCTTGGGACTTGGTGTTATTTCACTTTCATAAAAACGCTTTGTTCCTTCGCAGCACAGACAAGGAATGTTCTTAGAGAGTCTAATGACTAATTCACATGTGCCTTTAATCACCTCTCTTTTTGAATTTATCTAATTACTTTGAGCAAAAGATTGATCATATTACCCGTCCTCAGAGTTCAGGCTATTTCTACAATTAAAGATGATATTTCTGCAATTAAAACTGACTTTAAAAGGTGGCCTAGTGTGTTTTTCATTTTATTATTCTTATTTCCTTCTCTAAAGCATTTTCTTGTCTGAGAGTGAAAAGAAGACCTGTGTGCAAAACTGAACAGTGGTTTTATTATTAGCTTACTTTTGCTTCCTTGGAACAAAAAACCTCATTTTGTATTGTTACCTTTTTTCTACGCTTTTCATTGCTGTTAAATAATTTCAAACCTATTTGTAAAATCATCCAGCCTTTATATTGTTGTTGTTGTGAATCTCAACTTCATGCAGGAGGTCTATGTTCAAAAAGCATCTTAAGCTGGTGTAAGCTGAAGTCCAGCAGACAAGCTCTGACGAATTTTTGTCCAAATGTTTAGTATGTCACCAACCCATGTCCACTCTGTGACAGAGTTACAGGACCCATCAGAGGTTATTATCCTTATTTTAGGGGCTTCAGAGGGAACATGCTTTCTGCACCTCACCTGCAGACCGTCATTTGCAACTTTGAGCATGGCAGCAAATGCTACGTGAAATCCCCTGGGTCTGGGGTGATCTGACTGAGAGTGAGGGCTCCATCCTCACTGTGTGGCACCGAGCGGCATCGAGCTGCAGAAAATAAGCCCCAGCCAGCACCTCTTTGCATCACCCTAACACCTGGGCAGACATTTGGACTGATGCGGTTGAAATCCAGTTGGGTTTCTGGCTGATGAGGATAATTAAATGGTGCCCCTATAGCATGGTTGTAGATGAAAAGAGCTACTTTTAATACCTTGGATACTGAAGGCTAATCCCATCTGCCCCTACAACTTGTTGCAAAAGAACAGAGAGATTCAGCAGCCTCCCTAGAGTGTGGGGATCCCCATGTAGTGTCCCACATGCAGGATTTCTAATTCTTCCTGGAAAAAAAATTTAGAAAGATTAGTTCACAGTTACCTTAATCATGTCTTCAGTCTTTAATATGTTTCTCAAATGATTTTTTTTTCACCAGCTTCTTGCATTACACACATAAAATAGTTTGTTTCCTAACCATATGCCAATTCAAATGATTTCTGTTTGGTACAGTTTAATATTAGCATGCTCTGATAATTGCTAGAATTTAATTTATTTCAGTCTGTATCTGCAGGTTCCACAGGTGATAATCAGTGGTCTTTTTCTTTCTTTGTCCCACGGGAGACAATGACCTTATCACTTCTTTCTTTGCTAAAATCTTGCTCTGTTCCCCAGATACCAATTGCGTTTCCTTTCAGATTTGTCTAATTGATTGATGGAATTAAACTAAACTCAGAGCAATTGCTCTCAACCTTTATATAGCAACTGGGCTGTTGCTTCTATTTCAGCCTTGAAGAGGAGCCGGTGTTCCCAAAAGGAGGGCTGTTGTGCTAAAAGTCTGCCTGCTTTTCCCAAGGACTAGTTTTACTTCTTCCCCAGAAGCCTTGCTTCACATACATACACTATCAGACATTATCGGAGCTACAGCACTACCACTCTAGAGTCTCTGCCATTCTAGACAGGGTCTACTTCATATCGATTCATACTAAGAAAAACATTTTTTGAAGATTGCAGACTCCTGGATGCCAGCCACAACTGCCTGTGTCCCATCAGTATGCTGCAGCATAATGTACAAGCTTCAAAAAGGACTAATATATAAAGTCAACACAAATTGTTATATTATGGTAAGTTCATAGCATCAGTCTAATTATTAAAAGCATAGCAACAGTTTAATATTAAAACAACTCTATCTATTTTATGCTTTAAAATCAGTCTGCCTCCAGAAAGTGAGGTAGGATTTCACTGTGTGTTTTTGCAGGAACTTGGTTCAGATTTAGCTAGCATAACATGCCCTTTAGAGCTGATGAATTTATTTCTTGTACCACAGTGGCTGTACTGCAGATAATACTGGGATAATACTTCAATAATCAAAATCATGAGCTTTTTAAAGTCATGCTATTTCACTTTATTGCATGAAGATGCAGTTCCCATTACAAGCTCAGATACTTCCAGTATCTGAATCATACAGGGAAGTATTGCCTTGGGAATCTCAATTATCCAGATGCAGAAGCAGCTTGAATTATTTAAGGAGAGGAGAAGGAGAAAAATATATGACATTCCAATATTGCTTGTTATGCCCAGGATTCAAACCTTGATGTCCGTCGCTCACCCTTTAGCATTTAGAAAGGAGACACAGCCTCTCTTGGGCCCTCCTCTAAATAAATGGGTGTTTCCTTCTGTAAGCTGCCTCCTCCAAGGTCAGGATTAGCCATCAGTTTTATGATATGAGGGGGCTGTATTTCAGTTTGGAAAAAAAAAAGAAAGGAAATCTTTATTGGCACACTCAAGAACGGAGAGGAAATAATTCCAGAAAGATTGTAAAAGCTCAGACACCTCAATAAATTAAGGTTGGAAACCTCCTTCAGTTGACACTAGACTTCAAAATTACAGCTTAAAAGCCAAATACAGCTATTGGCTGCAGCATTTGACTTTTCACTGATGTATGTCTGCTTTGAGATGGTGCAGAACTGGCTGTACTTGTCTTTCACTTACTTTCCTTAAAGGGTTAAAAAGAATTCAGACTTTCATGTTGAGGCTGTTTTAAAAGAAGTGTCACCTATCTCAATTGAAAGAATCTGTCTATGCCCTTTGAGAGCCCTTCTAATTATAGATGTCGAGGTGTCCTTGAGCTTTGAAGCAAATGCTGTTATCCAGTTCAATATATTGTACATTACAGATGATTGTTTTATCTTTCTATCCAAAAGTACATTTTCAGCTTTTGGTCACAGGTTAACTTTAATTACATTACCCCTTCTAGAGATGAAGGCTCTACAAGCACCTAAAAAGACAGGCATAATTCATTTACAAGTACACACGCAATGAATTTTCTCCTTTTAAAAGTGACTTTTTCCAAGTAATGGGTTCTTATTTCCCAGTATTGTATTCACCTGAGCACAGACTTGATGAGAACCCTTTGATCACGGTGGTGGAGTTACTGTTTTGTATTTGCTGAACTGACTGTATGAATGTCTTGCCTAAAGAGGTCTTAGCTACATACTTCTTTGACATGATAGTTTAAACAAATTCTTCACTGTGTTTATTATTTTCTCTGTGTTTTGGAGTATGTAGTTCTGTGAGTGTGGAAATCATCAGGAAGAAACACAGGTAATAGCAAAACAAGCCAAATTCACAAACATGCCAGAAAGAATTATTTAACATAGCTATAAAACAGGTAAAAAAGGTTTGTAAACAGAAGTGATATTGGTCAGGCTTTCTAGCACAAATGATCTCCTTTCAGTCTGAAATCGAAGCAGAAATCTTTTGACTAAGTAGGGTGGAGAACATTTGTTCTAAGTTTAACTTAATTATGTTGTTCAATTAATTACTAGTTGCTGGATTCCTGGAGCATATAGGTGACCTACTGATCGTCAAGACTGAAAGTCTGGTTTCACTCCTTGACTGCAACATAAAGTCACTCTTCCCTCTTATACCAGCACTGGCCTTCTAGACACTGCAATGAAAATAAGCAACAATAACCTAGCAATTATCAAGCTCCCATGGGCTGACACAATTACCTCCACAAATCAGCTGTGAACCACAAGTCACCCAAAAGTCAGCAGTGCAGAGCCAGGCCCTCAGGTGCTGCTGCAATTGCTCTTTGCAGAGCACTTGTGGCCCCCACCTCACCAGTGAAAAGGGACCTCTGCCCAGGGAGGACTTTCCTCTGGGGTGAGAAATTATACTACTTTTTCCAACAGCTATGATAATGTGTGTACTGCTTCCTGCACATTTTCCTCACTTGCATTCTTGGACCATCACAGCTATAATGACACCGTTACCACTTATTTAACCTGTCAGAGTATTTTACTGAGTTCTTAAACTATCAACCCAGGATACCGTGGTAAATTGTGCTGATGGAGTTTATTGTTCATGAAATACACTTTCTCAATTCTAAAGTGCGTCTATTTTCTGTGCTTGCCACTACTATCTCCAAGAAAATATACCAAGATATTAAATGAAGAAATACAGAATTCCTCAGGATGTTTTACATCTTATCTATCAGTACCAGAGGGATATTATTTATGCATAGTGCTCCCTTTAACAATGTTAGTTACTTTTTTATTTGATTTTAGCAGTTTTGAAAAATACCAGACTCTTAACAACGGAACTACACAAAGCTTTATGTGTAGGTCACCTTCTTAAGTCATTGAGAGATGATATTCAATGAATAAATTGCAACAACTTGAACATTACAGAAATCTTACATATCAGGAACAAGAGTATTTTAGGGATGACGTAACAAGACAGGCACTCTGATAGCTACACTGGCTGAGCTCCTAAACCCCCCTTCTCAAGTGAAGGCTGGCAGCAGGTACCGTAAGCCATGGCTCAGAACACCAAAGGCAGTTTATTCCACATGCTCTGTTGACCACAGACTAAATTGAATGCAAAGAATAAAACTGTCAAAGAAAGTTTCTTTGTGTTTTCCTAAGAAAGTGACTCATCTGAATTCTGGTGGAACCACCTCTTTCAGCATAAATTAATACAATATTTCTCAAAATTTCCTATATTATTAAAGTGATTATGTATTCCACATGCGTTAATTCTGCAGAGAGGCATAGGTTTTGTCTTCTGTGGCTACCAAACACCCAGGCCTGTTACAAAAACATAACAACATGCAAATGGGAAATTTCAGTTTCATATCAGATAATGTATACTGGATACATGCACCGCTTAACAAATTGCATCATCACTGCATCTATACCTGGAGCAGTTAATTTTGATTTTGTTACTGATTTATAGGACAGAATACCACCATATCACTGACATATTACAAAATCAAATTCCACTTCTCAAATATTTCAGTGGCTTTCCCTGGCTGCTGTTGTGTATTGTCATTCAGGACATGCAGGTTGAGTGCCATTACTGTGCTTGGAGTTGATAACAGGGTGAACTGCAAGTCTTCCAGGCTTTCCCCCATCTCTGTTTTATGTTTTTCCAAAGAGGAGTAGCTACTATGAGCCATTTGTCTGGAAGTAGTTTCTCACATCATTTTTTTAAAGAAAAAGCTTTTACTTTTTCAGCAAGTAAAATATGCCAAAGTCTGAAAACTAGGAAAGGAACAAGCTAAAACATAATATATGTGGCCCTTTTATATAGGGAACACGTAGTGTCATGTGTTTATTCTCACTTTTCTTTGTGTTGTTGAATATCACAGAAGCCAAACAAAGCATAGCTAGCCAGGATTTGCTTATTGATATTGCTTATCATAGAATCATGGAATCATTTAAGTTGGAAAAGACCTTTAAGATCATCAAGTCCAACTGTTAACCTAACACTGCCAAGTCCACTACTAAACCATGTCCCTAAGCACCACATCTACAGGTCTTTTAAATACCTCCAGGGTTGGGGACTCAACCACTTCCCTGGGCAGCCTGTTCCAGTGCTTGACAACCCTTTTGGTGAAGAAACTTTTCCTAACATGCAATGTAAACCTCCCCTGGTGCAACCTGAGTCCATTTCCTCTTGTCCTATCGCTTGTTACTCAGGTAACAAGCTTGATAATCACATCCCTGATTTGCATCTGAATTACAAAAAGTATCGATTCTTCACAAAAAACTAAAGAAATTGTCCTGGTTTCAGCTGGGATAGAGTTAATTTTCTTCCTAGTAGCTGGTATAGTGCTGTGTTTTGGATTTACTACCAGAGTAATGATGTTGATAACACACTGATGTTTTAGTTGTTTCTAAGCAGTGCTTACACTGGTCAAGGACTTTTCAGCTTCCCATGCTCTGCCAGATGCACAAGAAGCTGAGAGGGGGCACAGCCAGAGGGGCTGACCCAGACTGGCCAAAGGGCTATGCCGTACCGTATGATGCCATGCTCAGTATATAAACTTGGGGGAGCTGGCTGGGGAGCAGCGATTGCTGATCGGAGATGGCCTTGGCATTGGTTGGCAGGTGCTGAGTGGTTGCTTCACTTGTTTTTCCTGGGTTTTGTTCCTCTCTTTGTTGTTGTTGCTTTCCTTTTCACTACTACTACTACTACTATTATTAATAATTAGTTGTTGTTATTATTATTATTAATTTTATTTCAATTGTTAAACTGTTCTTCTCTCAACCCGTGAGTTTTCTTACTTTTGCCCTTCCGATTCTCTCCCCCATCCCACCGGGGGGAGGGGAGTGAGCGAGCGGCTGTGTGGAACTTAGTTGCTGGCTGGGGCTAAATCACAACAGAGATCAATTTAATTAGCAGATACTAAGCTATCATTGTATGCCTCTTCCCATTAATTTCAGTGAGTAAATGACACATTTATAAAATGTTTCTCTCAGAGACTTTATGACTGGTAGCTGTCAAAAGGTAGACTGTGTTTATGTGTACTTTCTTCATCTGACAGTTTTGATTGTGCAGTTCTACTAAAAAACAATAAAAAAATTAGGTCAGACATCAGAGACTCAAAGTTTATTTGAAGAGAAAGAAGAAAATAATAATTACATTATCATGATATTCTCTAGACTATTGTTGTGGCATAAACATGAAGCATAGGTGTTTATTTGGAAGATGAGTCTAAGCCACAATCCAAGATCTAAATCTTTTTGTCAAATGATGACAAATTAAATTCTTATAAGTACAAAGATCCTTCTCTGTCTGGGAGTCAAAAGAGGCAGCATTCTGGACACGAAGCCTCTTTAACTTATTTCAAGTTGCTCAGGATATTCTATGATTCTATGATTTGACTCGGGTTATGGTCTTCAGTTTCCAAAAGAAAAGGAGCTGTCCAAAATTCAAGGTCACCTTTGAAATCTTGATCTACTGATATAAAGTACGTGATTTGGAATGTGTATTTTGGTTGAGAAGAAAAATAACTTCTCTGTTTTGGCAATTTCCAATTTCATAGAAGTAAGGAATGTTAACTGCAGTACTTAGGCACAGAGTTCTTGGCAATTAACCAAGTGTGTTAATCGCTGAAAATAATCCTGTAACAGTAGAGAACACAGACACACCATACGTCTTGTTTTTAATTCTCAAGCACACTAGATTTGCATCCACTCCATATTGCTTTAAGCTCATCCTCATAGCACTCAGTTTTATAGCTTTCTAACAACTTGACAGCTAGTTGAGATTCATAGCAGTGATGACATTAAAACAATTAAAGCTATTGCAATTGAGGAAAAAGAATCAAGTTCTTGTGCCTATTCTACTGTGTCAAATTCAGCCACTTCAGGTCCTAAAGAGCTAACGAAGACTAGATGAAGCTGTAAATACACCTTTTCCTCTCAGTATGTGCTATTACTTATTACTGCAGTTATCACATCGTTATTATTTTTATATTGTATTCCTGCCAGTCACTGGCCATGTAGGCCTATCAAAGGGCACACTGTACCTCCCTCTAGCAGGCATACTGGGAAGCCAATGAGAAGAGGCAAGCTCCTGATGTCTCCAGACTCCCTCAGTGGGTTTCCACATCAACGCGATGAGAGTGAGTGAAAATCTGTTCTCCATGGTTAAAGTTCCTGTGTGTCCATCCTAGAGACAAAATCTTGGAAGCTAATAATTTTTGCATTTTTAGACTTCATTTTTATGTAAACCTTGGAAAAATGGTTGTCACGTGTCTGAAAACCAAAGACCAGAAAGAATCAGGGTAGTCTGGAAAACCCCTAGAAACGCAGTTATAAAATGCATTTCAGTAGTGTTTTCAGTGGATGGCTTTCATGTTAACATGGCATTTTTAGGACATCCTTAGCACAGTGTGGTTAGGAGTTTGGTCTGCCTTTCACATCAGCGAGGCATGCCATGGTAAGCAGTCTGAGGATTTTGAAGCACTGCAGCTTCCCCAGAAGGACAAAAATCAGTGTTGGAAGGTGGATCACACAGACCTCAACACAAGACATTTAAAGAACTTTTGAAGTTTGAGAGCAGATTAAATTGTCTGTAAAAGCAACCAAGAAAAGTTGTCATCCAAATTGAAGATATGCTAATGTGTTCTCACAGATTTGACAAGAATAAATGCACTGTCATAGAAGTATAAGATGTTCCTTGTCTCTAGATTATTGGGATTTCTTTCCATCTAAACAGCCCTGAATTTTAGCTCTCATGTGCAAAAGAAATCCAACGGTTAGCATAAACCTGAGTTTTTCTGCATTCTGTGGTAGACGACCTGGTAATTAAATGGCAGAAATTTGAAATGAAAAGAAAAATTGAAGCTGACAAATACATTGAAAGAGAGATACATAATAATCTCAAGGTAATATCACTCTATTTTACATCCCGCAACCCCTTAATAGATACTGTTATTCTAGAAATCATACCCATTGTTTTTCAAAACCTGTTAAAAAATCTTAGGCAATAGTATTAAGAAGCACTAAGAAGCCATAGGACTGTAGAAGTGTGGCAAACTTGTAAAAAAATGAAAGTATGTTTTCCAGGATGCTCTAGTTCTCTACAAGTCTCTTTCCAGTTCCAGCAATTAACCTTGCTATACTTTATCATATCACGTTTGGGGGCTTTTTTCAGCGCTCCTTTGATTTTGTTAAATTGAGAAATATGTCTGGATGAAGAGGAAACATGGTCTAGTGACACCCTTGGAACGAAATTATTAGTAGGGTTGAAGAGTGAGGCAGTTTGTGAATGATAACTAGGGATTATGCAGAAAGAATTTAAGTAACAAAACTAGGAAAGACATTGTGAGGAACACTGAAACAAAGATATTGAGTTTGTAAGTAGCCTAATAGCCTGGATTTCATTTGCCATTGTATAGTCCCTCAAAGATTTCAATACCATAAAGATACATTCCACTGGATCCTTTTACATAAAAGCTTTACTGATTTCTCTACAGATTCAGGCTGGATTTTCATTTTCATTAACTACTTTTACATCGTATTTTGAGATCCCAGGTTAAATACTTTCTTGGAATTTCTTAATTAAGAATAAAAGTAATGTACTTTCTGAGTATATTCTGCCAGATTTCCAAAGAGATTGAGTCAGTCTCAGAGGCAAATCAGTACTTTAGACACATATTAACTTCGCAAACAGCTAGAACAGTTAAAGACTTTATTGAGTCCAGTAATTATTGATTCCAGACTGACTGCTACTTACAACCCGTTGCCAAAATCTGTCCTCCCCACTGCAGGGGAGAGACTAGAGCCTCCCCCAGCCTCTCCAGTGCAACCCAGCTCCATGTGTCAGCTTGGACAGTGAGGACGTGCCAGGAGTAACGTGGATGCCTACGTGGTGCTGCAGGTACAGGTGCGCTCAAGTCTTCTCCTCCAGCACTGAGCACTGAGGCAGATAAATTATCTAACAACTTGCACAGCCTGGCATTTTGTCTCCAAATGAGTGAAATAATGTTCTACCAAACATCTGGACTTTTCTGCCTGGCTGCTTGAGATCTCAATTTGATTCCCGCATGGTCAAAGACTACTCTGTGTTGTGCCAGGCCACTGAAGAGTATTTCCTACACACATTTGGGGACCACTTTGGTAATAAAATGACTGAAAAAATCTTTATCACAGATTTGAAAGACTGTAATTGATTGATTAGGTTTCTCTTTCTCCCTCTTCCTCTCCCTCTCCCTCTCCCTCTCCCTCTCCCTCTCCCTCTCCCTCTCCCTCTTCCTCTTCCTCTTCTGTTCTCTTTTTCTCTTTCTCTTTCTCTCTTTCTCTTTCTCTTTCTCTTTCTCTTTCTCTTTCTCTTTCTCTTTCTCTTTCTCTTTCTCTCTTTCTCTTTCTCTTTCTCTTTCTTTTTCTTTCTCTCTCTTTCTCTTTCTTTCTTTCTTTCTTTCTTTCTCTTTCCCTTTCTTTCTCTTTCCTTTTCCTTTCCCCCCTTCTTTTCTTCTTCTTCTTCTTCTTCTTCTTCTTCTTCTTCTTCTTCTTCTTCTTCTTTACTTTTTTCTCTTTTTCTTTTCCTTTTTTTTTTTCTTCATGTAGCATATTTTAGGAAGATAACTTCTCACTTTTCATCCTAGTCCATAACAAAACTGATGAGCCACTGAAGCTAGCAGCAGGATTTTTCAGCCACCCTAGCTCTCCCCACACTGGACTCCAAGGTAAAGGTCTTGATGTCCTCTGAAGGGCAAAGTGAGCAACTTTTGAAATTGTTACCATGTCTTTCTGAAAGAAAAGGGTAAAGCTGCAACCAGTATAAACCAGTGCCCTCCACTGCCATTAATTAGGATATCCCATTAAGGATCAGTTTTAAGATATAGAAAAGGACTGAGGATGGAGGAATTTGGAAAGCTGCATTTTGTTTTTTTCAAAGACCAAATCTGCCTGAAACAGACAGAAAGAAAGTATCTGTCACTCTGCTACAATGTACATTGAATATATTGTGGGACATATTGAAATAGCATCATTTTAAGTATGATTTTTCAGGTTTTCTCATGCTTTTTCATGCTACAGAGATTCAAGTAAGTTCACAAAACCTCTTTTCCAAGTCTGACCTCTTGCCATTATACTCATCTTGTTTGACTGCTTTGCCAAACCTCTGTTTTAATAATTTCTTTGCTACAGAGAGGTTTAAATTGCTGTAAACATGGGATTCAGTCTGGTTTCTTTCCTTAAAGACAGTGAAAATCAGTCATAATCAGTGTCAAATGACAAATTCGACAGAAGGTGCACTCCAATATTCAAAAGGGAAATTTTGCAGCCTTAGATATTCAGGTAAAGCTTTGATTGAGCTAATCCTGAATTTAGAGTTTAACCTTAAACAAGTGCTTAAATTCTATTGAAAAATGGAGGACTTAAGCACCTACATAAAGTCAATATCATGCTTAAGAGCTTTGCAGAATCAAAATTATACTGGTATTTACCGAAGATGGGGTAATTCCCAGCATCGTCTCTACAATTTACATGCTTTAAACATCCTCTAATACTTTTGGCATTTGTCCTTCTGACACTTATCTTTTGTCTTATTTTAGTGTTTAAGGTTAGAGGGGAACCTTTGAACAAGCAGTCTGACTATCTGCACAAAAAGGCTTGATATTGGCGCCATTATCGCTGCCTGAAGACCAGTTACTCTTGGTTAACTGAAGCACAGCTTCCAGAAAGCCACTTAATCCTGACCTGTGGTTATCAAATTTATTCCTCTAATGTCTTGCTCCAGTGGTTGAGGCCTGTCATTATTAGAAGTTTGTGCCTTATTTCCCAACTGGCAGTGGCTGGCCTCAATATTCAACCACTGTCTCTTGATGTGCTGGTCTTTGCTAAAGTTAAGAGTGCTTTTGCATCTTTCCCCAGAAGGCACTCAACTCATGTCATTTTTCAGTCCTCTTTTTGGCAAGCTAAACAGACTCTTAATTTTTCACTGTGACAAATTTTAATGGTTTTTAATTAAATTTAATTTGATTTAACCTAATAATTTTCAAACATTTTAATAATTTTTGTGTTCCCCAATAATTGACTTTCTTTTTAAAATGTAAGCACCAGAACTGTTACCTTCTGTAGTAATATTCAGTTTCTCATTTAAGATACTTAAATCTTTTTCAAAGTTCTTTGTGCTGGGACAGAGGGTCCTAGTTTCTTTTCATGGCCTGCATCTCATGCTCCTACAAGTATAGCTTTTCTTTTGGCTCTGTTAAAATGATTTGGACTCAACTTCTGGTCTATCAAGAGCGTTCTCTGTTGGTGCCCTGCCCTCATCCTTATAGACATCACTAGATGCATTCCTGTATGTAGGCTTAAACCAGCCAAATTGTATTAGGAATGATTTTATATTTGCTTCTAGAACACAAATAGAAATGATGAAGAGTATCACTTAGCACTAATTTTGGCGAAAACCACTTGAGAGATGCCCTCGTGGATTGCCCTTTGAGATCTTAAAACAGTTTAGTGTAAGGTTATTGATATTGTGTAGTGCCAATTTCTCAGCCAGGGTGCGTATGTGTGGCGATGACAAATCAAAAATACATCCACTACATCTATTATGTATACATAGTACAGCAATCAGCCAGCAAGTAACTTCACTGAAGAATGAAATCAGGTTTGTTTTGACAAGTCTTGTTGCAATCAAATTATGTCAAGTGACTTTCATTGGTCTGATTGTTATTAATTCATTTTTATATTTGCCTGGGGTTGAAGTCAGAATAATTGTGGTCTACAGCTGCTCGCAACAGGCTGCTGGTCAGGTCTGAGCACTTACTGTGGCAATTTTATTCAGCACTATGAGTTAACAGTAATGAGGGTATGTACATCAGTCAGAGGTCTCCTTGCCTAGCTCTTTTATGCTGAGGTTTACTAAGGCCAGCTAGTTTAAAAATAGCTGGCAGATGAAAATAACATCTTTTTTTTTAGTCCCTTTTGAATAATAAACACATCTTCTCCTTTCTTCATGAATTAGTGAGCTATACTGCTTCCTTCCAAACAAAAAATTATTATTTACTGAAAACTCGACTATTTTCCTTCATTACTAGCTGTGCTATCGCTCTTCTATCTCATGACAGGTATATTTAGTATCACTAAGATTTCTTTTGCTCCTAATATAGTTTTAATTCCATATCCCTATTCACACTGCCACCCAATCATATTTTTTCCAAATAAGTTCTTCCCTTTTGACTTCCAGTCTCATTTTTCTGTACTCCAAAAGCTTACACTGGGTTTACACTGACTGCTGTCTATTCCTCCCTTTCCTCTTTGCGACATTTGTTACTTAACTTATCATCTTCATCTTCATTTTGCTACTGAACTAAAAGGAGCTTTTAGCAAAACATGACATCTTTTCAGCTGTACATCCATGTTTTTTTAATCATCTAAGTTTCTGAAGAGTCCTCTGAGAAGCCAGAAAAATGAGACTGCCAGGCAGAAAATAATCACTTCTTCTCATATTTTCCCTCAGCTTGAGAAAACTAACCCTTATTCTCTGTTTTTCCACACTGAATATAATCACATTGCGATCACTGATCTCCAGGCTTTGCCAGCTCCCCCTCCAGCGACTAAATTTTTTTTTTTTTTAAGCCAACACAGCAAAGCCTGCAACAGAATTGCTTTGTGTTGGACACAATATCGTTGCTGTGGGAATGTACTACCTACTGCTTCGGGACTGTGGTGTTTTACTACAGGCTCCCTGGGTGAAACCTACAATGCCTGCAACATTTTTTTCTTCTTTCTCTGCATTGGGAACAAGTGCTCAGAAAGGCAACCATGCTGCTCTCCCACTTGATTGATGCCGTGTCCTGTCGTAGCCACCCCTGCCCGCCTGCCCCATCTCAGTTTCCCCTCCTGGGTTTTGTCTGAAACGCATCAGATGATGCTGTAATTCTGTGTTTCTCTCAGTTGTGCTGTACTGGAGCAGCTCCAGGTCTATAACTATCTGCATTGCTGGCTGGGTCAGGAGGATGAAACAAGCAGCAAGAGATGGGGTTCCCATCTTGGCAGACTGGGGTCCCATGGGGTGTGGGAGAACACAGCTCAAGTCTGACCTCCTCTAAACATGCAGCAACACAAAACTATTGCCACTGCTGCAAAGTCCACCTTTGGACTTACACCGGCTGGATACCCTGGCATTTTCTGGGGTAGCATAACACCAAGCTGAAGTCCTCAGCTGAGTCTGGTTTGAGCTATCTCCCCTGGGCAGCAAGGTGAGGAGAAATGGTACATGGCTTTCTTCCTTCTGTGGGTACACATCTAAGAAACCTGCACAAGCTTAGTGTCAAACATCCACTGCACTTAATGAGTCATTTTGAATTTCAAAAAAATCTAGACATGGGAAATGAAACCAGAGCAAAAAGGTAGTAGAGAAATGTTGCAAATATTTGAATAGAAGCACCATAAGGGCATTTCTTACCAGCACTGCAAGAATCCGCTGTTACCAACCTACTTGAAGTCTCTACAATTTTTGTTTGAAATAATGTAGTGTGTTTTTTTTTCCTCTGATGCTCTCTCACTTTTAATTACCTTTCCTTCCTAATAAATTTAGAAAACTTCACTTGAAAACAGCTATGATCCACAGCCCCCACTCAATGTCAGAAATCTGTATGCAGTCGCACCCAGTGTTTCAGTTTGCATAACTTATTTGTGACTCGTTATTAAAGCTGCTTGCATAATAAAATTAAATGCAGTTTACATTCAGTAATGTGTCTGTTCACTTGCCTGTAATCAAACTGACAGCTTTTCCTTTAAGCAGTCAATCAAGTCTGCAGTTCTTTCTGGCTCTGTTTGTTTGATTGGAGTCGAGATGTCATAAAACAGAATGGAATATTTTGCAAGTTCTGATTACATGCTTTGACTTTTTTAGGACTGCAGTTTCTTTCATTCATAAAAAAACCCTGAATTATTAAAAAAACCCTGATTTTCATTTCACAGTTGATGCTACAGTTACCAAAAACACAATCTGAATTCTAAATGTTTTTTTTCTCTGTCAAAACTAGCTAAAAAGCCTACACATTAAGATCTTAATTGATTAGATTTTAACAACAGTTTCACAAATAAGGCATAATTTTTCCAGGCTATATCCTCTGAATAGAGCTGTATTTAAAGATAAGACAAAATGATTCTGCTACAGAACAGAATTTAGGAACTGAATGACAAGTCTGCAGCTGGCATAGTAGGTGGTTGTTTGAAATGAAGAATATTACCTGAAATTTTTTATTACTTAGAAATGAAGAACATGTCCTAAGTGTCTTTCTTTAAAGGAAAAGAAAATTAGCAATGAACATGGAACACCATGAAACTTTATATCTAATTCATTAAAAGGTAGGCTCCTGCTAATGTGTAGGAAAAACTCCCAAACATTATATTTCAGATCAATCCTCAGCTTCAATTTGTAACATTTGGCAGACTGCATGAGCATCAAACACAGCCATATTTTAATTCTTTTCATCTTACCCTTTGATCTTTTCACATATTATACACAGATACTTAATGGTCTTACTGCTACAGGCCTCGTGGGATCCTACATTCAAAATGTCTCTCTGAAACATATATTTGAAATACTTACGAAAGCACTATGATTAAATTAACTTGTTGTATATAACCTGATATAACCACAAAAAAATCTAGGACAAGTTTTTCAGTCCTCACTCCTTTTTGGGGTGTCACTATTTTGTAGTCCCAAGGGACCCAGTTTCAAGAAGTGAGCGATACTTTTAAGACATCAGTGTTTGAGAAACAAAAATTTGGATTGCAGCATTACCAAGATATGACTGCTAATAAAGATAAATAAACCGAGAATCCAACCCAATGATATACCATACACATATTGGGAATGCATGTCATTTATAAATCTCTTCAAATACACTTCTTTAACTATATGACACAAACCTTGAAAAAAGTTATAGCACCAGTTTAGGATGCCCTTTCTCAATGAACAATTCAAATGGGACAAATTACCAATAGGAATGGTACACCTACTAGTATGCGTATTCCTATCTTTACAGGTATATGATCTGTAAAAGCAATATGTTGAAGCAGTCTTCCACAGGGAAGACAGGCACAGTGCAAGAAAATATAAGAAGCATAAATCAGAATTGTATCCTTTACTTTGAAGTCTCATGAATTAAATTTGTGTCATGTGATTGATGCTCTTTTCCAAAGGTTTAGCTGTGCATAATTCTCATAAGGCTTAACATGATCAGAAGTGACAAAAATATAGTACCCTGTACCCTGCAAAAATGGCTGCATTGATCCCAAGAGATGGAGGTGTAAGTCCTTATTACCTAACTTCAGCTACCTAAAAGTGAGGCACCTGGGCTAAACCAGGGAGCTCTGCTCCCTGCCTAGCCAGAGAGGTGGACCTCCGTAAGGCAGTACCCAGCTTCAGGGTCTATCTGAGGACAGATTAATCACATTCTCTCCTCCTTGTAACTATGAAGACAGTCCAAGTCACTACACAGAGCTCATGTCTGGATTTTGCAGGACTATGTTTATATAAGAAAAATCTGACCCGGACATAAAGACTGGTTGATCATTGTACTATTCATTAACTGTAACTACAGTTCTAGCAACTCCATAAAAGTGAAAATCTTCTGAATATCTCATTGAGTATAATAATTAAACTCTACATTATGGATATAACATTAGTAGAAAGCCAATCTGAAATATCAAGCCTGAAGGCATTCTTATCCCCGGTTCAAGCCTGGTGGATTCTTATAATTCTTCCATGTTTTAGGATACTGAAAAAATTAAAAGAAAATTGCCTTGTACTTTCTCCCTGTACTCTGTAAATGCAACTCATAAATAAAATGACTGCAGACATTAAAGGATTTCTATCTAAATTATTAGAATTCAAATTAACATGATCTATAGACATAAAAATTTACAATTTAGAAGGTCAAAAAGATCTTCATCCATATTAGAAAGGAAAAAAAAAAAAAAACAAACCCAGAATAGAAGAACAGACACTTCTAAATGTATCAGCAGTCTTCCAAACCTTTTTGAGAAAAAATCCTGATAATTGTATAGTTTTTGGATGTATGGAAAAATGAAATCATATACCAGTTCAGTGACTGAAGTACATTTCAATAGTTCTCCAGCCATTACGAGATCGTTTGGCTGCTAGAAGCAAAATCTAACAAACAGTCTAATTTAGTCAGCTCCTGTTTGTGGAAATGAAAAATAATATAAAATTGTTTGGGCTAGTTTTTTACACCCATTTTCTGTTTTCTGCTGGAGCACTTGGAGCTACTGGCAACTAAATATATGAGGTTATAATAAACTAGTCATTGAAAGAGGGGCAAAATTCTATATCTTGATGGTGAAAAAGCTTATTTAACTCCTTTTAGAGACTTACAAGATTTCCTAGTAAATAGTATAATCTTCCAATGCATAGGACTCCTAGTGTATTGATCTTAGAGACATTAGTAGAGGTTTCCATGCCTTTTTCAGTTTTATGTGTGCAAATATTTCCACAGGAGTGTCTGCAAAGGAGACCATTCTCTATGTCAGGCAAGACTTGAAGGTGAGCTTACCCACGGATTTCCTTCCCTACACCGTCCACCTGGCCAGGCAGGGGCAAAGTGGTGCCACCCAGGAAGGAGACAGGAGAGGACCAGCTGACGGCGGCTGAATGCTGGTACAGCCAAGATGCAGAGGCACCGGCGCTGTACAGAGCTTAACAGGGCATCTCGGTGCTGCTCACAGGCATGAAGACCATCACACCCTGAGCTTTGCTTTCAGGCCTCCCCAAAGGCAGGCAGGTCGGCTGGTGAAAACGTGCGGTGACTGGTGGCAGTGGTTGTGCTTTACCTTGCTAGATTCACACTGTGGTTTTTCGCCAAACGTAAATAATGCTCTTGAATCATGGTCATTAGGGCACTGTAAAAGCGTTTGATATTTCCCCCTGCTGTACTTTTGCTTTAACTGCAAATAACTGACAGCAGCAATTTTGTTTCTCAGCACAGCCCTAACTTGATATAGAGTCCCTTGGACTAGTATCTCATCGCTACTCCCTGCACATTACAGAAAGAGAGGTCTTTATTGTATGTTTTATGGCAGTTTGGCTTTAGCTGAGCTTTGTATGCTCCTCTTACAGAGACTGCTCAAAGAGGCTGTCTAAAATCCTCAGCAACTTTGCAGTGGAGCTGCAGCTTCAATGTTTTACATGCAGGGGTTTAAATGAGCACAGAAGAAAAATGGGAGATCCCCTCCTCACTAAAATAAGAATAACCCTGGCTACAGCTTCTTTGCAAGAGGCTTTCCCCAGCCTTGGGAGAAAATACGGTTCAAAGCTTCCAGTCAGCTTTTCCCAGTCACAAAGCTGTCTGCTGATTCTCAGATTTTCAAAGTGCTCACTCCAGATCTAAAGCAGCCCTTCAGTATGCTGTGACATGTGGCACATTTGTCACAGGCCCCAGTACAAGGGATGAAATTACATCCTCTGACCAGTCCTCTTCTGTTTTATAGCCCAGCATCACAGCTCTTCCATTGCATGCACTCCCATTCAGTTGCATTTCCAGCATGTTAAATAATGGGGCTACTGCATTTTAGAAGGGGACTCCCAAATAGCAAAGCTTTCACCAGCAAGTGCTGGCAATGTTCAGTGTGCAGGGATGAATTTCTTGCAACTGTGATTTGGATACAACTCCTGCTTACCTCTGCTGACCAGCTGCTGGGAAAGGGCTTACCGAACTAAAGGAATAATTGCTTTCTGCCTGTCTAAGATTACTTTCCACTCTACTCTCCTAAGATATCTACATTGCAGTTGTGTTTTTTGAATGTACTTTTGAATTGCTGGTCAACCACTCCTGCACCTGTTTCAATCAGAGAGGGGGTATTTGAGAACTGTAGGAACAAACAGTTTGTTTGCTTCTTATGTCGGTGCTGAGTATTGGTATGTTACTGGAGTCAGTGTCATTGAGTCTTCTGAAATGTGTGAGTTCACTTTTGCTTCATGAGCAAAGCCTTCCACGTGCTTCCAGCCTGCTGCACAGCCGGGCTTTGGGCACCCCGCTGCTCCGTGGCACTCCCTGTACAGCTGTATTCTAATGGTAAGTCCCCTTGTCCAGGAGCAGATGGGCCTAGGATTGTTTTTCCATCAGATTTAACTGTCATTTGATAAAATAGAAATTGCCTCACTCCTCACAGTGGCTTGGCCTGTAGCTTGGTGGTGCTGAGCATCCTCTGGGAGATACCTTCAGCCTGGGGAGGGTTTGGTATCAACGTACTTCATTTTCTTAGGTAGTGCTCTAACTTCTACACCAGTGTGTAAAATGTAGGATGTTTTTTGGAGTGAAAGTGGCCCTGGTTGCTATATTTGTGCTGGGCTCACTGCTATCGCATGCTTCAAGGGTACCCCTCCAGGAAGGCAGTTAGAACCTAACCACCGCTCTACTTCAGTTCCTGGTGGCCAAAGTAGCAGCAATTGTATATATACTATCAGAAAGCTGGAAGAGATGAGGCTAGAAATATCTCCAGACTACATTTCCCCCAGTGCTGTTCAGGATAGCTTTTGTTTTTGTAACTGGGGAGGAAAAATTTCCCTGCATGTTGTCTGTATGATGCATACCTCCTTTAGAGGATATGAGACGAAAATGTCAGGCCAGAAATATTTTGAAAAACATCAATATCAAATGCACACCTTCCTCAGTGTTATCAAAGCATCCAAGAATTACTTTAGCTTAAATACTTCAGCTTAAATACTTCTTTATGTATCCTGGCATGAAGAACTGTAGGAGGAAAAAACTGGAAGTATTGCTATTCATGGGTCCATTTATCGTAAGTAAGATGAATTTACATGTTCTCAGGGTACCCAGCCTGAGCAGTGTGCAAGACACCATTTAAACAGACCTCTACTAGTTTTCAAAAAATTGAAACTACTGTCCCTGAGAGAAAGGTCTTACTCATAAACAGCTTCCCACATTAAAAAAGAAAATGCCAGGCTGATATGTCATTTTAAATTAAGCAGCAGTAATGTTCAGACATGGCCAATCCATATAATTTGAAGCCAAAGAAGAATTATTTTAATTTCCAAGCTCATTTAGATTGTATTTAAAACAGAAATGTTTATTTTTCAAAAGGATATGAAGCATATTACACTAATACTGCCAGACTCATTACTTGGAGGAAGGACTAAAACTTTCAGTCATTAGGCAAAGTCCCATTTCTTTTTGGCATTTTAGTAATTTTCCAGGTTTGACTTCAAGGCAGTGATCACAGTTGCATTTTTCTGGGCAGCAGATAGTAAGTGAAGTTATCCCACACCTTTTATTATTGAGTGGTTGTATTACCTTATATATGCAGGAGACTGATCTGGTTTAAAAATGGCTCCTTTCAAAATCATCTGGTGATCATCAGACTGGGATGGACCTGTTTTTTTATTATTTTATTAGTAGTAATAGTAGCTGTAGTAGTATTATAAGAATGAAAAACCACCTGGGTTTCCCTATGTTTAATTTAGAGCACAAACGCTTGCATGCTGTCCCTGTGTTTGCGAGGCACACAGAAGTCACGCCGCTATCACAGCCTCTGTCAGAGTTTGAGCTGAAGGAAATTCCTCACAGGAGCAGTTTCTGTTCAACTTTCCTCCCCCCTGACGCACCTTTTTTTCTGATGTTCGGGTATTTCCAATGCTTTCATTAACGTTTCATTTTCTGTTCCCAGGAAACATCTGTTTTGGGCACATTTGCCTCCCAATCCCTGGCAAACGCTGCGACGGGGAATCATTTTGGCATCTAGCAAGCGCCACCTCCTTTGTCGCCGCGCTGCCTGTGCTGTCCCCCACGGCTCCTTCTGCCTCACCCTCTCTGACCTCCAGCTCTTTATACATTTGTAAAGAAAGGGATTTTTCTTCCAAGCTCTTGCAATTCTCTTTATTTTTTATGTTTATTTTTGAGATCAGGCCATCTGTTCTATGTAGAAGGAAGGGCTTAAGGAGAAAGGCAGATATGTATGCCTTCACAAAATACTTTCTTTAGCTTTTTCAGTTTATTTGACTGATGATTCCTGCTCTTTCTGTCTCCCATGATTTGCCTTCATTAAATGCTCTGATCCATGCTTAAAAGCATATTTAGATCAGTGGTGCTTCCTTACAGGTCTCCTTCTTCCTCTCTAAACATTGCATCCCTTGGCACTAAATCAAGGCAGAAAAGAAAAGCTTCCTAAGGTACACTGTGAGGAGAGTGTGCAGTGCAAACCCAGAGAGAGGAAAGGATTAATTCAAGCCTGAAATGTCTTTGTAAGCTGGGAAGGTGTGCTGGGAAGGTGTTCAGCACAGATAAGGATAGGAGACCCAGGGAGGCAAAGGCTGAAGTTAGCTTTTTTGGGAGAATTTGGTAAAAAAGATGCCAGACAAAATAGTAAGTAAGGATTCAACTGGACAATGCAGTATCTGGTAGAGAGGAATTAAAGGGGAGCCCTGGCCCTGGAAGAGCAGAGAAGCTGGAGAGGAGACGAGGAGGAATGGAGGCAGTCACGGCAGTGCCAGCAAATAGTGGGGAGGTGCTGAGACCATGAGAAAAGCTGGGCTGTGGGTCCAGTTCTCTGCTCCAGCAGCAGGCAGTGGAACAAGCATTAATTACATCAAAACTTCAAAAGTTTTGTCGTGTGTCCCCCCCCAAAAGGAGTCCACTGTTTACACTTGAATCTGGTGGACAGGTTTTGTTCAAAGACAGGAATGAGAAACTAATTTGACAATCCAGATTCTGTCTCTAAAACAATTCTGAAAAAATGAAGACTTTGAAAAGGTAGAAGAAGGAGCTGAAAATCTTGCTGTTTCTACCCAGACTGAAGAAAGACTGTCTGGAAGCTTCCTTCTCATGCTATTTTTACATTTTTCTTGGAAGCCTTTAGGGTCTCAAACTGTAGCTCTACGTAAGAGAAAATGAAAAATGTATCTGAATATATCTGTCATAAAAACAACAGGAATGCAGAAAAAAAATGTGCCTCTGGCTAAGAGAATCTGGAAAAATTGAGGAGGAAGGCTACAGGGAGCTCTTTGAAAGGGCTGGTACTGGTGGTCTATGGAGCCCTAGGAGAGTGAGCACTATATATCTCTGGAAGTAAACAAAGAGAATTACACAGACTTGAACATGAACAGACTTAAATATACTGTCCAGAGAATTGTACCTCCATTTTAAGTTTTTTAACAGTCCACAAAAAATAACTAAAACAAAAAAGAGAGAAATAAAAAATAAAAAAAACCACTAGTACTCAAGAGTTTGTTTCAACATGAACTTTAAGTCTTGTTTATTATTGCTCTTAAACTCCATACAAAGGTGTATGTCCCTACATATTCTGCCTATGGTTTAACTCCTAACACAAAAAAGAAGGTTGTAGTAACTTGCAAAGGGTTTTTGTTCCTTGTTAGAACAAATTCAGAACTCACCAGCTTCAGGCTCTCTAAAGTACAGGTCTTCTCCCTGCTGCAGCAAAACTTTTAGAGTGAGATCCAAAATAACTATTGTCACATCAAGTGAGACTTAGAGGTAGAGTGCGTAACTCTAACAGCATGATCCAAGAAAACTCTGCTTACTTTTGTTAAGGTATTTAACAGATGGTAGTCTCCTAATTTTCCATAGCAAGCTCATTTAACTGGAGTTTTACTATTGCTTACACCTACAAATATCACCATCTCAGGTGCACTGAACTTGCACCTGACCTACCTCTTTGGCAGGTGCCCCCACCGCAGTCTCCTGAAGAGCCTGGCTTATTTGGCATGCTCAAATAACACCTAAACAACACTGATAGCCCTCCATTCACTCAGACGAAGGAGAAGGAGCAGAAGCAGCGGATACTGGTTTTGTATTAGGTTTGCTGCAAAGGCACTTTCTCAGAAAGCAGGTAATACATGTTCTTATTTATCCTGGCTCTGAAAAGAATTGAAACCTACATTTGTGGTATCTAATTTGCTACTGGTATAGAGATGCTCCTGTGGTGGAAAGAAAGGACCACTCCCTCTCTCTCATGTAAAAAAGTTAAGGATGGAAGCTATGCTGCAGAGGACCAAGAAAACAGAGCAGGTCTGCTCTTGTATGCTTAGGACCTGTACGAATGAGGCAATTTCTGGCCTTCAGTCCCAGCCTGGCAGAAGCACCTGCACCTGGGAGGCAGGAGTATAACCACCTGTTGCGGTGGTGGTCCTGAGCCTGTTTGCACATATTAACATAAGACAGTCCTCAAGACAGTGCTCGCATCTAAAAATCAGTTTCACAGTTTCTGGAAGTACCCTCCTCTTAGTTTTCTTTTTGGACTGGTTTAAATATCTCCTTGCTTGGTAAGCTGGGTGTTGTGGATCCCATAAGAAGCTTCTTAACTCTGAGCACTAAGCATGTAGGAAGCACACACTGAGATAGGCTGACACAACATCACCAACTCCTCATCTGGAGTACAGTAAGTTTAAGGCTTTGCAGCACTGAGTATCACAATGCTGAGGCCCTTTTTGCAGCTGTTTTAAATCTGTATTAAGCAGCCACTAAGTCTTCATGGATACATACTGAGCATAAATTTACATGCTTTTATTGCCTCAGGTTCTTCAAAAGTATTATCATGAAACCCAGTATGACTGAGTCACATTTGCCCAGTGGTTTAACAACAATAAGCAAAAGATAATCAGGATATCTCAAACTGCTATAATTTACCTAGTGATACATCCCTTTATTGTTTGCTCAGCTTCTATATGAGTTTAATTTCAAATTGACATTTGGCCTTTTGTCTCTGTGGCAAAGCAACCAGAATAATATTTAATTACAATTTTTCTGTTTAATCTGTCATTTTAAAAATAGACCAGAGTTGAGTTCTGCAGTACTTTTCAAATGAAAGAATGCTCTCACAAAAATCATGTTAGCATGAAGAAAACATCTCAATGTTTCCGCAGTGACATAATTAGGTTCCCTAAAACTTCTATGATTCATTATTTGTGGCAAAAGAGAAGAAAGATCCCCTCCCATTACGTGCCTGACAGATCAATGTTGTTTGCATTCCTGTTTCTCTCCAAAGGGAGTATTAGGGGCTTTTTTGGGGGGTAGGGGAAATAAAATATTCACAAATTGGGTGAGGAAATGATTTTATTTTTGCAGTAAGTGTGTCCTTAGATATATGACTTCCTCAAACCAATTTCCTACAAAGAGACCAAAAGCTCTCTTAGATGCAGACAGCGTTTTTCACATGAACTGTTTCTAGAGTCCCATTTTAATGCTTTTTGGAAGCCTATTGCTACATTGGTAATGGATTTTCTCACTCTGCCAAGTTATCTGACAGCTAGTTGATAGCCAGTGATAAGCTAACATACATATACTAGACAGGTGCCTGCATGTGATTGAATTAGCATTATCTGCATTTAAACACTGTTTTTCACACCCTGAAAGTACACAATGAGGAAGCAATCAGCAATTACAGAACCTGAGATATGAAACCCTACAATGGATTCTCAGTACAAAGATCTTCCTGAGGTGGCAGTGTATTTTGGTTGTCTAGGTTGATAAATATGGAAATTCAGCTGCCTGATTTCAGGTGACTCAATAGGTGCCTCTGTCTTTCATGCTTTGCAGTCTCAACTGAGTTTCTCACTAGGAGCTAGCTATTCAGATAATTTGGGGGCACGAGAAAACATATTGTCAATGTCACAATGTGTTGCTGAAAATCTTAAGGATTTTCAGAAAAATGTTCATTTGGCAATTCCCCATAGCAAGCCAAGCCACTTAAAATCACAGGTTTCATGTTTTCTACAGTCCTAGTGATACTCATCCAGAGCTTTTCCTTACCCATTCCTGTCCTCTTCTGCCACAACCCACTTTTGGAAAATATTGCTTCTGACCATGAAAAAAGTCCATTTCCAGAAAATTCCTAGGTCTTGCTATCTCAGAAGCACTATACTGGGTTGCCAAAAGGGCTCAGACTCTCAGACCAACAAACAAAATACTTTACTAAAAAAATTGGTGTGGGAGAGAACATCACTTGGAACATCAGAGCCTGTGCTGACACAGCCACCCTTCTCGTGCTTTACCAAAGATCCTTGTCTCCCTTCAGTTTTACCATTGTACATGTCCAAGATCCATTGTTTTAAAGACATTTCTGAGGAAGCTTTAAGGGTCTTGTCATTTCCTCACTGATGATTGATGGTCAACCGCACCAGTTATTCACGGTGTGAAATCATCAGAAAGGCTTTAGGAATACCTGTATGTGTTATGCTTCTTTGTTTATTTTAATTTATCTTGCCTTTTGTGTCTTTCCCCCCCCACTTTCTTTTCTGTCACTTGCCAGTGTGTAAAGCTGTTTCCATCACTCAGTAACATATTTATCTGAAGCAGTGATAAAAGGATACGCTACCATCCTTTCAAACTGTCATCTACTTAAAAGAAATGTCAACAGTGTCAAAATCTGTGATGCTCATCACATCATTGACACTTAAGGGGTACAATTAAATGGCTAGATTAAGACCCACGTGGGTCAATTTTTTCATGCACTACAGCTAAATGAAGTTGAGTGTTGCAAATGGAAAATGCCTCTTATTAAGCACTTAACATAATCTCTTTCTGTTACCTTAGACACCTACAGAGAGCACATATCTTGCATTAGCTCACTGAAGTACACTCTAAAGGTCCAGGAAAATGTCAGATAAAAGGGCCACTGTATGGGTTTTCCTACCAGTGCACAGAGGTAATTCTCAGCACAGCTGTGGTGGGGAGACCTGGAGAAGGGTGGAGGTGAACGTCAGAAGTTGGGAGAGAAACACCTCAAGGTGCTGTTCAGAACCCATTCTGTTCAGAACGATTCAGTCATCAGTGAAGCCAGTCGGCAGGGCTGGAGGAAGCAACCCTAACTCAGCACTGGGGCAGAGGCTAAGTTGGTCACCCCAAAGGGCATCCAGTGGAACCACAAGGAGTTGTAGCCTCTGCAGCAAAGCCCAGCTAGTAACTACGGTCCTGTCTTAAGAGAGTCACAGTTACTCCTGACAATCAACATACAGATTTCAGGTTTCCAGTCTACATATGGATTTCTACATATGGCAATGCAAGTGGCAGGAGGGAAAAGGGAGTGGGATCTTGCTGCACTAGAAGTAGTAAATAGTTATGGTAGTTGCAAGCAATGGTGAGTCAAGGCCAGCAAGAGGAAAGACAAGGGAGCTGCCAAACATCAGCTGAAACTATAGTGGAAATTAACCTGTGCCTTCTGAGGAAGCTTTAAAACAATGTGCCTAAGATCCAACAATCTGCCTTTTCAGAAAAAAGGGGAAAGGGAAAAGGAAACAAGCATACGGGGTTGCTCTAAGAGAAGGTGACTTCGATTTAAATCTTACAGAGAAAACTGAGATCCCTTTCCTGGCAGAAGTGATTACCTTTTTTTTTTCCCCTCCATTTTGTATTTCAAAGTGACTTTTTGTATTAATTAAAGGTGCTACACTGACAGAGGAAAAAAAAATACAATCCCTCTGCCTTCAATGACAGAACAAGTCCAGCACAGACAGCAATATTTGTATCGGTCTATCACTGTGTCTATCACTTGTGTCTGAATAGACACAAGTCTGAATAGACACAAGTCTATTCAGAAGTGATCACTCCTAGGGCACGAAGTTATGCAGTTATGCTACACAGTGCAGTGCAGTGCAGCCATCAGTGTCAATTTTATATCTGTCAGCTGGGTACAAGCTGTGGCAGTGCTGCACTGCTTCTTGGGCAACCCCAGCGGCCCAGGGCCCTGGCTGCAGAAGTGTGCCTGTTGGTAGCACCCGAACTAGATGAATCTGCACTAGCTTAGGTACAGCTGGGCTGTGCCAGCCTGCCACGTGGCTATGCCTTCTTGTGGATAGCCAAAAATCAGCCTGGTGGAGGGGAGTTTCTTCAGCGTGGGATTTCCTCTGCTAAACCAGTGCTGCTCCCTGGAAGGAAGAAGGAAAGGGGTGAAGAGACAGACCCATAACACCTCTCTCTGTGTTTCAGTACAACAGACTACCTTTTCCAGCTCACTATGGGCACATCATTCTTACTAGACTATGGAAAAGAAGCACAGGAAAGCCATTCCCTTGTTTTCCAAAGGCATCTAGCATCACGAGCTCGTTGAGTCCATGTCCCTGAGTTTGTACCTATCAATTGCTTTGAATCAGAGCCTGAATTTCTCTGTGTACCTTCACTATTACTTGATCTTCACATGATTCTGCAAGGACAAAAGACATGGTGAGGGACACAGGCATAACAGAGCTGGAAAGCTGTGGTGCTAGGAAGGCCAACAGAAAACATCCTTCAAAATCACTGCTATGACTCCTTTCCATGGGGGGCAACCAATTAGGTAAAAATGCAAATTATTCAATATTACAGAGCTAATGCTATAAGAAACAACTGTTCTGACAGCTGTTTGATCACTTGGTAATCTGTGGGGAAGTGGATCATCTGCACTTTCCTGTAACCTGACACACTGCGTGATTTTGAAATTTTGACCCCAAGTAGAGGTGCCAAAGACTTTTGAAATTTCTAGTTATAGTATCCAGATAAATAAGAATAAAATTAAAGTTAAGGTACTCTCAAATACTTCACCTGTGGTCAATAGAACTCAAACACTTGGGTGTTAATTTCTATTTTAGGAATTAATGCTAAGTTTTCTTAGGTATTCCTGGAGAATACTTCCTCTCATTTTTTATTTTCTAAAACAAAAAAATAAATTAGTAAAAGTAAAAATATGAAATCAGGTCCAGATATAAGAAAAACGGGAAGAATGAGTAAATTACCTATTGGAGAAGACGACCCTCTCTAGATCAAGAACTATCTGAGTTATAGGGCAGAGGTAAACTGGCATATAGTAAGTCTGCTTGTCCAGCCTAAAGCCTGCTTATGCTGGGACATCCCTTTGGCTCAGGTGACCATGTTTCTACCACAGAAACCAGGATACAGAGCTGGGGGATGGGTGTCCTCTCAACATCAACAAGCAGCACTTCCTTCATCAGGATCCTTTATCCTGCAGTTTAGCAATGGCATACTGAGAGTGCGCCCAACATTTTTCAGTCCTGTTCTGTCTGGAATCTCTTTATTATTCAATTTTGAGCATGTATAAGAGACTTGCTGTTTTAATTTTGAGATGGGGAAAAAAAAAAAAAAAAGAAAAAAAGTCATCCAGTAAGTAATGAATGTATTTACCAGAAAGCTGGCATGCTGGGATGTACCAAGAGTAAGAAACTTTTACAAAAAGAAGGCTGGTCAATAGGAAACAGGGGACTGCGTCTGCAAAGTGGTTGTGCTTGTTGGGATGAATGTGCACCCCTGACTACACTGGTGCATTTAGCTGTTTCTGCAGGAAGACACTGGCCCCGTAGCTGGATGCTACGTGGAAGTCCCACTCTACAGCCAGCTAGGAAGATAACTCATCCTTGGCTCCACCTCAAAGAACAGGTCAGTCTGTGCAAAGCGCTGACACATTTTTCCCATTCTCTCCTCCCTTGCTAGGCTGAGCTCGCTCAGAGCATGGCCACCAGGCAGGACCCTGGGCCCAGGAGACACAGAGAAACAGACCTCAACTCTTGCATGAATCCAGAGCCAAACAGGAGGTAGGGTGGGCCAGAATAACACCTGGATATTTTGTCCTTGCACCTTCATGCTCTCTTTTCCACGTGTGAAAAAGAGTACTTCTCATTGCTCTGCACTGACTACTGACAGGCAGGAAACATGACTTCCTTGGGGTCTTGTTACATGAGAAACACACCGGCAGAAATTAAGTTGTTCCTTGACAAAATCCATGGTGCCGTGTGTCACTCCTGACGGAACAACAGCCGTCTCCATAAGCTTCATTTGAAAATGACAGGAAATGATTGTGTGGGGATGGCAGGATGTTCCAGCTGCTGCAGATTAGACAAGTCACCTTCAGCACTCTCTGTATGCCAGCCTGAACAGGCAGAAAAAAGAAAGTGGATGATGAAGCACTGCTAATTTGCAAAACACTTAACCTGTATGCAATTATCATATATAGTGCCTCCAGCAGATCGGCTCTGCCACTTTCCGCTCTTACAAAACAGCAGACCCATGCTGGGGATCACCACAGGACTATAGCTTCATGCAACTGGATTAAAATGTAGGATGCTGTGTAATTTTCCACAAACCTGCTTATTTAATCGGTGCTGCCAGAAAAGCCAGTGCTTCTCATTTCCTGAAGAAGTTACAGAAGCACAAAACAAAATAAAAGAGCATTTCCTTTCTAGGCAAAAACGATTTGTGCAAATATTAGGGGTGAATGGGTGGCACTGAATTTTTGCTGTAGTTTTTGTCACAGCGGGCACCTCAGGTCATTAAATACAGATGGAATATACTTCCTATTGCACAGCCAAGATTACTAATAAATCAAAAGCTTCAAGGGTTCAGAAAGTTGTAACGATCAGAATTTTTTATAAAACTGTTTTCTAACGTGGCTGCTTTAAGGAAGAGCAAGTGGGCTACCTGAACCATAAATCAATGGTGTTTGAATTAAAATAAATTGGTTGGAAATTAGATAGTAGTTCTTTTCCTGCTTTACAGGGAGGTTAAAGAATGCGCCCTCTGATATTTCTGTTGCATTTCTGTTTTCTCAAATGCCCTGGTTTTTAGCTGAGGTGCTTGATCTGTAGAGCATTCTTCATCTTGTATACTAAAAATATATAAGTGCATGACACTTGTCTTAGCTCTAAGTCTCCAATCTGTGGATTTTTCCAAATTATGGAAGACCTGAAAATGAGCTTCAGGTGTGAGTTACATCTTTACAAACAGGAGACATTTATTAGAATTATCCTTGCCTTTTTGCTGCCCATCTCAACTGCCTACAGGCCTTTCTTCTTTCCTGCCCATCAGTAGCCATGCTGGGACAGCTAAGTAGATTACAGGTGCAGTTTTGGTTCATCTGCAATAGAAAACATCACCCTCGTTAACTCTGACAAGTGCCAGGAGCTGTATTAATGAACTCCGTTGCAGGGGCTCCTTCTGAAGTGAGCACCTCCTATGCTGGGAGCCCCGAGGACCATGGTGCAGGTGATACCCACTTCCATGTTTCCCTGGAGGAAGGGGACATATTTCCAGAGGCTGTTATGTTACGTGGATCTTGAGGGAACTGTAGCCCTGAGGACTATTTTCTGAGGTTTCATCCACCTGCAGCAAGTCTCACTGTCTCTGTTAGAAGGACGCAGGGGAAATCTGCGGGGGAATGTCACAAAAAAGAGTTTACACTCATAATTTGTTATGGCCACAAAGGTTTTGGCCAGGGCCTGTATGAGACAGCTGCATGCCTGCCCCACAGCTGAGATCTACTTATCCCACATGTTAACGCAGTGGGTTGTGCAGAGGCCCCTGAGCAGTAAGTCCAAGGAGCTGACCAGACGTAGGCAGGCCTGTAGCCATCATGGATTTAACCAACATCCCCTGGCTCTGCAATTCATCACACAGGCCACTATCTGCTCCTCACACTTGGGGGTTGTCGTCTATCTTACATTTTTAATGTCTCGAATTCTGTTGCTCCAAGCATTTCTTAAATGTAGTGCAAATGGCCTCAGACCTGACACAATATTTTCTGTATGGTGATAAAGTGATGCCCCTGAGGGAAACATGGAGATATTGCACCTCCCTCTGTCAAAACAGATTCTGGGCGGACGGTATATCCTTTACATCAAAAATAAAAACCTCTGCAAGTGGAATTACCAGAAATGTCATGTATACCAAGGAGGATACCCTGCAGCTGTTCAGGTTTCCTGCATGAATCTTTCATTTGTTTGTGCTTGTTCCTCTTTGTAGTGATGAGACACACATATTTGGGCCTTGCAGGCTAAAGGGCCTGGGTATCATCATTAAGCAGGCATGCAAAGAAATGGTATGTGTGCCAGGTAATCACTCTTGGGCTGAGCCTGGAAATCCCACTGCAACTATTTAACATACACAAGACTCCAGCAGCAGACTCGCAGGGTTTCATCTGAGGACTTGTGCCGCTTGAGCCATATGAAGCTATGACTGCCTCTGCGATAATTAATCTTCTATTCTCTTTTGTACGCTTCAATGTTCATGTATTTATTCTCTTTCATAAGCTCATTTGGCTCGCACATTAAACTGAGGAAAAGAGGGGGAATTATTCATTCCCACAGCCCAGGGAACTGAAGTCGATGGGTGTTTTTGCAAGGGGGTGCACCGAGTTCAAGGTCAGTTCTTAAATGTGAATATCTTATCAGAGAATGGGACCCCTGTCTGCTTCAAGGTGATAAGTGTAAAGTGTTTTTCCCCCCCTATTTTTTTAAACACCGCTATGTAGTACTTGGTTTTATTCCTGTCAGATAGTTTATGAATTCTGGAGTTTTCAAATAGCAGAAAGTCAGCTCTTCTGCCAGTTTTGCCATTCTGCTTTCTTTTCATAGACAGAAAATGTCTGTCTTACACCCAGAAGTGTGGGTGTCAGTCTAGTGGCAGCTCTTGGCCCACATGAGAGTTACCACTTGCTGTGGCTTTCAGGAGTAACCAGGCCAGCTAAGTGCCACCGAACAGGTCCTCCATTGCCAGACAAGTCCATCCCTGCTGTGCTGTTCAGCACAAAGCCCTCGTCTCGGTAGTGCTGTGTGCCTGGCTAGACCGTTTGTGCTTGAGACCGGGGATCAGCTCACATGGGCTTCAGTGCAGCCCTCCCTGTGGCTTGCCTGCAGCAATCTGTGTTTGAGGACCAAGCTGGAAAAGGGTCGGTGTGTCTGGATTTTCTTTTGTGCTTTTCAAATCATCTTCTGGAGCACCAAGTGCACCATGTAGTGAGAAGCCTTCCTGCTAGGTAAAGGACTGATCTCCTGGTGCCTCACATTTTTTACAAGAAAAGCTGGAAGCTCTGGAGGTTTAATATCTAGTCTAGCAGATGAACCTCTAGAAGAAATAAAAAATCTGGACTCCAGCAGGTCTCTAGCAGAATACCAGATACTGCTGTTGCAAACTCCAAAAAAACGTGCCAGACTGGCCATGACTGCTTAGCAGCCTCTCCAAGCCAGGTCTAGAGCTGCAGTCAGCTTGTGATATGGTGAGGTCTGGTCCCTGAGAGCTGGGAAGGCCCGCAGTGGTATTTCTTCTGATGCTAACTTCAGAAGCTATAAAGTGTCTGTCCAAGACCATCACTCTGAGGGTGTTACCTAAGTGCCAAAAGCACAAAGGGTATTATATGCATTGCATGGCAAAAGAGATCCACCTTTTTTGTCATGAGCTTCCCTCATGACAAAGATCCCTCACAAATTCAACTGATATTACAGGAAGGTGCAAGCACAAGCAGAAGTGAAATAAAAGTATTTGGCATGAGGAGACACACTGGGCAAACCAAACAGTAGCTATAAATGAGGAACAACAGTCAGCTGGAATAATGAGTCAGAAAAAATTTTGCAAAGTCAAAATCAATAGGCAGCAATGAGTCAATCAACTGATACCAGTAAAGACCACATAGGACTTAGACAGTGTGGACAGTGGGTATGTCTCTTCAATAGTTTTATCCAAAGACTCTTATTCTCCACTCTTGGCCTACTTTCTGTCACCTTTTTTGCAGTCAAATATGAAGAAGACAGCAGGTCACTCTTTGTATTTTTATTCATGTATCTCTTGCCCATGAATCCAGTCAGCTGCCCAGCAGCTTTCAGTTTTGATGGCCCCAGGGCAGAGGAAACACTTCCCTAGGTGTTCTGATATGCTCTGAACTCTAGTTTAAGTCTGCAATTACCTGCCTGGCGCAGTATCTCCCTGCCTATGTTAACATTCAGATTTTATCACAGTACCACCATATAACAGTGCTATAAACATTTACTCTAATTTTGTAGCCAAGAAAGAGCAATGGTAATTTGCCACTGCAATAATGTTTGTGAAGCATTCCTGAAAAATGACAGGCAGGGAAACAAGAATAATTGGAGCTAATGGAGACAAAAATCCACAGTTATAAAGATATATGGCACTTTAGAAAATTGATTTAGTACCTCTAGCCAAAAGCAAAAGGGAGAGCACATGACATCCAGTCATTCACAATCTACTTATAGTGAGTCTTCCTGATTGAACTGGTATCAGTATAAATCAGGGAAGTAATATAATTGATACCAATGGTGCTCCACTGATACAAAGTCAGTGTGAGATCAGAATCAGTTTGAAGATGTGGATTTGAGTTACCTTGCCGCATACTACTTGGTAACACATAAAATATTACCAAATAATTTTTAAATCTACATGTGACTTAAATCAAGGTAGGATGTGCAGCATTTGGCAGCTCTTGTATCAGAACTGGATAAACCATAAAAGTTGCTTTAGTGTTTTCTGTGAGAAAAAGAATCACACTTGCCAGGATATCTGTTTGTTTTCTGTTGGAAAGGGTCTTGTACCCAGCGTTTGCCAAGCATCACTTGTCCATATATAATTTTTTTTTTAAGAGGAAAATGTCACTGTGCTTGATTTCATAAGGAAAAGCTGAGTTTCTTGACATGCTATACAAACTTTGAAAATATTCAATGTGGACATTGGTGTTTTAGGCATCTAATTAAGGCATAAAACAGAATATCATTTGAGAGCTTACCTAATACATGGCCAGTTGATACAGTGTGTTGAATTAGCTCTGCACTCTTCTCTCCAGCCAGATTTTGCCAGTGGGAGCAGAACGCATTATGCCATTTCTGCAAAAGTTCTATCATTAGATGTCTAAATATAAATGTAGTTATTTTATTTCAACATACTTGAACATTATGACTGTTCTGCCTTTTTACTATTCTTTCTTAGTCTGGGTGTCACTAAATATTTTATATATATATATATATATATGCACAATTTTATATTTAACCTGTGATCATTGACTTAATTTATGTAACATATGGCTAAATTAGACAGCTATTTTCCAAGCAAGGCCTCCCATATGCTGCAATGGCCAGGAGGTTGGTAATTCAAGCATTTTTTCGTTACACTGAGGCGTTCCCTCTGTCAGAATAGTTCTCCATCTTTTTACTGAAATTCCCTGAGGAGTAACAAGTGGATTTATTGGTTGATAATAATGGATATCATGACCGGTACCCTTGAGTGTTCAAAAGCTGACACACACAACAAATTTTCTCCACTCAGAAAACGAAAACTCTTTTGCCTAAGCACATTCACTTTATACGTATGTATGAATGAGGGGCATGCCCTTGTCATCTTTTTGAGCAGGAGCAGAGAATGCTGCTGAGCTTGGAGTTCAATAAGAAATTTTTGCATGTATATGTTGCTTCTCCCATGGAGTTTTCAAAAAATGTACTTGCCTTTGGTGATTTACAATAGGATTGTTTGTTTCCTTCTTCAAATGTCTCTCAGAAGATGTTTTTCTGTGTCATCCTTCTTGCAAGAGAAATACATCTTAAACTAAACATGCCTCGCAGGGAGATTTGCCACCTCCAATGGCTTGTCCTCCACTGTCAGTAATAGTAAAAAACAATGAAAAGAAACTGGGAAGGAAGACAGCTTTCTGGTCTTTTAGCACTGAAAAGCCACTAAATTGGCTGTACAGGTTTAGGAGAACAAAGATTATTCAAGCAAAATTTATATGAATCCACTAATTGTGCATAAGTCATACATTTTAAGGCAAGACTTAGAAATAACTGCTGTAAGAAGTCCAGCTTTCAAATAAAAAAAAATTCAGTGAGTTTACTGTTCTTAAGATGCAACTTTTTAAGGCTTCCATAATCTCCAACTAAATATTATGCCACTCTCTCAAATTATGGTGTTAACTTGCATGAACAAGCACCATTAGGAAAATGCACAGGAAAATGAAATAAAATTGCCTGGAGACAATGACTGCAATGACATCAAAATTTCTTTGCTCTGTTTGGGGGGGGTTGTTTTGCTTCTGAGAGATTTTCTTCTTTTCCCAAAAGTACAAGCTGGCTAGTAATAGCATCAGAATATTATATCGTCCCTATTAATCCCATTTTAATATACTTAAGTGTCATGCCAGACTTTGAATTGAATCACTTGCTCTCCATCCATCCATCCATCCATCCATCCGTCCGTCCATCCGTCCGTCCGCTTGTTTGGACTGTTTATGGTGAACGGATAGGGGCCTACAGTTTGGTAAACAGAAACTGCTCTTTAGTGTTTAAAACAAGACTCTCACCAGAAAACTATTCATCACAGTGCTGCAACTGTGCAGCTGTGCGTGAGATGATTAGACCCTCTATTGCAGTACATGTCTATTGGGCTTGGTGGTCTCGTAGTTGTGTCTGAGATCTGCAGGGCATTTGTCCACTGGACTACCTCAGTCTTAGATCTGCAAACCATTATTTTATCTTCTGGACTATGGCACAGTTCTGGGAATGATGCAGCATGATAGCTAGCAATGCAAAGTAGTGATCTCTTACTGTCGGTTACATCTTCGCCATCAGTCTCTTGACATGAACTCAGGGCTCATTAGATGGTTGAGTGAATGACCTGTCAATCCTACACTCATTCATGGCAGGGCTACTAACATATGCCAGGTTGTGTCCTTAGCTCATGTGCAAGCATTCCCTAAGCCTGTCTACGTGGTCAAAATAGATAATCATGTCTGAGATGAAAGGCAGTAAGCCAAGAAGTGAGAACTAGTGCTTTTCATACCGCCTCTCTGCTGTAGCTTGCTGCATGAGCATCCCTCATAGCCTGAAGTTATCGGCCTGTCTTTGCCCTTGATTTTGCTTTAGAGATGCTCACAGACCTAGCTGGCATCTAGCACAGGGTGTGGCACCATACATCCATGCAGCACATGGATGTACCTGTGGAATATGTATGTGTACTGTATCTATTATACCTATTCTGTATATTTTTATTGTATTATATTTTTATGTATATATATTCTGTGTGGATACAGATGCCCTGTGTAACCTGAAGGCTAACTCTCTTGAACCCCACCCTCTGTGTCCAGCTCCACACAGCCATTCAAATGGGAAAAACAACACTATTCAAGGAAAACAGTACCTGTATGTACAAAGTAGACAGGGATCTGGACAGGCTGGATCAATGGGCTGAGGCCAACTGCATGAGATTCAACAAGGCTAAGTGCCAGGTCCTGCACTTGGGTCACAACAACCCTGTGCAATGCTACAGGCTTGGGGAAGAGTGGCTGGAAAGCTGCCCAGCAGAAAAAACCCTGGGGGTGTTGGTTGACAGCCAGCTGAATATGAGCTGCCAGTCTGCCCGGGTGGCCAAGAAGGCCAACAGCATCCTGGCTTGTATCAGAAATAATATGGCCAGCAGGACCAGGGAAATGATTGTTCCCCTGTACTCGGCACTGGTGAGGTCACAACTTGAATACTGTGTTCAGTTTTGGGCCCCTCACTACAAGAAAGACATCGAGGTGCTGGAGCGTGTCCAGAGAAGGGCAACGAAGCTGGTGAAGGGTCTAGAGCACAAGTCTTAGGAGGAGCGGCTGAGGGAACTAGGGTTGTTTAGCCTAGAGAAAAGGGGGCTCAGGGGAGACCTTCTTGCTCTCTACAACTGCCTGAAAGGAGGCTGTAGCGAGGTGGGGGTTGGTCTCTTCTCCGAAGTAACAAGTGATAGAACAAGAGGAAATGGCCTCGAGTTGTTCCAGGGGAGGTTTAGGTTGGATATTAGGAAAAATTTTTTCAGCAAAAGGGTAGTCAGGCACTGGAACAGGCTGCCCAGGGAAGCGGTTGAGTCCCCATCCCTGGGAGTATTTAAAAGACATGTAGATGTGGCACTTAAGGACATGGTTTAGTGGTGGACTTGGTAGTGTTAGGTTAACTGTTGGACTTGATGATCTTAAAGGTCTTTTCCAACGTAAATAATTCTATGATTCCATAATCAGGACATGGACCTTAGTGTCAAGCAGCTTTTGAATATCTCCCCCCACCTCAATATTCATCCTGGTTTTCCCTCTCATTTTTGATAGGCAACTGTAGAGCATAAAATTACAATAGTTTGTGCATTCCTACTCAGATTTTTTTTAACTTCCATAATAAGATATGACTGTTTCTCCAATGTAATCATTAGCCGATTTTCCTCTATAGGCCATCAGTGCTGATGGAGGACATTGTTCTTTGCATTAGCACTCAAACGATGGCTTTCCATTAAGACTCAACTGCCCCAAATCCAATTCTTTCCCAAAGTTTTGGAGACTTTTAGAAGAGAAGCATAGGTCAGTTGGTGATTTAAAACCCATTTGTGCAACATTAAACTGTATGGAAACTTAAAAATCAATAAATTAAAGGCATTCAAAGGTCAATTTTTAAACAGAAATTGGTATTAACCTATTTCTATGGTTGTTGCTGTGCATACAAGGATAACAGGTACAATAGCACTTGAAGAATGAAAGTATATTTATCTCTTTATGTAATACAAATATAATAACTTGCACAATATGATTGATTAGAACGATGGAGCTCAGAGTGGGTGTCTAATAGATGATGAATATACAAAATATGAATCTGAGAACAATTTTCATGTTCATTTAACTTCTTTAAAGTGTTTTAAATGAGTATTAGAAACTAAATCAGGGAGAATTGTCAGGACTTGGTTGAATGATGCTCACTCAACACAGATTATCTATCACTGGGCTACAGGTTATTTGTTGAACTAATGATCTAAAACATGAGCTAATCGAAAATAATATAAAACCAAAAGGGATCATAAAAGAAGCTGATAGCAGTATGACAGACAAATCACTCTGTGGGAACAAAATAAGCATGACCTATGTGTTCTAGGCATCGGGGGCAGGGGAGGGGGGGGTTGCCAGCACGATTTGTCATTGAATTTCTGGTTCTCACAGATATTCATAATTAATGGTAAGCCATTTTCTGCTCCTTGAGTTTCCAGATAGCAAGTAAAACCTCAGATAAAATCTTCAAATTAAATAGAATTGGATTTAGCCACTACAAATCAGATTGAAGAGGATATCATCATTGTTGCTGTGTTCCCGTTACAGTTGGTGATGTCACTGAAGCAGCAAAAGTGCCTGTAAGATATAGCAGACACATAAACCAAGGCAGAGAAAGCAATCACTTCTCCAAGCCTCCCGTTGCATGTCCCATAAACCAGCAGTCTGCTGCTACTGCTCCCCTTTCTCTATGTGCCTTTCCAAGGAGGCTAGCATGGCCACTCTTTGAAATGTAGAAATGCTAGGGTTTTCCTTGGCATGGAAGAGAGGAAGAGTAAGAGCTGAGGTCTCAGGAGCAGGCAGACAGACACCATTTCTGTAATATGGTAAAGTCTTACCACTCCTTCTCAAGGCTGAGGTGAGGCATCACAGTCTCGGGGATCTTAAACAACCCAGAGTTGAAATTCAAGCAACGTTGACCTTGATATGCAGTTCTAGACAGAAATCACTCAAGGCATACTGTGTATATTCATATCAGAAAAACTAAGCAAATGACATCTTAGAATAGCTTAGGAGACTGCAAATCTCTTCTTCCTTTATCTGAGCCAGTTCTTGATAAACCAGGTAAGCCCCAGCAACCAGTAATACTCATAGGACACTTGCAAAGGACTTTGTTGAACAAGTCTCTTAATGCATAATTGAGTAGATCAATTATCTTTTCTTGTTTGATTTTTTGTGGCGCAATTCCCTGTTTTGTCATGGCTACTTTTTTTTTTTTTTCATAAAATTTCTCAAAATTGATCATAAATCTTTCTTTTTACCTTCTTACAGAAAGAACATAAAATGTCTGCTTTTCTGGGAAAACAGCTCTGGAAAATAACTTTTTTGGGGGATGGAGAGAAATAAAACTAAATACTTCAATAGCTTTTGAACTTCGTTTTCATGCCTTTTACACTTTAAATTTTCTTGTGGGTGTTTTTCAATCATGCTTATGTCATCACTTTGACAAGAATCTCAATAAAAATTGTAGCTTATAATTCGGTTTTCAAAGGCAATACTTTTCCAAAAACTCTCTGTCAGATGCAGTCCTTAATTGGTAGAAAGCATAGATATCAGCAGATTTCTAAAAGCATTTGACCTAATATTATTTGCTTAAAATAATAGCATTATATGAAATAAAATGTAACCCTTTGTAAATGGATTGTAAACTGACTGAAAGATACATCTCAAATTACAGGATTAACTGAAAAAAATCACCATCTGAAAGGATTGTTATCAGTCAAATCACCAAGAGATCTGTTTTTAGCTCAGTGCTGTTTAATATTCTCATCTATGACACGGAAGAAAATATGAATCATTGCTGGTACTGTTTTCAGATGGCACAAGCATTAACGGATCATGAAATAGTTATAAGCAGAAGTCAGTTCTACAGGATGATTTGTATCTCTTGGTATTCTGGGTCCACGTGGATGGAAATCTTCCCTAAAGAAGAGTTGAGGGCCTATGGAAACATCTATGGGGCCACAAAACTAGGTATCAAAGCCACAGAAAAGCAGTGAGGACACGAGTAAATCTATCTTGAAAGTAAGACTGTATTGTGTGCAATAAATAAGGTGTGGAATATACACTGATCAATAAAAGGAAAACAAAATGCTGAATAACTGCCTGTAAGTGAGCACAGTCTATTTTAATCCACCGAATGAGACAGAGGTCCTGCAAAAAAACTAGTTTGTTCCTTTACCATAACTTTACAGTTTAAACCTATCAGATATGGTAAATTATGAAAGAATCAATGTGTGCATATCCTCATGAATAAGACCCCATCTCTCTCTGACTAAAAAGGCTTAAAATATTGATTAATCACAAGTATTTGTACCACTGTCATGGGCTAGTAAGTATGTCTCAGTTGTCTAATTTACCAAATTGCAGGTATTGATCCAAATCTGATACCTGAAGTTCATTATTCTTTACTGTTCTGTTTAAAATATTTCGATCTTTTACTCATAAAAAGGAAACCGCTGCATTTAACGTAGACAACTAGCCTCCACATGCAAAGCAAATCAGTCATGAACAATGCATCCACTGAAAATTATTGGCTGAATTAGTAGGTGGGTATTTACAGCAATGGTATTGATTCAAGCAAAGTATGTCTGATTTCCAAATAATTCATTAACCAACAACTGTGATGCAAATGTAAACTCTATAAATGAAAATATTATCTAATAGAAACATCTGCCTGCATATCTGCAGATTTCTTTCTGCACCCAGCCTCCTGCTCCTTCAGTAGGCAGAAGTTATTTTAACTGAAACAGTACAACAGATCGTACCCAATTTCTGAATTATATGAATCATAAGGAAGTACTAGTGAAAGCTATTCTGAGGCTTCAAGGAGAGAGAAAGAATGAAAATTACCTAAGCCCTTTAACAGGAGCAAAATAAAGGTGCTAATGCTGAACGGTTTGATTCATCTTTCTTTTTAGATGAATCTTGCATTTAGAGCTCTCTTCGCAGAATACTACTGGCAGAAAGAAGAGGAGTAACATGATCAAGCAGAAAGAAGTGGCCCTTATTGAATTGTTATGAGTTTCAGGGACAGAAGATTATAAGAAAATTATTAATGGGATAATCAAATAATACTTTTGCCCTTCCGATTCTCTCCCCCATCCCACCAGGAGAGGGAGGGGGAGTGAGTGGCTCTGTGGTGCTTAGTTGCTGGCTGGGGTTGAACCACGACAGACGTCTCCAAGAGATGTGCAGGTAGTGTCCCTGCAGAGCTCTCAGGCTATTGGTAAAAAACTCAGTTAGAAAGCTTGTGCTCATAATGGATTTGAAATCTGATGTTACGTAAATGTTTACTGCTCATTGTCAGCTTTGTTAAATTTGGTTGGAAAATGAGTGCCGAGAAAACTGCCCCTGGCAGGTGCTGGTTAGGGAAAGCAAAGGTATGTGTTGGAAGCGGAAGCAAGGGGAGCTGAAATGGTGAACGCAGCTGATCACTGTCAAATAGTTTGACTAAGAGCCGTTACAGAGCTCCATAAATGCTATTAAAAATTTAGTTCAAAGCATCTAAGCCATTTTAAAATGTTCCACAGTTGCTCAAGATCTCTAGAAAATATTACTCTGTATTTGAGGGATTTTTCTGTTTGTGGAGTGTTGTTACAATCATATCGTGGAAGCAAGCTTAAGCCAACCACCCTAGTAAGCAAGGGTTTAGAAAATCTCTGTATGGAATTGAAACCACTCCCTGAGGAAAAACACAGTACACATTACGGCAAAGAAGTGCTTCAGTGTCATTACCACACAGGTCTGTTCAACTCCTTAGACAAGCAGTGCTGTATGTGTGTTTTCTTCCTCTCCATTGACTGCATCAAAATTGGGTTAAAGCATCATGTTTTGCTAAAGAAACTCAACAAAACAGAAAATTATTGCCCTCTGTACAAGATAATATTATAGACATCAGATGCTGTAAATATTGTAATGCCACAATAAAGCTACCGACAGCAGGTAGTGAGGATATTTTTAATCCTTATAAAACTAGAGAGAGAGAGCATAGCTCTTTAACAGTAAAGACAAATGTGAGAGGTGTGTCACAAGATAGATATATTTATAAAATATCAGGAGGCTAATGAAAATTCATCTCAAATTTTGTATTCCTTGCCCTTTTTTTTGTTGTGTTCATCTGTGGCATTGGGCAGTAAAGTAAACCAACATTCATTATGCCTGTCAAAGTTATGACACCGTAAAATAAATTGACCTATAAAACTCTCCTTATCCCTTTATATTGATTACTATATTTTTTCTCTGATTGATGAATAACATGTTAGTAATCTATTCATTTTCATCATCAAAGTAAAGGATAAGCAAACATCATTTGCTTTTGTACATACATATATGCAGTGCTATTTTGAAATATGCTGTCAGAACAAATATTGCCTAGGGTTTAAGATTATTTTTATCCTAAAAAAGTTTTTTTTTTCCTTTGAAAATGTCCTGATCCAATTTGAACAAGAGTTTTTTTGCGTGTCCCCCCCCCCCAAAAAAAAAACATAGAAAAATTCTGGAGAAAGACAATATCTGATATGAAATACCATAGCTTTTCTTGCAATGAACCATTACTTAATAACCTCTCAATTCTCCACAGAGTGATGGCAAGTCTTAAAATATGCATGAATAGTCCATTGCTTGTATTGGATTTAGTTGTGATGTGAAACATGGGATGTGAAATACCCTTCTACTTCCTCCTACCACTGGCCATTAGGTAGTAGGGTTAAAATGCTGTTGCTGACGCTCTTGTTTATATTTGAAACACTCAGACCTTTGAGAGTGCAGGGAGCTGTTTCCCTGAGCTCTGGAACTGCTTGTATGTATCACGTGATATATTGATATCACCATAGGCTGCAAATTTACTTGTAAATCGTAATTCAGTATTTCACTTCAATGGCAAAAAGGAAATCCCAGTCCAGGATCAGGCAAACCTGCTGGGGCACATTCAACCAAGAAGGATTTTTCTTAAAATGGAACGGACATCTGACTGCAAATTCACAAAAGGCACTAAAGTATTCATGACCAGTTCTACCACAGTATTTCCCATAGCGAGTCATTTAGACATGAAGAATATGCATAACACAAATATATTTTTTCCTTTTTATCTGAGCCTTCCCATTTACTAAGGTTAGAGGACAAGACTTATGCCCTTTTGTGCAATAGAAACAATTACTGCAACTTTACAGTTTGAGTACTGCGGTATGTTCTGACCAAGTCGTCTGAATCCCTTGGATTTCTCTGCTTGATGCTTAGTTTAATCAAGTAGATTGCTTGGATTGTAGAAGAGCAGACAGTAGAGACAGATCCAGGCTGCAAGATATCCGTAAACTGGGTTCAAATGTGAAAGCTAAGGGGTGGTTAAACCTAAAACTTGGAATTAACCAAATTTTCTAGAACAATATTTCTAATACTATTTCATTTTTTTTTAGTACTATGATATTTCCCTTGCTGCACAGCAACTTTGAGAAGGAAACACAGAACGACTATTTCATCTTCTAAGGAGCATCCACACTCAGAACTGTAAATGGCCATCATGCACTAAGATAAACCAAAGAAAGCCGCCACATTATTTATAAGATAAAAAGCAAAATATGCAATTTAGGCACTATACAGTTCTATTAACCTGACTCACGTTTCTTTGCATGTAATGCCACAGGGACTAAGCTTAGCATTAGCATTTCCATGCCTGTATAAGAAAAAAAGTCTGGGTTGTTTTTTTTCAAGTCTTGAAGCTGATAGTTGAATAAAGGGCAGGGATTTAATGACAGACTAAATTCTGCTCGAAGGTTGTGAAGCTCAATACAAGTCCCTTCACTTTCAAAATAACCTTCTAGGGCTGGTTAAAACTTTGAAGACCTGAGGATCATTGCATATACATAGGTCCCAGCAGCTGTTTGATGATGTGTGAGACATACAACATGGTATCAATCCATTTTCTAATCAATCATAGCTCAGAAACCATGACTGTGGTTTTAAGCATAGAACATGCTTGTCTTAAAATCAACAGATCAAACTACGTCCTCCTCTTCTGCCAGCATGGAGACCCAGCGCCTGGACAGCCTCAGGACCATGTAACGCAAGTGTGGGTGCATTGCCTGTTTGCAGCATGCTGAGTTCATTCTTCCATAGCCTTCAGAAAGGATCTGATGTCTGTCATGATGAAATGCAATGGAAAAGATACATATTGTCAAATGTATGAAATGGAAAATAAGTGAGGAAAAAACTTGCACAACATGTCCTCTTTTTTTTGTCAGTGCTTTTTCAGAGTAGAGAGATAAAGTAATGGGGAAAAAATAGTATTTTGCATACATTGTTCATACCAAAGGATTAGATTCTGATATTCATCCTGGTTACACATGGGTTCTTCTGACGCTGAGCTAAGGAGGCAACAATCACTAAAGGCTCTGTGATAGCTGTATGAGCACCAAGTCTGTGCTTCCCCAGCAATTTAATCTGATGTAACCTGAGAGTACCACAGTGGTACTCAATTCCTTCTTTGTCTGAGCTGACGCTGAAGTTCACCCAGTTGGGTGGTGAGAAGTTCAGGGATCTCTTCTGGCCTCAGACGGAGCACTGCTTCATTTTGTTGGGTTAGGTCTCAGCTGGATGCTCTCCTAGCACCAGCCTGGACAGGGCAAGAGAAGAGGAAGGCAGCCCCAGCTGGCAATTAGACTGATTTACACTTCTGTGGCCATCACGAACAGCCTCTCTTAGAAGGGAGGAGACCTTTTCCCACTTCACCTTTCCAGGTGGTTCAAGTGAGCTTACACTAAATAACAACAGCAAAAAAGTAAATCCAGGGAATGGAAGCTGAAACCCAGTGCTCCACACCATCTCCTTAGCCCTTCTTGTCTCTCAAGAATACTATAATTTTACACCAGCAGCTCAGACAAGACACCTGAAAACAATCCAAATCAATATGTATAGCTTTCCAGGACTTTAAATTACTAACTTTGGTGTAAAAAAGAACAGATTTTTCTCATCACTAGGCAGAAATCACCATAGTTTCATCCCATTTTGGGAATAAGTAAAGTCAAATCCCAGACCTCATATAGTTATTGGGATTATAGCTGTTGATGAAGTTGGGACTCCACCAGGAAGCTTTGCTTTATCAGGCTGCTGAAGGAAATGGCATACCAGGCCCAGATCCTAAATCCTCCAAGGGTTCCTCTTTCATGCTCTACACAGAACTTCAGGATTTCATTCGGCAATGACAATAAAAAGGTAATTGGGATTAAGCACCGTTAGCTCTGTGTTTAAGGGCTATTCTGTTTACTACTCAGTCTTCTCACACCAAATATAATAAACATTGAAGGGCTAGTTTTTCCAAGAATTAAACTAATGAAAAGAAAATAAGTGTATGATCTTTTGAAGGACCATTAAAATGCTTTGGAAGCCAACAGCATTTAAGAAATATGTATACTTATTGTGTTTAAATCAACATAAATAAATCAGCAATCCAGAAAAATTGATTACTTATGACATTCATTTTTCCATCGTGTATTTAAGCCCTCAGGAAGATCCATTTTTTGTGTTCAGACCTCGCTGGTTCTTTGCAACTCTTTTTCTAATTTCCTTAAGACTATGTTTCCACAGACATGGAGCTATTCTGTAAAAATGATAAATCGGCCTGTTAGAGCTATTCCAAAACTCTATTCTTCATGTCTATCTAGAGCACTGCAGTGCATGCTTCTTGGAAGCATTAATAGCTGCATTTCATTTTACTATATAAATATTTAAGGTTTGTAATTTCTCTGTTGCTGACACTGCCAGTGCCAATGCAATGCAATGTTTCATTATCAGTTCCTAGTATACACATAATCTTGTCAGACTTTGTTTCCAATGAATATAGCATGATATATTTTGAATATTTGAATAGCTGAGTGCATTCATATTGCTTTCAGTCATGACCTGCTTACAAATTCCCAGCTAAGAAGTACAGCCACATGGAACAATAACCTGCAAGTATTGTGCCAATATATTTTCATTAGTCAGTGACACTTAGCTGAAAAAAAAAAAAAAAAAAATTAAACTACATCCTTCAGAAACAAGTCAACTTGGCTCCTGGAACCACATCCAGGACCCATATTGTTATGGTTTCAAAGTTGTAAGTGGGTAGTTCAAATTTAATCTGCCCACATCCATTCCTTCTTCAGTGATTTGCCAAGCTCTTTCTCCTTCTTTTGAGAGTTTCCTTGTGCATGAATATCCAGGAGGAACAGTCACTCTCTTAACTGTTCTGGGAAATCAATCTCAGAACAGGTATTTATTAATGGTCTCTGATTTTGAACTGGCTGTGAATTTTGTATTATTCGGCACCTTTCTGAAAGCTGCAAGGTGTTTTATCAAAAGTGAAGATGATAATTTTGGGGAAGTCTCTCCATTCATGCTAGATTACAGAAAATGTAATCTTAGGCAATATGGGAGCACTTTGTGAGACTTCCACTGCTGCATAAGTACATTCACATCTACTGAATTACTGTGGAGTAACACAATCTTATGTGAGATGTACCCAGTCCTTAACGCAGAGGAAAGGAGGCAAGGGCACAGGTAAAAATTGAAACTGCTGACCTCCAGATAAAGCATGCTAAACCGTGATAAATGAGAGCCCTGCCTGACCTCACAAAACAGATCCAAAAGCCAGCTGCCTCCTGACTCCCTCCCAGCCAGCATAGGGACTATTCCCCCATTTTCCCTTTCACACCTGGTGCCAGCATCGTGCATCCTCAGTTGTCTACTGATGCATTTGCAGAACTCTTAATCTGGAGTTGATGAATTCATTTCTTAATTTCTGGTTCTTGGAACTGAGTGATGGATGATAAGGGGACACTGTCTGTCAATGGAAAAGGTTTCTGGCTCACACCAGGTTGAGGGTGTGAGGGACAACAATTAAGAAACATGACTTGCGTGCATCCTATGAGCTCAGACTCCCAGTAGGGAAAAAAATAAACTGAATGCTAGTGTTAATTTTCAGGGTTTTAAAACTGAACTCAGAATTGCTGAAGCCTAATTTGCACTTTTTGAATGCTTCTGATTTTGGTAGTACTGCTCTTACGACCAGGTCCTCTTTTTGAGAGCTCACAGCCAATGCCTTCATTATTGCCTGATAATTTTTTCATTCATTTGTTTTTTTTTCATTTAATTTAATTTCCATTTCATTTTTCCTTTTTTTTTTTTTTTTTTCAGCTGGCAATTTTCTCTACATGTATAATTTCTTATATTTTCCTGGAGTTTGTGGACATACAGCAGCCCAGGCAATGACTCTGGCTGGCCACCCTGGACCCCTTCACTGCACATCTGCAGTTCAGTCTGACAGTCTCAGAAAACTGGATTTAATGCTTGGGTAGGATCCAGTGGTGACTGCCTATTGCTCTGTAGCAGATCTGGTAAGCACATATATTTCACTCACATAACTCATTCACAGGGGGTCCAACAATTCAAGGAGGAGTCCATCCCCTTCTGTGTCTGAGCTACACTGTCCAGTCACGCATGCACAGAAAATATGACTCACTGGAAATATTAGAGGCCTGTGAAAATGGATATTTGTAGATCTGGCCCCTGGACACTGAGGAAAACATCTCAGTACCTGAACTATCCCTCTAGTGTGGTCTTCCCAGATTTCTGTTTACCTGCTAACTGTGTGCTTTGGCCTCCAACATAACTGATTAGCTTCTGTTTATTCTTTTCTGCCATCTTAAATAGTGCTGGACTATGGAGAATGCAAGTGTTAGTTACACAAGAAAACAACTAAAAAGTTATTTGTTCGCCAAACTGAAAAGTTTAGAAAAGTTCAAATTTAGACTAGAATTAGACCCTACTCAGCCATCCCATGGCCTCAGGTAGGGACATTTCTGACTAGCATAAATGTCTTCCAGTTTCCATGCATGCAACAAGCCATGTCGCAGGAGATGGGTTATAAACGAGGCTTTCTTTAGTGAAAGTTGTATTGGAGCAACTGCAGTATCGGGCCCTACTGGAAATACAGGCTAGTCAGGTTTCCTCTCTGCCCAGTGATTCATGGTTCATGGTCAGAGCCCAATTAACACTGGGATGTGGGATACCCAGGCCCAAATCTCTCTAACTTCTCTGGAGTTAAGACTGAATTCTATATATTTCACAGATGAGATGAAACTCTGTTTTCTTAGGTGAAATCTAACTGCCAGTATATCCTCTTTGCTGCCGGGTTTTGTGCAAGAAAGGAACTATCTAGAGTTGGTACAACGTCTTTGGAGAGAATCCATGGCTGTGTATACCTAGAAGGAAATAAACAGCCTCCCCCAGCACTGTAGAAGTCCTTTTAAGGGCAGAGATTTCTACGCCTAACATTTATATACAAACTTCTTCTTAAGTACCTCACTCTCCTTTAGCACTGAAGAAGGAATCAGTCCAAAATATTAGGTCTGCAGTCAAATTCACAGTGCTAAGCAATATCATGTAATACCTGAAGTTCTGTAATACACCTTTTTTTTTTAATTTTTATTAAACTTGATGTTGCAGAAACATAAGAAGATCTGCAAGACTATAGACTATCTTACGAAGAACAAACTAAAAAGAGGAAGACACCTCTTTTGTACCACATAGCTCACCAGGCAACATGCACTGCAGCACAAATAACATCATTTGCCCCTCAGAGCTCTCCTCCACTGCTTGGACCATAATTTGGTCCTTGCAGCTTGCTGTTCAGCTCAGTTCCTCTCTCCTCTGAAACCAACTGACCTCTTACAGTGACATTTAAATGGGTGTTCTGGGCTTTACTGGACAGGCTGGTGAATAGCCACATAGTAGGTCACAACCTCTTCTCTTAAGGGTCATACAGGAATTCCATTTAGATCCACTACAATGAAAGGAGAAGCTCCTCATAATCATATTAACATGTTTTTAAAATAGATTTCAGGTTTATCATACTTTTTTAATTAAAGCCCAAATTAGTCAGGAGTTGTCCTCTAAATGCAGTACTCTTTTAAAGGTTCTGCTGTCTATTTATTCTCTCTTTGGAGAAAAAATGCCTGCATGTATCTCCTATCCAAAGAAAGATAAACCTTTCTGTTCCAAGGAGCAGACTAAGGGCTTGACCTCTTGCTGGCTGAATGCAAATGCAGCCAATGATGAATTAGTCATGATGCGCAGATGAGGGGAAATAGAGTAGAGGTGGTGGTGAAGAATAAAAGATGTGGAAATATCAAAAAGGCAATTCAACAAGGACTAGTGTGCAATATGGTGGGGAAAGGAGCAGAGGGCTTATTTTCAGCCTAGGTTAGCTTCTTTGTTTTCACTTGCTGGACATTTCAATTGGTTTAAATACTTATTGGCTATAGCATTTAACCCAAGATTTTTTTTTTTGCTATCCAATGAAATGACACAAAGAAGAGCTGAGTAAACCTAACCTTTATGCATTTAAAAAGCCAGCCTTGAAATCTTTTGTAGCTAGTGGAGGAAGTCACTTTCCCTTCAGAAATTCTGATCATTTTTGCATAAACCATGTGTGAGGCTGTGGTGAAGCACTGCCTCACATGGCAGGTGCCCAGAGCTCAGAGGCGTCATCTTAATTCACCCTGAATCGAGTGAATAACTCGTGCAAAAAAGACCATAATAAGAAAATGTGACATGGGGGTGGACTCAGCCATTGGGCTGGCTTCAAATGCCTCATAGCCTTCAGGTTTAGTACCAGAGGTAACATCACGAAGTGTTTTTTGTTAAATCTATGCAACACAGTGCATAAATTTTGCCACAAGATGCTATTGTGGCTGGCATCTGAGCTCAGGGAATGGTGTTACCACTTGATTTACTGTGCCATGTAAATATGGCATGGATAAACATGGAAATGTTTATCACTGCTCTCTGCAGCCTCAGGGCAGCGGGATATCCCACAGTCAGCTGAGCTCATCCTATGTCTTTGTCCAGGACTGTAATGGTGCATTTCAAATCACCAGGTACTCCCTGGCCTGAATGTATATAATCCAAATCTGCATTTTTATGGACTCAAGGATGTTCTGGTCCACCAGAAAGCAAATGTAACCTTGAGTGTGAGCCTGATTGATTGAGGTTTAAACCCATCCCTGATTCCTTCAAAGCTTACTTCAAGGGGTGGCCTTAGGTGCAGCCATAGCACACACAGACCTCCCTGTAGAATAGGGGAAGTTATTGGTAGAAGGGCAATGGAGCTCTATTCTGACAAGTAACATTTCAATGGTATGAAACACCTTCTTGTGAGCAGATCTGTCTGTAAAGCGCTGGTGAGACAGCCTAGGACAGATCTGATCATCAGTGAGAAATGCTGTAGCAAGCACTAATCAATGCAATTAACATGGTTATTTAAGCTTTTTGCTTACACAGTAATTGTCAGGATAATAAAAAATAAGGTTGTGAGAAAATTAGCCAGCTATCCTATAACACTCCTACTTTTTCTCCATTATTTTAAGTCTCCTCATTGCCTCAATCAAACATTACTAAGGCATGGACCATGGTATGTGTGTTAGTAATGTTCCAGATCACATCTTTCACAATAACATTTTTCCTTTTTGCTATTAAATCTCTGGCATAGCCATAGTGCCTGCAAAAAATGTAAAAATAAAAAGGCAAATAAAAGTAAACTACATTCTTCTTATGATTTAACATGTTTTGGTACTAATGGTTTCTTTAAAATAAAAATGGTTTCTTCAATTAGCTTATTTTTACAGAGATTATAGAAAGCAGAATCCAGATCAATAATGGTAATTGGTACAGGATTTGTTGAGGCTTTCTTCTCAACAAACAGCCTGAAAAACAAACCAAGTTGATTTCAAATCTTTGGTTGATGAATGGGATATGCAAAAGAATTTTCACCGCGGTATTTAAATGCTGATTTCCTCATAATGTAAATGGAAATAGAGAGGTTTTTTTCAGCAGGGTAAAGAGAAATGGTTTGTTGTTAAACTGTTCTATACAAGAGGGTAAGTGGAGGATTTTTTTATTTTTTCCAAAAAAGATGTTTTCAAGACAAAACCCACTCATTAACTGCTAGAAATCTGGGGATAAAAAAGGCAGGTTGCAAGTTTTTTTGGCATTAAACTCTGCATATTATAGCCACTCTGTAGATGCTCTTGAATTTAATGTCAAGTTGAAAAAGATCCATTTTAAAAAGGTGGCTTTTTAAAAGACCCATGGATTCAAAACATGATTTCTACTTGTATGTGCAGTTCACTTGACAGTGCAGGTTTTTCACACAGGTTTGTGTTAATAATTTATGCAGACACAAACTCTTACATGCCTTATAAAAACGAAGCACAGCTGGATTTGTGCATTTACAATCCATTCTCTAAATACAACTCAGACTGAAAAAGCTTTGTGTGTGGAAGTAGAAATCATAGGGAAGCCTCTTTGTAAATTTAGTTCTTATTGTGAAGAATCTGAATGCACACTAAAGTGAGACATGGGTAGCATTCACATTTCTTTTCTGGTTGTTTGCCTTAAACTCCTGTGGAGGACCTTAAGGAGCTCTACATCTTGTATCCTGTAAACACCCGCAGTAGTACCATTCTAATGGTTTCTGTGAATGTGTGTGGTTTATTCAGTCGGAAAAAAAAAATTCTATAGTTGTGCCAGCCTTCCAGGTGCAGCCTGAAAGGAGTAAAGGAGGACTGACTCCTTTTGCCACTTAGCAGACCATTGGATGTGGTTATTATGATACCCCAGAGCCAACCCTGGGGATCACAGCTGCTCATCTTAACATATCTAATAAAGTGCAGATGGGAAAATTTGCATGATAGTCTTAATCAAAGCAGAGAAAATAAGCTAAAATTTCCAGTATTAATTTGCTGGACATGCTGATACAGAACTGCTATACAGTCTGGGGATGAGCTTTTCTAACACAGTCTTTATAGCTGCTGGGGCTGATCCAAAGCCCTTTGCAGAGAATGGTAGTCTCTGAATTACACGGGATTGCCTTCGTTGACTTAAATGGTCTTTGGATCAGGTCCATAATGAATTATTGCTTAATAGAGTCCACAAGCATGATTAAAAATGTTGGGTAAAACACCAAGGAAGAAAAGGAGGTATATTGCAAACTTCTGTCACTTGATTTCCCATTACAAAATTCCCTATTTAATAAATAGTGTTGATTCAGATTGCAACCAATCACAGTCTGATCAAACCTCTCACTCATAAAACCAGGTTTTTTCATGACACTCTGCAGTGCTTGGGTTCCGTTTTTATGGGGCAGTGATAACGGTGTGGTGCACTCCAGACTATCTGCTGGAATTGATTAGGTTACAGGGACACTCCTAGGCCTATATCATCACAGTAATCACCTGTATTTAATACACTGAAAGGAGTGGCTAAAGCGCTGAATAAAACAGAAGCTGTGTCCAAAGGATCTCATTAGGCAATAGCTTATATCTGACCTAATTAATAGCATCTCATGTGTGAGGATAAAGGTTTCTCGTTTTTATATTTCTTTCAAGTTAATACAAATAATGTAACTATCCATATGACATTTAAGCCTATCTGAAAACATATGAATATGGGACTCTTAAGTAATTCTAATTCACCTGGAGCAACAGTTAGTAGAGAATAAAAGATAGACCATAGTCAATGTACTTAACAATAACAAAGTGCGTCAGGCTACTGAAATAAGCTTTTCAGGAACTTTTAAGTTCCTCTAACATTTTGGCACTCCAGAAATTCCCACCTAATCCTAAATTTCTACAGCGTGAATGCAAACACACAGCTAGTTAAGTCCTAAAAATACTGGGCTGGTCCCTGACATAACCTGACATCCCATCCATAGATACAAAATGGGCATGCCTGCCAAAATCTCCCTGTGAGAGGAAAAGCCCTCGCTGCTCTAAGTAGGCATTAATGGCAAGTAGGCATTAAATTAACGACAGTAGAGTCCTTTTCTCCCCTTCTCCCACCCAGGAGGGAAATTTAGCCAGCAGCAGGGCTGAAAGCTGAGCAGCCCAGTGCTGCTCAGGGTGGTCTCCAGCCACTGCTAGAAAGGACTGCCACCACCTTGGTCTTTAAAAAAGAAAACTATAAGTAAGAGGATACAAATATTCAGCCTCCCAGTTGGTAACAGGTATTTTCTGGTTGACCTGAGGTGACTCTAAACCTAACCCTGAGGGACAAAACATAGAAAACTCTGTTCCTCACTCTTTTCTGCTAACCGGAAAAGGCAGCTTTCCCCACAACGTACCAGCTGCTGTGAAACATGCACTGTGGTACCTAGCCCTCTTGCCTGGTGTGTGTAAGACCAGATACCTAGCGCAGCAGCTGTGAATCCAACGAGGCTTAAATGTTAAGTGTTGCTGCTCTAAATATCCCATTACTTCATTCCTCCTTTGGGAATGCATATCTAAAAGTGATGAAATTTCCCTTCTGTGGTCTAGAAGGCAAGACACAGGTCATTTTCACCTCCTCTTCACAGTGACTGAATAGGTGGAGAAAGCTCAAGTAATGGATATTTACACTGACCCAGTGATGCCCTCTTAGCTTGTGAAAGGATTTTGCAGTGAGCTGTACAAAGATTTTTTGCTTAAATTCTGCTAGTGCCTAAGAAGCAGCTTTAAAATGGCATTCATTCTTTCTTTATAAGTACTCTGCATCATTTGAGTCAATTTGCAAATGGAAGTATCTTGTTTTGTCCCCACTGCCACTTCTGTTTAGCTGCAGATCTGAATATCAAGCGGAGTTATTTTGTTCCTCATGGACCATTGGCAGTAATACTGGTTCTTCATTCACAAGTTTGTTAACAGAACGACATATTGATGGGTATGAGTCAGCACAGTAGTCACTTCTTTCCCAATTAGCTGATTTTTTCCATAGGTTTTATAGAAAAAGGGGTGGGAGGGAAGCAAAGGGCTAGTAGTAAACCGAAATAACAGGACGCAGGCACTGAGTAAGCAGCAGGTGCACCAAGCGAGGAGTTTTTACAACCCTGAATCCCAAACAAAACTCCAAAAAGTAGCCCAGGCTCAGAAAGGTGTTATCGAAGGTTACAAAGCTGACATGCACTCTCCACTGTCCCCAAGGCAGGGCTGCCCCTGTCTGGCAGTGACGGGTTTATCATCTAGTGTCAAAGCCCTCAGCAGAGAACAGATACAGACTTAACCCTCAGCTGGAACAAAACGACATATGTACGTACTGATGCTACATGAAGAGCTGGTCTGTAACGTACCCTGCTTTCTGAGAAAACGAAGTTTCTTATGTGTATTTAAGTACATTAAGTATCTATTTACTTGATCCTAACAAATTTTAGACTTGGGACAATATCCAAATTTCACATAAGGACAACCATACAAAAAATGATGTGTTTCTACCAATTTCCTGAAAATCAGTGGCTGGCTCAGAGAGAGGGATGCTCTAAATGACCCCATGGATGAAAAGGCTGCAGTATGCACCACCCGCTGACCAGGTAGCAGAGGAGCCAAACTAGAGAGGCATGCTTGGAGGGCTCCAATTGCCTCCAAACATGCAAAGCCTCATTCTGCTCCCAGACCCTATTAAGTATTAGAGCATTTGACTGCAGATGCAAAGCTGAGAAACCCAGGCCATATTATTGCTGCTGCTCGTGAAAGTAGGTGCTAACTTTTGTGGTTATGAAAGAAATCTTGAAAAGCCTGGATCAAAAGACCTGAGAGGTGTGACTTTTCCCATTCATCTCCATCAACTATTAATCCTGAAATCTAAAAGTGGCAATTTAATTACCAGTATTAATGATTTCACTGAAAACAATTTTCATCAAAACATACAGTGATTTGCTTGTCTGAAAATCTTCAACTGCTTTATCCTGTTGTGAATTTTATTTTTTGCCAAAACCCCTTTAACCTCCCAAAACTTCTAGTTTCCCCATCTTCCATAACCTACAGCCTACTTGAATCTGAAGGGACAGATTAAAATATTTCAAAGTCTAAATCAGTATGAGTAGCCTAGGGCATCTGTGATGACTGCTGCATTCATTGGCTTTTTGGTCTGCCACACCAGAGCACAGCAGAACATGGTCCCCACCATGGGATGCAGAAAACTCTGGCTTTGAGGTGCTTCTCAAGGCAGTCTGTTGAGTACTTTTTGGAATCTTGCAGGCAAAGGGCCTAGAATTTCATTTTAATCAGTACAGTTTCATACACACATATATACAGTTTCATACACACATATAAACACATATGTACTCCCACACATGCCTGATTAATTTTAATATATCATTCCCACAATGACAAATTGTTTACTGGGAAAGATTTTTGGAAAAAAAGTTGCAATAGTATTGCCAGGATTCTGTATTGCCAGCTATGGCTAGAATCGGAATCCATCAAATAGACAGATGCATCATCATTTTCCCCAAACACTATCCAGTATGTTCATCACATCAGCCTTTCATTTATCATCACTCAGAAACAAAGATTTACTCCAAACCTAACCTTTTCCCATAAAAAATGAGTTATTTGCCCCTGTCAAATTGAGTATGGGAACATTAAAGCTGTTAGCATTTTCCTCCCTTAAACTCAGTGCATGTGACTTTACTTGAGGATATGACCCAGCATTTCAGACAGAAATATGTTTCATCTTCATTGAGAAGAAATTAGTTAAGTTCAAAGTTAAAATAGTGGTTTCTTCAGCGTAATTCTGCGATGATGTTAATTTTGGCCTGAATGAAATGTCATTTATCACCATTAAAGCAGCAAAAGGGAAACACACAAGCTAATTAGATAGTTTTCTATAAAAATATTGCTATTGAACAAGTAAAGTTAAAATGTTTTACTGTCATAGTGTGCCCATTTAAAATTAAGGTGAAATCAATGTTTATGATAACTCGAAGACCATTATGATTGTATTTGGAGCTTTTGGGAAATCATCCAAAAAGTCTTGTTTTGGAGTATTTCTTCAACATGTTCTTGTTAATGCAGAAATGGTTGAGTGTCCTGGAGTTATGGGATGTCAAGGAGTAACAGGGTGATACGGTCCTTTCTGATCAATAAATGGCAGCTTTGTCTATTGAAAGCAGAATAAAACAAGTGAATTCAACATACATTCCTGTGAATGAATGAATTTCACCCCAGATGATTGAAGCTTTTCCTCACGTTCAGACAAATTCAGATGATACGCTGCCCCATCGCTTTCAGTTGTATGTCTCAACACCCTCAGGTCACAAAATACTGGGAATTTCAGAAGCAAGCCAGTCAGGATTTCTACTGCAGAAAAGCAGCTTGGATCATTCACTCTAATCTGAACAAAATCTCCAACCTCAATTTATGACTGCTTCTGTTTGTTTGCCACTTAATACTCTTGGCAGAGCTCCATTGAAGCCAGCATCCTACCACATCCTAAGGTCAGACCTCATATATAGTTGATGGTAATCCCCGTGAACCGATTGACGGATGCATGGGTCTCCTTCCTTGTCAGAAAATAGCAGTTATAACTATCAGTCTGTACAATTATCCATATAAAGTTATTTTATCTCCTTATACAACCTCAGTCACTAACCCTGGTTCCTACATACGTGGGTGATGCAGGATAACTCAGGAGAGCTCTGTCAGAGCTCTGTCAAAGCCAGTACACTCATGCTGATTCATGCCAACTGTTAACCTCACGTTTGTCCTTTTCTCTTTCTCCCCCTTTCCTTCACATGTGCATCCACAGGAGGACAGAAACTCATTGCTCATTACATCTCCTCTTATGCACTAAATCCGACAGAGCTCAGCCCCTCCTCAAGAAACTTGGCTACTGGTAATCCACAGCTCCCATCCTTCTGTCAGGTCTGTAGTAGCCAGCCAGAGGAGACAGCAAGAGTCAGCGAGATTTGCCCTTTAGCTGCTAACATTTCCCTCGTAAGTTGTTTTATTCAAATATGACTTTTCTGTCTATTACAAGTGTGAAAACCTGTCTTCCCAAAGGCTGGATGCAGCCTATGTCTTCATTACAAATGAGCTGCACCATGCTACTTTTGTTTTGTGTGTCCCCCTCCCCAGTCTGCCCCTTATTAGTCTTCCGAACATTTGCTATTTATTACTATTTTCTCTAAACCAGGGGTTGCTGGCAGCTGAGAAAATACATCGTGTAAAATCCTTACGGTATATTTCTCATTTCTTACAACCTTTTCTTGGACGTGTTCAGAAAGAGCTAAATGGTCTCTCGGTCTTACCCAGCACATCCGTTCTCACATCACTGAAGTATGTGCTACTCTGTAGCCCACAAAAGGTCTTTTTGGTCTGCAACAAGGGAAGAGTTCCTCATTCTCTGCTCTAGAGCTGTTACTAGACGTGTGTCTATGTGTCATGTAACTCTTCTTTGGGCAAAAATGGCAAGGTGGTGTCAGAAGAGGATTTTGCAGCCAATCTGTATGCCCTGCATTTGTTGGGAAAATGAATATATGAATGATATTTTGAATGATCAATTCATTTCAGGTAGAAAGTGAACAAATGGAGTAACTATGAAGATGGCACTTTGGCAGCAATGACAGATTAAACTAGGTGTGCCGATTTGTATGACAAGAAACATCGCTAGATGCAAGGCAAGACATTGAGTAATAGGAGCAACTTTTCAAATTGGGAGAGCCAGGTGACAAACATCCTTCCAAAGAGAGCATGGCAAAACGCTGCAGACAGCCTTAGCCTGTCAGCGATGTTATAGGTAAGGAGAGATGACCTGATAAAAGCTTGTACTTCTGCTGGCAAGCACAGCTCCCATACTGTTCTGCTGTGCTGTGACACCTTGTGTAAAGTTACAGAATGAAACAAAAGAGAAACCTCATTACCACTCTGAATAACGCTGTTGCTAGAGTGGCTCTGTGCCAATTTATACCAGCAGAATCTCTGCATGGGGCTCTTTGAGGGCTCTTTTTTAAAGTTCTTCCCTAGAAAGGGAATTCCCACTGTCACTGCATTTGGATAGTAACTGCTGAAAGATAAATGACCTCCACAAGCACAAAGGACTCTCCACTGATGCCTGTGCTACTTACAGCTAAACTCATTGCCCATATACGTAGAGAATCCATTTCTTCCTGTGATGGTTTCAGGACCACCCAGGCGATCCAGAAATGTACACATTCAACTGGGTCTTTATTGAAAAGACTGAGTCTGGAGGTGAAAGGGAGTTCCCTGGAAGGGGCCATATCTGCCAATATGGATATCATGGACTATTCATATTGCAGTTTCCATCTTTATTTTAGCCTTGATAAGTACTGGGGAATCTCTGCTTCCCACGGTCGGTTCAGATGTGAGTTGTGCAAGTCAGAAGGTAGAATCACTTGAAGAAATATGCTCTAGAGACTTCACCTCCTCAGAGCATCTACGCCACTCATTGCTAAGTCAGTCCATGGCCTGAAGATCATCTCTGACTGCCTAACATACCCAGGACAAGAGTGTGAAATTATAATGACAGCAAAAATAATTTAAAAAAAAAATCCAAGCACCCTTCTGAAGTCCAGGAGGTCAGGACTCTTGGACTAATAAGAGCAATTATAGGACAAGTTCATAACATCATACTGTCCCTTGCATTTGTATTCAAGGTGAATGATACGGTTTGACAGGAGAAATTGCTGGCCTTGGAAGAGGATCCTAGTTCTAGTGCAGAGAAAGCCCTGGCTGGATTTTGGCTCTGATTCCAGCACAGAGATCCGAAGGGGCATAGCCCCAACACAGTGCTCCTTCGACTAGACCACTTCCAGTGATTACCCGCTGCAATCAAAGAGCTTTGCCCTCCTGCAGGGAAAAGACAGCATCAGACTCAGGAGACTATAGATCAACAAACTCACATAGTTGGGTGAATAATGTACCTATTCTATTTAGCACTGTGAAGATCTTGGCTGGAATTAGTGTGACTGATATCCAGCATATATCAGTAAACCTGTGGGCTCTCTTGGGAGAATTTATTGAGTACTGGATGTAGATGCTGTAAATGAGATGCTTGGGTTTTGGTTTTTGGGTTTGGGTGGTTTTTTTTCAAAAAAAGAGACGTCTGAAAGGAGAGTTGATAATTATTTTTGGCTATATGATCAAGATATAGAATCAAAGCAAAAAGGAAATTTTTACCCATCCCTAACAGGGCTAGGACAAGCAGTAGTGAGCTTAAACAGTGGCAAGGGAAATTTAAGATAGCCATAGGGTAATGTTTCCTGATGAAAAGGACAGCTAACCATTCTACCACTGGAGGACTGTAAAGAGTAGGTTAGACAAACTGATCACAAAAGACCCAAGATCCTGCCAGGAAAAAAGGCAGAGAGTAGGTAGTCTCTTCCGGCTCTGTTTTTTAAATTTCTGAGAGGTTTTGTGAATCTTTTTGTTGGACTGGCTTTATCTGCTTGAAAATGTCTTCCTTGGCAAGCCACAAAGAAAAATTCCAGCGAAAGTGTCAACCAGCAGAGACTATTTGCATGGCTGCAGAATATAGACATAGTGCTAGAAGATGCCCAAGTCTTTGGGATTTATAGCAAAGGAATGAACAAAAAAACAGGTCCTGGGATTTAAAAACTTCACTTCTGAGCCTCAATTTTTATAAATAGTACCTCAATCTTTCATTTTCTATTACATGTATGTACAACTATTACACCTAAAGAAAATGAACAAGCAAACAAAAAGAGTGCTTCTGAGCAGCACAGAGAAATGCGCTTTATAGCATTATTGTGTTTGCATTCATGGGAAATGCAGAGATGCCACAGTGATTGCAGTGCTGGATGGAAAAGGGCATTTATTCTGAAATTATGAGTCACCTGTCCTTGACCCTTTCTTTCCAGGAAATCAATATCAGACCTGGCATTACGCATACCACTAGATTTTTAGCTAGCTTTGACATCTAGTTATTTTAAGCTCATATTGAAGTCTTTCATTCACTAGTTCCAGTTTTCCCTGGGTTTTTGTACAAAACCTTTTTTTTTTTTTTTTTCAGGTTTTCTCATAATGAAAATTGTTTGTTGATTCACCAGTGTAGCTTTCTGACAGCTCTTGTGAAAGAACAAAAGGTGGCTTATCTGCTCCTTATTGACAATATCACCTCAACTTCAACATGTTTCCAAACTGCTGTGCTTTGTTTTCTGTACACTTTTAATTACAGCTGTTGTTCCTTCGGAAGAGTGGGGTTTACTTCCATCCCTCCTGCAGGCTGTCCTGTTTTCCCTAAAGCTTTTATTCTCTTCTCTTCTCTTCTCTTCTCTTCTCTTCTCTTCTCTTCTCTTCTCTTCTCTTCGCTTCGCTTCGCTTCGCTTCGCTTCGCTTCGCTTTGCTTCGCTTCTCCCCTTGCTATCTCAGTATTGACAGGATCATCATTACTATCTGATTCTGTCACCTCTCATTCTTTAATGATGCTATGTCTCTGTCTCAGAGAAGTGTTTTGAGGATTAGGGCTATGCCTGTGCAGGTGTTTCGGAGCAGGATCAGCACCATCCTCAGATCCCCAGTCACTGTGCCCCCACCGTGACACAGGTAGACCCATCATAGCCTCACTCCACACATCAGGTGCCTCCAGAGCTGCACCAAAGAGAAAGAGAAGTTTGGAAAACCTTAATTTAGCAATTAGTGTAGTAGTGAAAGCCAGGAACATCCCAAGGTCCTTTAGCAGCTCTAGATGTTAGTAAGTGGTATGCCTTAACTGCCAGGAGGGCAAGGACAGGCTGGAGGGTGGGGGCTCTGTCTCCCCTCATTCTCTTCCTTTTAGAAACGTTTTCTTGCTGTACTTCCTCAGAGACAAACTTAGTATGTCCTTACTAGACATACAGCTACCACAGGATGATGTTTCTTAGGCAACATTCCTATGGAAAAACAGGCTACTGACCATTCTTGCCTTGCTCTGGTGAAGTCAAGCAATAATTCCATTTGCTATTCTTCAAAAATGTGGTGGCCACTTTGCAGGTGAAAAAGAAGACAAAGTAGCCACTGGTATTTAAGAAGAGCCACAAGCTGGTCTTTACACACCGCTCTTCAGACAGCACAGCTGACAAAGTGCCCTGTAGGCTCATAATCATTCCTATGAAAATTAGCATCAGCTATTAGATCTAGGTGTTCCATAACTGAATAAACCGTAACTAGTCTTCTTTTTTAAACTAGCTGTAAAATCCACATCAGCAGCCCTAGATGGAGGTGATTACAGTCTCCAAGCTCTGTTGCAGGAGACTTGTGCCGATCACCGAGGTCAAAGTAACACACTTTGAATGTGCACAGCACTGCACAAATGCTAAGCGCTGTTATTGAAGTGGTTCCCTTTTCACCGTATCTGTCTCTAGGGCACTGTGAAATGTATATTTTTGTAAGCTAATTCAACCCTGCCTCCCTGAAAAGCATGGCTTTAAACTTAATTTTTTTTCTATTTCGAGGAGGAGGAAGGAAGTAGTGAAGGAAGCATCACACACTGATGTAATTAAGTGCAGGAGAGAAAAACAAAACCTCTTCAGCAACAGGTGGCACCTAAACGAACGATGAACAAGGCAGTTAGTCGATACGCTGGTCCTGTGCTTCCTGGGCTGTCTTTCTCTCCTCAGATTCTTAACTTGACGGACTGTTGATTGGCCGTTTTTTCTCAAGAGACAGCACTAAAGCCTGTCAGAGGAACTTGCTGGGTCTATTCTTAGCCTCCAGATCTATTGCGGAAGAAGAGAGGTGGGGTTCTTCTGCTAGCTGAGACAAAAAAGATCCAGCTGCCTGCAGGCTGATAAAAGCAAAGCTGCAATTTCCGTTTATTTTTCAGTTTCATATATGTGGTGGTGGGCTGCTTCAGCTCCCTGTCACTGCAAGATTTGGCTTATATTAGCAAAGCTCACGTTGCAGGGAGCTGCAGTAGGCAACAGGAGAGCCACTGCCACTTTTTTTTTTAGAAAAATCACTCCTAAGCAAGAAATAACCCTCTCCTCACAATCACAGCAATTGTACGCCAGAAGCATATGAAAGAATAAAATAGGTGACGTGTTTTAGATGGTTCAGACATGGACATGACACTAAACTGAGATTGTTATTTTATACTGGGGAGACAGGGATTCCTTCTTTTCTGCTTTATCCTGAACAAGCCATGGGTGACCATGAGCTGCAGAGGGCAAGGTGCTGGTCATCAACGATTTTCTGCTCCGCCTCCCCCAGCCTAGCACCATTTACCATCCCTGTCGAATTATGCAACTGGCTCTAGAGCAGAGTAGATCCATGCAAACCAGAGTCACTGATGGCACAATTTTGAGCACTTGCATGAGGGAACTTGTGGGCCTCACGCACAGAATATGAGACAATATAGTTGTCTTTATGGGTCTTGCCTATGACCCTAGGTATTCAACAATCAGGAGGAAAAACTCTCTCCCCTCCACGCTCCTGGAGGGCTGATGCAGGTCACACATGAATGAAGGCAGCTATTTCACACTTGGCTTGCAGAGGGCACAGTGTGTGTCTCTGGGGAGTAGGGAGAGGAGGGAACAGGGGAAGGAGGAGGGAGGAAAACAGTGCAATGGGACCTGAATCTGTCCTTGAATTGTTTACAACACTGTCTGGGTCTAAATGCAATTCACTGAAGAAGGTTTGTTTGGGGTTTTTGTTTGTTTGTTTGTTTGTTTTTGTAACTTGTCAAAGAAAGATTGGAGCTTTTATTACTTTTTGAGGTTTTTGGAGTTCTTAAGCCGTCTTTTGTCCTCCCTCTTTGGCTCAGTGTAGTTTGAGACTGCCTAGTTTATCTCCCAGTCCAAGGAAATCCCACAGGCTGCCCTCCCAATGTCTTTTAAAGTTTTGAGGTCACTTGTTAGATACACTGGAAAGGAACAAACTTGATTAGTTTAACAATGACCACCCAAGGCATACCTGGCAGATCAAACCCAGAGTAGATTTTGAAGAGATAGAACTACTTCAGTTCACGGATGTTATCCCTGATTCTGCTGTACAGATCTTCAGGCCAGTAAAAGCCTAATATTTATCCCAAGATCATCTCAGATAGCAGGGAAGTGATGAGGATAATTGTTCATGCCTCTTGGTAAGCATGATTACAAGCCATGACGCTTGCATGAAACCAGAGAGGTGCAAAGCAGGCTGTGTGAGTAAAAACTGCCTGTTAGAGGTATTATATTCAGATACATTTGCAGCTCAGGTTCTTAAAACTTTCCAGACAGAAACAGAAACAATGTTCAAGTCTTGCTGAGGGAACAAGTTTTGAATCAAATAATCTCAAAAGATTTCCTACAATCACATTTTTTGAGAAAAAAATTATATTTGGAGAGGTGGAAGAACATTCTTAAAAAGTGAGTAAAGGCAGCAAATGGATGCAGATGCATAGTTTTATTCCTTTTCTGCTTTGGGCCTAAACACAGGGTTTACTATGAGTGTACTCTCAGAAAGACCCCTTGAGATATGAAGCTCCTGAATGCAGCTTTTTAAACAGGTTATGGTCACTGTCTTGAGAACTGGTCACAGAATGGTTTCTCTCACACTTTGGCACAGGAAAAGTAGCTTGGAGGTGGTAAAGTTACTGGCACATATTTGGCATGGGTGGCACTAGGAAGGCTAATGGGTTTCTTCTTCTCAGGACCCATCTTACACTCCTTGCAGATGCTGGTATCCCTGCTTATGTCAGGCACACCCTGATTGGGACGTGTATCTGTCCCTGCAATACTGTACTTACAGTTTAATGTATCAAAGCCGGCGCACGTTAATTTTAATTCCTGTGACTATGTCAAGCTGTAAATTGAGGTGGTTCATGAATCATTCAGCTGGGGAGGCAGCTTCCAGGAGAGAGGCATGGCAGATGGTTGTGACAGCTAAACCTCCCCAGCTATCCCAGGTTTAACTTACCCCTCTGGGGCAGTATTCTTATTTACTCTGCCTGCTGCAGTCCTGTAAAGCCAGATATTACCTCTCTCCTGCAGCTTGTTCTGGTTTCCTCCTCCCAGGAGCTATTCAGAGCTGTCATCTCACCCATATTTGTCCCTAACCAGCTCCAGATGAAACGAGAAAGGAAAGCTGAACAGCTTCAGCTGTAGCTTACTGGTAAGAATACCCTGTTTGGACTGCAAGGGAGGAGAGCTTGTCTCAGCACCTCAGGCAATAATTCAGAGTGGCAGGGACAAGCAAGGGCAGGGCATAAGCAGCTGAGTTTTCCCTGGGAAACCTGGCCAGAGTGGTATCAGCAAGAGATTATCCCAGAAGCTGGGGAGGAAGGTGTTATATCTCACTTTCTCAGTCAAGGAGCAGTGTACAGAAGAACTAGAATGTTTCTGCAGGCAGGAGAAAATGTGGGCCAAAGATGGGATGTTGCCTCATCATTATAGTGTGTGGCTCACAAGCTAGCTTCTTGCCTCTGCAAAGGAGCAGTCCTGATCTGCCTTGTAAAGATTTTATCTTCAAGAAATCTCCCTTGAGAAGTTAGTTACACCCCCTCATTTCTCTGTCTCTCAAATACAAGGCTCTGTCTTCCTCTGTATCTGAGAGGAGGGCAGTTTCTCCCCAGGATGTGATGCACAGTGCATGACAATTCAGGCAGGGCTCTTGGGGAGCCCTCCTACTCCCCAGGTAACTCAGCCCTTGCCTATCTCCTAATCCCTGAGAGGTAAAGCACAGACACCCACACAGCTACAGCTCTGGGAAATGCTTTCGCCGGCGGGATCCAAGAGCTCCTCAGTGGTACCAGGGTCCAGCTCTCCGGTAGTCGTCTGAAGCTCAGTAGCCCAGGGTAGTCCTTGGACTCTCCTTGGTCTCCTAAGGTTCAGGTAAAATGTGAGGCATAGGTTGTACTCAAGGAGTGTCCCAAACTGAGTGCTCGACAAGGACGTGCTACTTCTGAATCAGCTCTGCAGTATAACAGGAGTCTTTAAAACCAGTTAACTGAAAAGCTGAGGGAAGCCTCAGAATTTACTTAATTTGCATTGCATCAGTTTTGTAAATACCTCAGGAGGGATATAGCCAGAAATGTTGTTTCTACCATTAGATAGCACTGGCTTTGCATAGTAATGAGCAAAAAATGAAGGAAAGGAGAAAACAATGTTCTAGAGTTGTGTTATGTTTCCTGCAGTTCAACCAAACAACTCCCTATTTTGAGCTCATGAACATTTACTGTGCGTATATTTTATGGGCTTTGGGTAACTCTTCTCAGTCAAAGGGGTTTTTTTCAGCACATATGGCCTTCTAAATATAGTGAAACCAATTTGCTTTGAAAAGCAATATATCTGCTAAAGGGCAGTTTTATTTTTCCTTAGGTAATGCACATCTTTTATGCACAGCAGGATCCTGAAATACAAAGCCCACCAATTGGGGGCAGGGAGAGACAGCATATTAAAACTAGTTAAAAACTTGGGGACATATTTTAAAATCCTGACCTCAAACCTCTTATAGCAGCTATTCCCAACTATTCAAGCTCCTGCCAGCACTTAAGCAAGAATGAGCAATCACTATTTTACTAGCTGTGTGTCTATTAAACAAAACCAAAATTGTTTATACATTTGAAGGATCATTTGTAGACATTTCACTGAGAATACATTTGACAGTGATTAAAGAAAAGCAGGTCTGCCAAGAGGTCTGCTTAGTAAACAACGAGACCTCTTCTGCCACACTTTGTGCACTGCCCCATTCATCCCTGCCTGCCCCACACTTCAAGCTCTGCTCTCATGAAGAGCTGAAGCTTGGTTTTTTTTCTCTTGCTGCAGTAACTCTGGGAGCTAAAGCTAAAACCTGGAGTTCAGAGACATCTGGGGTCTAGGTGCCATGTCTGGCCAGCTGAGGATACCAGGAGCCAAAAACCTACAGTCTGAGAGGGAAGTTGCCAAGAGTTCGCCAGTGGGAAACACCAGTAGTGAGATCTTGCTGGCAAGGTGTGATACCTAAAGCTAAGTGTGGTATGTTAAGTGTCAAGATGTGAACAACAAGCCCAGACCCTGATTGTAAGCAGTGGGGAGTCAGGTTCCAGTTCAGCTTCCCAGCATAACCTCCTGGTGCCATTCGAGACACCAAAGAGTAGCCAAGACACCCACACAGGGCTGGCTGATGTGATGTGAGGCTTAGGGAAGACCTCAGCCTCCTGGAGGGAGGCAGGACCTAAGACCAGAATAATGCTGCATTTAAGCAACTGAACCTTGCCCCTACTCAGTCCAGTTGGCAGGGTCAAAGGGGTTTGCCTACAACAGAAGCCAACATTTGGCCTGGTTAATAGTTCTCCTGGCTCAATTAACTATATTGACTGTATGGTCCACTGACCATAATGGGAGCATGACTGCCAGGTTCTTATGTAGACAGCTACATTTTGGTGTGTTAAATTGGAACTGAATCTCACTCTAAACATAGTAACGCATCTGAATGCCTACTCACCTCTGGAGTGTATGTGCTCCATCTACATGGGAACAGAGTGGATGTCTCCCGTAGATGGTGGGTATACAGCTGAATGAGGTCCAGTCCCCTTAAACAGCTGGTGAGGCTGGTAAAAGTGGTCTTCTCCAAAGCGGTTACCATGCACAGCCAAGCATGGAAGGGTCATGGGACAGAAAGCTCCTTACAGTAGCTGAATGTGGTGAGCACTCCCATGGGAAAAATGATCTGGTTCCTGATCCTAGGCTGTGGGGTTTGGGGTTTTTTTGAATTTGTTTGTTTGTCCATTTTGCAGAGGAGGCAGGCAGTACGCTGTAAATTGCAAAAATGCATCATCAGTCCCTGTAACTGGAAGCAATGTCTGACTCTTTTTCTCCCCCAGTGACTGTCTGAGTAAATCACAGGGCTAGAGAGCTCAGTTCCCACTTGCCTGCTCTTACCCTATGTCATTAGTATCCTTAGCTTCATTACACCACAGCAGAAAAAGAAGTTTTGGAGGCTCCTCTTTTCCTGGCCTCACTGCAACCTGGTCTCATGAGTCTCACATTCACAGTTACACAGTGAGGAGCGAAAACTGAGAGCGCTCTTTGCTACATAAGCATGCTTGTTTGAAGAGAATACCACAACAGAGAAGCCATATATTTGCTGGTGAAGAGATTCCCCAACCAAGAAGCGTGTGCCCTAGTCCATAGGAGGACAAAATACCCACTGTTATAAATACAGCACAACATGCAAACAGGGTCCACAGAGTGATATTACACCAAAATAATATCCTGCGGGGGTATTTGAATCTTTAAATTATTATATTATGAGAACCTCTCTATAGGATCTGGAAAACCTTCTTCTCCAAACAATGCATCATTCTGGGCTCCAGAGATAGCTTTTATAGCTGCTTCAAGTGCTGACAAAATGGCACCCACCCCCTCCGCAGTGGCTCCACAGCTAAGGCTTGTGCCACCGCCAGCCAGGACAGGTTCACCTGAATTGCTTCCAGGACATTAAAAAGTTGTTAAATTTCAGCAGCAGCTCTTGTCTTCCTCAGCATTTTGACCTGTCCTCATTGTGGGAGAAAAGGTGGTTTATTACTATTCAATAGCTGCCACAATAAATCAAACTTCATATATTAACAAGAGGCTCAGAGTAAGTTAAATATCAATGGATTAATAAAATATGATGGATAATGATTTCTGGCTAAGACAGGCATTTGTAATTTTATTGCATGTTTAATAAACAGTCCTCAAATTAATTTGTGAGGACGGTGTGTATTCTGAACACACGCTTTCTGCCTTCCCTCCCCTGCCCCGCTTCAAAAAGCGTTATCTGCTGCTGTTGCGTGGTGGCGAGCTCCTCTGCATATGGAAGCAAGTGCTCCCCAGTTATCACAGACTGACATTCAGTAGCTTCGCTGATGTGTAGATAATGTCAGCTTGGAAAGGTGGCAGGCAGCATCTTGTCCAGCCTTCCCTGTGGTAAGGAAAGATAAACATCTCCAGCTGTCAAAATCCTTCTCCTTCCTTCTGTATGCAAAACCTACATCCCGTTTGTGGCAGCTGAGAATGAGAGATATGCCCTTGGTTTAACATGCTTTGCAGTTAATCCTCTCCAAAGTGTATTCTAAAGCCAACGGCAGTAACTCAGTATATTAAGGGATTTGGTCAGTGACCATATTTTAATGGCCATCAGATTGATGGTGCCCCTCTTTATATTGTAATTCTCTTGTGATACTTACGTATGCATTGCATGTACAAGCAAAAAGGGAGGAGAGAATTTAATAAATCCCAGGGCCTGAGAGAAATGCAACCCTGGCCAGGAACGAAATGTGCACCATTTCATTAATTTTTGTATCATTACCTATCTCAATTTGCAGAAACAAGCTGCTTATAATTGTAATGAAGAGACTGATGTATGATGGTTAATATTTTAAGCACTTTAAATAACACATGATATAAGCTGGAACTATTGTACTTGCTCTAGACTGTGGCCTGACACAATGTGATGATGGGGTGTTGCAAACCTAGCAAAAAAAAAAACACCCAGGCACAGGTACTATAAGATAAACCATTTTGATACCATAAGGAAACAATTTTAATCCTGGTTTCTTGAGGTTTATGTGATTGCACTGAGTGTGTCTGTATTTGTCTGAAACCTGTAGAGTCAGTAGCCAATTTCAACCAACTTTGATAGAGCTTCCAAGGGTATCCTACTCTGGCCAGCTCTTTGAACATTAAGTATCTGAGTAGAGTTAAGAGACACCCATTTAATACCCTGATGAGGGAAGAGGGGGGGATAAAAAAGGAAGGGAAAACCAGAAAACCAAAAAGGGAAAAGGAGAAAGAGAAAAGTTCTTATCTTACTAGACATCAACACACTTGCTGCCAGACACAGACGGCATATTCGCCGCTTGCCTTGCCCTGACACCTGGCACCACATAACCCAGCCTGCGCACAGCAGCTAAAAAGCAGCAGCTGGACTTTAAATGCTGCCAAGCACAGTTATACTCAACAGCATGAACCCACCTGGACTTACCGCTCTGGGGTTCCCTGTGCTCCACTCTGGCGCATCAGCCCCCATGGGCCTGGGGAGAAACAAATCCATGGAAAATTGGGGAGCTGGAAGAAAATGCATCTGCCTTCCCCATCTAAGAGCTCATTACTTTTAGCCACTATAATGGCTTGACACTGGTCTCTCCCGAGTATTTGAGTGCAATTGGGCTGCAACCAACAGAACTCTGAGCAGCCCTTACTCCCACCCCAAGGCTATAAATCCCTTGGAGCATAGGAAGGGACAGATCCAAATCTCCCACAGCCTGGTGGAGAGCTTTAACTGCTGACTTATTACACAGAAGGACAAGCACCTGCCGGCTTTTCTGAAAGAAAAGCTTCACAACTCTAGAGTATGTAGAGCATCCCTCTTGGAGGCAGCATTTGACAGCAACCGAAAACCACAAAGGGGCAAGTTTTAATATCCACAGTCATCCATGTTCTGTATAGACTACCTTTGGTAGCTCTGCTCTTTCTGCTTTAGGTCCCATGGAGCCTTTCTGTCATTGCTTACCCCTCCTCTGCACTGCACAAAGGACCCTGGCACCACACTCCGATGACATGGACTCCTCCAGCAAGTAGTGCCCGGCACTCACTGCCCCATGCTAACACAGTCCTGTTCGTGAGGTAGCCATCCTGCAGTTGAAGAACAGCCTTCCCAGGCCTGCAGGCAGGCTGAGGTGAGAAGGCAGTTCTGGAGATGGTCAAGGTCAACCCCCAGCGCTCCAGATGTATCTCACCAGGCTGAGTCACCTCCCTTGGCCTGCTGGTGACACTCTGCCTAATGCAGCTCAGGGTGCTCTTGTCCTTTGTGGGTAGGGCACATTGCTGGCTCATGTCCAACCTGGTGTGCACCAGGAGACCCTCATCCTTCTCTGCAAAGCTGCTTCCGAGCCAGACAGCCTCTGGCACGTACTGGTGCCTGGGGTTGTTCCTCCCCAGGTGCAGGACTTGGCACTTCCCCGGTTGAACTTCACGAGGCTCCTATCGGCCCATTTCTGCAGCCTGTGCAAGTCCCTGTGGATGGCGGCACGATCCCCTAGTGCATCAGCCACTCCTCCCGCTTTTGTACTAGCTGCAAAGTCTTACGCTCTCCCACAGCCAATGCACTACTGTGGGATGGCACTGTGCTTCAGTGTGAGCTAACTGCGTTGCTTCAGCAGTTCCAGCCAAGGCTGAGCCTGCTGTTTGGGGTGGTGTGGGCACTGAGAGGCCAGGGCAGCAATCTAGTCTATTTACTACTCTAAAAGTAAATTCACAGTTCTAGACAATTTACAGATGAACACCCAAGGTCTGAAATGCCTCAGGTGTGCAAGCATGGAGACTGTGCCCTGAGCCTTTTTTATGTAGCTCACCTTAAACTGTTAATATCTGCTTTGCAACTACTTGTCTGAAACTGTATTTCAGCTGAACTAACTGCTGTGCAGGACCTAACCAGTATTGTGTTGTGAGACATGCTAGATACAGCAGAAACCACATTTCTGCCTCCAACACAAATGACTGCCTCCCCCATCCTTATGTTTGCTCAGGCCCAACAATAAGTCATCTGTCTTACATTGCTTTTTCTACTGGTAGCCACCAAAAAGTATGAAAAAAGAAAAAAAGTGGGAAAACCTCAGAATCTGAGAATTTTACAGCAGTGCTACTAGAAATATGGGTGTCTTTTTAAGGGAGCTACATTTGGCTAGGTTCATGCAACCAAAAAGGAAAGTAAATGAAAATATAGTTCTTTTTTTGGCATTGTGACTGTCTGTTTTACCTTTCCACAAGCAATAACAGGTTCTAAAATGTTTTTTTGCCTGAACACATAGGATTTTAAACGTACTTTTACTGCAGGCGGAATAAACAGAAGCAATGGCAGGTAAACAAAATTGCGAATGTGTCTGGGGGAAAGGCAGGGAGGATGCCGAACCTGTAATCACACCTCTGTCAGCCTGGCTGCTCACAGCTCGGATGGCAGGACGGTACTCTCTAGGTATAATGGAGATCTATAAATAGCTGCATCATTATGTAACCCAGTGGCAGTCTCATTCCCTTTCTAAATATAGGCTGTGCAGCAAAGGACAGTCTGGTGATGTGTTGCTACTGATACCGATTAATAGCATGACTCACACTGCCCAGCTAATAAAAATGAAATGTGTGCCTTGGAGGTACCGCACTGCATAGGGTATATTTATAGCAGAAAAAAATCCCATATTAGATTTGATTTTGTAACCAGTGGAGGAGAAACTGAAATCTAAGCGATTTTGTAATGCGGGGCAATATTATATTATGTTTCTCTAGTCATAATGACTTCAAAGAAATGTGAAGCTGTCATTAATGAAATGTTTAATGTCTTGTGTTCTGTTCATAAAAATTTGTTTATTGCCTTTGAGTAATTACAGCAAACTCATTTGGGGGCTTATAATAATCTCGCGTTTCCTGGGTTAACCTGTCTGGCACGCATGGGATGGGAGTTCAAAGGTGGATCACATTTGCTCAGGATACACATGCAGAGCTCCCACTGTCAACCAGGGTTGCATGTGCAGAAGTGAGGGACAGTTTTCTGTGATGTATAAATACCCTTTATGTAAAGAGCTTTGAGATCAATGCAGCAAATTGCATCTAATGCACACTTTGCCCTTCAAACTTTAATTATCATAAATAGTGAAGCATGTATACACTCATTCAGTCATACTGTCTGTGTGCTCCCTCACATCCAGGCTGTACAATCAATATTGCCATTTCACACACAAGGGTTTTACATCCACCTTCTTGTATTTCCAGTTAGGGTGCTGTCTCTGGCAAAGCCCTTGCTGATGTGTCTAGTTCATTATTTGGGGAAGGTGAATGTTTCACTCTAAGCTGTGAATTTAACTTTGATGGAAAGTGCTGCAGTGGAGTTCCCTTATAGCTCAGGACATTGCTCGTTGCTCAGGAGTGAAAGACAGCCTTCTGCAGTGAAGTGCAGCATAATTTTGTACCACTGTCTCCACCAATTTGTCCAGACTTTCATGTCTTTCTTTAGAAACAGTTTGGTTGTCTTCCAGGGGCATCCTTGTGCAGTAAAGCAGCTCTCAACAGGAGTAAAGGTCCTGTATTGATGTAACACCTGTTACTAGAAAGAAATTGCTTGGAGAATTGAAGTAACCCCCTCCACCCTTTGCATTAGCTAGGGACGTAGTGAGGGGAGATGAGCTGAGGTCTCCCATTTCTGTGGGACAGCTCCTGTAGCAATAAGAGCTCTCCTGCTTCCCTCACACAGCTGCTGCTCCTGGCAGCGGCAGAAACAGCGACTGCGGGTGCATGCCTCGCTGCGTGCAGGCGGGAGCAGTGGCCCAAAGCCACCCTGCCCTCCCACCCAGCACAGATGCGGCTCGGGGGCATGCCTTTGCCCTCCCTCTTTCTCAGAGTCTGGGGTGGAGAATAATTTCTGAAAATGTCTGGCTAATGTTATTTACCAGTATCAGTGTCTTCACTTTGCCTAGTTCCATTTAATCCAGAAGCAAAACTATACCAACCTCAGCCACAGCAGGTACCCGAGTGCTTCAACCATTGAACGAGGCAACCCAAGGATGCTGCATGGGTCCCCCAGGAGATGTCTGTTGGAGCAGCTGGGAAATTAAAGATTCCCATGCACCTGAATGCTGCTGGCAAAGATCTTGGTATGAAATAAGGGTAGCCCTCTCAGCAGCTCGGGAACCCCATCACTCCCTCAGGACCAGCCCCCCGGCTTCCCCACCGCTCCATCCAGTGAACGGCCGCAGAGCCTGGCCCTTCCCTGCACCTGCGGGAAGAGACACTGTGGTCCTGCCTTTGCTCAGCCTCTAGCGTGAACATTGCTGTGAGATGCTCAGTGCTTTCACGCTTGTCTCCTCTGAATTAACCTGTGTGGTACTTCACATGATCACTGGATTTCATTTTGTGAGTTAAGAGGTGGATGGACAGACCCCTTGGTACCTGATGTCAGGAAAGACCTCAGGTCTGGCTAATGCACTGGTTCGGGATACCGCTGCACCCTGACACGCACGTACTCCATCCTGGAGCCTTCTCAGTGTCCTTGGGCAAGCAAGGCAGTGCTTGCTCTCTGCTGGAACAGATGTTGCTCTTGCGTGAGGCTGAGGTTTCGCAGCTGTGAGGCCACAGAAGCATCAAATGACGCGATCTGAGACTTGAGCCTCGCTTCCTTCTCTAATATATTTTATCCCCTGCCTCTTCAGACTCCAGCCCTATGGTTCAACAGTAAATCAACCATTTCCTCACAGCACCACATGGTATTTTGGTGAGGAAAATCTTATTAGGTTAGCAAGCGCCAGAGAAGAGAGGGTGTTATGATCTTTTTTGCGCAACTTCTCTGACTTTTCCCAGTCTCTTGTTTCAAGCAGGTAGGTGTTCAGTTTGCACCTCCAGCACCCACAGTGTCAGTAATTCCTAATTTAAACGATTTAGCTGAGTTTCCCACCAAAGCAACATTTTTTCATCTTTTCCCTCAGGGTGTAGAGCTCTGCTCCAGCTGCTTTCCTTTGACAGATTTACGGTAATAAAAAATAAAATAAAAACCCCTTACTTTTGCTTTCAAACACAAATCTTTTGTGACAGATTAGACATGGAGGCATAGCCTACCCAGCCAGAGGAGTCAGGTATTTATCTGCAGGAGTGCACAACAATATTCAGCAGAGATGCAGTACCAGCAGCTTGATCTTGGTCATGTGAATAACCTTAAAACCTTTAAAACCCAGGGAAATGCTAAAGAGATGCTCAAAGCGAACTTGCACAGAAGTGACAAGCCTTATGCACCAGGAAGGTTTCTGCACCGAAAGCGTCACCTCTGCTACACAGCTCTTGCGGTCCCCATCACTTCCAAGTGCCCGCACTCAGCTGAGGCTGCGCAACACGGTACCAGCGGCCAGCCCACAGCTGCCCCATGCCCCACGGGATGACTCAAATCACCAGAATACAACTCTTGGGGGCTTCCAAGCCCAAGAACTATCATGAACCCAAAAGCTACTGTATGGTGAGGAAGAGCCAGACCAAAGAGGAAAGCTACCACTGTGATGAAAAGTCACGTACATAAAGATTTGCAGTGTTCCTAGGTATTTCTATCAGGCTTGAATGAGCCTGAAGAGTTGTTAACCCTGATGGACATCCAGGCAGAAGATGGCTTTCTACCACACCCCACTGTAAGTATTGATCTGTAAGGCATTTTTAGAGCAAACATAAAACATATGGACACTTTTGGGTTTACGATAAAGTACAGTGGCACACTGCTGCCTCCATTTAAAGTTGAGGGAGGCAGAGGAGCATATTTTAGTTACTCTGTTGGATTATGAACTTTCCAGGAAAAGCCAGACTGCTTCTTCAGAAGAGTGCAGATCCCGTGGGAAGGCTCTGGGACAGGCATTCCCTGATGCACCGGGCACATCGAACTTCACACAGCAAGGAAATCCAGAGTAATTAGGTCTGAAGGCACACACAAAACATAGCCTGATGGCGACATGGTAATTAAATTACCATGCAAGCACCAGGAGAGCAGGAATGTTATTCTCTGCTCTGCTCTCTACCAAAAAGCGCTTGCAGGTTCTCCATCACTGGACGCGTGGCAAGGCTGCCCCGCTGCCCTGTGCATGACCACATCACAGGCAGGATTTAAAACTCACCCGGCTCTGGCATTTCCCCGGTGGCTAGCTCCTGGCAGCTGGGCGCCGAGCCTGCTGCGGCTGCAGGCAGCACCCTGCCAAGGCTGTTCACTTGATCTTCCTGAAGGCTCTTGGACTCTCCTCACCCTGCCTGTAAAACTCCCAGCCATCTGCATCCACACCTCAGTGAAGCCATTGTGACTAATTTACAGTCTCTTCCCTGATTAATTATTCTGGAATGAGTAACAAATCATGAAAACCCAGGCCTTTTATTGATAATTTGCAAATGGGAGCAATGGTTCGATTCTTGGAATTGATCATTCGCTACAGCCGCTTCCCCTTGACTATAGAAAACATAGCATTTGTTGCTTGGATCATGTAGGTTAAAACTGCATCTAGAAAGAAAATATGCCTCCCTGTGGCATGCTGCAAAGCTATCTTGTCTTTTAAAAAACAGCTGCAGGAGGAACGGAAAAAGAAGCAATAAGTCGCCTAAAAATAATACGCTTGTGTTCCTGTGGAGAACAGAAAGGTCTTCCTTTATTAGCTGCAAGAAAAAAGGTTAAGGTGCAGCAGAGCATGGGGATTCAAACCTTACAAGCATGGGCTGGAATTTGTTGAATCTTCCAAGTTAATACACAAACAGCCAGACCAAAGTAAAAAGATCTACAAAGCTAAAAAACATTACTGGCTTAATAAAAGATAATTTACTAAAGCTGGGAACTGAATATCCATCCTGCCCATCCCTCTGTCCTGCTGAAAGAACTGCAGAGGCCCTGCCTGTGTCCACATATGTCTCCAGGACCCCTCCAAATGTAAAACCTCTCCCATCCCCTCCACTGCTTTCAGCAACATGTGCCATGAGCCTGCCTGACCCAGAGAAGGTGAGAGCATGGAGGGGTTTAATACGATAAGCTGGCAGACAATACAATCAGGCTACCCTCTCCTGCGGCACAAATCCCTGATGGAGTATCTGACTGAGCAATGGAGTAGGAAAGCGTGGAAGAAAAGCAGTCAAGGGAAACAAACAGCAGAGCTGGTTGTGAAGACATCTGAAAGGCTCTGGAAAGATTGCAGGCAACGTGACACTTCCAAAACATGTTACCTGTGTAACATAAGCAGGTCAAAGCATTTTCATAAGCATCTTGTCCTGTACAGTCCCTCATGCTGTGGTGGTGGCAGAATCCCGCTTGGGGCCACTGCACCTCCCTGCATCTTCCAGCTGATGCCTCTCACCACTTACCCCCTGCTGCTGCCACGGCCCTGCAGTGGGACAGGCTGCACTGCTGCTCGCTCTTAATTCCCCTTAGTTTACACTTTTATGCATTTCCACTTTCTGCCTCACTTCTTTGGATGCTTTAACACTGCAAACCAGCTACCTTTCACCCAGTGTGTCCCCCTGTAACCCACTAGCAGAGGAGAATTCCCTCCACAATCCCAGTTCCAGCAGGGTGGCAAATGGTGCAAAACATGAGTGAGACTAAGTGATGCCACGCAATTCAAAGCAATAGCTTTGGACATTACATTTTCTTTCTGTGCTTAGAAATGGAATTTCTCTTTTTGGCAAAGAAAAGCCAACACTCTCCATGCTTTGCATAGCCAAAATTAATGCAGCAGAGACCATGTGCTAAAACGCTCTAACCAGGCGAGCAACCTTAGAAGGGTAAATCTTGAACATTTTAGCCTTCATGAGCAAAATGCCATCACAGTTCATTCGAATGTTGGAATTATTTAAAACCTGATGTATATTAATCCAAAAGTAACTCTAAATAGATGTCTCGCTTAGCAGCTATATTCTGTGTTGAAGCCCCTGCTAAATCAAAAATAGGGTTTATTTTATTATAGTAATAGCAAAAAACCCAGAAGCTTTAGCTTACATTTGGTGTTTGAACATACTAATACTATAAAAATAATACACTGTAAGATGGTCCTACACTGTGCAGACTATGCCTTGAAGAGACAAGAAAAAAGGAATAGTTAGGCAAAGAATTATCATCTTTATTATATAGCTGAGAAACACAGGCACTGAGTGATTTGCTGTCTTGCTCATAATACTGTAGGAAGGCTACAGCTGAGCCTAACCAGACCTATTAGGGTCTGGTTGTCCCAGACAATATGCTCTCACTACACTGCCATCTTTCTTCACTGATGTAAATAGTTTATTTTAAAAGTAGATTTTCATTGGCATCAAGGTGGTTAACAGACACCCAAGTTCTCATGGCTGAATCATACATTAAAGCTGAATAGCCCTTCTTCTGCCACAGATGACTACTATGGACAGCTGTAGTTATAGGCACTCTAGCACTACAATATAAGAAATATATTAATTTTAGTAAAAAAAAAAAATCACTAAGGCTTCAGGACCTGAAGAGAATATTAAGAAAAGATCTTATCATCATTAACTCTATGTGTTCTTATACTGTCAGGTGACAGGTATGTGATTCTGTACAATACTGCTGTAAAAATCACAAGATTAAAAACATCAGTAATATCCCTGACATAAAACAGAAACATCATAACCTGGGGCACACTGTTCCAAATCTGTCTGAGTCCAGGTGACTACAGTCAGAAGTGCACACTGTGTAAGGAGGTTGTTGTATGTTGCATTCGTTCCTTGGTGTTTTCCCTTTGCCGAGGAATTTTCTTTCATCGATGTGGACAGAGCTCTCACTGCATGCTCAATTTAATCGAGCAAAATCCCTATGATAACAGACTGTAGCAGGATAAATCTTCCTTTGTGCCAGCAGCTTTGTTTACGTAGCCCTGTGCTAACATTTCTAGCACTTATGTATTTTATCGGAATATTTAATTGGAAATGTAACATTGGGTGCAGGGATTACAAATAAAGTAATGGTGCATTAATTATAATTTTTTTGCCTAACTTGCAGTCAGGCTTCTAAATGATAATCTAACTAAATTGAGAGAGACAAGAAAACGTGAATCACTGGAGTCTTACGAGTAGCTGTTAAGGAAAGGCGTGATGGCTGGGCACCTAGAATAAAGCAGTGGAAGAGAGCCCTGATGCTGGAGGTGGTCTGTGTTACTATAAAGCACTATAAAGGGGAAAGCAACCTCATCTCTGCAGCTTCCCGAGAACTGACCCAGAAATACGCACACTCAGACCCAATTTTGTGTTGTGGACAGAGTTTTTCCACCTGGAAAAAGGCTCTCCCTGAGATTTCCTACTCTCTAAAGTCTATCCATACAGACTCCACTAATAACCGTTGCTCTTCTGAGGAATGAGGCCAAACCGCGGCTGACACTAAAGTTAGTGTCAAGACTCTGTTGCTTTTCCTTGGTGCCAGATTTTCCTCCTGTGCTTCTGCTTTTGCCCTCGATGTGCTCATAAACTGCAGGAGCTGTATCTGGTGTTGACGCCTCACAGCTGACTGACAGCGGATGGGCACGGTAAAGGTCTCTTCTATTCCCAGAACATTCTTACCCAATCTTTACTTTCTCACATTAGCTAGCTACTTGATTTGTGAAATAAAATTAATGGCCCAGGTGCAATCTATTTCAAGTCTTACCCAGACAGCTGGTTTTGGCAGCACTTAATCTGAGTGTCAAGGATTCTGCTAACCAGTTTTCAGCTTCTAGTCCTCACCAGGAGGAGCTGAGCCACTGTTGTCTTCTTATACATATATGTTACTCCCACATACATTGGCAGTTAGAGACCCCAGTCAGGTAAAAAGACAATTCTTCATCTCAGAAAGAACACAGCTATGGATTTAGAAAAAAGGCACAAGTGATAGATGAAACAAATCTGGAGAGGACAAAGACAAAGCAAGGTGACAGCAGAACTCATAATTTCTTCCATTTTCCAAGCAGCTCTGAGAGCTGGCTGTGACCTCTTTGCAGCACTCATCACACTGCAAGCAGTGAATTCAGGGGCACCACTTGTGTTTAAAATGTTATTTAGATGAGAAAGGGTGTCATATTCTCATCCGAACTTTCCCAGCCAATCTACCTTTTGCAGCAGACATCTATGCTTTCATGAAATTGCTTTGCTTTTTCCTCTCTTCCTAGTCATAATTGTATATAAATCTTTATCACAGAAGGTTGCTACTCTAGTGAGACCACTTTCTGCAATTTAAAGAGCTGAGAAACATATTACATTGTTAGTCAAAAGGGCAGGAGAAAAAAGGTTTGAGATTTCTAACTTAATTTGAGCTATTCTGTGCTTGTGTTGTGCAATAACGTTAAAAGTAAAGTGTGGGAGGACACTGGTTTTATAGTGCATGAGCCTCTTCAGGCCCTCTTCCCAACAACACGGCAATAATTCACTTACTGTACGAGCTACCTTGCAGAGAATGACGTTATGTTCCAAACCCGTGGAAGGAAATCAAAACATAGTTAATAGGGAAATATGTTTTCTTCTGTGTGTACCAAGGCTTGAAGCCCAATTGATTTTTCAGAGAAGTCAAAAGTAGTATGTATCTCTTCAGCATTTTGAAATCCAGGTCCACTGATACTTTTTATTTGTAACTGTGGGCAAACAGGCTGCATTCAGGGTTTCCAGGACATTTTTCTCCTGTTGCAAGTCAGGTTGTTTCATTATTTCTAATGGGAAAAATTATTTCTGTGGGATTTGGGCAACTGGAGAAAGATCAGATGGCAACATTTCTCTAAGTAAGAACAACATAAAAACAATCTAACTCTTCACATTTACAGAAGGCTGGATTTTTAGATTAACATGCACATTCGGAGAGGAACACTGTAATCTTGTACTAGGAGAGTAGTGCAGCTCCTTACAAAGTAATGCAGATGAAGTAGAGACAAAGACTTCATAGCAAAGCTTCTCCTCTTCAGATTTAATTTGGATTCTGCATGGTACCTGAGTCTTTCCTTTTTGTAATACACTCTAATGCTTGGGCCAAAGCCATGGTGTCTGGAGCTCTGCTAGGATAAAGCTAATGCAGATTTTCAAGCTAGAATTCCCTGCATGGGCAGTTTGCTGTCTGCCTTTGCAGACTGCTGCCATTTTAGATCAGACTGCCAGAAGGGACTGTGTGTGAATTTTAATTGTAGCTAAACCAGAAAATCACCTACTTGCTCTTTCATTTGTCGTGTGCATTGGACAAGTGCACTCCAGATGCCAGTGCCTTCTGAAAGGGTGCGAATTCAAGGTTATACTTTGGATTATCCAGTTGTTCTTTAAATCTTTTCCTCTTTTCCAGCTAGGTGGCATGCCAGGGCCCATAAACCTCTTAATATTCTAGCTTTACCACAGAGCTTTTACAGACAAGGTCATACAGAACAGAGGAAAAACATATAATTAATAATTATCAAGACCTGCTGCTGTGTGGGCTGCAAGTCCCTGCTCAGAAATTAGAACCAAATGATTTCAGGCTTTGAAAAAGGTAGTTAAAATATCCAACGTGCTTAAACTAACTCCTCTGAGAGAGTACACCAGCTCCATTAGCTCCCTGCATGTATTTTGCTCCATGCTAACATGAATCACACGCCTCAAATCACAGCAGCTGGGTTCCTTTCCATTGCTTTTGCCTCGTTTCCCACACTCTCTGAAACATCTTTCCAGTTCCCTGTGCCTTGTCTCCTTCACCCCGCCATGTTAATGCCAGCTGATCTGGGACACACGTATAGATTATTAGGCAAAGCAAATCAAAAAAGGGAAAAGGTTTCAGGCAATAATGCAAAAATAAGTAGCACAATCCCAGTCCCTTTAGGAGTTCTTCGGGACCAGTTTCAGTCACTGGTAGAATGAGGGGGAACTACCAAGTGACGTAAATCCTTATCTGGGGTATTTCTGAACAATTTGATTGAAGCAGTAAATATATGGTGGCATTGATTATCAGAGTCTGAAAGTCAGCCAGTGAATTGTTAAGGATGCATAGATTTTAGGACTAGGAGGCACCAGTAGGTTACCTTGTATTATTTTGTGTGTAATCCTGGATATTGAATTTGTCCCATGTTCCTCTGGGAAATCCAGTAGTTTATTATTATGTAAGGAATTGTTTTCTAGGCAAAAGTGTTTATATAACAATTTAGGACTTGTTAATTTACCAGTGACTTCCAGAAAGAAATTTACTTTGGGTTTGGAAACTTGAAAAACTGAGTATACATCCCCATACAGGACATTTGGAAGGGGTGGACCAACACACTCCTAGAGAAGCACTCCCTGGAAAGGTCTGTCCTCTTCATGGAAAGGAGCCCCGGTGTTTCAGATTTTGTATATTCCCTCATCAAACATCGTGCTTGTCCTTTGCCCCGAGACAAGGTCTGTGGTGACTCAAATAGTACTACAAAAGCGTCTACTTTCTCCTAGTAAAATAATAAATTAGTGACTCTTAAATTGTGATATAAACAATTTCACCTAGAAAATAATTACTTATGTTCTTCCAACAAATAATAAAGGGGAATCAGATTAAGAGCATTTATTCCATAAATAATAAGTAAGATTGTATCCAAACATCTGTCACCAAACTAAATGTTTCTGCAACTCAAATCCATTTGTTAATTTTCTCCTCTCTGCCTGGAATGCAGCTGTTTAAGTAAGTAATTTCTGAAGCAGCATCTCTGTCATTGACAGACATCTGCGCAGGATCAGTGATGTGCAGAAAATATTCTATTTATAGAGAGGCAATCATCCCTTTCTCTTCTTCCCTCCTCCCACCCACAGCTCTTTGCAGTGATATCAAGGGAGTCCCAATCCTGGTATTAATTTCTTTTCAGCTGAAATGTACCTATAAACTTTAGTCAAGAACAAGTGAGTAAAAGAAAGTGAAGATAATCCTTTTTATGCTGAGAAATATTTTTAGATGCCAACCAGGCATTTAGATGCCAACCATCTCTAACCAATGTTAGAAAAGGACAGGATTTGTTGAAATAGAAAGAACAGAAAAATAACATTTAACAAATATACAGCATCTATTATTTATCATAGCAGTCTGTGGGTAAAGGCCCGAAGTAAAATGTGTGACTGAAGATAAAATAAAAAGAGGTGGTAATTATTACAAAAACTTTTTATATTTTCTTTGTGAAAATGTTTTATTGAAATTTAGCCTTTACCTAAAACAATCTTGCTGAAAAAATGCTTTAGTTCTTTCCAAATGCTCAGGCTTTTAGAAGAAAAATAAATCCGTATAATGTTTCATAGATGAAAAACATTATGTGAAGAGACCAGTTCTACTTAATTATCTATGGCTTTCTATGGAGCTAGGATGCTCCCATTCCACTGCAAGCACACTGCATCATAATCTTATCACACAGCAGTTCTCATGTTCCAGCCCCAGAATAGCTTGATTTGACTGAGCACTCCTTAGGAAAAGGAATAGGAAAGCTCTTGAGAAACTTTGTAATGAAACATGTACTAATTATAGTATTATTTAAGAGTAAAACATTTCAAAGTGTACTTTATTTTACAGTTTGAGGGACTATTAAAATATTAAAGATCATATATTATTCACTTACGAAGAAAATGAGTTATTATTCTAAAATGGAACATACACAGCAGGGCAGACAACTCTGTCATGACATACTTCACCCGCTTTCACGCACAGAAGAATGAGTTGTGAATTTGAAGGTATTCTAGCTAGTAATTGTTCTGTTTCCAAGAAACCTGTGCTCAACAGCAGGTTTTACATAGGGAACGTTTAAGTAAAAAAAATTATGAAATGTCTTTAACCCCAAACAAATGACTGCATAGGTCCAATGTGAAGGGAGGTTAATTGGGTTTCTGCTTACCATTGTCTTCAGAATAGTATTTTTAGTCAACTTTCTGCATTGCCTGAAATAAGAAAAGTCCATACTCTGGCCTTCACCTTTCTGGTCAGAATAGCAAAGGATCTTAGGATGACTTTGTGGAAATCAGGGTAACTTAGTATAGCACAGGGGTTCTCATGGCTTTCCTGGGCCTCAGCAAAGGACATTATTGTACAAAATTAGCCAATTGTTTCACGATTCAACAATTTAATTTATATCTATGTTATTATGTGCAAATTTTTCATATGCACAGTCTATGCTAACAGACACAAAGTCTGTTAGAAATATTTCTTAATAATTAACACCTATTCTACAAAAATATCTTAGTTCAGTTCATATCAAGGTTAGCGTTAGCAGTATGAATAATATTGCCTGCTAATTGAAATGAGTATCCTCTACAATTCGCTGAAGACCTTTCTGCAGCACGGGTGGGGTGATCGGTTGGGTTTTCCTTGCCTAAGAATGATATCACAATATTTAAAAATACTCTCCATGGAACTAGCTTGCAATTGAAGCTACAGTAAAAGACAGTACTGCAACCGACTATTCTGTAGACTCCCTTCTTGTTATTCATGTCAAATGGTTTTGTGTCTCATGCAGACAGTCACGCTTGGTTCTACTACTGCTTCTGATCAGCAAAACGTTTGAACTAGGCTTGCATTGCTAATTCCACCAAGACCCTACATAAGCCCACAAAAGAGAGTGATTCGTTTTTGCAATGCTGATAAGTCACCCAGCAGACTGATCTTTTTTCCCCCGAGCTAAAATGTACAAGATCCCAATGTGACTTCTTGGAAGCAATATAGGCTAAGTACTAAACAGTTCAGGCACAGCTTTGTAAAGTCTAAAGAGAAACCCTGACAAGTGCACTGTTCACAACTACTAGTGCTCATGGGAAAGACAAATGGAGAATCTGACCAGACACCTACTAATTTAAAAGCCCACATGGCGGAGCACAGCACAGGGACAGTTCTGAGTCCCAAAGTAGCACTGCCCCAGCAGAAAGAATGCCAGGAAAGCATTTAGCAGAGAAGAGCTTGAGGCTAAACTCTTTGTTAATTTGCTTCCCTACCTCAATATTTCCCTTTTACTGAAGGCTTTTACAACCACTGTGTTTATCAATGCCAGCCACAGATAAAATGCAAGGCAGTCAGGATGGAGATTAGTGGAAAACTGGCCAAGAGTTACTCCCTAGATTCAGTCAAGTCCTTGTTTCTTGGAGCATGATGGCTTAAATTTTTAAAAGCAGTTATGTAAAACTGATACTGCATTTGTGTCCCCTGCAGCACCAGGTGACTCTGCCCTCTGCCCTGGCTAGAAAGGCTCATCTTTCTGGCAGAAAGCAGAGAGAACATCATTTAAATATGCTCCTTGGCTGCCCATGAAGATCTGCTCCACAGCAGGCTGGGAAAGTGCCACACCACTTCTGAAGACAATCCCACCTGCTTGTGATGGAGGACAAAAAAACCAGCTTAATGCATTGTCCATGTGTGTGGCTTTCTCTGGGCTTCATGTGTTTCCTCCTAAATGATGAGGCCACAGGTGTATTTGAAAGCCAGGGTGTAGATAAATGAATTTGCTGTCTCTCTTTTTTTTAAGTTTGTGGCAATTTTACTTTATTTTCCCAACAACCCCCAGAAGGACTTTACTAGCTGATCTTTCATAGATGTGGTTTTACATGTCTGGAAATAAATTACTAGAGTTATCTGTTGTCTTTTTTTTTTTTTTTTTTCCTGTAGCACTTTGAAATGTGGGGGCTGGAGAGAGATAAGTGATATAGGTTTGCTGGACTGGCACAAATGTAACAGGGTCACAATTTATGACTCAGCTCATTCATGGTAGATTGTATGCTCTTGAGGTGCTCGATGATTTATAGCTGATGTAAATTGTGATACTTACTGTGCCATTAGCAAAGCCATTATCTCTGTCGTGAGAACTTACGATCAATATATGTCAGCACAGACAGAAACAGTATTGTGAGCTTGCTGATACAAATGAGTTTGTGGAGAAGCATTCTAGGATGCCATTTGACACAGCCCTTTGAGAATTTTGAGAATAACAATTTTATTAACAAAAATCCTGAAGTCAGGTAGCTATGTCCTTTGCAATTAGGTATGTAATAACGGCCAGAGTGCATTAGTGCCCTCCCTCAAAAAATAATTTTGCAAGTTGCAACAAATCTGTTTACTTAAAAAACTAGCCTGTAACATGATGCTGGCAGTCATTTTCTAGATAATAACTATGAATATGTGGAGGTATTATTTGCGATCATGAAAATGAGTTCCCAGAATTAATTAATTTTATTTTGCAATTAAAGAAAGTGCATTTTGTGGAGAAATGCAGTACTAATTTGAGCCTCCTACCAAAGAAGAGGATAAGCACAATACATTCAGGTCACTGAGCACAGACTGGGTGTCATACTGGATAGCCAAATGTCTAAGCTAAAGCTATGGTAAGCAAGCCACTGACTACAGTCAGCTCACAATAAATAGCCACACAAACTATTTATTCAGAGTCAGTTTAAAACTCATCATACTTGGACTGACAACTCTAAAGAGTAACTTCACTAAATAAACCATCTTTTAAGGTTGTTCACCTTGTTGTTTTTCAGGAAAGACTATTCATACAAGGGCATAGCTGAAAGCACCACCTGCCCTTTCTCAAAGATATGGTTAGGTCTAGAGCTGAACTTCTTTCAAAGCTCTGGAGCATTTTATATGGCATTTTGGTCCAGCTCACTCTGGAAACAGTTATCAACCATGAAATGCTGATCTCTCTAAAGAAGGGTGCTCAGACTGCTCACTCATAATTGTATGTGCACAACATTCACAAGCATGTTACTATTCAGGATTCTGCATAAGGCTCTTAACAGCATTACAGTCACTGTGTTTGGCCCCTGCATCTGTTCCTTCTCCTACCTCTTGCAAGACTGGCTTGCCTCATCAGACAAATCGCAAAGTACTCTTGCAACTAAAAAGTTGTCAGCAACCCCATGCCTAAATTGACTAACCAAAGCTGTTGCTCTGATGGTGGTCTCTAATCCACCATCTTCTAGTTTCACATAGTGTTCCTGTTATAGGACTACCACTGTCAGAGAATCACAGAGTAATTCAGGTTGGAAGAGACCTCTGGCAGTCTCCAGTCCACTTCCCACACAAAGCAGGACCAGCTAAAGCAGGTTGCCTGGGTTGTCTCCAATCGAGATTTGAGTATTTCCTAGGATAGAGACTCCACAACTTCCCTGGCCATTTGTGCCAATGTTTGATCTTCCTCACAGTGAAGAATTTTTTTCCTACTATGTATTTACAATTTTCCTTATAGCTATTTCTGTCTGTTGCCTCTTGTCACTGTGCCCCTCTGAGCAGAGTTTGGCTCTGTCTTCTCTACACCCTCTCATTAGATAGTTGTGGACAGCAATAAGATCTCCCCTTCACCTTGTTTTCTCCAAGCTGAAAAAAAAACAGTTCCCACAGTCTTTCCTTTATGTCATGTGTTCCAGCTCTATGACCATCTTGGTGATTGGAGTTCGACTTGCTCCAGAAATTCTGTATCTATCATCTTTCTTGTAGTGGGGAGCCCAAAACTGGATGCAGAACTTTCAATGCAGCCTCCCAAGTGCCAACTAAAGGGGAATAGTCACTTCCCTGGACCTGCTGGCTATGTTTTTGCTAAAACAGTGCAGGATATGATTAGCCACTTTTGCCACAAGGACACACTGCTCACTGATATTCAACTTGTATAACCAAGATCCCTAGCTCCTTTTCTGCAAGGTCACCTGCTAACGACTCAGTCCCTGACCCATACTGTTGCAGGGATTCTCCTTTCCCAGGTGCAGGACTTTGCACTTCCCTTTATGGAACTTCATGAGGGTCCTATCAATGCATTGCTCCAGCCTAGCAAGATCTCCTTGAACCCAACTTGGTGTCAACTGTCAACTTTCTGAGAGTGCACATGGTCCCATCGTCCAGGTAATTAAAAAAGACATTAAACAGTCCTGTCCCAAGTATCAGTACCTGAAGACCATCACTAGTGACCACCAACTAGAGGTACATTGTATTATTGATTACAATCCTTTAAGACTGGTAGTCCAGACAATTTTCCATTCACCTTATTGCTTATTGTCCACCTAGCCAAACCATATCTCACCAATTTGGCTATCAGTATACTATGGGAAACCACACCAAAGTCTTTGCTAAAGTCAAAATATACAACATCTACTACTCTCTTCTCATTGAGAGTCATCTATCTCATCACAGAAGGCAATCGGTTTCATCAGGCATAATATGCTGTTGGTAACTCCATGCTGACTGTTTCCAATCACCTTTATGGTATTCAAGCACCTGGACAGGACCTCCAAGAGGACTTGCTCTATAAACTTTGTCATGCCTTTCCAAAGCTGCTATAGAGCAGCCACATGATGATATTGGCCTGCTCCCTTGGTGCTCCTAGAGACATCCCATCTGGTCCATCTGGCTTGTACATGTCCAACTTGCTTGAGTGCTCCTTTACTCTGTCTTTCTCTCCTCTGGGTATTGCTGCACTCCCCTAGACTCTGCAACCAGGTTCAAGGGCATGAGAGGTCTGAAGGCAGCCTTCAGTAGCAAAAAAGGCAAAAAGGACCTACTACCTCGACCTTTTTCATGTCCTTTGTCCCTTGATCTCTAGCTGTACTTAACAGCAGCTGTACTTAACAGCTGTACTTAACAGCAGTTTCTTTAATTTTCCTTTTGCAATTCTGTTATAGAAGGCCTTCTTGTTGTCCTTCACATACCTCGCTAATTTAAACTCCAGCTGCTCTTCTGGTATCTCTATGCTTTCTTATATTACAGTAAATTAGTTAAACTTACCCCATTGGTAGGAAGAAAAACTCTAAGGAAGAACTCACTGGAGCCATTTACACAAGGGAACTAGCCAAATGCATCTAAATCTTTCAAGACCTGGAAGCAGCACCCAGGTGGAAAGGGATAATTTCCAGATGTCCACCCTCCATGGAAGATTTAAAATCCTCAAAGAAAACAGCTCATAGAAAATTCATCTTATAAGACACATCAGAGAGAGAGAAAATTCGTTGTTCTGTTTTGTTACTGTGCATCTCAAATCCTTTCCCAAACTCTGACTCTTGCTCTCTATTTTTTATCTCACAATGCACATTAATTAACGATTGTATTTTAACATTCTGCCAGCACATTATATCTATTTTCATTTGGAAAACTTTTGTTTTTTTCCCCATGGGGCATTAAGATAAGCACTTTATTAATTAAGCTGCCCGGAATTGGATTCAGATGATTGGGAGTGCTACCACTTCTGTCAAGTGTGAGACATAATTGTTTGGAAAGATGAAAGACAGCTCTGGAAAAAAAAAAAATTAACAAATCTATGGCTGAGCACACACTCAGGGGACAAAGCACCGTGTCCTTCAAATCCTTGCTCCCTAAGACCTTCCTAGGAGAACCTTGGCACAAACAAAATTTTGGAAAACGATAAGGGTTATATTCCCATTTGTCTTCACAATGAAAGGTGACAATGTTTCCGACATGTAAATATAAAAGCCCTAGGAGAAGATAAAATATATTCTTGATCTTTTCTTTAAAGATTCTAGTTTGCTGCCAGGCATTAATCTTCATATTTCGTGTGAACTACGCTGTAGCTCATAGAGGGTTCAACACATTCACTGTCTTTGCTACCAGAAATTTGTGACATTTTCTCATGAAATACATCAGGTGTGAAAATGGCAGGAAGAGAAAACAGTGACTATCAAAGGAGGTGGTGCCTGAACTCCTGCCTTATTTTCGAGTGACTTTCCAGCCTGCGGTTGTCACTGTAAAGCTAAGAGAGGAATTGATATCAGCTATCTTGCCAAAATTATCTCCTCTTGCCTTTGATGGGAAATATTTAATCTCTTTTTCTTTTTAACTTTTTGCAGTGATGCACAAGGGAAGAGTTCCAGTTTCACTTCTTTTTCCACTAAAACAAAGCACACCACACCTAGTTACACACTTACGTCTGCTACTTGCTGTGTTAAGGCCCAGAGCCTGCCTGGCTCTTCCTTTAGCCCCTGCCATCAGGCACACTGCTCTTTCCATGGTAGGCACCTGAGGCAGCAGGTTTCCAGTTGTATCCCAACTTAAAATGGCAAAATAGTACATTGCTTTGAAGATGTCCATTCATACATCATCTCTTGCACTGCTGTCTATTGCCCCTATGAAATACTCTTCTGGGATGATATGACTGTTATCATCTTGATTTCCTACAACATGCATGTTTTTTTTAGCTTTTGCAGCCTCTTCCCACATCAGCTTGAGAATCACCTTTTTCTTTCTTATTTCATGTGGTGTTTTGACTGATGCCCTCCTGGTTAATGACTGTCTAACCACTTCAGTCAAGGCCTGGGAGCTTTGCCTGGCAAATGAAAAGGCTTTCATTTTAGATCTTCCTGTATTCTTGCTCCATATTTTGACCCAAATCCCACCCAGGACCTGCTTTCTTAACCCTCTCTCCTCTAGCCCAGCTTGAAAGAATAGCTTTTAAACCCTTGCTTTTTTTAAACATCCATGAGCCCTATCAGAGATTCACATCTCTGTTGTACCACACTTAAAATCGTACTGCTTGTGTCGTCTTGACATGGAGAGCAGGGCTCTTCCCGTTCCTGTACTACACAATCATAGTTAGTTAATTCCTGCCAGAACGATCTGAAAATTATTTTTAAAATCACATATATCAAACCCAACTATTTTCAGGACTAAATGTTCCTTTTGTATAGTTGTATTTGTTGGTGATATCCACCCTCTGCACAAGCAGAACCAAGCAAGTCTTGAGCACTCTTCAGGTGCCCTCTGAACTCCTGGGAAATTTGACTTTGATGAGGAGACATTCAGCGTTTCCCTTCTTTCATTTGGGCCCTATCCCACTGTACTCTTCACACCAAGGATATTTCACACAATCACCCCAAGAGAAGGACCCGGACAGAGACCTGTCACCTTCAATTCCACCTGATCTGTCTTTGTACCCTGACCTGTTGCCTGATACAGCGCTATTCCAAAAAACTGATCTGGAGATGCCTTAAAATGAAAGTCTTCCACAGCAGGCGTCAAACCCAGCCATTTTGTAAGCCCGTATCTTCATGTGTGAATTCATCGGTCTTCAGCTAAAGCATCCCTCATGCACTCCCCCTGACCTGCCAGCTGGTTAGTAGTTAAGTGCTTTGGTGCTGCCATATCTGCTGCCAGTGACTTGGCTGTGGTACAGGGGTTGGCAGAAGATGAACAGTATGCCTGTGGTCTCCATGCTGACGTAGGTCTGCCCCTACCCAAGTTAAGCATCCCTCTTTGGGACCCCCTGTGCTTTTGGCAATGTAAACACTTGAATAACATTGCAAACACCAGTCCACTAAAAGTTGGGCTCCGAAAAGTTCTGACACTGGGGGAGGGATAAAAAAAGCACCAGATTTTCTAAAAATACCTGGCTCCATGTTATTTTGGCAGAAATTTTATTCTCTGCAGAAAAAGGAAAAACTGATTTTTCAGAGGCATAGAATTTCAGAAACAAAATGATTCCCCAAAGGATAAGAAAAGGCACAACAGGAATTATTCTTTGGCTCATTGATTTTAAGGCCACAAGGGACCATTATGAATATCAAGTCTGAGCATCTGAATAAGGCAGGCCACAGAATTTTCCACATTAATTCCTCCATTAAGGCCATACTCTGTAGTTGAACAAAGGAACAGGTTTTAGACTGGCATCCAATTAGATGCATTAGCAAATGCCACTTTTCTCTCCAGTTCCCCCTAGTATATTTTTTTTTAATAGATACACTTAAAGTAATTTGAAATCTTTTAAAATGAATGTTCAACTTCCCATCAGAGCTGGACCATTTACACCTCCTGGACCATTTACACCTGGACCATTTACACCTCCCGGACCATTTGCGGTGAAGAGCACAAGTGCTCAGACTTGGGAAGCAGGTAAGAGAGAGATGAGTCCTGCTGAGAACAAACCTCCTCACTTCTCACTGAACACAGGGTAACATAGGAGAGCAGGAAATAAATTAGGGAACCATTACTATTGGCAGAAAAGACGATGCTAAACTTCGAACTAGAGCTCTCCATTTAACACAGAGCAGAGCAAAAATGGTATGTACAGGGATAGCTCTGGATTCCAGACAGAAGGCACTAATTTCTCTGTGTTTATTTTCAATGCTCCTACACCTATAAAAGCAGGCAGAGAGCAAGGCTGGACCTGGGCAGCCCAAGGCAGCACATGAAGTCCCACATCTCTCAAGGTTTCTGTGATCCTTTGCTCGCAGGAGTGTGCCTGAAGGCTGTTTACTCCTCTGGTGCACCACACGGAGGTCACCTTGTGTTTGCACCGTGGTGAAAGGTCCTGCTTGCAGGTGGTCTGCAGGAGGTGCTGTGCGAGCTGGCAGCGCTGGAGGGGTAATGCACAATGCAGGGCTGGAGGACAGGAGAGGAGCCAAGCCTCAGATCTCCGGGCGGGATATGCAGAACGTGGCTGCTGAGGCAGGGAAAATGCTTCTGGTGCTTTGCTTTTGGGCCCTCATACGCTTGCTATCAGGGAGAGGGTGTAGGTAGGAGCAGGATATTGGACAAATGCATCTAAAAGCCTTTAGAAGTGACAAGTGGCAAATTCCCACCTCACACACGTGCACACACTTTTCTTTTTTAAGGAATGGTGTAGGGTCACCCCCAGGTTTAACCAGTCACCCGTTGCTCCCGATGACGAGGAGAGGTGGCTTTTCACAGCAGTGCAGCTCCACGCTCCTTCCCTTTGCTGTGTCTGTATAGCCCAACTCAAAAAATGGCACAGGAGACCTGCTTTGCAGCAGTGACAGTAAGTACACGAGGAGCAAGACAAGAACATCAGACCCTGAAATTTAGGGGAAGACTGCAGCAGAGCTGCTAATCCCACTTGAAAGGATGGGCTCATGTCCAATTACAGGTTTTCTTCCAGTCCACTGGGAAAGCCATTACACTGATGGCAAATGGATTGGCGCAGCCATGGCAATCTTGAAAGCATTTAGGATATCTTTGATTAAATGATATAGTGGGAAAAGACTGAAATTGCTTCTCTAGCAAAAGCCCAGCATGGATAGTTTTTTAATTAAAATGAGCTAATATGGCACTTTTATTTGTAAAATCACATGAAGGGAGAAAATAAAACTGAGGCACACACACAAGAGAGGGAAAACACCCCTTTGTTTTCTCTTCTGGCTGATTATCACCACACTGTTTTAAAAATCCCTTTGCTTCTCTGTGTAATCAGGTTGATTAAAATCCTCTAAAGAAATAAAACAGCTGCACAGACCTCCAAAATCACACTCTTCTCTACTGCGTGTGCATTGTATTCTTTCCGACAGCTTTGTTTTCAAATTATTCTTTTCCCTTCATTGCTTCTGAAAGCCTATTACTGGATTTATTAAAACAAAGCCGAATAAGCATGCTGAATACAGACACAGTGATTGCCTCAACACATGTTGTTCTTGCAAGGAGTACTGTGCTAGCAAGTCTGAACTGCCGGCTGTTGCTGAACTGACTGCAGAACAAAGGAAAACCCAGCTGAACTAATGAAAATGTTCACAAAAGGAAGGCTCCATATTTTGCCCTTCTATCACATGCTGAAGAGCTAAAATAATAATTATTAGGCTGAAGACAGACTATGACACTTTACTTCAGCCCAGGCTAGGAGAAGAAATGGTCCTGTATTGTCTCTAAGATGATCTGATGCTGTAGTGGCTTGGGAAGGGGCCACGCTGCTTCATTCCCACTCCTGCTTGGCCTTGTTTTGCCTAGCTGCAGGAGGGAGAGCGGATGAGGAGAAGCCGGTGGGCAGGCTGGCAGCAGAGCACACTGCAGACATGCGCTGCACACGCACACGCACACTGCATGTACGCACGCTGCACATGTGCACAGCACATATGCACATTGCACATACTCACATTACATATACGCATGCTGCACAACCCCCCCCTGTTGGAAGGGCCCAGCTCCAGCAGGGCAGCTGCCACTGCTGCAGGTGAGCTGATGGTGACAGCAGGCCAGCAGGGGCCTGGTGCCTGACTGTGAAGTGGCAGAGGAGGAGGAGAAACACATGAACCCCTGGCAGCTGGTTAGGCGGCACACCTGTGCTTGCACCAGTCCTTGCCCTAGTGCTTGTGTGAACCAAGGTGTGCCCAACTGCTAAGCCAGATGTCTCTGTCCCCAGCCTTTTCTCCCTCCCCGTTTCATTTGGTTTTTTGCAGGCAGGCTTCCCTGAGGAAGCAGGAGGTTTAATCAAATGAATGGGGTTAAACCTGATTCTGCAAGGAGATGCATTGCACCCACTGCTGAAGCGGGAACTCGTGCTGGAGCCACTGGTGACTCCTGTCTGGGCAGCACAGGAGGTGCCCTGTTTCTTACCGAGCCCTCCTTCTCCACAGCTCTCCCTGTTGTGGGGAGTTTTGTTCCTTGCTCAGCCCATCCAGCCTTTTGCGTCGTCTCAAAATGAAGGGAAAGAAAGACGCACCTGCAGGCAGAGGCAGTTCAGCAGATGCCCATGGCTGTAACACTGCTGGAGCATGCACAAGCAAGACGTGGGTTCTTTTATTACTGGCCTCAGTCAGAATGATAGCTCAAGTTTTCCCACCTTTTTGATTTTCACAAGAAATTTCCTTTAATTTCTTGGTCGGGACAATAGATGTCTTTGTGTTGCTAGGCGGTACCATTTAAATGTCTTGGATGTAGCGCAAGGCGCACAGGGCAAGCGCTCACTGCTGTCTCTCCGAGCGGCTTTTCCTGGCTGCGGTGGACCACACACCTCCTCCCCAGCCACCCCCCGGCCGCGCGGCACTATCCCTGCCACGGGCACTGCCCGGCTTCCCTCTCACTCCGGTAACACGAAACTTTGCTGTCTCATCATAGAGACAAAAACGCCTCACTGGCATAAATAAGCCTACACTTAGTTCGACAGGACATGTTGTGTTTACTTTAATGGTTAACAGAGCCTTATCTGGTAAAGTCAAGTTGAAAAAACTACTTCGCAAATCTGAAACAGTGACAAAGTAACTCTTAAAGTGTTTAAAAATATGAAAATGCAATGCCTGCTGGATAAGAGTAAACACAGTCCATCCTATGCAAATGACTGAGGACAGGGGCAGCTTTTGAAAATCCCAAAGGCTAGAAATTTTTTTCTGGCTAGAAGAAAAAGTGTATCCTAAATAGTTTTAAATCAGTAAAGTCTATCTGCAGTTATCCAGATGGAGTAAAATGCTGGCCCCACAGATGTTAATCACCCCATGAAGTCAGCGAGGTCAGGGTTTTACCCTGAGACTCTATTTATTTAAAAATAATTCATATTTCTGGCATTTTTATATACACTTACATAGCACAGACTTACAGACTTCCTGTGCTGTGCCCATACATATATATTATCTTTAACAGCAGTATGTGTACTAATGCTTTGTAAAATCTTTTAATGATTTACAACGCTAAAGAAAAGAGTTTCTAATTTCTCTTTATCGTCCTATTCAGAGGTCACTCCGTATGTTGCTCTCCTCTCTCCAGCGCAAACCCTGTTCTAGCGGAATGACATGAAAGCATAAGTGTTAAGGGTCTGATTAAGAGCAGCCTCATTCCACAAAACATGCCAGTGTTTTTAAGATGCAGTGGCACTGCACTGTTTTGCAGCATGGACCTATAAAGGCACCACTGTTTTCCTTTATGATGCCGAGATATGGAGATTGGTTGATTTATATGCCTGTTACATGCACCTGGGGGAAAGGAAAAAAGGATGGATAAAACTAGGAGTCAGTGGCAGAATTGCAGACAGAGCCTTTTGGGGGCTCTGGACACCCTAGAAAAGGCAGATAGCCCCTCCAGCCCACTGGCCGACGGGGCGAGCTCAGAGCAGGCACGGTGCTGGGACCCCACAAAGGACGGAGCTGTAACACCCGCACGCTTCCCAGTGAGTTACAAAGGCAGACAGGTCTCCTGCGCTCAGGTCTTTCTCCCAGCAGAAATGATGTGACAAGTTGAACCATTCTCCTGGTCCAGCTGGGCAACTGCATCTTTTACAAGAGTATTTTTTTTAAATTGCATGCCATGGCATATATTCATATATGCATTTTTCTGTAATTGCTGTATTTCAGATTTTTTTTCCTGAATTTACCCAAATACTTTCCTAGTATTGAAGTAAGAGGATGTGACATCATATTTTTTCAGATTCCTGTACTTAAATCTCTGCCACTCACATTTCAGAAGGGGAGCATGTGTTGTCCACAGCAGCACTGGTATGTTAAATAAATTTTGTGGTAGAAAAAGTTTTTAAATCCCTTTTGAAGCCTTTCCCCAAGCTTTGTTAAACAGGTCACTTTTTCACCAGTTCGAACAATAGATATGCATGTCGTAAAAGTTTTAGAGACATTTTTAAAAATCTGTGTCTAAGTTCACACGCGCAGTTAACGTATGCGTCTGTGTTTGTGTCTAACCTTGTACGTAAAGCTGTTTCAGCTGTGGTGCTTATGGATGGTTAAAATTATATCTCTTTCTTTGATCACAAATCAGTGTAACACATTATCTTGATTCTCAGTAACTTCCAACTTTGATGTTATGTTCAATAAAACATAATGCTGTGTTGGAAAATCCCTTGGGAATCTTTAATTTCTTTTCTTTTTTTTAATATATATTACATTTTAAATGGGATTAAATTGTCTGATTAGTGAAGCAGGCTCTTGCTGTAGCAGATAAACGCTGAATTCCTCAGGGCGATCTACAGCCATTGTTAAAGCATCTTGCCAAGATGCCGGCAAGCTCAGCGAACCCTGCGAGAGTCACGCAAAATATTTTCTTCGTGCCGAGGCTGGTGTCATGCTCCAACCCCAACCTTTGCTTTGCTCATTCATCTTCCTCCACGCAAACCTTTGCTTTTGCCCATAGAAATGTTGGTAAGGCTGTGCTGTAAAGTAGGTGAGAGAACTGATGCATGCTTTCAATGATAAAATCTGTTGCCTCCCCAAACCCAAGAGCTATGCAGAGACTTGCCTGCACAAAGCTATGGGCTTTGAGAAGCTGTGTCGCCACAGAGCATCATTCAAAAGATGCGGCAAGGCTGACTTCAGCCATCATCCCAAGGGGTACAATTGCTCCTCACTCTTCACAGGCTTTGTGCTGCCTTGAGGTGGGCCAGCACTGCTGCTTATGGGAAGCCAAGCAGTGTCAGGAAACTGGTCAGAGCCCAAGAAACAGGGCAGTTAGCCCAGAAGAGCCAAGCTGGTAATGTGTAAGGCCTTGGCATGGTCCCTGTGCCTGAACAGCCCTTGAACAAATGCTCGGTCAGGCTCATAAAGTACCTGATGAGGAACAGCAGTCACACCCCAGCCTGGGAAGGCAGCATTCCTTTTTGCTGGCTTGGAAGAGACTTCACTGAGCTGCAGTTCAATCTCAGGCATGGCGCTAGGTTTATCCTAGTGAAAACACTTCTGGAAAATGCTTACAAGCCATTGAAAAACAAGTAAGGCTACAAAGGGTGGGCCAAGACAGGAACGGACTGGAGCAAGAGGAGGAGAGGTTGACAGGCAGGTGGATCTTCTCCCACCCCTTCTTATGTTCTGGCAGCTTCTAGTTGAGATAGTTCTGCCACCTGCCCTTCTGCAATTTCTGCAGCATCCAGCCCTCATCCACAGTAGCTTGTCCTATGTTCATTTTAATTGCCTCCAGCAGATTAATGGGGGCAAGTGGCGCTTAATAAACTCTGGCTGAAGATGGCTAGATGAGTCTGAGAGAGGAGGTCCTTCTTAAGCTGTCAAGCAGTAACAGTAGCCTTAGGAACCTGGGGCCATGCCATTATGCTCTTTATTACATTTTATAAAGACAATATATTACAGAAGTAACATTACAGAGTTGGACAGTGACAGGCCAAGCCGCTTTTGCCATACTGCAAGCATAGGAAAATTCTCCATCACTTTGGCTTTTATTGGCTAACACAGTTGTCTTTTAAAAGTCAACGAACATATGATGCAAGAAGAAAAATTAAAAAGTACAATAGACTGACTAGCAAAATAAAACTCCATATTAAAAGGACATAAACACAAAAGACCTTTTAACTCACTATAGTTCTGCCTCTTGAGTCATCAGGCTTTTAATTTTTCTTTGGAGACAGATATATATATAAACAACATTGCTGTGAGATATACTTCTAAGCATGAAATTTGTTGAATAATACTCAATGAAAAGTTACACATAAACCCACTTGATTATTTTATAAATAATTCAAACATTTAGTGTTATAATAGCGTACCTACATAAAGAATGCTGAAGTGCCCCTGCACAGGGTATGAGGCAGAGCTTAATAATGCAACTGGGTTTTTTGGTCCTTCGGCATCCAGACCCAGCTTGGACATCATTTATGTACCTATGCAGTTTACACAGGTGAATAGCACAGCCGCCTTTTCAGAGAGCTACTCGTGTGTAAAGCTAACTTTCACAATGCGATCAGCAGCCATACTCACAGTGTATATGGTGGTATTTTAGTGTTTTCAGGGTTTGGCTATAAAAAGAAGGTTTGCATATTTTCAGGACCCAAAGAAGGGGATGTGGGACAGGAGTAGGGTTGTTTCTTTATGTCTACACAGTAGAAAAGTATCTCCAAATTTACACAGGTAAAAACAATGTGTTCATAGGTGATCCTTCCCCACCTGATCACCGGAAGAGAAGATTACCAAGCCAACTGGAAGAAACATTTCACAATATGCTTAAAGGAAAAAGTGTGTTGATATAATTACTGGCAATTAAAAAAAATACCAATTTAAAAGCTCTGGGAGAAGAATATATATGATGAAGGATCTGTTTGCATAGTTGTAATAGGTGAGTCTGATAGGAACATAGCAAGATATTGCTAGCATAGACCCAGGAGGCACAATGTGAAAACAAAGCAGTGCCAGGGAGTCTGATAAAACAGAGGCAATGGGACAAGACCTCACAAACCATCACTAAGACATTAGCTGTCTTTGGTGACCAAGTTTTAATTATCCCGCTTTGCTTTCCAGCTGGTACCTAAATAGCTGACTCCATCCAAAGTGAACGGTAAATTGCATTATCAGCTGTTTGGTTTGAGGTAAAATGTGGGCAAGTGAGGCAGGCTGGGATCCTCATGTGGGTGTATGCAAGACCTAAGCCCAAGGCACTGAAAACCTGGGTCAACAGCAAAGATTCCTCAAACTTGGATACTACCGATGAATGTGCGGGTCAGCAGCAAGGACTTCTGGCTTTCCTGGCAGCATGTAGGCCCCCTCTCAACTGCTAAAACCAGGGTCCAAAATCTGGCCATGCCCTCTCTTCCTACCTCCTAGTGCATCACCCCCAAACCCTCCAGCTCCCTACTATTCCCCCAACCCAGGACCTGGTCCCCTGCCTGCTGCAAGAGATATCCTAGCAAGGATTAGACAGTTTTGCAGTGGTTCCTGTGCTGTTGGGAATAGGTATACCCCAGTTCAAAAGTCCTTGGTATTAAACATGAAAGACCCGAGCCTAGAAAGGAGCAGCAAGAGTGGTGTTTAAGGCAGCGAACATCAGGCATTTCAGAAGAAATTGCTATCCAGTACAGAGTAACAATCCCATAAACCACAAAATGACAAAATCTATCCCACTGGAAAATAGCCATGAGAGAGGAGCTCTTGCAAATGCATCTCTGACCTGAGAGATAAAATTAGAAAACTAAAAGCTGACTGTTGTGAAACCAGCTTTGCATAGTCCAGTAATTTAGAAAGCTTAGATAAGTGTTTGAGTTGTTGTCTTGACTTTTCTGAGGACAACGACCGTATTGGTACTACCTTTAATGGGGCCAGAGCGTCACCCCTGAACTTAGCGCTGTTGATCCAAAGCAGCCAACATCAAGTTGTGACAATGCTCATATGAGCACATGAATGAATTCAGTACAGGACCCAATTTTCTAAGGAACTTTCCCATTAGTAGGCAAAGAGTAACACTTTGCTCAGGATTCATACCTGGTTGTTTGAGGAAAGTCTCTATGAAAATACTGCCATCTAAACAGTTTATGTGAAAATATCTCCAGGAAAAAAAATTAGCAGTGGCAATTCAAATGACAAACTGTAATCCATGGAACTCGGGAATAGAGCTGGCTTGAAGGAAGTAAAAGTGCTTTTCCTCTTAAGAAAATGTTGACTTTTTCAGGGAATGATTGAAAAAAGAAAGTCTTCGTCCCAAAACATAATATTTTGTTTCTAAGAAGTGGCAACAGTGCCTTGAGTTCAGGAGCTTTGGAAGGTAGCTTGAGGGCCTATCTCCTTCCATAAATTATGTTTCCATGATGCCCCCCCTTCTTTATAAAGAAACATAGGAAACTAACCCTGTTTGCAAAAACTTAGCTTCAGTTGAACATTCCTCAACCTTGACTGTTGGAAAAATATTTGACCAATCCTTGTAAAAAAAGTTTATCTTACTAACATTTCTACACTGATAAAATAAAATTTAAGCAAATAGAAGAATTTATATATTTTATATATATATAAAAACTATATACACACAGAGACATATTTGCAGTAATTAAATCAGTCTAAAGAAACCCTCTCTCTGTTTGAAACAATTCCACCATGTAAAAATGAATTAATGCACAAGGTATAAATAAATACCAGTTAAATATGTATCTTTCTGTTGGGGAAGAGAGGGCTGTTTTGCTTTTTCCAGTCCCTTAGTAATAGTTAGGTGTTAAAGTTTTTCTGCTGCAATAAAATGTTTTTTTTGTTAATATTGTTAGAAATCAAATTAAAAACTCAACTGGCCTGCGTGTATACTGTATTTAAAAGTCCTCTGCTCCTGAATTTCTCTTTTTATCCAGACAAGTCAAATGCTGCTGGTACTCTGTTTTTCATTCACAGTCTTCTTTCCTTAAAATCATGTCACCCTGCCCTGTCCAGAACATGAAGACAAATATGCACATAACTTACATTCCTCTGTAAGACCCAGATGCTAAGAAATCCCTAAATTAAAACTGGTATAGTATTTCAGGCTTAAAAATAAATGTAAGTGAAGCTACCTTCAGCACAAGGTAAAAATCACCCCTTGGAAAAAAAACTGCCCACACTGTAAACAGGAATAAGCGCTGTAATATTTCTGAGTGTCATGGTGCTGGGAATTCCCTCTGCCAGCCTCCGATTCTCACCATACATTGATTTTTATCATAAGCTGTTCTAAAATTAGAAAAGGCCAGGATCTGACAAGTATCCTTTCTGTTTCGTCCTAGCAGATGGAAACCAAGAGGTGCTTTGTCAGCTTGAAACTCTTCCAAAACCTGAGGCAATAATCTGACATGTTAAACCGAATTTATATAAAGTCTTGTGTCTTTACATCATGCAACATCATTTATGGCACGCTGGGCAGTGACAGTTTAAGTTATGAAAATGCTGTATCACACAGCAGATCAGAGCTGGCTTTATAGCAGGTCTCATGAATTTCTTCATCCAGAAAGAATGAATTTTGTGTGGGAGCATTCTGCATAGCACCCCTGCAGAGCAACAGATTAAAACTGGATTTTAGCATTTACCTCTTGCTCAACTATGAATCAGGAATTAGAATTGATAATGGAAGTTACCCATCAACTGCAGATGAACAGGAGTAGCTTTATGGATAAAAGGAGTTCCTTTTTTTAAATTATTATTAAAGAAAACCTATCCTCTTCTCCTATTTCAAAAGTGTCTAGGCTCTGGATAGAGAGTGATTAGATCCATGCAAGTTATCAGCATGGATAAGGAAGATGCATTTGAAGTAACACCTCTCCAGATTGCAGAACATTATTCTCAAACTCTAGCAGTGGGCTTGAGCTCAGGTGCAGCAGTTCACATTGCAGACCCCTCTTGACAGAGGGTCTGGAAGGGACGTCTACCACAGCCGGCAGGATTCTGCCCCTCGGTTCATTGTCGTGTTTGCTGGGCAATTGAAAGCTTTACGGAACTCTTCAAAGTTGCTCATGGCACCAATAACTCTGCAAAGAGAAGAGAAAAGTTATCGACATGCAGATTGTCTTCTGTTAAACACTACAGGCCTGTAACTGTTTCAGTGTGGTCACTTCAGGTTGAATGTTCAGGCTTCCCATGTCATTTTTCCACAAATAAAACTAAAAAGTTCAGGAGAAATACTCCCATTTAAAGCTAATGTGAAGACAATCTTGTTTCATTTGGTGCTTTGAGAAGCATCTTACTTTGCTAGAAACTCAACCAAAACCAATTGCATTTTGTGGATACTATGTCATTTAGAACAATTTTCTAATCTGACCCTTGGCAGCAAAGTTGGATCAGCGACAGCCTTGCACGGTGGAATCCTTCTTCCAGCAGCTGCCAAACCACCGCAGTCGAGCAGGCAGGAGCATGTAGGCACTTGGTTGTGCTGGAAGTGATTTGATTAGGCTTGTGCCAGCCAGATTCTTGTAACAACACCCTCCGCCTACCCACCCACCCACACACACCCACACCCACACCCACCCACCCCCCCACACACGCACTCCTTGAGACTTTGCAGCCTGAAGCTGAAAAGGAGGTCAGGCAGAGCCTCTCTTACTGGCCAGCTCAGCCTTACACCTGTGAGCATCTCAACTCTTCTGGTAGTTTGGAAATACATTTTCTGAGGCTTCTGCCCTGACCAGCTCCCAAGCTCTCTTGCTTCCACCACAGATGGTGTGATACTGAAAAAGCAGCACATTCCTGCCTCAGACAAGCTAGACAATGTGTCTGCATCCCAGACTGGCACCTTCAGGCATAGGGGAAGAGCTCGCACTTTGTATGCAGTCATCTTTGGCTCCTGCTTTCACGTCTGTATTATTTCATGCTGTCAGAAATTATTATTTTACCATTGCTAGATTGGGATGGTGGTGTTTGCTGATTTTTTGTATGCTTTTAAGCATCTTAGAATGTACTAACCTGAAATTTGCAATGGTACTAAAGTAAACAGCATCCTGAGTTAAAAGCAGAAAAGTATCTACTGAGATATTAATTGTATGCCTTTCCACCCTCTTTGTTATGCAGTGGGAAGGTATTTTTCTCCATTGCAGACAATCAGCTTCTCAGCATAGCTCAGCATGATAGAAAACATTCTTATTACATTGATTAGACTTTCTGTGGGTAAGAAAATTTGCAGTCAGCTGGTGTAAAAATGTCTAAAGGTCAGTTTTGTAGGCAGAATTGCAAAATGATGTTAGGCTTCAAATGAGATATACAGCTTTACTGTAAAAACATTGCAAATACATATTCAGGGACCAGAACAGCAAGAGCTGGTCATGCAGAACTGCTGCTGAAGTTGGTGGGAGTTCTGCCTGCCATGCCAGGGATTTCACTTTGAAACCGGTAATCAAAAATAGCGAAGACACATGCCAATACTGAAAATCTGCCAATTAAAAATAAATCAACTGAGAATCTAGCCAGCACAAAATCTTTATGTGTCCATGCATGTGACTTTTCTACCCATGGTTTGATATTGCCACACATTAACTGTGGAATCAGAGTGGGCTCTCTGGATTTCATCCCGTTGAACCACGGTAGAAACACCCTTCCCTGAATGGGTCGCCCTGGGCTCCCTTGGCAGTCAATAGAAAGATGTATTTGCAAGGTCTAAGTAATCCAAATTTATTGCTTACAGAAGGATTATATATACATACATACATATATATATGTATATACACACTTCAAAATGCCTATTCTTTTCTGACTGTGAAGAGAACCTGGGGTGACTAGCTCAGATGCACACACCTATGCTCAGGATATGTGTTGCTCATTTCTATCATCTTTTGTAGTTACTTAAAAAAAAGCTCTTTGGACTTTTTGGATAGCAAGAGCTGTCAATGTTGAAACTAGCTGTACTGCTGACTCAATGGTCTTGGGACATAAATGAAGCAAAGTTGGGGGAAGTAGATTATATAATTTGTTAACCCAGTTGACATGATTTGCAAGAAGAGATAAGCACCACAGTTTCTCTTCAGGTCTGAAACAGAAGCCTGTTCTGAATATCTCACATAAAAACTAAGAAACAGTTTTGTCTGTATTTTCTAGACCCCAAATTCATCTAACCTTCTCTGGAATTTTCTTTCTTAGCCCAATTCCTTCACGAGTTTTCCTCATGAATGCTCTGTCCCCAGGCTTCCCTGTATATTTTGTGATTTGTACTATCTCATGGGAATGTATCTATGTAATGATTCAGAATATATACATACACGTATAAGTAAATAAATCTGAGGACTTTAAAAGGCAAGAGATGGTTATTTTACCAAAATCTTAACGAGGCAGGAATTATAAAAAAATACTGCTCTATAGGCTGAAGATCAACCTAATACTCCTGTCCTCATTGTCATGATGTATTTTCAATTGTTAAAAGGCATTTTGCAGATTTGCATACTGCACTAGTTTTACCTAGCTAGCTAGTGTAACAGGTATTGCAAAGGTACAGTAGTGCAGGTTTCAATGCAGAGTATAGAAGTCTACCAAGACCAAGCATACACATCTGCAATGCTAGCTTATATTAAATTTGTGTCATCTTGTTTCCAGTTCCATTATTTCTTAACCCATTCTGGTTATAAGTAGCCCAAGGTGTGTTATGCATACCATGTTTATATCTTCAGTTTTGGCATGGCTGTGTCGAGGGAATGTGTCACAGTAACTATGAAGCAACCTCACAACTCCCCTGTGAAGGCAGTGTTGCTATTTTTACTTTACCAAGAGAGAACTGAGGCAAAGGGGGCTCATATCACCTAAATTTAGCCATGGAGAAGGTGGGATCCTGGCTCCCTCTTTAGTCACCAGAAAGTGGTAGGCATCTCCAGAAGGCAACTAATCCCATGTATTGGAGACACCTCCATTATGAATCAGCTTGTGGAGTTAACATCCTTCCCCCAAATACAGAGGTAATGTAGGACTTGTCTGAGGACAAACACAAAATTCTTAGTTAAGTAAACACAACTGACATGAATCCCAACAGAAAAAACTTGCTCTCGGTCACACAAACTCTGTGGAGAAGCAGAGAAATAAACTCTGGCTTCCTAATTCTTAGGAAATCTTTAAACCTTCCTCCTTTTCCAGCCTTTCCTTCTTGAGGTTCAGGAGTGTCTGTGGTTAGGAGAGCCTGTGGGAAGCCTTTTGGGCAAGGACACAGACATGTTGTTACAGCTGGGCTACCACAGCTCATTCAACCAAAGTGTCTCTTGAAGGGTAACTAAGAGTTTAATCTTGGTCTGAACTTACAGGGCATGCTTTGCTTTGCCTTATCAATATAATTCAAGGTACTCACTTTAAAGCTTTTAATGAAATCAGGCAGATTAAATCAAGGACCCTCCTAATATTCATTGTTTTCTAAAGCAGAATTGCATAGAAAAAAAAGTGATAGATTAGACTTTTTAGATACTCGGGCCATGATTACAGAACATCACAGGGGTCAGAGTGCCTTCTGGTTCAATTGTTTTTGAAGGTAGATGGAAGCCCCTTATTTTTACAGAAGAGCATTTGTAACAGTGAAAGATAAACTAATAAAAGCAGTTCAATTTCAATCTAAGCCAAGAGCACAGTCCAATTTTGTGTTTGCTCTTAAACCCCTCTTAACATGCTAAATTTCTGCACTTGTGTGCTGCAGTGATTGATTCTGTATGTATACTGAGTAAATGCATTATTTGCACTACCTGAACTGAGGAGGGCTGTGAGCTCCAATATATATTTGCTCTCTCGCAGATTCTGGTCTGAAGGAGTTGCATCTTACCTAATAAAAGATAAAAAGCAGAAATAGGCACGTTATCTGGGATGACTCTGGAAGTAAAGTAGAATGTAATGTCACTGTTCTTAAGATGCCTATTACTTACAGAATGCACAAGATGGAAAGACACCACAAACTCCTATTTTGTTTCACCTTTGCTAACTTGCATTTTTCTGTTGGTATAGTCTCTTGTTTTTCAAATCCCTTAATGGATCCAGTCTCCACCCACTGTTATTCTCCATCCACTCACTCCCATCATCTAATCATAGCCACTTCACTAGTTCTTTTTTTGAGGTTCTCTATAATTGTAGCTTGCTTTTCAGCTTATGCTGCAGCATCTCACACCTTAATAATTACCAAGCATACTACTTAGTCTCAAAGCTATGTAATGTGTATAAAAGGTACACGTAATGATGCTTATCATCCCTAGAATTGCAGCTGTGTTACCTGACACATTTGTTTCATGTTGGAATGTCAGTTTCTTTTGAAATTACACATTTTTCAAGTTTCCGTCAGTGGAAAATCGCTATTCCTAATACAATACTTGACTCAATTGTAACTGACCACAAAACAGGGTAGAGAGAATATTTGCACAGCTAAATAATCCCTCTTATGCTGTATCCATTGCATGAAAAATCTCATTTAAGCAGCCCCTCCCTTACCTAAGCCCCAATGTTGAATGTTTCCTATCGATAAAATCCTTTAAACCAGTTTCATGGTTTAACCCCAGCCAGCAACTAAGCACCACACAGCCATTCGCTCACTCCCCCCTGTTGGATGGAAGAGAGAATTGGAAGGGTAAAGGTGAGAAAACTCATGGGTTGAGGTCAAGACAGTTTAATAGGTAAAGCAAAAGCTGTGCACGCAAGCAAAGCAAAACAAGGAATTCATTCACTACTTCCCATGGGCAGACAGGTGTTCAGCCATCCCCAGGAAAGCAGGGCTCCATCACACACAACGGTTACTTGGGAAGACAAACGCCATCACTCCAAACATCCCCCCCTTCCTTCTTCTTCCCCCAGCTTTATATGCTGAGCATAACGTCACATGGTGTGGAATAGCCCTTTGGTCAGTTGGGGTCAGCTGTCCCATCTGTATCCCCTCCCAACTTTTTTGTGCACCCCCAGCTTACTCGCTGATGGGGTGGGGTGAGAAGCAGAAAAGGCCTTGGCTCTGTGTAAGCACTGCTCAGCAATAACAAAAACATCCATTATCAACACTGTTTTCAGCACAAATCCAAAACATAGCCCATACTAGCTACTATGAAGAAAATTAACTCTATCCCAGGCAAAACCAGCACAGCCAGGCTGCCCATAGAATATGTGAACTTTGGTGCAATTTTGTCTGGCTGAAGACAGCCCTTGCAGCTTCAATGAGTCTATTGAGTGTCTTAAACTCTGTGGAAACAAGCTGAGCTCAAGCGTACTTGGCATACACTCCTCTCACTGCCCATGTGCCTCCCCTCAGAGGGTCCACTGGATGTATGATTCCTGCAGTGGTCCTGTAAGACCCCCAGATCATCCTTATAGCTTCAAAGTTTTCCTGGAGAAAAACTGACACAGTGTGAAACTCAACTCAGCATAAACGACCAAACTGGAGTCTTTTCATTGGTCAATATTGTCAAACTTAGGTGGCCGTAGACCCATACACTGCTACATTGACTCTCGGCAGAGAATGATGTTCAGCCAGGGTTGGTTGCATGGGTTGCATTGGGTTCTGTTTCTTCAGTTTTAGATGATTCATTCCTTCAACTGGTGGGCAAAGTTTTATAGCAACTTTTACTCCTCATACAGGGAGTTTGTCCCAGCTCTCTTAACCAAACAAATAATTTCCGATTCTCTCCCTTGTTCTACATGTTCTTATAAAAACCTCACATCCCCTATCAAAGTTTTACTACTGCATAGTGTACAGCAAACAAAGATGGGAAAAAATAAACTAAGATTTTCTTCACAGCTGCTTAGTTTCCTTGAACAACATGCTCAGTAACAAATGGTGATGGTACATTTGCAACAGGAGTCTGCGGTAGAAGCAGTCAGAAGCTGCTGCATATGGCAAGCACCAGAAAACTGGGAAGCTAAAACGGAAAGAGGTTAAGGAGTCAATAACATGCAAGAAGAGCCTTGCAGTGGAGGTAAGCAGCAAGAGGAAAGAAAGCTGCCATGACAACACTGTGCAAACCAAAGAGTAATTTCAGCAGTTCTGGAACCATGGCTAGATAGATGAGGACAAAGAAAGAGAAAAGAAATAATAGTCCTGGGAGAAGAAGTCTCTGGTTATACCCTTAGAAGTCTGGTTTGGCTGGTGTAGACTGTTGAAATGAAGCAGTTTCATCTCGGCACTGTACATTGTTCAGGTTAATAAATGGGGACTTGAAACACATTTGTACTACTCACATGGGCATAACTCAGAAAGAAAAGCTGGTTGTGTGTGAACTCTAGACCTGGCAGTAAAGGCTCTTCTTCACCTCCCCTCTTTTCTGTAATCCATCTCCTGTATGCCTGATAAGAAAGAGATACTAAGTGCCTTTCAGCGACATGGAGCCTAACCACAGCTTTTTCTTTTTTTTTTTTTTTTAAATGTTTCAGATATTTTTCATCTACTTACCCTGAAAGCCTCTCGCAAACCTCCATTATCTGCAATGTTTTCTGCCAAAGTCCTTTTGCCTTTCACCTGGCAGAATGAAAGAACATCAGTCATTTGACCCGTTTCTGAACTTCCTTCTTCATCAACTTCAAGAAACAGGGGAAAAAATAAAACAAAGCAAGAATGACCTCAGCCAATTTCAGCCATCATATCTCTGGTTAAGAAAACTGGGTTTCAATGTGAAAACTATCAGTAAACAATTCTCTGTGATGAGTTATCCTGGCTCTGGTCCTAGATCTCTGTAGCACAATATGTAGTAGATAAAATGCACTCAAGAATCCAGTCCCTGATCTTTGATCTGAGCATAAATAATTTTCCCCTGAAGACTGTTTTTCTCTGGTTACATGTGAGATCCAGTAGCCCCTTTCTTAAACTTTTATCTAAAAGGTTATGTCTGTTTCTCTACATAACTCTTTATATACTACTGGGATGCTAAAATAACTTTTAAGTCATAACATAAAACAGCGTAATTAAAAACTGTCAGAGACAGAATTGAAATTGATAGTATCTTCAGTGCTCTAAAAATATCTGCAAAGGAGATTCACATTGCTTTTCCCCAGTATTGATTCCAAGAGGAAGAACAAGAGCAATAAGAACATATTACAAGAAGCAGTGTTATCTAAACTTTCTGAAAAAGCCAGTCTCCTGGCTTGGTATTACCAAGTGCAATATCATTATGAAGAAACCCTCATTTCTGCAAGTGCAGCATTATCTCTGATCACCCAGCCTACTAGGGTCTTAGCGTTACCAAACTGTATTTGTAATTAAGCAGTTTTACTCTCTACGATGCCTTGAATGAGCAAGGTAATTGAGCACAGTTTTGAGCAGAGCTCTGAAGGTCAATGCTGTCTTGCAAATCCTCCGACGATGGGGATAAGTATAGTGGGCTTGGCGTCAGGACCCACCTTAGTCTCAGGACGGTAGAAGAGGTGAAAATGGGGGAGAAGAGGCAAAATGACCTAGGGAATACCCAGATACGTGTGCACAGCCTCACCACTCAGTGCAGATGAGCACCCAGACTGGACCCAAGGTATCTTGCTTGATGCTTCGGGTCCAACGTTACACCCAAGGGTATAACAAAGGAGAAATGGGAGCAGTAGAGGAAAGTGCACCCCTTTCCTGCCACCCCTCCCTCCCCTCAGGAGGCTGGAGATGGAGGTGGGAGAGAGGTTTTTAGGAGAAAAGGTGCTGGGACACCAGGGAACATGCACACACATCAGCTGTCTTTTTTTCTGGTCTACCTACTTATACTTTTTTCTTGCAGTGGGCTAGTGAAGTAGACTGATTTAGAGCATAAGATGAGAGTAATCTAGCAGTGGCACTTGCGCTGTAGGTCACTTTAATAAGTGGAAGAAAACTTTCTGCCGATCTCAAGCAGCTCTGGGTCAGGTATCTGAGACTACTCTGTGCAGACAGTTCGTGACAGGGATCAGGGACCATGATAAGCCCTTTATTTGATCAGATAACTTTATGTGATTACTGCACTCTGAAGCTATTTCTATACCCACTTTTTCTTTCATTACAGTTTTCTGGAGATATTTTTACTGTAAACTGAATAAGAAAGAAGAAGAGTAAATAGGTTTCTTGATCCACGTAAAATATTCGTACAGGGGTAAAAAAACCTGCAGAATGTACAAATATTGATGTAAATGGCAGGCAAAAAAAAAAGCTCTTTGCATGCATAGCTCTTCATACAGAAGCTATAAAATATGGCAGAAAATACCAAGATTCTTCTTCTGTCATCTAAAAAGTGCTTTAGGTTATCCCACGGAAATAGGAGGAAAAAGCCTTAGAGATGATAAGGCTGTGGGTAACAGGATCTCTCTAGTAAGCCCATCCACGGACTTCAAAGGCAATAGCTACACTGGAGGGAAATTCAGATCTATCCTGTCTCAAGAGACAGCATAGAAGGTAAAGGAGATGGCCAAGCCAATGGCAAGAGCATGGGAAGGGCTCAGTCACATCCCTGGGAATGGTTTTAACGACCTTCTTTAAGTGGCATTTTTATTTGTAAATTAGCTTGTATGAAGTACTTCAAGTCTGAGTTGTTGGACTTCAGACTGGACTACAATATGGCCTTGTTATCTCTGAGACTAATACAAACAGCCCAGGGAAAGTGTTAAAATTATTGCTAAGCATTCAATATGACGTCTCTATTCTTAAAAGCCAAAGGCGTAATTGTATTTCTGATTCTAAAATGTAAGTAGAGGTGGTAGAATTGAGTAGAATTGAGTAGGGCGTGGGGCATGTGTTTTATCCTGAAAATTAAGATTAAAATCATGTCGCAGCCAACATTACTGGAATTTTAGCTATTGATTTCGGAAGGTCTGGGATTTATCCTATTTATCCTTCATTTTGGACACTTACATAATGTGCACATATTCAGGGAAGCCCATAACTCTGATAGACAATGAAACAGAAACCATTCCCTTGCACTTTCTTTCTCAGTCCTTTTCTGTGAGCTACTGCTATCATACTCCCTTCATTTAAGATACAAATTGGGTCTGCACGCACACATGGAAGAAATAGCAAGAGTTGAATGTGAAATAATGTAGGGTTTATGCATCCATTTTATAGCTGTAATAAATAACAGGCTGAATTGCTAAAGGAATATATAAAACATGCTATTATATTCTTCTTTTTAAAAAGAGTGGCTCCTCAGTTTTCATTATAGAGCTCATCTTCAGAAGACATTTAACATGTTCACAGTAATTAGACAGGCCCTGCTGAGTAGCTTCATCCTCTTCCTCTGATTCCAATATGATGTGATGAGGAGAAGTGGTTTAACCCTGTCACCAGGGTGTGGGTAGTGGTATTTGACTGGACTAATCAAATCTGACAGACAATTTTTATCACAATTATTCACTTCAAAAAATGATTTCTTGTGAGAAATGAAGTTGGTAGCCTAATATCCCAATATGTTGGGATTTATAAAATGATAACTTAAAAAAAAAAGAAAAAAACAAAAACAAAACTCCTAAGGCACCACTGCTTTCTATCACTGGTGTTTTACATACATGTAAGCCAGCTCTCTTCCAGTAGTAATTGCTGTATTGATTAATCATACATTTTGTTTTCTCTTTAAATTTTTCTTCAGAGTCAGTTGTCCACCAAGGGTCTAAATTTCCATTTTTGTCATATTTCCGACCTTAAAAAAGAAAGAAAACAAATGTTTTTGTAAGAGAAAACCCCATACTTTTCCAGTTTTGGAATCTATCATCTGCGCAGAAATGAGAGGTAAATGTACTCATGCAAGTGTGTGTACAAAATGGATAAGATCAGTGAGCAAAATCTTGATCCTACTCAAGTCAGTGGTGAAAAACTGGTGTTCTATTTATTGTCATAATTTCCATTTTCAGAAAAAAAATAGTAATGAATGAGTCCTATAATACATTTTATAATTACAGAATGTAAGAGGCATATGAGCTTTCTTGTAAGTATAATTGCGAGTATTTTTCATCCTCAGTCCATATGTCTTTGATTCTGCAAACCTGACGATAACTAATTTATTATTAATTAATTACACTCTTGACCAGAAAAAAAAAAATGCATTTCATGGAAACTTCTGAAGTTTCCATATTTTGCCTTGGAGCAAAACCAGAACATTTGAACCCTATTCATGTAAGTGAGGAGAATATATACATCCCATTCCTCGGGCTGACAGATACAGCAATGGCTCATGGAAGATTCAGCCTCAGGTCCCTGTTCCATCTCATTTGTAGGAGAGTACCTAATCTCCCTCATGTCTCCAGCCAGTCAGAGAGGAAACTAAGATTTCCTTCCCTAAGCAGACCACTATCTCTTGCCCAGGCTCTTACCATCCAAATATAGAAATAAATACATCTCTAGGGAATTTGTCATCTTGAACAAGACAACACATAGAGAAAAAATAAAGAAATAAAAAGATGAAAGAGAACATTTTCAGTACTTGGAATCATGTCTACTGGCTGCTCCTTACCTCTGTTTCCTGCAGCCATAACGAAGAATCAAATCACAGAGCAAGGTTGCATCCACATGGGCAGATAAACTTGCTCTCAAAAAAAGTCCTAACATGTCTCATGTCTACCTTTCTGCAACAAAACACTATATAAGACCAAACTGCCAGACTTTTAGGAACATTGGGTCAGCACTGAAGACTAAGTCCAGGCCCTCCATGTCACACTGCAGGATGGAAAAATCAGCTGGTACTCAAATGTTGTCATATCCTCTGTAGCAGGGTCCCTTAACCATGCTGTGCTCAAATGAATCATAGAATCATAGAATCGTTAAGGTTGGAAAAGACCCTTAAGATCATCGAGTCCAACCGTTAACCTGTCACTGCCAAGTCCACCACTAAACCATGCCCTTCAGCAGCACGTCTACCCATCTTTTAAATACCTCCAGGGATGGAGACTCAACCACTTCCCTGGGCAGCCTGTTCCAATGCCTGACCACCCTTTCAGTGAAGAAATTTTTCCTAATATCCAAACTAAACTTCCTCTGTTGCAGCTTGAGGCCGTTTCCTCTCGTCCTATCACTTGTTACTAGGGAGAAGGGACTGACCCCCACCTCGCTACAACCTCCTTTCAGGCAGTTGTAGAGAGCAAGAAGGTCTCCCCTCAGCCTCCTCTTCTCCAGGCTAAACAACCCCAGCTCCCTCAGCTGCTCCTCCTAAGACTTGTGCTCTAGACCCTTCACCAGCTTCATTGCCCTTCTTTGGACACGCTCCAGCACCTCGATGTCCTTCTTGTAGTGAGGGGCCCAAAACTGAACACAGTACTCAAGGTGCGGCCTCACCAGTGCTGAGTACAGGGGGATGATCACTTCCCTGGTCCTGCTGACCACACTATTTCTCATACAAGCCAGGATGCTGTTGGCCTTCTTGGCCACTTGGGCACACTGCTGGCTCATATTCAGCTGGCTGTCGACCAGCACCCCCAGGTCCTTTTCTGCCAGGCAGCTTTCCAGGCACTCTTCCCCAAGCCCGTGGCGTTGCATGGGGTTGTTGTGACCCAAGTGCAGGACCCAGCGCTTAGCCTTGTTGAACCTCATACAATTGGCCTCAGCCCATCGATCCAGCCTGTCTAGATACCTCTGTAGGGCCTTCCTACCCTCCAGCAGATCAACACTCCCACCCAACTTGGCATCGTCTGCAAACTTACTGAGGGTGCACTCGATCCCCTCATCCAGATCATTGATAAAGATATTGAACAGAACTGGCCCCTGTACTGAGCCCTGGGGAACACCACTCGTGACCGGTCAGCAACTGGATTTGACTGCATTCACCACCACTCTCTGGGCCCAGCCGTCCAGCCAGTTTTTAACCCAGTGAAGAGTGCACTTATCCAAGCCATGAGTAGCCAGCTTCTCCAGGAGAATGCTGTGGGAGACAGTGTCAAAGGCCTTACTGAAGTCCAAGTAGACAATGTCCACAGCCTTCTCCTCATCCACTAAGCAGGTCACCTTGTCATAGAAGGAGACTAGGTTAGTGAAGCAGGACCTCCCTTTCATAAACCCATGCTGGCTGAGCCTAATCCCCCAGTTGTCCCACACGTGCTGCGTAATGGCACTCAGGATGATCTGCTCCATGACCTTCCCTGGCACCGAGGTCAGGCTGACAGGCCTGTAGTTCCCCAGATCCTCCTTCTGACCCTTCTTGTAGAGGGGCGTCACATTTGCTAACTTCCAGTCATCTGGGACCTCCCCGCTTGACCAGGACTGCTGATAAATGATGGAAAGTGGCTTGGCCAACTCCTCTGCCGGCTCCCTCAGTATCCTTGGGTGGATCCCGTCTGGCCCCATGGACTCGTGAGCATTCAGGTGGAGGAGCAGGTCAGTGACTGCCACCTCTTCAACAACTGGGGCTTCATTCTGCATCCTATCTCCATCTCCCAGCAGAGAGGCCTGAAAACCCCAAGGATGACCAGTCTGACCATTAAAGACTGAGGCAAAGAAAGCATTAAGTACCTCAGCCTTCTCCTCATCCTTTGTGGCAAAGTTATCTTCTGCATCCAACAAAGGAGGGAGATTCTCCCTGGCTCTCCTTTTGTCACTGAAGGCCAGTTCCAGAATCCAAATTTATCAAATCAAACTATCCACTCAAATACATGGATGTGCTTGCTACACCACAGCCTGTAGGACATGGAAGTGGTAGGGCAGACGGGAGTTTGTGATGAAACATTTTGCCATTCAGAAGGTTTGCTCATACAAAATGTTGCAGAGCAGTGCCACCAGGATACAAAGTTTTCCTTTTATTTTTTAAAAGATATTCAAAGTCACGCAACGTAAGCAACAGAACTTTAGTTAGGCAGTGAGCTAGAAGCCTGCTTTTCCTTAAACTCGTTATATTTTCAGTGGAAAGAGGTTTCTCTAGACAGTGAGTCAGAGCGGGATGTCAGTCAGACACTGAGAATTGCTCCCTGGAGGAGGAGGTTGGTGTTTCTCTCTCTCTCCCCCGTCTTTCTCAGAAGCCCAATTTTAAAAAGCACTTTACTGAGATAGCCAAAGTTAGATGGTGGTAATGCCCCACTCCACCCAGTTTTTCAGGACAGTTAGTTTGACATTTTCAGACCATTTCTTTCTCGCTCTTTTTTTTTAAAATGTTTTGCAATACGTTTTCTGTTCCACTTCTGTTCTGGTGTTGTATTTTAATATTTGTATGTAATTGTCTTTTGAAAAAAAGTCAAAATTGAAATGAAAAGTTTTATTGGAAGCCATTTTTATCAATCAGAAGTTATCTCTTTGCCCTTCCCACTCTCTCCAAACAGGATTTTCTGAATCTGTTGTTGATTTAGTTTCCATTCAAAATAAACAGAAAGGGTCAAACTTGTGGTATTCCTTACCAAACAAAACCTGGTTCAGACAAGCAAGATTGTATGTAAATAAATAAAAAAATACAACTTTATAATTTTCTTCACACAATTCAACATTGTTAAAAAACAAAACAATAAAAAAGCTAAAGCATATACAAGTCAGCTTTCTAACCTATCAACTCTGTTAAAAACAAAAAGTTAGCAACATATGGACAAATACTCACCGTTGCTATCAAATCCATGAGTAAACTCATGGCCAACGATTACTCCTATGGCACCATAGCTTAACGACCTGTAACACAATGAAACAGTTTCCTCAGAAAATGTCCACACGCATGAGCATCAAGGACAGAAGAATCAAACAGATTTCTACATCAGGAAAGATCGTTATTTATTTAAACTGGTGGTGGGGAATGGGACTAAAGATCATACCTGCACAATTTTGACTTAAAGTTGTTGAAAGTCTGAATGTTAAACTCTTGCTTAAAAACAAACTTTAATAAAAAGCTTTAAAAAGCATTGTGATGGTTCACTCTTCTAACCAAATCTCGTTAGTATCGTATGAGCTCCCAAATGTCTCCTTCAGCTGACTACATTGTGTATATTCTAACTGAGAACAGGACAAAGCTATAGGTGAAATTATTCTCTTAACGTCGTCATGAAAAAAGAATAGATCAAAGGCTGAAATGGGCTTCCATAATGCCAGCTCCAGCCATTCTTTACTGGCATGCAAGAAACAGACTTGCAAATGACTGACTCTAGTTTGTAAAGCATTAAGCAGATCTCCCTTCCATTTTAAAAAGAGAGGTCATACAATTTCCTTGCACCTGCACAGGAATAGGACATGATCTACAGTCAGATCTAATGCACCAGAGAACCAGAACAGAAAGAAATATTTTGTATTCCTGATTGACGATGAATTATATTTTCCTCGTTATAGCCAAATAAGCATGCATCTGGGAGAAATAGAGGTGAAAGTAGGAAAGGTTCAGGGTTTTTATATCAAATGCAGTGGATATTGCAAGGGGAAAGTGATGTACTAAATGCATCTTTCATTTATTATGTTGTTCTTCCTGATTTTAATTATTTCAGTTATTGAGATGCCATACTTCAAAGTAGCTTATAGTATTTCTAACACATTGTATTGAAATAGGAGAAAGGCAGAGGGTTTTGAAGTAACATGTTATTACTGGACCTAATGATCCATAGCACACTAATTGCTCATCTCAGTCATGCCCAAAAAGTATTATATGATTTAATTCCCCCTGCTCCCATGACAATTCTTCACTTTGTTTTTTTCTTTCCTGAAAGGTAATTTGCATGTGATAAAACTTCCCTACTGTTTTTTTTTTCCCTGAAGTACTATTGCAAACCTTCACCAGAAAATGCTGGTTAAAATTATACATTTCAACAATGGAAATATCATCCTTTTGTGTGACAAATTTGTAATCTTGTGTATCACACAGTGATAATTATCTATACTAAATGTACTATATTAGACCTGTTTTCCACATCTGAAGTAAAGTGGTTATACAGGATCTTTTACAGCTGGAGAAGTATGAAAAGAATAGCACAAAACATATAAAGAGGTCAAGAAGAGCCAATAAGCCCTATGACTCAATACACCTTATTTTTCCTCTAAGGTTCTTGGTCACCAGGAGTGGTAGGGACAGAGAACAGGCTGGTGCCTGGGCATTCCTAAGGCTTTCCCAGCTCCAAAAGATGGGGTGAAGTTTGGGGTGAATTTTGGCCTTTGCTTCTGTGAACCCCCTTCAGCATTTTGTCCAGCTCAACAATATTTTTGCCAGAAATGCTCCCAGCTCTGCTCATGCTCTTCACTTCTGGGGCACAGCTGGACAGAGATGGAGGGCATTAAGTGCAGCCCAACAGGTACCATATTAGAGGGGAACTTTCTGAGACTGGGGAGGCTCAGAGGACTGTAAGGAAGCTACCAACTCAGGTAGTTTGAAGTCTCTATTTCAATGTATCTAGCACTGAAGACTCGTAACTATGAATGATGGCATTTGAGTGGTATTTTATTTCATGTACTGAGATGTAAAGTGATAACTTAGCTTCTTTTTATGCAAATAGATGCAACTGTTTTATAGTGGTTATGCTGGAACTGGACACTGAAACACCACTAAATGTTAAATATCTGCTAAATCAGTTTTCCAGCAAGTGCTGATGACTTTTTGATGATTTTTCTTTTCCAGTGCCATGTACTGTTTCTTTTAAGCAGACAGAAAACAGATCCAGAATATTTCAAGGACAAAAGCAATCTGTTGTCTGATATAAAACAGCTACATTTGTTTAGTAAATTTCATTTTGATACGTACTCAAGCAAAACCAATTTAAGCTAAGGTAACCTTTAAAGAAGAAAAATGAGCAAAGTATAATTCTTTGAAAGAACCACAATTTTATCGCTATGGCAGAAGGTCAGGGTACAGACAAATCTCTTCAGAAATCAAAGCTGGAAACAGGTCTGCAATAACCACAGCAGAAAATAAGTTCACCCTAACAAGAAAGGACTTTCTTCTATCCCCAATTACCACTTAGAAAGTCACCTGGCTCATAAGAATTCTCTTTGAATACAAATTCATTTGTTCCTAAATTGAATGTGTCTCTCTACATATATTGCCAAATTTTCTGTTTACAAGGACACATCCAGATTGGAAGATGGCAAACCCAAAGTGTTCTAAAAGTTTGATTTTTTTTTTAACAAAGATTTATTAAGGATATGTTTCATCAGTAACTGGCATTATATAACTGCAAAATAACTTTCAGAAACTGCTGTTAGAAACTTTTCATGGTCTTATCCTCCCCTAAAATAGAACGTTATTGAACTGCACTGAAAAGCAGCGATTTTTCAAAATTAAATATATGTGACCTATAATTACTCTTCCTCAGCTACAGTAGCACATGGGCCTGCTCAGGCAATCACTTATGTACATGGAGATATTCTCATGCACCTCAAAAGGCACAGGCGAAGGCCTGCTGTTAATCTGAGATATTAGCAGAAAGTGAACTATAAACTGTTAATAAATGGCTTCTCAGGGTATTCACTTCTGTTCAGGAAGTGTTAGTTACCTGATTTACAATTCCTTTTAAAACCTGCCATGTGCACACTGCTGCTTCTGCATGCTATAGCATTGAAACACTTCTGCTCAGGTGCACTTAATTAGCAATTCCTGTGAGAAATCAGTCATCAGTTTAAGACAACAGCAACACACACAGCTCCCAAGGGTAACAAAAGTTATCGTGCAAAGCAGCAGTTTTCAAAGTCTGTTTTTTCAATAGTAAAAGCAGTATGCAGCAGGGAAGAACACACAGCCCAAGGGCCAAGCTTTCCCTACAGAAGGACAATGCAGTATTCCTGTGCACTACCTCGTGGTCATCTTTAGCAGCGTAGCCTTCTTCTCCATGCTCTCTTCTTTGTCTATATGTATTTTCAATACCTTCCCCTGTTATTCCTCATTTCCAGGTGTATGAGGTTCCCTGGTGCAGTACTTACCTAGGATACTCTGTTCCCCAAAAGAAAGGCTTTTGCAGTTCTCCTGCTGGGAATCCTGCAATAGCAAAAACAATAATAGTGAGGTCCCTAGTTCAGCACAGCTGAATAACAGTCACAAGGCTCAAGAGTTTGGATTTTATGATGTATTTTGTTTAGTTTCAGAAGGTTTTGCTAGAGGAGCTTTCCCTCAGGTGGTAGTTTTGGAATGTGGTAGAGAGGATCTTTGAGAAGAAGCAGAGATCCTCCCTCCCTCAGGACCACAAGGGCAACAAGATGCTGCACTGCAAGAACTTTA